>NC_090283.1:61413225-62085950 GCF_037392515.1 Haliotis asinina
CAGTTTCCATATGGATATATATTCAATTCAGGAAATTTGGAAATTCAGAAAGACATGAAACTTAATGGATAAGAACTTCTTTATTACATTATAATGTCATACATAATGTCATACATACTGTCATACATTATGTCGTACTTTATGTCATACTTTCAATTGGCTGTTTGCAAAATGCTAGGTTTGGAGTCATCGATCTGTTTGATCCTCTTTACACAAAACAGTTCTGATACAAAGGCCTTTAGATCTCCAGAGGTTCATTTATAACCATCTCTGACTCGTTGTGAAGTCCGTATCAAACATGACACAATTTTTTTTATCACTTTTATAACTGTGCATTGTTTCTATGAAACAAGAAGTCAGCATAATATAAAAAGTTAATATCATGTATGATTTATTTGCGGTACCTAACAAAAACAAAGTTCACCTAAGAATCACATACTCATTACTCTTTTGCAAACCTAAAATGGTGATGTTAATGTTGGTCTATACTTACATCACGTACAAAAATTGATAAATACCAAGTCATAGAGCTGAAAAGTTTTTTGCGCACCCACTAAACAATGTCACTCTGATTCTGGTATGGGCGAGGGCCTCTTTTCAGAACAAATACTGAATGTCTATCAGTATCACCGGAGAGACGTTTAGAAGTATCGGACTCAACGTCTGTGAATATATACGCGAGAACATGGCCCTGAATGTCTTGTGGCCAGATGTGGCCAGAATTGTAAAGTAGAAAGCGTAGAAAGCCACGTCCTCTTTATTGTGGTCGGTCGAGTCCCCTGAGACACCAAACCCCTTGACACCTCTACCCCGGTGAGCTGAATTTGAATGGCCAGAATTGTAAAGTAGAAAGCGTAGAAAGCCACGTCCTCTTTATTGTGGTCGGTCGAGTCCCCTGAGACACCAAACCCCTTGACACCTCTACCCCGGTGAGCTGAATTTGACTCAGCCTTGTATAGTTGCGGTACACAAGTTTATATTCACTCCTCGATCTTACGTTACAAACGCCCATTTTCACTTCCACGTCTATGACCGACAATTCGTGCCGACAAGTACTGAGTAATCAGGTTTGAAAGGCAGCCTACATGTTTGCAACAATAAATCAATAGATAAAGGAAACTGCAATCCAAAACAAATATGCTGCATGGACATTTCGTAACGAGAAGGTTGAACTCCCTTATTTCATAGCGTTTGAACTCACCCGATATTTGCACTGCCAGTTCATTTGTAACACAGTACTTAGAATTAATACATGAACGTATAATTGCTTTAGAAAAAATGTGTCGGAACAATGGCATTTCATTACTAGGATCGACTCCTCAGATGGGTACAATGTGTAAAGCACATTTCTGGTATCCCACTTCGTAATATTGCTAACCAAAATCGAGTTAAAACCATGCTTATTCATTCACACAACATAAGGAAGCTACGGCCATGAAACAACAGAGTGACATCACAGCTGTTACCAATTTATGGTAACAGGTTCATGACACAGACTCCGCCAATAAATACGTTATGATTTGAAGCCGAGTTTCTAAAATGTCAAACAAACAGAATTTCGATAGGTTTGTCGTCATGTTTGACAAGTAAACCATAACCAAATATAACATTAGCTTTAGATACACAAACTGCACGCGTCTTGATGTAGATTTATTGGCACGGAAATCTGAGATCTGGGATGAAATACGAATAGTTGTGCTTTATCTGTGACCGGTATTCAATAAGAGACGATGGAGATGACAAGTGTAGATTAGACTGCTGCTCTATGTTATTGACCTGTTGCAATTTCAGACATCTCACAGAGTTCCAGATTTATGTATTATTTGTCGAATAAAGAGTTCGAGAAAACATTTCCTAGAAACTGTCAAGAGCGGATAAAGTGCATATTGACAGAAGATCGAAATCCGCCCATGAGTTCATAGGAGGCGATGCATTTACATTCAAGCCCTGTGAAAACCAGGATTGGAATTGGTTTTCAGCAAGCTGCAGTTGTCGCATGAGGCGCCTGACGGGATTGACTGGGTAGTCTCGAGTATTCATCATGCTAAAGATAACACACTTCATATGCCAGTGCCTAAAACATAGCCGTCCCACCGTCCTTGAAGGTCTATCTTTATGAAGGGCGGCGCATTAAATATGTGAGGCCGTCCTTTGGTCAAAGGAAGAATTTGAAAAATATCAATTTAATATGTTTTAAGGGTAAATTAGGATTTGGGACTTGCTTTATTTATTCAGGACTGGTCACCTCTCTTGGACAGTCAGTCCGTGGACAGGCCACATTTCAAAACTGTTGTATACACAACATATACCAGTGTACACATACTAGTCTATAGATATAATACTGTATCGTGGGATGTACAGTGACTACCTGTACTGATATGTGTAGTTTGTTATCGGTAGCGTAGGCTAACCCTTAGCTTCTGATTATATACAATTTCTATTGTAACAAATAACCCATCTAAACTGAAAAGGAGCCCCAGTGAGATCGAAGAGTTAGACTCAAACCTGAGCAAATCTAGAATTACTTCGCTTAGGATTTACCGTTACAGTGTGAGCAAGGGGAAAGGGAAAATAATTTGTTTCAGTGACTGTCAGGCCGACTACCGGTGGTGTGGTATCCAGTAAGTATGCTTTGCGTTTGTTATCGGTAGTGAGGTACCTAGTATGGTATGTCTAGTGTGGCATCTGTAGTTTTTTAGTTTGTTGCCTGTAGTGTGGTGTTTTGTATGTGTCTATAGTGTGGTATCGAGTATGGTATGTCTAGTGTGGTATGTGTAATTTGTTATTTGTAGTGTGGTATCGAGTATGGTATGTCTAGTGTGGTATGTGTAGTTTATTTGTAGTTTGGTATCCAGTATGGTATGTCTAGTGTGGTATGTATAATTTGTTATCTGTAGTGTGGTATCCAGCATGGTATGTCTTGTGTGGTATGTCTAATGTGGTATGTGTAGTTTGTTATCTTTAGTGTGGTATACAGTATGGTATGTCTTTTGTGGTATGTGTAGTTTGTTGACTGTAGTGTAGTATTGAATATGGCATGATCCGTCTGGAATGAGGTGTTTGCTGTCGGCAGTGTGGTATCCAGTATGGCATGTTTTTCTGTGACGTGTAGTTTGTTAACTTCTAGTATGGTGCGTGTTATCTTCAAGTGGTATGTGTAGCAATTTGCTTTCCGTATAGTATTATATACGAAGAAAGTTATCTCTACATCTACATACACTAGGGTTGTATGTGAAGCGTTTTATCTGTAGCATGACATGTTACATAGAATGAATTATTAAAAAATAACTCCAGTAACCATGGCTATTGGATGAGGTCACAATAATGCTCAAACAACCCCACAGACATGTCTTCACTCCCTTCCAAATTACCTCTGGCTGGTTTTCTTGATCGCACGTTTAACGTTTTCACCAAGATAGCCTGATACACCTGACATGATGAAACATACGTACCGAAATAATGTGATCAGTTACATTTCCCTCGTGAGCTACACGCGGAGACACGGAACCTTAATTTCATCCAGGACATAAAATTCCCCGAGGTTGGGAGGGTAAGTGACAAATTATGGTTAATAGTTGCGTTTCAGATGTTCACGTGTTCAAAGCACATCGTAAAGAAAATGTTAGAACAGACGTGCACGTGTTGATGAAGCTGCTTGATTCAGACTGCGTGTCTTAAAGGACTACCGCACACCCCTTGTTCTAAAATACTCGCATTTTGTTATGAGTTTAATAAACTTAAATACGGTCTCACATTAGTGACCGTATTGGTTTCATACTGAACCTCGGATAACATTGAAACAAAGGTGGTTGGTTGTAGTGACAAAATACTGTAAATGATGGCTCTATACAAACAGGGTCGGTGAGTTCAGTTTTACGCCGCTTTTAGCAATATTCCATCAATATCACGGCGGCGGAAACCAGTGTAGGGAATCGAACCCGGGTCTTTGGCACGAAGAATCTATCATCCGCTTTGCTGTTTATCCATGTCAGATCATATGACCTTGCTCTTAAGTGTCACTACATATTCCCAGCATTTTGATGTAAATTTAGATGTTTCTCGTTGAGTGAGTTAGGGAATTCGGTTTTACGCCGCGTTTAGCAATATTCCAGCAATATCACGTCGGGGGACACCAGGCATGGGATGGACATGTGTATAATTGTTGAAGCTACTAGAGGAGAGAAACCGTGCCTAGATTCAGACTGGAACCTTGATGTTTTTAAAACATACGTACTTTTTGGGAGATGTTGGTAAATACAAGTGTTCTGGGAAGATTTAACCCCCCAAAGAACTACAAAAGTGTTGTTGAATAGTTTTGATTGAGGGGGTAGGGGAGTATGGTGGGGTGGGGATGGGTTTGCATGGTTTAACGTATCTGTATCAGCAGCATTATGTCAAAGTGGGACTAGCATGCGCCTCAACTGTTCTGACCTCTTGTAGACTGAAAGTATACATGTTAAATTGAGCCTGGTAGAAACAGTTTTGCATTTGAGTATGCCTATTGTTTTCCTATTCGTCTTTGTGCTGAAGTAGGCCTCGTAGGTGCCCTAGACAGTACTGAAGTCGAATAGGTCAAGTGTGTTCCCGAATGATTCATGCCTGAATGGCCCTGCAGTCCCATATGCCTAGCGTTATTGTAGAAATGGGCCTGGTATGAGCCCAAACGGTTCGTTGATGATGATGATGATGATGACGACGACGACGACGATGCTACTGCGGATGATGATGGGATATTATTTTAAGAACTTGTACATGCTCAAGGCGATCGAGTGTTCCCGGGTTCAACGGATGCAATTTATTCTGGCATTCCTATCTGCTAATTTTGTCATTAGGAATGGAGGTAGTTGGCTGTTGAACGCATCGATATGACCTTCACCTAGGTCTGTTAGAAGTTGTATTTCATAACTTTCAAAAGTATATTTACTACGATTTCTGCCACCATGACAGCCACCATGCAGACGACAGATTAGTGTTCACCTGCAATGCATCGTGAATAATAATTAGGGGATTCCCCTAAGTTGATGATGGTTTAATGACGAGACCTTCATTGGAGGCATACTTAGTTAATGGGTGTTTAAGTAAGGGTTTATAAACACTTCATTCACTAATAACTATTATGAATTTAATCAGTGATTAGTGTTTGATTGATGATTACATAATTACGCGTTGATACAACCGGGTCCAGTTAGGCTCAGCGAGTTATCACTCAGCCTTATCCTCACAAGGCACCCCTTTACAGCTGGATGAAATGGGACTCACAGTCACATCGTTTTAGAATATCCAGTGATAGAATATCCAGTGACTCTATACCCGCAACTAGGTGTCTGCACGTATTCGTGTGTTCACCTTTTGGTCAACTACTATCGGATGAGTTGGTTCTTAGAAGTGCGCAGGGATGTGACAACCAAGAAGTAGTCTGTAAGTAATCTAAGCTCCAGGGTTTCTACACCCAGTCACAAGTGGGGATCGATCCAGGCACCTTTCGCATAATGGAGCAGCACCTTAGACAGGTCGCCTTTCTATGAAATGTGTTCTGTGGAACGGTTGTTTTGGTGTACGCCAACTTTGAAGTGGACCTGACTTGCATATGACGGTTCTGTTGTCCTGTACTCACAATTTGGGCACTACACGGAGACAGTTGAAAACATCTAACGGAACGATCGATCAGACAGACAAAAGCTAATAGGAAACAGTTCCGTGTAATTGGTGTGAGCAGGCTTCTACCGTCAGAGCAATGGGCTGCTGTGGAGAAACAACTGGAGACTAAGATAGCTCCGGCGTCGGGGTATTCTGAAAATAGATGATTTACGTTTAACTTATTACACAGAGGTTCTGTCTGGCCCTGACCAAATGGGGATAATCACAGATAACAGTTTCATTTATCGTAGACTGCTTGAATCGGTTCCGAACGTGCAGATAACAAATAACATTGATGTCTGATGTTTCATTGTTGTTTAAAGTCAAACCCAGCAATATTCCAGGTATGTGACGGCGGTTAGTAAGCAATCAAGACAAGACAAGACAGCCCAGTGATTGACATCTTGAGCATCGATCTACACAATAGGGATACGATTACATATGTCTAACCACATAATACAGAGAGTCGCCTCTTATGAAAAGCAGGATTTGCCGAGGACTTCTCGCCCTTGTCTTCAACGTTGGTGACACTTTGTGAAGGTTTTAGATACACTAGGGTTACGCCTAAGGCTCCCTGTCACATATGAATTGTTTGCTTACCGATTTGTTCCAAACGCATGTAATTAGCTAGAGTTAGTTTACTACATTTAGGACAAGTAATATCTGACCGGCATGGACGATTAGGTCCCGGACACTAAAGGTGTGGGTTCGAATCACGATATAACTCAGCTCCACGAACTACTACAATCTGCTTTTTCTTGTAAAATATCATGTCTTGCATATGATCACTTTCTAAAATGGCGTTGCGTATTCATTGCATGGATGCAGTAATCTGTGTCTCAGCCATCACACTCCTTAAGAATCGTGTCGTCCTACATTAATTTTTGTGTATTCTTTTTGTCATAGCGGGGCATTAACATATTATACACCACCTGATTGTGACGTCATTCGGTCCACTGTTTACTACTCAAACCCGCATGTAGTAGGAGGTACCAGGTATATAGTGCAGTGCCTCACTAATGTGAGTAAATCTGGGGTATTTTTATTCACAAACCACACACTAACGTATTTGGTTTATAAATTATACTGAAAGCCATTAAAAACTCAGCTGGCATTTGCTGTCCTGAAAGTTACGAAACTTCTATTGAATATTCTTTATTCCTGCGATATAGAGGATGTAGTGCTAAAAGGCTGATATTCTTGCCCATTTTGAATTCCAGTCCCAGAGCATTCCTCTTTCATGAACTTCGATGCTTAAAACTGTACCTTTGACATTTCTCGTAAACACAACCACATTCATGAAACACGTTGTGCACGTGCGTTACCTGCACCTAGATCCTATCAAAGCACAGGGAATTGTGAAACTGAATCACGCTGTGAAAATGTTACGCTTGACATAAGACAAGAATCAAGTTTTCGGTGTGGTTAGCGGCGTTTCTTCAGATTTGATGACTGTCAGGCTCTGTAATGTGCATCCATGCACCGTTGGTCAACTCAGACAACGTTTTCGTGTGCGCGAACTGGTGAACCACCTTTGTCGACAGCTCGACAGGACCGCAATATCCGAGTCTTACACTTCCGAAGGCGGTTCGAAACAGTTGATACTGCAAAGAGGACATGTCTGCGCCGAAAGGGTGCGAAGATGGACGTCGACGGATTTATCGGCGTCGAGAAGAAAAACTTGCGCCAAACTGTGTTTTTGAACGTTTTGGAAGGGCTGGTGCCATGACCAAAGACAAGTGCTGAATTGACACCGGCCCTTCAACTTCACTGGCAGAGCATTCCACAGCTGTGTTTGAGAAATCTGTGTCTTCCAATGCTCCCGGAGACCGTCTTGCAGTGCACGGTGGACACACACGATACTGACTGCAAGTGACCCCTTCTTTGTTTGATGTCGTTGTTGCGTCACTGACGTTGTTGTTGACCGGCCATTTTCCGATTAAGTTATCCACGGATGTTCATTTAAAACATGTCTGCCATTTACATCTATATATATATATTGACATTTGTGTGAATAAAGAAAGTATGAATGACAGATTGCGTTAATAATGGCATCAGTATACATTTAGCGGTCTTACATAAACGATAAAGGATCGCAGAAGTGAAGAAAGAGTACATTTACCTTATACATTTGTAAGCTTTGAGGATAAAACGGGGTATTCAGTACGGTAAAATCACTGATTTTACGACCACCTGTGCTTTGATAAAGACTTGTTAAGACTAGCTCCAAAGTCTCCAGCTGTTCCTAACGTTAACTGACTGACATGTCGGCAGGAACATGCCTCCGATGTTTCGAACTCTTGAGGTACCCCAATTCACGATTTACAACTTTTACTCCAATGCAAATTGAATGTACATGTTACCCATTGATATTAATGAAGAAATTACACACATCCAACAGCATTTCCGCGTATTATCCAAGAGATGCAACTATCTCTTCTTTCTTGTGCCACTTCTCAGACACAACCCATGTTTGGAAGATAACTAGTGCTAGAAATATATACTGCAAAACAACATGTAAAGTATCAGAACACTGGTAGATATAGACCTGGGTACCGTTGTTGAACCGCTAAGGTAGCATTAGTGCAATGTTAAAGAATGGGAGTGAAGGCTAACCTTAATAAAGTTTGCTTCGTGAAACGAGCTCTCATACTTCAACAAAAGGGTCGAGATAGTCTTTAATGACCCATTCAGTGGTCTTAAGGGCCGAGATAGGGTTGATACATAAGGTTGCAGTAGTTGTAGAAGGCTCTCTCACACAACACGACGCTGTTATCGGTTCGTCGGTGGCTACAGTCGGCAAGTCGGGAGTGGACAATGAAGCAGATCTTTTCACAAATAAACCTAGAAATTAGGTATCGAATAGTTCAGCATGAATAATACATGTAAACAGCCTACTGGCTCTAATCAGGCCTTATTTTCCTATGCTTCCTAAGGATAAGGGACACAGTCTCGAACTAGAAGAACATACATCATTGAAAACATAGCTGGGGGTAAATATCACCATTTTGGTATTGACGTTGGACTGAAATTAAAATTGTCAAAACTGCACGGTTCACATCAATGTGATGAACTTCATTCTGATGGCTTACCTATTTTCAAAAGTACAAATAACTCCTTTGGGCATTTTCAGGTCTGATTCGACTCGAAATTGAACAACCATTTGTTATTGGCTTATGGTTAGGATCATCTCAACCAACTGATAGCAATTCTTACCTGCAGCATTTCACTGATGAAATGAAAGCAGTCGTGATCATTGGAGTAACTGTTGGGGAAGGTCTATAAGGTTTTCATAGAAAAGTTTGTCTGTGATACCCCTGCATGGTCACTTGTTAAACTCACCAATTCCCATACCGGCTACCATGGATGTGACTGCTGTGAACATCCATTTGAATATTTTCAGCATGGAATGCCATTTGAATGCCAGACTTAGAACTGACCTAGCTTTTGATGCGATGTCATGTCGAATCATCAGGGTAAATTCAGGTAAAACAAATTTAACATAGGCATGGTAACACAATTCCCTCTTGACTACACGCACCGTATTTGTTTAGGCAGAGTAAAGAAAATCATCATCATCATCATCATCATCATCATCATCATCATCATCATCCGAAACATGTTGTCCATCTTTATCTTGGCCCTTGGCTAATTTTTGCTACTTTAAGGCTACATAATTAAGAACATTTCTTGTATGTACAGGACCTGCAGCCCTAAGGAGGAAGCTGTCAAATATTACATACAAAAACTTCATGATGCTTTCAGTTGGTGTATCTTGGTCACGTAACAGCAATGTATATTCTCAGTGTGCTGATTATGCCCAGGAACTCTTTGTTTCTTTTGTCAAACATTTCATAGAGCTGTACGGTCAAGAAATGTTATCATTTAATGTCCATGCCTTGATGCACTTACCTTAATGCTTCAGGCGATTTGGAAATCTACAGAACGTTCCAGGATTCTCTTTTGAAAATTAACGTTCAGGATTCTCTTTTGAAAATTATCTTCAGGGTTTGAACAAAATAATCAGAAAACCAAAATTTGCTCTTGATCTCCAATCGTCATAGAAAAAAAGGGGGAATATATTGTGAAAAGAAACATTCCAGGGGACCTGTTTCAGATATTTCTGTTTCTGCACCCAGTGTGACAAATTTGAAGGCCAAATGTTCTGTCGTTAATGAAAGCACCAGACAATTCAGTTATTATCGAAAATGAAACATAATCAAGAATGTCATATGTCAAGATAATTTGAGACTCTGAGTTTGCACAAAATCATTTTTGTTAACTTATGAATTTGATTCACTTCAGGTTAATAGATCTGTGGTTAGTGGTCTTTCAGAAAAATGTATGTTTTAGACACAAAGGAAATAGCTGCAAAGGTTGTTCTCCTACAATTTAACGAAAACGATGTGTTCATTCCAATAATATAGTGCCTCAAACATGTCCACTTACACTTGGTATAGAAAATATTAAATTTGGTGTTATTTCCTACAGAAAGACCTGCTATGTATTCGCCAGGCAATTCATTGTATGTTGTTTCACGTTTATGTGGTCACTGTTGTTTGTGACTAATTGTTGCTTTCAACGTGTGTTTTGCATATGTTCCATAATAATTTAATTACATTAGTAATTAACATGTTTGTAGTGTTAAGCTCATGTTGGATTAGTTGCAGCCGCAGCCCTAACTGTAAGTGATAATCAGGGTCAAAACTAAAATCAACATGGTTAATACGTATTGCCCTTTTCATTTCCCGACGAACGTGAAAATGTTGCGTGTTATGTTAAAGGTCAAGGTCACCATTGCTTGTGACGGAGAATTCAACACAGTCAGGCAGGATATGGTCAACCAAGAGAAGACGATGTCGCATTGACCAGGAGCAAAATTATTATACAATTCAATAATTTCCATTAAAAGTGGAGGTTTACAAGAACTATTTTAATAGCATGAAGGCAAGAAAGAGAGTCGGAATAGATTATATACTGTTTATGTTTAGGGTGTCTTTGAGCATATTTAAGAGCCGTTAATATGGCGTTAGTTTCAGCTGTAAAAATAGAGCTGTTGTCTGGTAATCTAGAAGATATTGTTCTGGATCCAACGACAGTGGCACAAGCCACTGCGCCTCCGTCCTTGGACCTGTAAATAAGGATTTATAATTGCTATATTTAAGTTTTAATTGATTATATTCTTGTTTACAGTGTAATTCATTTGTTTCTGATCTTTTAAATGTAGTTAATGTTAGATCCACTTGGGGCCTAACCAATTGCCAAGTAGGAGAAGGAAGAAGGAGCTATATTTTCCAGCTCAATGCTAGAAGCAGCAAGAAATGGCTTAATTCTGAGCCCAAGAGGCGGAACAAGGGAAGACCTTTTGTTATACAATTCCTCATAAAGAGGATTAAAGACACAAGTAAATGCAGGATTTGACTCTTTAGAAGCAAATTTTGTAATGTATTGTAAACATAGTTTTATACGGCGTTGGTTGAGAGAAGGCTTATCAGCTTGGACGTAAAGACTGTCGACAGGAGAGGTTCTAACAGAACCGAGACAAAGTCTTGGTGGTGCACAGAATCAAGTAGTTTTAGGTTGCTTTGACAATCTCCACCATATACGATGGAGCCGTAATCAAGTTTAGATTGCACCAGTGCTTTATATAAGTGGAGAAGGGTAGTCGGAACCCCTTCCCATCAGAAACAACCTTTAATAAATAGAGTGCCTTCAGGATTTAATATACGGCAAAAAGGTCAATTGTGAATCGAAAGTAAGTCCCAAGATCTTGGCCTCCTTGACCACTTTGATTGGGGTACCACTCAGAAATAGTTCTGGGTCTTTATGGGGTTTGTATTTACGACAGAAGTGTATATAATTGGTTTTTTAATTTCAAAATTTAAAGCCGTTTTCAAGACACCATTTATCTATTTTGCTTAAACACAACTGTAGTTGCCGTTCAATAGTATGTATATTTCTCCCACAAGAAATATTAAAACCATCCACAAATAACGATCCATCTATTAAATCGTTTAAAACTTTAGATAAACTGTTGAACCTGATGCTAAAAAGAGTGACAAACAAAATACTGCCTTGTGGAACACCCTGATCCTGTGTGAGTGAGTTAATACTTAACGTGACATCGGCAATATCTCAGCCATATCGTGACGAGGATACTTAAACACTTAAATGAAGTATATGCACATTCTAAAATTCTGTCAACGAAGGACAGAAAAACAACTAGAATATCACAAGTTTAATTAAAGCCATGAAAAGTTAAAACCAATATCACTATTTAGACAATACAATATAAAAACAGGCTGTAGATCGCCAACAACAGAAGGTAGATCACCACACTAGGGCCCTGATCCTGATTGTAATGATCAGACAGGGAAGAACCCACACGGACCTGGAATTCTCTCATTTAAAAAGACTATAAATTCAGGCAAACAACCTCGCAAGCCGAAGTCATAAAAATCTCTTAAAATGCCATATTTCCAGGTTGAGTCATATGTTTTTCGAGATAAAAAAAGATAGACACAGCGAGTTGTTTATTAATTAGTGCGTGTTTTACAAATGATTCCTGTCGCACTAGGTGATCGACAGTATTTCTGTTTTTACGGAAACCACAGTCTATATGTGTTATCAGGTTATTTGTTTCCAAGTACCAAACAAGTCGATTATTTATAATGCCTTCCATGGTATTGCAAACACAGCTAGTTAATGAAATCGGAGGAAAATTGGATGGATCCGTATGATGACGTCCAGGTTTAGGTATTGGTACTACTATAGCATCACGCCATGAAGAGGGAAATTTCCCGGAAGTCCAAATATCATCAAATATTGACAAGAGCGTCTCTAAACAGGATTCTGGTAAGTGCTTCAGGAGCTGATAATGTATGTTATGTATGTCATGAGCTTGTATGGCGCAGTATGGAGCTCATGAATAGAGAATGTTTCATTATAATCTTAGTCATTATCTGAATTGAAATGGATAATTTTCTTTTCTTGTTTTTGATACTGCTGGAGTGTAGGTACATTCTCCAATTAGAAGAGGAAGAGTATTTAGCGAGGGTTTCACCCAGTTTATTTGCAATATCTGATTTATCTGTAAGTAATTGATCTCCATGTTTAAGATGATAGACACTAGATATCTGGCGAACTCCTTCAGTAACAGACCAAGTTCAAGTATGAGGAGGGATGTTTGAAATGTTACACTTCCAAATGAGCCCCTGGAACGGTTAAAAAGTGAAACATTCATAGATAAAATATAATACTTTCCTGAAACTCAAAT
This sequence comes from Haliotis asinina, assembly GCF_037392515.1. Taxonomy (NCBI): domain Eukaryota; kingdom Metazoa; phylum Mollusca; class Gastropoda; order Lepetellida; family Haliotidae; genus Haliotis; species Haliotis asinina. Next base: position 61,426,139 of record NC_090283.1, read on the forward strand.
TTCCTTAAGTGCATATAAGACATGATGTGTTTTTTACTTATTTTTGACGGGAGACTTAGGTATTTGCACAGATCGCATACTTTTCTCGACCTTGCTGACAATCGAATGCGATGGTTAAAAATAACAGCGTTGCCATGAACAGACTGTCGGAGCTGGCCAACAACAGCTGAAGTCAAGTAGAGGTAGAGGAAGCCCTGGACGACTTCAGCTTCCTCTTTCAATCCATTGATCAGGTGCGACGGGTTGAGAAGATTTTGAAGGACAAACAAAACTTCTCTCTGCTGGTGAGGAAATCGGACACTTTCAAAGAAAACACAACCTTAGTTTAATGAGACTTGGATTATTACTTGCTGAAAAACAGAGAGTAATTTCAACTTTTCATTTTAATTCAGCTGGTTGTGAATTACAGCAAACGTCAGATTTACATCAAAAGATGGATATTTTACAGTCAATAAGAATCCCCCCCCCCCAACCCTTGTATTTACATCTGTAAGTGTTAACACATACATAGTGAGTGAGTGAGTCTAATTTATGCCGCACTCAGCAATATCCCAGCTATATGGCGGCAGTCTGTAAATATGCGAGTCTGGACTAGACAATCCGGCATGAGCATCAATCTGCGCGATTGGGAACCGGACATGTGCCAACCAAGTCCGTGTGCCCCGTCAGTCGCCTCTTACGACAAACTGAGTCGCCTTTTACAACAAGCAAAGGTTGCTGAAGACCTATTCTACCCCGGACTTTCACTGGGCAACACATACACAGAGATGCATTAAGTATAAATTAAAAAGTTTAAACACTAACAATCTCTAAAAGCAAACCATTCTTGAAAACACTGATGTGATCTGAATTAATATAACAAAATGATAAGATCTGAATACTGAAATTGTTGTACATAAATTAGGATGTTTACGTTATGTTTAGCCTAACTATGTCGCTTAAAATATTAAAGGGTACGTCATGTAACTAAATTGGGGGATGGGAGTCACAACCAATAGGGTCGTGTACAGACCCCTGATCGAAATAACGGCCTGCCCGACTGCCGGTAAATTTTGAGTAGGGCTGCCTGGAAATTCTCTCCACCAGCCCGATTGTCTGGCTGAAATTTTTAAGGTTGACCTACTTTCAGTTCGCTTTCAGGACGATCATTCCATTGTAATTGTCATGTTATATTTTGATTTAAGAAAGATGAACTAAAGCTACGAGTACATTCCATAATTATGCAAGGACAACTCTTCAACCAGTGACGATAGCAAGAGGACACTAAAACTGGTTGGCTTAGTAAGCTACGCTATGATTGGATTGTAGTCACATGGTTCAATAAGAACCAATCAAAGAGAGGGTTACTTGCCCGTTTGTACTTGTTACAAAATGGCGCCTTTTTGAAAGTTATTGCAAAAAAAGAAAGTTAAAAAGGTGGGCAGCCAACTTTCAAAATTATTTCAATCACTGGTACAGATAGCTAAGATACATAGCGTTCACTACATGCAGCACCTCCATAGGCCGCAATGGTGGAAATCCTTTGTCGCACTTTCGCGCACTTGTTACGACTATTGCGCACGAAAAACTTATATGAATGGCTTCTTCTACTTATACCTACATGTTCGCCCTAGTTTCGTTATCAAAATATTAAAAAATAAATATTTTGCAAGCCATCAAACATCTCAGTCGATCGATCGCATATGAGCGGCGCCATTTTAAATCACGTGACGCGAAGGGATTCCCTCCCTAAAATAGTAACACACGTGTCCTACACCTCGCTGTTTGTTTACAACAAATTTTCATACATTCTTAAAAAATTAAAAGGATTGTGTGGAGACTTTCGTTTACAATTTACACTGACTGACCCTGCTCTTTTTCACTTAGTCCAATCATTTCCATAACAACCAAGAATGAAAAATGAAAAATATCTGCAAATAGCAAAAGGCACCACTTCAGACTCTGATCCATATTTACTCTGATCCATATTTACTCCAATTAATGCTGAAAAGCAACAAACGGTTTCAGTGCTATGTACATGTACAATTTCATACACTTATCACTGTTTAAGTTCTCAATATAAGTCAATAAAATCTGCACCTTGAAAAGCATACTTTTCTGAACTATTACTTCGTTGATAATTTGGAAATCCTGCTATTTTTGCTGTCAAAGAGGAAGAGGTACTGTCATGTTGCAAATGGAGTTTCTTCAACTGAGACTTCATTGAAGTATATAAGTGACTTAAAAAATAAAACCTTTTTCATCAATGATGTATGAGCAAGAGTTTAAATGTGATATTTGCCTTTGTGCTGTAATTTCATTGATCCTTGCCCATTTAAGAATTGCTTCTTAGTTGTATCCCCATATTTTGGTATTTGTTTATAACTGAAACATAACAAACACAGTTTTGCTACTTGTTTGTTAATATGGAAAAGAAGAGATGTGCAGCAAATATTGAAGCTGGGTGCTTGAAAACTAACACAACATGGAAATAATAAAAGTGATATCCAAGTAGAAATGTGAACTGAGGAATGTTAACGTTTTTTGTTTCTGTTTTTTTTTAAAATTTTGTTTAAGCATAAATGGAATTTAGGGATAATTATTTTGATAACTCATTAATTATTTAGTTCCTACATTCAATATGTCTTATTAGTAAACTATGTTTTGTAGTCAAACTTTTAGGAGTAGTACAGAAACACCAATGTACTGTCAAGGTGGCAGCAATGATCCAATATAATGAATATTGTAGAAAGCATTGAAAACTCCAGAGCAATTCCTTTCAAAACAGTTGTTGAAAGGGCTGGGTGGTCAGTCAGTCTTGATTGGGAAAGAAAGTCTCCACACAATCCATTGTATCTAAAAAATGAAAATTTGTTATAAACAAGCACCGAGGTCTGGAACAGGTGTGTTACTATTTTAGGGAGGGAATCTAGTCCAAGAGATAAGGCCTTATTTATTTACCTGAGAGGTCCAAACGGTTTGAAAATTGGTTCCTATGGCAAAATGTCTGAATGTTCAGAATATGTCAGTCTTACGAGTCAAAACTTGACCAATTTTTCACTAGAGGGCGCTGAAGTCATGACTCAGCAGTTTTTTCACCCACTACTGGAAATTTTCACTTTTTAAATATGAAATAAAAAGAAAGGGTAACATATTGTATATCATATGAAAGCCAACACACTTGGCTTTAATACAATTACAATATTAAATGCATCACTGTACTCACCACTGTGTCAATACACAGAAAAGACAAAACTTACATAAAAAATGGTAAAATGCACAACTTTTGTTTTTCACTGTACATACAAATAAACAATTAAAGAGTATTTTTTTCTCAGTTTGAATTGACAAATATATAGCCAAGTTTTTTAAAACTAGACTTAGAACTTTCTATCATTCTTTAATGGATCTGCAACATGTTTTGTGAGGCAGCTGACGAATTTGAATTTCAGGAAAGGGAGATAACTCTTGTCTCTTGAATTCAGATACCCCCGCTGTTTTTTGTCCTTAACACATAACTAGGGCAAAAGTTAAATTCAACTGCACTTCTGCTACATCTGCAACCAAAAGTAATAGTTGGCAAACAACACTTAGCACTACTGGAATTATCAAACAAGTGATTGCAACCAATTAAAGTGTTATTAATGGTTGCTTCATGTCAGCCATTCTTTAAGTGAGCACACATGTAAATATTACATAGGTCTGGTCATTGGTGCCATCAAAAGCATTACCTACTAGTAAGAGGATTCATCACAGCTCGAATCACTATCAGATCCAAATTCTGATGAGTCTGAATCATCATCTTCACCAGCAGTTGACGTAGTAATGCAGGAATTCATTTGGAATGATGGAGGCATTTGATTCCCAGTGAACCATGAAGCCACATACTTGCCATTGACCAACATCCAACCATGTTTCTCAGGGCTGGATGAAACAGGATTGGAGATGTGAGCATTTCTCCAAATTGCTGATACATAATTGACTCTTGAAAGTTTTCTCAAAAGGACATCTTTGGAAGGAGGAAAAGCACTTGGATCACATCCTTTTATCTTGTCTAGTGAGCAGTTTGCCTTGGGAGCATATCTGTCTTTGAAGATACTGTACCGAGCTTTGTTCACATTGTGGATAGCGCTTTTCCCATACATTGTACAGACAAAGTGTTCAATTCTAGAAGCAGTCTCCTCTGTTGGCTCTTCTATCCTGCCAAGTCTTGCAAATGCCTCAGTGAAAGTTACTCCATTATCTGAAATGGGCGACATTTCCCTTTCCTTGCGAAGGCTGAAATATAATCACAACCCGTAAAGGCGTGAAATGCTGGAAGTGCTTGACAGATGTCTGTCCCAATAGCTTTCGCAAGTGAGCTCACATCAAGGTAACGACGGGTGTTGTTTTTGCTACTCCCAATATCCATCATTACTCTGGCGTTTGGCATGCGGTGGATGTGATGAAGGAGAAGGACGAGAACATCTGTATCAGATGCACGGACAGATATAGTTGGAGATGTTAGTTCATTTGCTATTGTGACAGTGTGATATATGACTCTAGTGTCTGCCTCTTCGTGTCCAGACTGAAGATGTTGAACAATAGACCTATCAACTGCATTTGCAGCTGAGCAGAAAAGGTAACACACTCCATCAATGGCAACATATAGGTCATGTCCATTCAAAGCTGAACTGTATTTGTCCTCTGACCATTCATCAGCAAGAAAGCGAAGAAAGGATGTCTTGAATGAGGGTGATCTTAATGCCTGACTGAAATCTTTTGGTCTTGTCTGAAGAGGACCAGATATGGTTGTGTTGAGTTCACATTTCCCACGAAGACTTCTTTCACTATCCTTGATAGATGGGGATTTGTATGTATCACAAACAAAGTCAACACGCTTGCCCATCTGACATAGTTTCCCAAGAATACAGTGTTTGTGACTGTATGAAATACATACCATCAACAACACATGCATCAGGAGTGACTGTTTCCAGATTGTGGTCAATCCTTTTCTCAAGACATGACAAGAGTTTTGACTTATCAGTTTTGTTCAGAGAACCATCAACATGTCCTAAGCAGAGAGGCACGGGTGTGAGTGGATATTTCAATACTTCATCAAGGTCTAATTTCGCTGTTGTTGCGAGGTAAGCGTCCAAACAAATCTGTGGTACACTTCAGGTCTTTAACCACCTTGTCTCTACCAGACAGGGCAGCCTGGACTCCAGCTGATGCAAAGCTTTTAACTTTACGCCTTGGTATTGGGTTTTCAAACCTGTCAGCATCACTGAAACATCCATCTTTAAACTGTTCATACCACTCCTGTCTTTTCTCCCTGACAGAAATTAGGTCAAAGGCTATGTCTTCAGGAACAGGATTACCTGAACTGATGCAAAACAGTTGTGATTTGTCACAGTTGTCCCCAAATGGATTGAGACTACTTTCAATGGCCTGTTCAAGCTTTGCAACATCCTCCTGATCCCTATGGACACGTGATGGTCTTTGGTCATGAGTTATTTCATCTAAGCTTCTGATACCGGCCATCTCAAGGAGGTTTGAAACGACTGTCGTTCGCACTGATCTTGTCACCATCCAACGACTAAGAGCAGATACAAAGTGGGAGAATGCTCCTATCCCTGTCTTACGGGATGCAGCATCAGCATTAATTGTTTGTTCGAGTGCCATATCAACTGGTACCCTTGAAAAGGATTTAGTAGATCTCTTGATTGCAAGTCCTCCATTCTCAAGCATTTGTCTTCCACCAGGATGTGTGGTGTCAATGTTCACCAATTTCAGGTAATACAGTGTCATCCAGCGTGAATAGTTTGGCCTGTTCATTGCAAAGAAGATAGGACACATCTGTCCAAGACAGTGCACAAAGAGATCCAGATCACATGTTCTGTATGCCCTGCTGAACATGAGATAGAGATTTGTCAGATCAATATAGATCATCCAAAATTGTCCAGTTTTTCCATGTTGCCCATTTCTTGTGTCACTTGAATATGCTGAATATGCTTGCATGATTCTCTGGAGATCCTTATTTTCAAATGCACACTGAACAACTCTGGTGTTGGGTTTCCTCCAAGTTCCCATAAGAGATTCTTCACCTCATCAGTGATGTATTCAGGATATTTGTCACAGAAGGATCTGAAGTGCATTTTCCAGAAGGCGAGTGACAGTATCAGATGAATCCTTTTGCACCTGTTGTAATGTTTGCCAGAAAGGAACCCATTCAGTGAACCACCAGCAAGTATACCGGCTTCAGCCAAGAGATATGGTCCACCTGAAGCATCAAGGAGATGTCCTAGACATGCAAAATATGCCAAGCTTATGTGGAAGCTACCAAAGCATCTGAAGAGGTTGTCATAGGCAGGTGCTTCTTCAGCTTGGATTTTCAGAGCCAGTTTTGCAACAGCAAGGTCACAGGTTACCAGGCTGACCTCTTCACCGCATTCCCTTGCTACATCTTGGGACACTTTCAGGGTTTGGGCAACAACATTCAGTTGTGTAGGTGGTTGAGTCAGATTCTTCAGGTAACCTATCTTTTGCCGTGGTAACAAGTCTTCAGTTACTCTGGCATTCCAACCAACCCAAAGTGGTGTTTGCTGATTCCAAGAAAAAAACATCATCCATAACATGTCCACCTTAAGGTACTTTACATAGTTATCTGGCACCATATTCTCTGCCACCTGGTATTCAAAAGTCTGTATTTTAGGCTTCTTTCTGTAAGGTGTAATGTCATACTGCCTACCTTGAAATGATCTCTTTCCTTTGCCTGGTTTCAGGGAACCATTTGGTTGGCAAGCTTCAGAAGCAGTGGGCAAAAACGAGATATCTTGGTAACATATACCAAATGTGTCATGTAAAGTTCCTGCTCCTGATAGGGTTTCAGTATTCTCATCATAATTGTCCCAGGCTGTTCTTGTATGTAGGTCACATTGTTTCAGAAGACCGTCTGGAACAGAGGAGTTAGACTCTTGAATTGTCTCTGCCAACTCAGTTTCGATCATCTCCACCATATGGTACCCAACGCAATGCCCAAAATGATTTAGGATTTCAATCACCTTCCTACTGCCGGTCATGCTTTTCAGCCCCATGGCAAGTGTCAAATGTTTTGCTGGTTTAACAACCCCATTTGTCACAATGTACAAAACATCATTGCACACAGACTGTACGTGACGTTCAGCTTTGCAACTTCGTTCACTCAAAGTAGATGAGCCGGTAAAAAGCGTTCGGAAGAAAGCTATCAGATCCTCCGAAGGATGGCCATTACCGTTTCTTATGGCATTTTTTTAAGGGCAATTGTAAGTCGCCAGCATTGTCTTTTTGACTGAGGAGTTGTTGCCTCAACATCAGTGCTGCATCAATAAGCTTTGCTTTGGCAGACTTTTCATAAGCTTCAGCATACAGCAAGGCAACTTCGACAGACAGATGAGGGGCATGAATCACCTTTCCTTTCTTGTTTGATAGCTTTGTACTTTTGATTTTATTAGCATATTTATCCAGCAATTTTGCTTCCACTTTCTGTGCAGTGTAATTGTTTTCACTTCCAAGCAAGGTAACATACTTATGATGCAAGGAAGTTAATCAATCAAGGTTGACACTGATCGGAAAGCTTCACTGTGTCTATTTTCTTGGGCACTGCCGGGTGATTCTTCAACAGTTTTCATCGGTAGAACGAGACTTTATATGTGCCCTTTTCAGGTACAGTCTCCTACAAGAATGATGATATTTGACCTCTTTTGATATAAAGTCAATGTCATGAATGTGGGTCAATAAATCTTGATCACACAGAATCTTGGCAGCAGTTTTGATATTACTTGCAGCCTCATAACTTTCACATTGTCCAAGTCGTTCTCTTTCCTTCCCATTCCATTTTGTGGTAGTTCGGCAAAAAATACACACAGTGTCAAAAATACCCGACGATGTAACAGTCACACTTGGGTGTTGTGATCTTAAATATAATGATGCACTTTTTGGCTTTTCATTTTCTTTTGGTATGGCTGTGAATTTTCTATAGCAAGTCATATGATAACCATGTGAATCATCGATTGCATCTACATTTCGCAAGTATGTACACAGTGTCATATACTTTGACAAAGAGTATTTTTCAAGTCGTTTTTTGGCAACTCCCTGTATTGTCTGCCAGGTTTTACTGTCAAAAGGTGTCACAGGCTCCTGGGTGCCTGTGTCCACATGTAGAATGCATGTCAGAGGGAGATTACTCATTGCTGAACATTCCACTGACGTAAAAATGCAGCACCTAGAACATACAAAGGGTGAATGATTAAGGGTTTCATACAACAGAAGATAATCATTGACTAACTAATCATAGTTTAATTTTCAATTATGATTATTTTTTCATTGTGAAACAACCAGATCCAGATTATCAATTTACCGACAGATTTAAAATGGCATCTACAAACCTTATATTTTCCTCTTCTCAGTCCTCCCTTCAGCTTTACAGAGCCAACTGCAATCCATCCAGGATTCTATCATATTAGTTAGAGGCCATTATTATGCACTGAATCTGTTGTAAGAAAACACAATGCATTTACGCAAAGAATTTATAGTCAACTTGAACGCATAAGACCAAAATCCACAAACAAAACGTTTGACCAGCACACGCATATGGAAATAAAATTAATCGTTAGGAAAACAGTATCTGCTTCCAAAAGTTTGGCATGGACAGTGTTTGAATTGTAAGTTTGATTCAGTAGCATATTCATTTGTTTACTCTTTTTTTATCTGTCTTTAATATGTTATTTCACTCCAGAACATTTTATAATGTAAATAGAAAAAGAATACTTACATAAAAGCCACAGAAACATCGATGGGAAGCCTCAAACTCAGGGCACAACAAAAGCTTGTGACATGTTTCCATAGTGAAAATGGCCGCCTATGTAATATGTACCAGACAACTATTTACAGGCATTTCACTTTCTTATGAACAGTAGGTTTTGAACCTAATCTAACTGAAAGATTTCTTCAAAGAAACAAATTAGAAGGTGTGACTTTTCTTCTTTACTAAAAGAAAAATAGCAATTGTTTACATCCCTCAACTGCAACATCTGATCAAACATTATGGGTTACCTTACCTTGTAAATAATTTCATTTGTGCTAAGTGTTGTTTGCCAACTATTTCTTTTGGTTCATATGTAGTAGAAGTTCAGTTGAATTTAACTTTTGCCCTAGCTATGTGTTAAGGACAAAAAACAGCGGGGGTATCTGAATTCAAGAGACAAGAGTTATCTCCCTTTCCTGAAATTCAAATTCGTCAGCTGCCTCACAAAACATGTTGCAGATCCATTAAAGAATGATAGAAAGTTCTAAGTCTAGTTTAAAAAACTTGGCTATATATTTGTCAATTCAAACTGAGAAAAAAATACTCTTTAATTGTTTATTTGTATGTACAGTGAAAAACAAAAGTTGTGCATTTTACCATTTTTTATGTAAGTTTTGTCTTTTCTGTGTATTGACACAGTGGTGAGTACAGTGATGCATTTAATATTGTAATTGTATTAAAGCCAAGTGTGTTGGCTTTCATATGATATACAATATGTTACCCTTTCTTTTTATTTCATATTTAAAAAGTGAAAATTTCCAGTGGTGGGGTAGTGGGTGAAAAAACTGCTGAGTCATGACTTCAGCGCCCTCTAGTGAAAAATTGGTCAAGTTTTGACTCGTAAGACTGACATATTCTGAAATTCAGACATTTTGCCATAGGAACCAATGTTCAAACCGTTTGGACCTCTCGGGGTAAATAAATGGACCTTATCTCTTGGACTGATCCCTTCGCGTCATGTGATTTAAAATGGCGCCGCTCATGCGATCGATCGACTGAGATGTTTGATAGCTTGCAAATATTTATTTTTTAATATTTTGATAACGAAACTAGGGCGAACATGTAGGTATAAGTACAAAGAAGCCATTCATATAAGTTTTTCGTGCGTAATAGTCGTAACAAGTGCGCGAAAGTGCGACAAAGGATTTCCACAATTGCGGCCTATGGAGGCGGGATGGCGAGCATGAACAGTGCTGCTGCTATTCAGGTTATTCTCACTTATTTACTTTGTTTCATAGAAATAAATCTACTATATATTCAACATCAGTATCATCAATAAAATCATGTTTCAAAAATGATTTTATTTTGATTCATATCTTAAAAGCATATCCGTAAATTAACTACTGTAAATCCTCAGCCTCACTGTTCTTCCCAACAGAATCAGATAAGAGAAGCAAAACCACGGAATGTGAGCTGGAAAGTGCCATGCGTCTGTGGGACAAGGATGGGGGCAGGAAAGGAGACCAGAAAAAGGGGGATGAGATGAGACCATACACAAATATTTCTTTTAATGGAAAGCTAATGTTGTATGGGGTTAAACAGAATGGCACGTGACTAACCTATTTAAAATGTGTTTGTTTATAGTCAGAACTATATTGCCTCTACAGTTTAGAACTACATAGTTTCTGCAGTAAGCTACATATTTTGGCATTGCAAAGATATTTGTCAGTGTAATAGTATTTTCCACCCTGGTAGGACTGTTTGCCTACCGGTTGCTTGGAAGCTTCAGTCTCTTTACAATGAAACATTTAAAAAGAACCGCTGGACACGCCTGTAGGCTACTAGCTTACGATGGCCCCAACCATCGACTTACTATCTGGGTCTGTTGACAACTGGAATTATTAAAACTAGGTAAAGAATAAAATCATGCCATTTCTTTCTTCTTCTTCTTCTTTTTTTTAAAAAAAGTTATTGACAGAATCAGAAAAAACCCTAAGAAGTTCGAAAAATAATTGCAATATAGAGAAATAAGATATTTTTGCTGTTTAAAAAAAACAACTCAAATGACGATCGAAAGTCGAAATGAAGAAGACAAAGTAGTGGAACTAACGAGGAAAAAACTGAAAAGATTTATAATGAACAGATTCATTCTACTAATGTGGCACCAACATGATTAGTAGTTGAATGGTGCTGCCTTGACAACTTTAATATCTGCGTGAACCGCGAGGGCACAAGCATTGTCATTTGTCCCTTTGGCTCAAAAGCGGACGGATGAACTGCAGTGTAACTCGAAGACTAATAAAGAAAGTATATCTAAAGGACCGATGATTATTATCAATATACCAGACCAAAATCAGATCCAGGCGTATTTTTTCAGAATATATGTTATAAAAATTTAAAAAAAATTTGCTTAACATACTGTCATTAAATATTTGCTCACTATTTATTATGAGGGAGGATCGCAAATAGAGGAACACACGTGCGCGCGAAAAGTCTGAGACGGAACAGCACAGGTAAATGAATCAATAACACGCTGGCACCTGTAAATGTGCAACATGAACATCTGGTTGTTCTTCTCTCTAACTGCACCCCAGGATAGCTTCCTACGAGTTCCTGACTTGCGTGACAGACTAAGCTAAGCACGGCCACCTTTACAGCTACAGCGTTACCAAGATTACTTTGCATTTCAGCCCAAAAACGCGAGGAACCGCAACAGGTATTCTCGCGCGACGACCAGTTCGAAGCGTCATTCTTACTGATTGGCGTCCCCGGGTGCAACGTCTTTGATGCCAAGGATACAGAGTATGACCACAATAGATTTGAAACATGTTTGGTTTAATGCAGAGTCACATTGTTTGCATCTCCGTACAGACGTCGTTGGGAACGTCATGCCCGAAACCACATACAGGTCATTCCCCAAAGTTGCCGCTATTTGGTGTACAAAGGAAAACAGAATTCAAATACAAAATAATCAATCTCTGATTTCACAAATGGCAAGTTACACTGTTAAGGCTCACATATATGTAATATTTGAGGTCCCTAGTGTGGTGATCTACCTTCAGTTGTTCGCAATCTATAGCCTAAGTTATATTATATTGTCCTCTATAGGTATCCTGTTTTAGATTTATCCGGGTTTAGTTTCTTAAATTCTTGATCTACAATGTCATTATTACTTGTTCTCGTCACGATATGGCTGCAATATTGCCGACGTGACGAAAAATATTAACTCACTCACTCACTAATATTTGAGGCTTAATATTGAGGCTTAATATTTGAGGTTCAATATTGTTATGGAGACTAATGAAACTAATTAGGTCGAAGATACGTCTTTCCTGTAACAATAAAATTCAGTTCTATAAATGCATGTGTATGAAATAAACCTGTTCTACACTATGTCAGATGAAAACGTGAATCTGCTAGTACTTTTCAATGATCTTGATATTGCATCAGCTCTCATAAACAAGTATTGCGTTGAAAGTGATTTGAAGGGAATATTTTGATATATCTGATTGATTTCTGACAATATCTTACACTTTAGAACATAAAACATTTACTTTCTAGTCCTGTTATATGAGAGACAGTATCGTTATGCCAAAGACTTTCTACGTTATTGGAAAGAAAATATGTCAAATAAATGTGTAACAAAAATCTTTGATCTGTCTGTAATGAAAGAAAGAGTTCTTTGTGTGTTTCCTTCAGAAGTATAGTAAGTGTTACATCGTTATATCCATATCTCCAAATAGGGTGACTAACAACAATATGTTTGTTACAGAGAAGACAAATATTCAATCGTATATTTCAGTTCGGATAAGAATACACCAGTGGCATTGATGATAAGCTAGGTTCATATCAATCAGTTTCTGAAAGAATTGTTTTTACCATACTTGAAGAGCACAATATATGGTCTATATTTTAGAGCTTTGCCAATTTGTTACCCTAAAGGCATGTCAGTGTTACTGGAAAGACATTTCAGAACAAGTTGCTGGAAGGCACAGTAGAATTTTATAAAACTATAGATTTAAATAAGCAACAATAAGTAGCAGTTACCATCTTGCATGAATTCAGGTTTACAAGTAACAAGTGTGGATTACCATCCTCTAACTGTCAAACAGGTTTACAACTAACTAAACAATCCAAAGTTTTGAGCATCTGCCTTAAGCTGTCAAAGTAACAAATACATCAACAAAATTACTCTCCCTATTTGTCATACCCGTCTTGCCAGTTCTGAAAAACATACAGAAATGAATGTTTTACTGATTGTCTTGTTTTAGATTATCACCAATTAACTTTATTAAGATGTTCAAAGTTTTGATGGTTTGCAGACTGGTTATTACACTGCCATAATTAGCATGGTCAGTCACACGCTGTCTTTCAAATTACAGTCTTTAAAATGGATATATGCATGCAAAGAACAGACTTCTGTGTTAAGCATAAGGTAGTTTTTTTCTCATATATTAATGCACATCCAAATGAATCAGGAAATAAAAACAAAACTTAAATATCATTTATATTAAACTGTCTTTGCAGTAACACCATAAGTCCTTTAATTAACAGGTATTTGTAAAGACTTGAAGGAATAAAATAAAACGTATTTGGTCCTTTTGTTTGTAATAAAAAAAAAAATCTCCATCCAGATTAGATATTGCTAATGAAGGAGATATCAGATTTTTAACACATTGATAAAATTTGACGCTTATGTTGAAGTTTAAAACCTGGCTGCATCTTTTGAGAATGCCTCATACAGGACGTAAACAGTTTTAGTGGTGGAGGTGTAATGATGCGGACTACCATCTCAGGTGTAACAGATATGAAACACCCTCCTTGGAAATTACACTATAGAGCCCTACACAAATTCTTCGTCTACATGTTGTTAAACTGTGCAACAGAAAAACCTTATTTACTCTATACGACATCCCCCTGACCTCGCACAGCCATTTCAACCGTCTTTTCAATGTAATCCTTACATAAGACTGCTTCATGTGCGTCATGAGGTGCCTCACTCAGTGACCATGACTTGTGTCAAATTTATTCTGGTCTGTTGATTATTTTTATCATACATAAGTATCTCTTTGTAATTCTTTTTTTCCTCCTTTTTTTTGCAGTGTATAACGTATTTATAATGCTAACATTAACATAATAATATATAAATGAGTGAGTTTTGCGCCTCAATAGAAATTAGAAAAGGTATATTATATAAATGCACATCAAAGAAGACGGTAGAAGTTTGTTACGCTGTTGTTACGCGAGCATTCATTTTAAAAGTTTCATCATTGATACCAGGCTTTTATTGATTCAAAAATCAATTATATCAAACTCGGATATATGTCTTTATATGTAACTCATGCTTAACGCGAAGATCCAGTGACCGATTCTCCTTGTCAATATCATTAGAGCCCCGTCCAATACTTAGCACTAACGCGTCTACAGCTATTATTCTAACTGCCCAGTAAAGCATATTTGGCTCTTGGTCGGGAAGAAGAACTGGTAATGAAGTTTTTTCACAGATACATTGCCAAGATGCCATGTTGTTGATAACACGCCAATAATGAACTTTGAAGTTGTCCATATAGGCCACAATGGCTTCATAATAGAGATCTTGTCTCACACCGAAGTAGACTTAAAACCCATTCCTTTCTTTCCCAGATACGTGAGATAAAACAAACTTGCGAGTACGCGTACGGTTTCTGAATTATTATTTTTCCAGATGGAATTACCGGAAAGGGATTTGTGTTTGAGCTGTAATTTGAACTGTGTTTGAGCTGTAATTTGAACTGTGTTTGAGCTGTAATTTGAACTGTGTTTGAACTGTAATGAGCTACCTTCCAGCTACTACGTCCGCAAGAGCATATCCAACACACTGAATGAATCTCTCTCTCTCTCTCTCTCTCTCTCTCTCTCTCTCTCTCTCTCTCTCTCTCTCTCTCTCTCTCTCTCTCTCTCTCTCTCTCTCTCTCTCTCTCTCTCTCTCTCTCTCTCTCTCTCCAAACTGATTCGATGAACAGCGGTACGTAACCACAGAATGGTATCGTGATTTATACGGAGTCCAAAATAACTTGTCATGTTCATGTGGGGTACAATTTCAGTTGTATTACTTGACAACGCCTCGTTCCAGGCTCACATAATTTACAAAGTTTACATGAACGTTGACACGCCTTCTGTAATGTACAAATGGTAAACTTTGTAATTAAAATTATATTGGAAACGAATATCAGTGTTAGTTCATTCGTCCAGCTTATCATACTGATAGGTAAAGATACATAAAAATATATTTTACACCTTTCAAAGTGTTGTGAAGTTTGATAAACCAGTCATCGCAAAAGCCAACTATCAGTGTCAGTACAACAAATACACGTCTCATGCCAAGGCTGTCAGAACAAAAACACAACGAACTCGATCACATGCTAGTTTGTTTTTCAAAAGCTGTTGTTAAAGTACAACAAAATGAAAAAAATGTCAATCCATAAAATATGTTCTTCCGCAGCATACCGATTCCCCAAAAGTATACGTTGTAGGTATACCTTGTATTTTGTGCTGTTCAATTCTATAGGAACGAAATGCCTCGTGGACAACACTGATCATATATTAGATCGATCCGATTCACTGACCAGATGATGATAACGCACCTTGTATCATAGGTAAAGGTTAGGGTTACATGCAATCAATAAACACTAGGTGACTACTTTCAAAGGGTCAAGGCCAGATACTAACCAGTCACGATTAACCCGCCGTTACTGGACATGTGACATCATCTTCTACCAATTATTTGAGTGGTAAGAATCATGAAAATAGCGGTAGGTTATCTGATCGGGTTAAGGTTACGGTCATGTGCCACCAATTAACACTATTACATTACTTTCAGAGCGTCAAGGCAAGACACTAACCAGTTGCGATTAACTGCAAATAGCTATTACATTGGCCGTTAATAGCTATATGACATCACCCTAACATTATATATATATGAATAAATACTTCTAAAGTTTTAATATGGTATTGTGATACAGTGCCAAAGCCGGGTGACATGTTGGCCAGTGCAACTGCAAGTTTGAAGTATGTATCAGTCTCAGTTGTGCACCCCCTTGCATGTTAAATGAATGTCTTACTTATTGGTTAGTGTACACTGACTGAGGATGCGTGTTTACATACACATGTACAGAGTGACACATTTTAACTCAATAATAGTATTCACAAAGGAGTAGTCTTACTACTTCTGCTACTGCTACTACATGACGTCAGTGATGACGTCGCCCCCGGTCTGATCTTGCGAGAGGAGACGTGTTTCAAGATAGCGGCAGACAGACGGGATGAGGGAGGGAGAGAAGAGGAGGAGGAGGAGAGGACGACAGGGAGCTGCTAAAAAGCTTGTTAAATTGTTCAATTATTAAAGCTAGGTTTGTACGTCAAGGTTTCTTTGGAGCGAGGTGGCCCTGGAAAGGGCCGTTGTGATGGTAATACATGGTTAACATCGACAGAGGAGATCGAGCCCTTGTAAAAAATATATTCTACAAAGTCTTAGACCTTAGTGGTGGACGGAATCTAAAAGTTTAGGGTTGCTTTTACAGGCTCCACCATATACGATGGAACCATAATCAATTTTAAATCGTTCTAATGATCTGCACAATTGAAGGAGGGTAGCTTGATCCCCTCCCCACTTTGAATTTGAAACAACCTTTAACAAGTCTAGTGCCTTCAGACACTTAGCTTTACGGGATTAATGTGTGGTAAGAACGTTAAATGAGAATCGAAAATTAAACCCCCAAACTTGGACTCCTTTACAACCTTGATGGGAGTGCCATTTAAAGATAGTTCAGGGTCCATATGGGGCTTGTATTTTCTACAAAAGTGTATGCAATTAGTTTTGGATTTAGAAGATTTAAAGCAGTTTTCGAGTCACCATTTATTTATTCTGTTTAGACACAACTGCAGCTGTCATTCAATAGTGTGCGTATTTTTACCACAATCATGATTTTAAAATCATCCACAATTACTGATCCATCAATTGAATCATTTAAAACCTTGGATAAACTGTTGATCTTAATACTAAATAAAGTGACGGACAAAATACTACCTTGAGGGACACCCTGATCCTGATTGTAACGATTTTTCCGGAAACCACATTGAATATTTGTAATAAGGTTGTTGGTTTCAAGATACCAAATTAAACGATTGTTCTATGGTTTTTGCAGACACAGCTCGTTAAAGATATTGGTCTGTAATTAGACGGATCAGAGTGATCCCAGCCAGGTTTTATTATAGGGATGACAATGGCATTACACCACGAAGATGGGAAATCCCCCAAAGTCCATATAGTATCAAAAATGTGTAGACGTGTTTCCAAAAATGATTTCGGTAAATGCTTCAAAAGCTGATAGTGAATATTATCATCTCCTGTTACTGTATCATAAGCTTGCTCAAGGGCAGTATGTAGCTCATGTAGTGAAAATAGTTCGTTGTAATCCTCACCATTGTCTGACTAAAAATTTTTTTTTTCTTTTATTGTTGTCTTTGGTATTTCTGAAACTCAGGGACATAGTTGGTTGTCCCATGCAAGATACAGTGTGAGGAAGTGATATCCATCTCAAGCGGTTCAAATGAATTATGAACCGTCACAGGGGCTTTCAAAGTGGAAGGCACCTCCAAATGCATAAGCGTTTTACATTTTTTTCTTTGAATGTTTCTTATTATTTCTTGATAGTTGACTTTTCTCATTTTCTTAGGCACTTGTATAATGAAACAGATATGGACAGATAGCGACTGACTGTTGTACTTGTTGATCATTCAATGAAAAGAAACATGATACTGTACTGATCATTCATCCCATGGTTTGTTTATCAATAATAAAAACATGTTATGCATTGATATTCATGTGTGGTGTCGTTTGTCTTCAGGTGTCCTCACGTGTCATGAAGACCCTCTCAACTCCTCATTTAGACTTCAGTCGTCAGAGAGAGAACACACGCCTTTTGGTTTAGTTCTGTTGCCCAAGCAAAAAATAACAAAGGATGCAGTCCATTCATTGTGACAGACTCAGGACAAATCACTCCAGCCTCGTGGTAGCAATCAAGCATGTCGGAGCCGTGGTTGACCAACTGGTGGAGTTTAAACTCCTTACCATCTTCATGAAGGCTGACATTATGGAGGCACCACAAACCTCCTTCGATCGGGTCAGTGCTTTATTAGATATCCTTCCCCGGTGAGGACCCCAGGCTTACACCCTCTTTTGCAAAGCTTTGAAGAAATGTGGAGGGACAGAAGCCATGACCCTGCTGGGAGTAGATACTCCAAGTCATGGACTGACTCAGACGCATCATGATGATAGGTAATCACGTCACCGCATGTATATAAAGAAGAGTTTCTGTGAGAATCGTCATTCTTCATGTTGTTCACGTTGCTGTTTGTGGTCGCCAAGTATCTGGAAGAAAGGCACCTCTTAGAACACTTCAGAGAAGTGGTTCAAGACGCTGTGCAGAAGCAACAGGCTCGTAACGCAATGCGTGACGTCATAGCACGTGCTGTTGGCTATAGAAACTAAGGATCCACCGAGGGTTCTTCAGTCGTACCAGCTTGAAGATGCCAGCATCTCCACATCAGCTGCTCCCCTCTTCCGACATGGACCCCGTCATGATGGCTGAATACATCAAATCACCTTCGATGTACTTTGCACTTCTCCAGGATAAACGTTATCATGTGAAGGGCGTACTCATCATCAGTGAGGACCTCATCTCTGTCACTTTTGTCGTTAGTAAGCCGGAATCTTTCTCCTCCAAAGAGACAGAGGTCAAAGAGAAGACACCCAAGGCCGTCCCACCTAAATGGGTGGTGATGCCACCTTCCAAGACGACGACCCCTGTTACGCTCAGGAGGAAGACAAAAAAGGAGGAGGAAGTGCCCAGCAAGAAGACACCCATCAAGACACCTTCTCCTAAGGGCATTCCTGCCACGGCTCCTACAAAACAGAAGGAGGAAAATATATGCTGTCTGCATAAAACTTCGCGACGGGATCACATGATTTAAATCATTAGGCAGGCTATTTTAAACTTTTTTTATTGCGACAGATACTAGAGGTTGGTTTACTGGTGTTATATGCAATGGAAATACAGGGTAGTTTACTGTAATTCTACTTAACATGAGTTTTCGTTACTGACCACATGTTCTCACACTTGCCAAATCCTAATGAACAACCTGAGTGACAGGCGTCCAGTGTTTCGATGACTAAGTAATTAACCAGTTCACATCAAATGCCTTCCGATAGGTTAAGAATAAAATCACATAGTCGTGCGGTGAACGGTATGACCGTGACACATACACATGCATGTGTGTTGGCTCTTTACTCTTGATGTCATTCTTCACTTGGAGTGGGACTACATCTGAGACATTGTTTGCAGTAGGGTGCCGGTCTGATGGCTTCGACTTTTCTCGTGTCCATATTGATGATCCTGTTGAGTCACTGCAAAATTCTTGAATTCACATACGAGTCGTTTTCAAAATAGGCCAAGATCAGGTTCTCATGAACAAAATGAAATGATTCAAAAGTTTGGTTTTTTTCATTCTTTAAACACCATCATATGCTTTTGCTGTTTCTAAACATAACAGAACTCTTCATTGTACTTATTTTTTAAAACAAATATGTTGTTTTCTCAAATCACCAAATTTACACTTCTCTCCCGTAACAACACTTTAGATGATGTAACATGTTATAAAAAGATATTTCGAGCAATATTGTGTGAGAGACATGAAGATAAGCTTAGATTGTATGTATATCCACATAAATGCTTGAATTTCAATGGATTTCTTTGCTCAAATCGATTTGTATGTATACTTTCTAAAAATTGAACATAGAACTAAGTGTCATCCACATAAATGCTTGAATTTCCATGGATTTCTTTGCTCAAATCGATTTGTATGTATACTTTCTAAAAATCGAACATAGAACTGTCATCCACATAAATGCTTGAATTTCCATGGATTTCTTTGCTCAAATCGATTTGTATGTATACTTTCTAAAAATCGAACATAGAACTAAGTGTCCATTTTGGATTTTTAAGCGAAACCTCATCCAAGAAAACATTTCATTACAATAATGGTAATGAAAACATTCATACTTCTTGATATAGTGTTTTTACAATGATGTGCCAAGTGACAATAACAGTAACAGTGAGTGAGTGAGTTAAACCGGGCCCATTCAACCACCCGTCTAGGCGAAGTCAGGGCCAAAGTGGCGTATTGAGCAACAGGAGCACGACTGCAGGCCCCTATTGCCCTCAACCACCAGGATCCCCTCCTCCGCCGACACAGGGACGCAACCCACGGCAAACGGGTTGGTGGACCAAATATCCCCCCCGGGTCCACTACGGGGGTGTCGGCGAGCTCTTAGCATTACCCAGCACCCACCACGAGGAGGTGGCTCGCCACGGGTGCCATAACAGTAACAATAATCAACCACTTACCAGCTGTGCTGGTGGTGTAACATTCATATTTTGGAACATGCCAGGTATTTCACATAAACTAACAGTTACTGACAGTGACTTTCTTAACTATATTACATCGCTTGATATTGTTTGTGTAACAGAGACATGGAGCAATAATCCTGATCTTAGTTATGTATTTACTAATTATGGTACAAAAAAAGCTATCACATCACATAAAGTGGTCCAAAGTAACGGATAACACAATATTTATCTTCTTTGATAAATGTCTCTTTGATCTTGATGCTGACTTATTATACAGTTCTACCTATATACACCCTGAGGGATCTTCCTGGTGTAATAAATGGAATGAATACTGCAGAAATGGTGTTACAATTTTTGCAGGAGAAACTGCTAGAGCTTATATAAGTAAAGATCATCCGATGTATGATTCTGTTTTAGATAACTTTGACCTGGAACGATTCTCCTGTGATCAGATTGTGAACCATTGTGGTAGGTAGATGATTCTGACGTATATGTAGTATACTAAATATTCACATTTTAAATGGTAGATGTGGATCGGATTCTAACATCGGCCAATATACACTGACTGGTACAAACGGTACTATTGTTATTGTCTACGTTTTATCATCGACTAGAATTTTTGATAACATACGAGTTTAGCATAGCATAGAAGTTTTGACATACCTCTCCGCGCTGAATCGTCTCATTCACTACTGACACTTCAATTACGTGCGCATCGTTGTTGTGAACGTAAACATAATGAAACCAATACAAATACCAAAGCATTCAAATCTATCTGGGAAATAGATAAGTTAACAGAATTTAGAAACAATCTGCTTACTGATGAGATACAGGATTTATTTTTAAAAAATCTATGGACGTTGTCTTTACAGGCATCGACAAAAGTGTAGATTTCATTGTAGATGCTTTGAGTCTAGCAGCTTCGGATATGAAAAAAACAAAACAAGTTAAACCTTTGCCAATGGGATGTAATAGTAATAGAAATAAATGGTTTGATAGTAAATGTGACTATATGAAAAAGACGCGATGCAAATTTGTAAAAGCTTTTCGAAAACAGAAAACATCTGAATCCCTCGAGAGCTATCACAGACGTAGAAATAAGGACACTGACACATGTAAACGGAAGGAGAAACACTATTTTGATCAGAAAAGGTTATACTTAGAAACAAATATAAACGATTCGAAAATATTCTGGTCAGAATTAAAACAACTTAACTCGAAAAACAAACCCAAAAATACCATAGGAATTGAAGATCGGTAAGCATATTTTGAAAATTTTTTTTTTTCAAATCCGGGAATAAACGACACTATAAATATTGAGACACCAACACACTTTGTAAATACTGACGCAAACCTAGTTAGATGCACCCATAGACAGGAAATAATAGAAATTATACAGAATCTCAAGTGCAAAAAGTCAGCTGGGATAGACAATATTCTCCCTGAATTTTTTAAACATTCGTCTGATATCGTGACCTTTCATTTAATGTTATACTAGAAACTGGTTCTTTTCCTTCATCGTGGTCAGCTGGAATTATTGTTCCCATACACAAACATGGTGATGTAAACAGTCCAAATACCTATCGTGGAATTACTCTCCTTAGTGTCTTCGGGAAACTATTTACATATATCATAAACAAAAGATTGATCAAGTGGGCTGACACTATGGACAAAGCATACGAGATCCAAGCTGGATTCAGACAGGGCTACACCACAACTGATAATATATGCTTCAATCCATTGTCCAAAAATATTTGAATTCAAGAGGTGGAAAATTCTATGCCCTACTTGTTTATTTTGCTAAGGCATTTGATTCTATCAAGAGAAATAAATTATGGGGCCTTTTGTAAACTCATGGACGTAGCCAAAAATGGATAAACATCTAGGTAGTATATGTGAAAATGTCAAAGTGTGTGTAAGAACCAATAACGAAGTCTCAGAAACTTGTATTTGAGATTTAGGAGTTATAATTTGATGATGATGACATATGACAAAAATGGGAAAAGAAATTGGGTGGCTAATGTAAGGGAATTTTTATTCAAAACGGGATATGGTTATGTTTGGAATAATCAAAACGTCCAGCCAGAAAACTATTTCATTACGTCATTGACCCAAAGAATGAATGACATCTATCAACAGACATGCATATGGCTTGAATCACTCTATCTATCCTAGAAATGTCTGTATAATCTCATTTAGTGCTTAACACTCAATGCGTTTATTGAAAACATTCACACTTTCTTTCAGTTCACTCTTCCCGCTCTTTTATGTTTGCTTACGTCACCTAATGACGCCAGGTGTCTACGCCTGATTGCGTCATCGTTTCTTCATCCACTGATTTGTTTCACACGGTGAGTCTATCTGCTTCGTCTACAGCAGTAAGTTATATATTTTCGCTGATATATATTTTCGCTTCTGATCTGTGTTTCCCACGTCTAGTCTATTGCAATCACATACTCGGTATGCCTCCGAAGAGAAGGGCTGCAACAAATCACAGCCTGGTGAGGAACGGGGGTAAAGTCCGAAAAACCGTGGAATCTTCGACGATGGTGACAACACCAAATGCATCGGGTGAGTTGCGAAGTACAGAATCTTTTCATAGACCCCTGTCTACGGTACCAAGCGTTCATGTTGAGTCGTCACTACTTTTACCGGTGCACGAATCCGATGAGAGGGTCAGGGATGAGAATGGAAAATTTCATTTACAGCTGAAAACTAGTCGGGGGTCCAGGGCGGAGCCTGGTCGGGGGCCCAGGGGGGCGAAGCCCCCCGGAAGCTCCTGGGATTTTGGCATTTTACACACTAAATATGGCTTCTAAAATCAATATTAACACTGTATATATATTTAGACGTTTCAGAAAAATGACCCTGGGGATGTAAAAAAACGCGGATTTCCGCGGATCCGCGGAAATTTCTCATCCCTGGAGGGTTCCTAGTAGCATCGTCAATACCAGTCTTCAGGAAAATACGGCGGATAAATTGTCTGCTCATTTTGGTGCAATTTTGGATATAATTAGTAAGTCGAATTTGCCTCAAACGACAGCTTCCTCGCAGGTCTTTCGCACTCCCGCTGACTCGAGCCATGCTGCAAGTTCTGGATTCATGGTCTTAGGTGGGCTGAGCACAGTAGTGCTTTTGGCCTGGATCTTGTGGGCTGCAATCATTACTGCTTAGGCAATATTCAAAATTATGGCAGGACGGCTCTTCAGCCGGAATCTGTTTATCCCTTCTGCTTCTCAGCGGATAGGAATATTTTGGCTTGGTATTATTATTGTCTGCTTTTCAGCAGGAATGCAATTTGCTATAATTGCTGCTGGCAACATTGTTGCCCATTGCTGCTGCTGGCAACATTGTTGCTCTTTGCTGCTGCTGGCAACGGTAGTTGCCCATTCTAACATACTCACCTATAAGGGCACCCCACAGATCAGCCTCACCTCTGACCTTGAACCCAGCATTTGCTTCTTGTTATATTTTAATGCTTTCTTCCGGAAGGCGTACATATATCTTTTGTTGAAGGATGTGTTTCAATAATAAACATTGAAAGTCTGAACTACGCAAAGAATATTATTTATCAAAAAACACTGTAAAGAAATTCCGTGTGGCTTTATCTCGTTTTCGCTGCTCATCGCACGAGTTGTTCGTTGAAACTGGTCGTTATCTTAATATTCCTCGCAACCACAGAATATGCAACCTCTGTAACGATAATGTTGTAGATGATTACCATTCTCTTTTCATATGTCCCGCCCATAGAAACCTTAGATAAAAATATCTAGCATCCTTCTGTTGTGCTCATCCAAATGAAACAAAGGTGACTATATAATTAACGAATGAAAACAGACATGCCAGCCACAACAACACCACCATCCCCAGCAACAGAAAAAACATCCGACTCCCTACGAAAATTAGCAGCGAAATGGCGCTTCATGATGTGCCTTACCTGTTTTGAAAGCCTGTCAGTAAAACAGGTTTGACCTGGTCTCGAGAGCTACGTTCTACGTGTCATCTATTGTGGCAAGGGTATCAGGAAGGAAGCACAATCACAGGACACGCCATCGATGTGACGTCAGCACACCATTGATGGGTCGTATATATGAACTCCAAAAGTTTTTGCAGTGACACATCAGAATCATCAACATGAACACGAAAAGAGTCGAAGTTATCATCAGACCAGCACCCTCGATCTCCTCTGTCGATTTAACCATGTGTTACCATCACAGCGGCACTTTTCAGGGCCACCTCGCTCGAAATAAACTTTGACGTACAAACCTAGCTTTAACAACCTCCTTTGCACACACACACCCTCCAGGCCATGCATCGTCCCGTCTCTTCCCCTCCCTCGTCCATCTGCTGCCATCTTGAAATGCGCCTTCTCTCGCAAGATCTCAACGTGATACCGCGAGATCCCACCGAATGTCCCTTATCAGATGTCATAATTGAATGTTGATTTGTATGCAAACATTTGGTTTATGTTCTAGAAATCAAGCATGCTGACGTCATCAACGACATGATTGTATAAGTAAAAACACTTGCAATATATTAATAATTAGATCGTTTTGTATTTAACAAATACTTATTTTAACAACTACTTCTGTACCTTCGTATTTTTCGGCATAAATACGTTCTATCAGCTGTCGTTTAAAAAGAATGAAAGATGATTTAAGTTTGCGATCGTCATCGTTTTCACTTACATTTGTTGACGGAAATCGCAATATTCGTGGGGTTGCCAGCGGCTCTTTCCTTCGCGTCGAAATCATCATTTGTCGCTCTTTACCTGTTGTTTCTGTCGCTATATGTCGTTTACAAATACGATGACTTCGGATGAGAGCTGAAAATGGACTCACTGGTAACATTTTTCAACTATAATATTTTTCTGTTAAATTACGTTATGTTTGCAGCAACTGACATCCTTTTGAAAACATCCACGTGTCGTTGATGTTTGTTTATTATTCTTTGTATTGCTAAAAAGTGTAATTTTGTATTGCTGGAAAGTGGTGCATTCCGAAACGACATGTCAACAATCGTAGAAAAGTTTGTCTCACCTCATTTTTGAGGTAAGTTCGTTAAATAGAACTACCTCAATACGTTGAAACAATGCGTGCCGTTCAGTCAGCTGTGCCACACCAACGGTAGATCGCGAGGAAACGTGTGCACAGCTGATTGCTATGTCCGACTGGCAAATACAAGTCCAGTACGAACGGTAAATTTACTTCTACATATACAAAAATGCCTAGCAGTAAGAAATCAACCCTGGAAATGTAGTTATTCTTCCAAAGTGATATTTAGCTGCAAATCTGACATTTTCACTGTCAAGATCGATGTTGTTTTCATACCAGCTGAAAAAACTTTGACGAAATTGTTACCTGTATAATTCTACCCCTTATACAGACCGCTTTTATTGTCTTGAAAATTCGTCTTATTTACGGTAGTAGCCTGCGACCTCGTTGTATCTAGGTACTTAACATATCCGTAATTGGAAATGAAACTTTGACCTTATGAGGCCTATTTTACTGTAAAGTCAGATCAAACGAGTTAATCAAGAACACTGTGAAAAGAATTAATTTAACTTTGATAGTGTTTCAGCGAAAGCCATTAGACGAACAGAGCCGATTAACATATACCAAAGGAGAGAACTCCATCGTATCGCGGTAAACAGGATATAAATATAGCTCATGACATCACTTCCGCATTTTTTTTTTTGGCAACAAGGATATGTTGTTCAGATGGAGTGGGAAAGGTTAAAGCAGGTATTTCACGGATGGGGGGTCACATAGATTCCAGACTTAAACGTTAGTAATTCTGCTGGACAAAACATACGGGGATTCGATACATCCTACCGCTTTTAAAAAAGTAAAACAAGCCACTGACGTTATGCTGTCTATGTACATACAAAATCACTTCCATGAAGCGTGTCTAGCGTAAAAACGGAAATACCATGAATGCCGCGACACAACGAGGTCAGAGTATATACTGCACTAAGAACGATAGTATTAAAATGTCGTGTGTACAGCGATGTGCCGTCACGTCATGAACCCGAAGTATATTTTGCTCTCCATAGATAATTTTGTTTTAAAATCATGCTATGTCTAGGAATAGATAGTTTTATAAACAGACTGACCCAATCCTAGGATTAATCCTTACCAAAAACCAACAGAAAAATGAATATCCTTTCTAAGCATTGTCTAATAATATACGTGTCATGTCAATTACGTAATGGAATTCCTAATTCTCAGCTTTATAAATATGTAATCTTCAATACGTTTTTATACTTTGAAACGAAATGCCTGCGAATTAAAAATGTGATCGTCAAATTTCTCGGCACAAGTCGAAAATAACGGCCATTGCTGACTTCAAGCACACCACGTTCGAGTGGTACCCAGTCTAATCTTTTCTTCGTAATGAAATATATTGTTTTGATAGTTTAATCAAGATTTTTGTTCTTCGACGAAGAGAAAGCTCATAAGTTTCCCATTTTCTAAAAAAAATAGTAACTTTCGGCTTAAAAAATCATAAACAAAACCAATCTCAATGTTACATCATCGATTGGACGAACAGGAACGATCATGGCAACGGCGGTAAACAAACAAGTCCACATGCATCGTGATGCCGAAGAAAATGTGCCATCCTTTCCATATATCCAAATGCAACTATTTTATCTGGAAATACTTACATGGCGTGAATAGGTAAATGTGATTGTCTCTGCACAGAAATTACCATATTTAGCGAGTTTATTTTGATTTTGTTTGATAAACCATCCAACACTCACAATATTGACACGAAAGGGAGTGGCCAAACTCGCGGGTTTGCCAAGTGACAAGACACGAAGGATGTTTGAAAATACGCGTTCATCAGCAGAATCTGAACTCATATACATTGAAAGAAAACGACTTAATACCTATATAATGCAGATCAAGAAACAAATATCACAATATTTGTAAATTGTACCCATCCTTGATGAAACCGGAAGAACGTACACGGCAAATATAAACGAGTTGGAAAACGACCATTGATACATTTTCTAAATTGATTCAAATTTCCGTAAGATCCACACTATACACCAGAATTAACCTGCACCTAAACCTTAAACCTTAACCTACATAACCTATCGATCATCTTCAATAATTATTGTTTTCTGTTCGTTGTCTTCAATAGCAGTTGTCATTTGGTGGTTGTGTTGTAGTATTTTTCCTCCTCAAGTTAGCCACCGAAGCGTTGGTCTTTAGTTTAGGAAATACGAACTCGATGACTTTCGCGGTCGCTTTTTTGAAAGAAAAACGGGGAGACTTATAAATTGTCAGACTGTCATAACAATAACATTATATTGTTCTGTGTATATCGTCACAAGAAGTACAATTTTGATGATTGAAGGTGAATGAAATTGTTTTTCCTTTCGCAGAAACGACCGAAACCAGAGTTAGTGTGAGAATGTAACGTGAATGGATTTCATAAAAATTAATGATTGCTTAGAAATCAACTGTCATCGTATGTGTGAATCAGTATTTACTTTAGACATTAAAACAGCTAAACATCACATCTTTTGTTCACGAATTTGGACCAAATTGAAATTATTGTTACTTCAAAAAGCAGAGCTTTCGGAGTTAAATTCTACCTACTGTACTGCAGGTACTGTTTCAGATCAAATTGTTCGACGTGTGTGCATATTTCGTATAAAAAAATCATGTCATGTGACTCAGTCCGTGGATCCATACAGCTTTTAGGTACACTGCAACAGTGCAACCTGAGCTGCAAAATGTAACCCCATATTTATGGCCATACTTGTACCTACTGGCGCACTGTCTGTGCTCATATTTTACTGTTAAAACCGACTTCATCTGGGAAACAGACTGATGATCCAAACTCTTGGAGCAATAACTACACTGACACTGATTGAAAGAGAGACTCATTTATTTCATGTGTTGAAATTTTATGAAGTACATGTCATACCAGATCCAGAATAAGTTTCTTGTAGTAGTGATGCTGTGAATATGGAATATCAAAACTACAAGTGACACATAATTAATCGTTGAGCAGGACGTGCAACCTGTGTGAGTCGGTGGCACCAGGGACAAATAGATTTCTTTTTCCTAATACTGAGCTATGCAGTGAGTGGTTTTTGTTGTCCAATTTGGAGCTATTTTATTAAGATTTCAATTTGGAATTTTTCATTGCCATATGTATGTGACACACACACACACACACACACACACATATATATATGCTTCCAGATCCTAAACGAAAGACTGCTCAGTCCTTGGCATTTTGTTATTCAAAGAAGACCTATTGACATTTTCATGGTGATTTAGGCTACTGAACAATACATAATGGGAATGTATCATTATCACACAATGCAGCAAACAGAAATTGATTCATTTCATATTGACATTGCTCCTAAACTCAGGAAAAGATTATAAGGTAGAAAATAATTTCTATTTACAGAATATGAGGCCAGTATATTTTCACCAGAGACAATATAAGTTATTACATGTATATATTTTCTTTTCTCATCAAATGATAACATTTCCTGATAAATATACTGTTACTGCAACAACATGAATGACATTAGTCATGTGTGATTCAAAATAATTCACTAGACAAAGAAGTACTGTTGAAAACAATAATAGTTCATCACCCATATGTATTTGATGTACATTTTAACAAAATATTATAAAGAAATAAAAATACACAAAATAACAGGAAACGTCTATCCGTATAGTTTATGGTATTCATGTAGTTGTATTAAGGAATTGTGTAAATTGTCGGTTTTCCACATCACTGAAAGACATTAATTAAAATTTGGTTATTTACACGTTGCTAATGCATTGACAGATCCTGAGTGTCTTTGCATGACTATTTGGGAGAGAAAAATACTTGTCATATTATTATTTTCAATTAACATACGAAAATATATGAACAGATTTAAAGTTGTAACCAGCTGTGAAACATAAAGCATGGATACATCTATCATAATTATTCAGCAAGAACGTTAATTTATTGTATAAAATTAAGAATGTAATTTAACTTGTTCTGAAGTGAGACATATACTTTTTGCATACATCTATTATGAAAGCTATATATTTTACTAAATTTTATTTTATAAAACATGTATCTTGCAGTTGCTACTACACTACATCGTCACAAAAAGAAAAGCATGAATGTTATTTTGAAACAAATGCCACGCCCATATCCGCGCACCTGTTGTTGAGGCTGATGTTTGTAAACGTTTTAGTGTCGGACCATCTGAAAAAAAAGAACAAGCTAGGATCAACATGCATCACAATGTAATGCTATCTTTATATTCAGTGGACAATAAAGTAATGTGCCTAATATGAACAAAAAGTCAAATAATAGATACTGAAAAACTCGCATCTGTAGTGTTGATCGACTACTGTTTCCGGGTCACGGGAGCATACAAGGTCAAACTGGTTCGGCTATGTGCGAATTATATAGTCAAAATACACCAAGAAATTGCTGTGAGCTCCGATTAATCATTTTTAAACAGTTCTTTGTGCTTAATTGGGGTTAGCCAGAAGAAATTTCTTCAATATTCAATAACAAAGGAATTTCATCAGGCAATCCATGTTTGTGACGTCACATCCGGTAACCTTTGCACTTGCTGAACTGGCGTTATAAATGAAAAGGAAGATATTTTCTTCGGAAATAGCGGCCAATACGTGTGGATGGCTACTGGGGTGAGAAGCAGCAGCGAGCGAGAGCAGAATATAATTACACAATCACCTCTCCGCTGTGACAAAGCTGACGAGGTGAGCATAGCGAGCGATGTATATTCCACCTACTGTGAAGCAGGCTGGAATTACGATTCTAGCACGACATTGTTCGATACTCGATTCTGATCGGTTGATTGCTGCACGTGACCATCCTTAAACCTAAATCAAAGGACCGCTAGTTACACGTCGACCGCTTCACCTGCGTATGAATATATAACACTCGCTGACCTTTTTGTTTGTAAACAAAACATGTCGTTTGAATTAGACGTAGGTGATTTTCACCTTGGTACCTTCTACAAGGTATTCGGAGAAGAGGAATTTGATCTAAAACTGGAATGGTTCGATGACGACCTACTGGAATCAAGCGGTACAAATGACATTCTTCATCAAGAGAATACAGGTACATCTTTCGGCACACATTGAGTGTCACTGAATTAACGCTAGATTCCACATAGAGCGGTGCCGGTTATTACAGAACTGCAACATCACATCACGCCTAAGTTAGTAATGCCCCCTATGTTTCATCACTCGTAACACAAATAATTACACAAAACGAACCTCACAATATCTTTACATGCGGGGATGGAATTTGTTCAGTGACGGCCGCTTGTTCGGTAATACCCGACACCGCTCTACAAAACAGTCGTTCAAGACTGTACTGCATACGGTTGCCACTCCAAAACAAAGCACTAAACAGTATGAATTAAAATTAAAATGAAATTTATTATTATAAACAGCAATAAACTTAAATACATTAACATTATTTCCCCAGATGAAGGAAAGCTTGAAAACGCTTCAAACACATCTCTAACACTCTTTTCACATGCAGGTGTTGAGGCTAGAGAAATTGTCAAAATAACACGTCACAAAAACCATCAAAGGTTATCATCTTACAACACCGATTTATCAGCAGCACAGAAACGCCATTACTCAGCCATCTTTCACACCGGCAATGAAAACACTCGGCCTATCCCTAACCCGATGCCTTTTGTCCCCGCTGCATCATCAGTTGTTGCACCATCCACATCTACTGTAAACGTGTCCAATATTAAAATTGGCATGTCCAGTCTGTTCCAAATTGGCAACAGCAGCGTGGTGATTAATAATTATTCCGGTGAGAAAGTTTGAAGCGACAACACTTTACAGTCGTGCTACTTGTAGGTCATGGGCGAGTCTATAGTAATGTACTCTAGGGGAGATTTTTCGGTTGCATATAATTGTATAAAATTGTTTAGGGTTTCTACACTATGTAACTGACAGCATTGTATCCATATGTAAGAGACACAAACAAGTTGTTTGAGCATCTAAAATAAAGCTCTTGTACTTGGCAAATGTTTTGTTTAAATCATTGCACATCCTGTTCTTGAGTTGGACGATTCCATATCAATTCCTGGAAAAACGCCCCATCACAACTCTGTGCCCTTGCGCGCGAAAGTGTCCGGATTTCAAACGCCTGTCATGCGTGCTAGAATGGAGATAAAGGCATTCTGTTTTCATTTAAGACCGGTAAAATGTTTGATTTAAAGCCTTTTTTGCGGTCCTTTATCTGTTGATATAAGACTGGTAAATGTTTCATTTAAAGCCGAACACAAGACCGGTAAATCTTTCGTATAAAACCTCACGCTAACGCGTTCGGCTTTAAATGAAACATTTACCGGTCTGAAATCAACAGATAAAGGACCGCGAAAATGAAAACAGAATGCCTTTATCTCCTAATTATGGGGCTTCCGCTGTGAAACCAGACAATCCGCAGCATAGCGATTGAGAACTTCTCACCCCAAACAGGCCACAGCGATACAAATCGCCGGCCATCCACACAGTATAATATAAGTATTATTAAAAAACACTGGATACCAGACAACCCAAAGTATGCGGCTCAATTTTATCACGTGACATGAAGATAGGACACTCTGGACCTAAGACCTTATCTAGACACAATGAAATGTTGAGTAACATTTTGACACTGTTTTCTTAAAACATTAACTATTAAGTAAAGAAAATGCTGCATAAGTGGTAATTAACAGTCAGGATGCTTTTAACTTTTCATAATTATTATTATCAATATAAGATTTTCATAAATATCCTGTAAACTTTTGAAATGGAAATGGAAGGCTCTGGTTCTAAATAAATGAAGTGTTTATATTACTGTTACCAAGGACATAGAACATCGTTTTCGGATTTCAAAAAAATATACATTCATATCTTTTGCAGTTCTGGAGTAATGCTCATAAAACTATCAGAAGAGATCCTCATTCAAAATTGAAGTTTTATACAAATACAAGATTTACTTTTGAATGTGTGTAGAGTGTGCAAATACCTTAATGAGCTAATCCAGAACTCCTCAAGGATTTGGAAAGATACTGAATTCATGGTCTCATACTGACATATACTAAGTTACAAGCTCTCCAAGGTCACGTTACTTCGGGCTTTTACAAATTCCATTCACTAAAGTTGACTGCCCACTATCAGTTACAGATTATACATATTTGTAACAGGTCTGCTGCAGTCTCAAGCATTACGAGGGCTGAACATAAATCACATGTAGATTTCAACTCTTGGCTTTCTTGTGAGGTCTACCAAATCTGGAACTATTAAATACTGAATACTGTACCCATTTATGTGATGCAGTTTTCATCATTATAAAATCATGCACCCTGGAACACCTCAATGTGAATTACACATAGGACACACCAAGGAGCTTGATGACAATATTCAGTTCAACAAGAAATACTATATAACCTGGAGGCATTTGGAGTAAAGTTCACTCTAGATGACTGCATTAAATTTTTAAACATTGCATACGTCTCTTCTCTACAGTGGTTTGTCTTTTTATCTAAGCCTGGACGACACATTTACTGAAGCTGTGTTTGCATACTTTATCGTGGAAGAATTCGTTGATTGTTGGTACAGGTTGCTAAATCATGTCTGAAGTATTTGACGTCTATCAAGTTTTAGCGCTGGTAACTGCTGCAGAAGATGTGCAAAATGAATCCGATGATGGAGCTCAGGCAAGAGGTCAATGCTAAAGTTCATGACACCTACAGACAGAGTGTTCATGAGCAACTTAATCTCATAATCACAGTGAAATGCTGACACTACGGCAGAGAATGTTTGTTCAGATGATATGTTACTGATGTTACAGTCAAAGATTCAATTTTGTGTTTTAGAGGAGTTCCAATACAGTTACAAAAAGAGTAAAAAATGATGTTTTTCTTGGTCATAAAGCTAAACTGATAATGTTAAGATAAAGTTTGATGTTAGTTCACATTTATAGATTTGTTATTGACAGCTCTTGCCTAGATACATGTCCAATCCACTATGTACACTTCCTATTGAGGGCTATTATGTGAATGACAAGATGAATAACGCCTAAAATATGTGATCAAAACCACAAGGTGTTGCATGTTAGTGTCTCGATAACAAATTTGCTTATCAACTTATTAGAAGCAAATGTTGGTTGTGCCTCTTGAAATGGTCATGTTTTCAAATAATGGTCATTGATTTTTTTGGTCTTTGTGTCGTTCATAGTGTTATTTAAACACACATAAACATCTCATTAACTGGTTTGTATAATTGTCTTTGTGTTTTTCCTGGCCTTGAATGCCTTTAGAGGCACATAGAACACTCTGGAACTAAATATAAATTCCGCTGATTGTTCTATCTCCAATCAATATTTTGGTATTTTAAGGCTTTTGTTATCAATGTCAGTGATATGCGATAATTTGTCTAGTTCTATATGACATACTGCATCTCAATACAAAGTTTCAAACAATTAGGTATAACATTAGTCAAACCACAGACATACAAATCTTTAGGGTTGTTTATCTCGAAACAAGGTTTTGGAGACCTAGAACACACTGGTTCTCAGGCGACGAATGGGTGACATATGCACGCCGTCTGACAAATAATGTTCGTAGCTATATTTGACTGGATCAATCTGAACATGACGGACGCTGATCTCATGGAGCTCTTTAATTCTGTTGGCAAATCTACGACTGATCTTTTTCGGGAAAGTTCAAGCTTTTCAATGCTCCCAGCCGCCGGCCACACAATACTTGGCAACATGAATGACCACCCCAGCCTGGTGTCCGGCAGACGTAGTTTTGCATAAAGTATATCAGAAGAGATGTCGTCGTACAGGCACCTGGCGGACGTGTGTCACAAGTCGTTCGAACCTAGGTGGATTATGAGCCATTTAGGAGATGTGTTTCCCGCAGAAGCCAGGAGGTTGTTGAGAGAAGACTGGAAGCGGCCCCATCGCCTCCTGCCTCAGACTTGCCATCGTGTGGAGCCAAGATTTCTCAAATGTTCCTCCAACCCCCCTTGCTCTGGCCATGTAGTTATCGGCAATAACCCAGGCCACATCTGTAACAAAGATCGGACAGCAGAAAAATGCTACAACAACGAATTTAATCCAAGCCAAACTTAAGGTAGAAAATATTAATTAGATAAGTTAGCTATTTGAGGTTATTTTACTAGAATCTAATACATGTATAGCCTTGGTATGCGCGGGATGACCATGTACCATACTGCTGAATTATACTTTCATCCAGGCCACTGATCCCCGCAGTTGTAGCAGCCTCTATCCTGAAAGAATGTTAGGTATACTGGGTGACGTCATAACCAGCATGTGATAACGACTTATTCAGAATCGCCTGAAATTGATAGCGCGTTAACCCCCTGGATGCCACAGGAACATATATGTCCCTCCTCTACATACCTCACTTGGATGTCTAATAAAATTCTAAATATACCACGCATATATAAATACTCCACAGTTTTGAATTCTGAGGATAATTCCCAGTTTCTTGATACCAAGCTAAAAGTGCTTAAAATCGCCTTTCAAAATAGGCTTCATCGTAAATGTCGCCATTTTTCAATCGGTACAAAATCGAGATTCACCGCGTTATTTGCAGCATGTTTTGAAATGTGAAAATCGGATAATTACTGGGAGTAATGAATTTCAAAAATAGCATATTAATGATCACTGATATCAAGTTTTCATGTAACCAGTGATGATAATTCTGAAACGTCACTGATGTACCCAGAATCGGTTGGGATGTTTTCGAAAATACACTTACACGAACGCCGAAGTGCGCATTCCGCCATATTGGATAGTGTTTACAAAATCACGTTTCGAGAAGGCCGGTATTGAGACGCCTGTTGCATTATGTAGAGTAGTGTCCTGTATTTCCGGTCGTTTACCGGAGGTTTCGGGGTAGAGTAGTGTCCTGAATCACCGGTCATGACCCTATTTTCAGTCATTTTGTTTGCAATAAATTATTTCAAAACTCGTTATCGCCGTGTTGATCTTTTCCGTATATGGAAACCGCGTGACTTCTCCGCAAACACCTTTCACGTACTTCCGTTTATTGCGTCACTACTTTATGCACAATACGTCGGCAACATTACGTCATCGATCTTTGCGTTCCTGGCGGCAAATTTCAAAGACCTCGACTGCACGCACGTCTCAAAAGTTGCAACATTGATGATATTCTTGACAGGTGAGGTGTTCTACGTCATCAATTTATGTGCACATTCTAGGTGTGAAACGATTTGCGGAACTGGTCTTATAAGTTTCATTCACAATAAATGTGAACATTTGTTTTTAAAAACGTGTAAATATAAACGACCGAAATTACAGGACATTTACCGTGAGTCCTATAAAATCGGTCATATTATTTTTAAGCTTTTGATTGAAACATAATTATGTAATGAAAACATTGCTTGATATATAATATGAATGAATGAAAGAATGAATGAATTATTTATTGTATTTCATGGTTACTGAGCGACATACATTTTGTTTGCCTGTGCATTATGTAATGATTTGAACAAACGTTTTAATGAAACATTTGGAACAGAAAACTGACACATTACAATACATTTATTACAAGAAATACAAAATTCATATGCAAACTACACATAGAACACAAGACCATAAAGATAAAGATTCCTATTCCAAACGAATATGGAGCCATAAGGGCGATTGCGTTATTTTGGTGTCTACGTTTTTAGCGTTTACAAATCAAATACTGATGTTTGGGCTTAATATAAGCAGAATTTCAAAAATGCATCGCTTCTAATTTTTCAGGCATGAACACCAATATTGTGTCATCGTTGTCTGCCAGAAACATTACTGGAAAATGGTTTATTCAGGACGATTTCATGAAATATCAGATCAGGCAATTGTTCTTTTCGGAACCTCAGTTCGACGGTGTTCAGTTGCACCTCGTAGAACTTCTAATAAATCTACTTGACCACCCTGTGAGTGGGGATCTGACCAGGATCGTTACTTTGGAAGTTTTTGGTGCTGCAAATGTTTCCATGTCCCCGGTGCCAGTGCTGGTAATGGCAAAACGGGTACTCAAGAGACTTGAGAACAATGATGAATGCCGACTTCAACCTGAAACTGCTTTAATGCGTGAAGTATTGGCATATATTCAATTTTGAAATGTATCTAATTAAAATTCAAATCTCAAGTCGTCGGGTTCTCTTTCCATTTATTTCAGGATGCGCTCAGCAACTAAGTACAAGAAGTATGACATCACTAAGATCGGAGAAGCGGCGGAAAAATTTCGGAATAGAACTTTGTCCTTGCGTAAAGCTTCTGAACTCTATGGCATACCCAGATCAACAATTTCCGAGCATGCCACGGGTAAAGTGAAGGACGGTTCGAAGGCCAGGGTGCCAAACCTGTTTTCGATGCCGATACTGATAACCAGTTCGCCGCTAAGATAAAAGTGGCAGCCGATCAGGGGTTTGGTTTAACAAGGGCACAGGTGATGGCGAAAGCCGGAAAGCTTGGAAATAAGTTGAACATTAAAACCCCATTTAGACACGGTACAGCCGGCAAAAACTGGTACTATGGCTTTATGCGCAGGCACCCGGACTTGCCTCTTAGGAAGCCTCAAAAGCTGTCAAAATCCAGATCTTCCAGCATGATTAAAGGGGACATACAAGAATACTTCTCAAGTTTGGGTAGTATGTTAACGGAAAACGCTCTCATCCACGCTCCAGCAAGAATATGGAACATGGATGAGAGTGGTTTCCATCTGGAACACACGCCTGTTCATTGTAGTCGCAGGTAAAGGTTGTAGGAGTGTCCCGAGCAGGGTTAGCATGGCCCGGGACAATGTCACGGTGGTAGCGTGCGTTAACGCTGATGGGGATAAAATGCCACCAATGTTTATTGTTAAGGGTAAAACCCCTAGGTCTCTATTATCATTCAATACTGCTGA
This sequence comes from Haliotis asinina, assembly GCF_037392515.1. NCBI lineage: Eukaryota > Metazoa > Mollusca > Gastropoda > Lepetellida > Haliotidae > Haliotis > Haliotis asinina. The sequence continues at coordinate 61,463,292 of NC_090283.1, forward strand.
CGGACAACATGGCGCTATCTGGGCTTTTCAGGTGAAAGCTTGGGTTGATGATGAGCTTGGTGCCATGTGGTTCCGGACTGTTTTCTTGAAGAACTGTGGCGCTGAGAGACCACAGATCCTTATTGTGGATCAGCACCACAGCCACGAGGTGCTGGAGACATTGTTTCTTGCGAAACAAGAGGGGATCATTATACTCGCCATGCCCGCCCATTGCAGCCACTGGCTACAACCAGTGTCCACATAGACTCTATACTTCATAGTAAGCTGCGACAAATGCATCATTGAATTCCCCAAACATCTTAGAATCAAATTACAAAAGGTCTTTGTCACCAATACCAACTGACTAGACAAAACGAAACGAAAAATACTCTGGATGAAAACGAACGCTGTGCTCGAAAGACAGCGCTTCACTGAAATGTAAACAAAGAAAACTTCCAATTTTACTCTGCGTAGCATTTTCGGAAATTTTCCAACATCCAGCAGCCCAATCATTGCTTACAATGGCTCAATACGCTTAGTATATTAAGGGGAAGAGTATCGTAGCAAGAAAAAGCAAATTGAAAACAGATACAATGAAAGCATTTGGTAATTCATAAGAAACTGTCAAACTTTGAGTGCAGCGTGACGCCATGACTGACGCAAAATCATGCAGAACGACATCGGTACTTATCGGCATTTCTGGCTTCTTCCGTCATTTACAATGTAAACGACAAGAACATATCACAATACACAGATAGTCAGAATAATTCTGATTACTTACACCTCACATTTATGTACTAAAGATCCCTGAATCAAGCAAAAAGTCATCGCAAAATCCTGTGTACCCTTCTCAGCGAAGCCGCCATTTTGAAAGAAATCGGTCATCGGTAGTGATGTCACACGCCAACATTGTTGCACATATTAGGCAATTTCTTTGAGGTGAAGCTCGGTTGAACAAGAGTAAACACAATGCCCATACCATTCCGATTGCACTTTTAGTATTGGAATGTATATTTTGCGCATCGTTCAGATATTTTTTCATGAAACTGATTTCAGTATTTACATATATCCATGTTCAACACCATATCATGTGTGGATATAAGGTATGCGTTTATATTCTTTGAAAGCTTTTGATTGTTTGAATAATATTTACATGTGAAATTGACTCAGTAAGTGTCCTTACCACATTTTAAGCCTCTACACAAGTGTTGGAAGATCACACGTAGCCATTACTGCAACATGTGCTTTAGTTCCCGTGATGTGCAATATTCAATACGTTGGGACAAATATTGCAGTTTCATATGAACAGGTTTATAAACAGCGATTTAATTCCATCTTATAAGTAAAACGGATAATATTAATGAAAATGATTTGTACATTTTATGAGATGTAGGGGCACACATACTACTACTTGAAGGAATTGCCTTGTTCATTGTATTGGTTTGTGTCATTTTTATAGACAAACACAATTATGAATATTAATTGACCAGGTGCGAGTTTGTCAAAAACGTTTCATGATTCATTATAATTTTTTTTTTCGATAATAAAGTCAATTCAAATTCGATTAAAATATATCTGATGGCAGAATATCTAACTCAAACAATATTTATACGAAAATTATTTAAAATATATGAACCAGGTCATGTCTTAATTTGGACAAGCCTTACGTTTATATTCTAATACTTCTGTACTGCATACATATGAAGGGAATTGATTTCATAATCATGAGAAGAAAAGTCAATTTCCTAAATGAATATTCAATTTTCATTTACGCTTAACTGATGCTAGGCAGGTGCGCGTGTTGCTCACAATAAGATACGTAGTAGAACCATGTAATTGTTGATATATTCAGTTTCAGTTATAAAACCACTCATTTTATATTTTGGCTTAAAAGTGTTGAATTCTGACACAGAAGCCGAGATCTTTTACACATTCAGTGGAAATTAGGTGAGATATATACTAATCAGCAACCAGAGTTGTCTTTTTCCGACGTCACAAAATGCACAAAACATGCCCTGACGTCAACTAAAATGTCGCGTTATTTTCAGTTATTTCATTACATTTGAAAATGTGGCTGTTGCTTCGTTAATAATGATGCAAAATTAATAAAATACATCTACACAAACAGGAGAATATGGGAATCTAAGAACTAAAATATGTATCGGATAGGGACATCCAAATCGCTATTCCCTTGCTTTTTGATGTAGAACACTGGCATCGTTTCCTACAAATTGTGAAACTACCAAAAGGTATCCTCTCACATTGGGAAATTTGTATTGGATTAGTTTGGTTCACTGTGAACAAAACATAACGAAAATATACTGTCGGTATCCACAGCAAATTCTCTCCATGTGATCGGAGTTACATTGACCTATTGTAAACCATAGCTGAGTTATGCCCCCTTATCTTTATACGCGCATGAATACTCTGTCGACGTCATATAGAAAATCGACTTTTGACATTTATTGCAGGTCATTTTTGATTTAGCGATTATGACGTTATGCATTAGCACACACATCCATTTCATATACACTTATGTCGTTCAGATATCAAGCTGTATTTTCTTCGCTCACACTTTCCGTAAAGATGCCACATTTTTAAAAAAAACATAGAGTGCTTTTATTAGTGCACGATATCAAATGGAGACATTTACTGTTTTTCAACACACACAAAAGTTTTGGACAACTTTTAGCAGTGTCTATTGCTCAGACCCCTGAGGAAGCCGCATATATATCTCTACCAACTGATGGGAAAGTAAATATTCTACATTTCTGTGCAATTTTATAGCCGTACGCAAATACAGTACCACGCGAGCGCAAATCTCGCACAACGGTCATTTTTCAAACCTTACGAAAATGTGCGCTTGAAAAAAAACTCGGCATCCAGGGGGTTAATGACGAGCCATCAAAATGGACAAACAGTTGCGAGGCGGTAGTGCATGGTACGTACGCCGAGAGAGCATTTACGGGGCTTAGTTTTGACACAATGGGAGTAATTAAACAGCACAGTTCCTCTACCGAACTGGTCAGACTTCGAAAACCTTATGTGCAATCTTAGTCCCCGGCCTGAAGATGAAACATCACTAATTTGATGTGACATTTTGAGCCATCAGCCTGTGAACTCGCTGGCCCTAACAAAACCAAAAAGGCTAAGGTAAAGGCTGCTTTAAACATCAGATCTTCGTAAGAAGAGTTGCAGATAACAGGCAACGCATTGACGATTCGCTGGAGAATTGGTAAAATGATGAACTTTGGTATGTCCCTTTGTGCATTCTAATGATAGCTTTTTCAATCAAGAAATGCTCAGAGTGATCGACAAGGTTGTTCAGTTTATGCCAGGTGGATAGAGCTGAAATGTTGGCCCTTACAGTACGAGGTGATTTACTTTGCATTAACATGAAGCCTATAAATTGCAGAAGCTGATGTGGGCAAATGGGCCCTCCTATTCGGACGCTAAACGCGCGCCTGAAATTATTGAGACATTAAGGCGCCGTGTAATAAGTGCGCCTTGTGTTGCGAGATAAAGAGGACGAGATTAGTCTACGAGATTCCGTCATACAATCTCCCAATCGTCTTTCGGTAAGCTGGTCTGCATCTGGAGCCACTTGTTGAAATCTCTGCCACTGGCGCTTGAGCATTCCGTTGTCGATCCAAGGTAAATCCGTTGATTATCCAAATTCGATCCGTGAATATCCACCGGGGAATCTTCTGTGCAGATTCCACTGCTGCCCCTGGCTGTCCTACGCTTCTTTCCGACTGCGACTTGTGGGATTAACCTGTGTTGCATTGCAGCTCTTTTTGGACCCATTTCAGGATTGGCGGTGAAAACAGCTGTACTCGAGTGTAGAGTTCGGCGGTGACGCTAGAAGTGAGACAAACCAGCATTATCTGGCGCGTGATGTGATGACGTAGTACTTAGCTGATGATGTGATGACGTGCCGAGGTCATGTTTATAAACAAAGGCACGTGATATGGCAACGTCAACAACATCTTTTAGCGGTAAAGGCTAAATGCGATTAGATTTCACGATCTTAATTTTCGTCTGTCTCTCGTCATACTAAACGGTAAATGATAAATGAAACACTTGGGGAATTCTCTCTCTTTCGCCAGGTCTTACACAGAAGAGTTCTGTAACCTTTCTTCTGACGAAAATAGCTATATTTTATGTAGGAGTTGGACGAAGCCAGTCTGTTTGTTTTTCGTACGTGTAACACGATACAACACCGGCTCTTTGCGGGTTTTTGCAAAAATTATCATGTATTTTATTCTGTCATTTTTATGACATAACACGTTTAAATAAACGTAACGCCATTTCAGTAAGACCAGAGATGCCAACCCCAAAGTGTTGCAAATAGTAGTTTCAATGTTCAAAATTAGTAGTTTGACCATAAAATTCGTAGTCAACTTAAATAGACAAAATCATGATACATTTTGTAACCATCAGTAAAATAACAAGTGATATGACTTTGAAGCATTGAAAACATTTGACACAACAGACACACCTTCTCCACTTAGTTCATTTAACCATTATCTATTTGTATATGGAATATTTCATCATAAAGGACTTAACCCCTATCCGTTCCCTCATGTGTTTCCAAATAAAGCTTTCTGGTTTAGGAACAAAGAAATCACCACCCAAGTTAACCATGCATGCCTCTAATGAATATTTGCATATACATGTAGTGTCTCAAACTTTTACTGTACTCGTAACATATTTATGAAAAATGAAAGTGCTATCAATGGCCATCATTCATTCAAATTCATTGTTGCAAGTGGGCAGGTGACAGTTTTGTCAAATGAGTTTTAACGTTATTGGATAATAACATTGCAACAACTGGATTAACATCACCACCGTGATTGGAAAATGACAAATTTTTGTTTGGCTTTCTTCAATTGGAGGAGGGAAAATGATTTTATTTGATGTAAAAGTAATTTTTTTACTTTGTATATTGATTTCTCTGTTGATTATTTCAAGTGGAGGGAACAAAGGCAAACCGTTGGCAATAGCGACTCAAGGTTTGAAAACCTGAGTATTTGTTCCTTTCGACTTAGGAAAAATACTACTATCTTAGAATACTTCATCCTCTCAATGCTGCCGTCGAACCCATTCGACAGAACAGTAGCCTAATGACATCCCTAAACATAACTTGCAACAACTATTTACCAAACACAATTTACGTGTGGCTTGAATTACGTATGGAATGAACAAATTTTCAGCTTTCTAAATATATAAAGTTTAAGAAGTTTTTGTACCTCAAAACGGAACGCCCACGAATTAAAAAGTGCATTAGCTAATTTTATCGGCACAAGGCTACCGCAACGGCCATTGTTTATGTGAGGCGCTTCACGTTCAGCTACATAAAGTCCGATTTTTTCATCGCAATGTTATCATTTTTTTCAGTTGACCAAAATTTGTTATTTGTTTATACATAGTAAGAAACAAAACTTAGTTTCGAAAAGTAATCACTTTATGTGAAGATCTTAATCACAAAAACGAGAACGGTTGTTAAATCATGGCTGACACGGAAACTGTCATGGCAACGGTGGTAAACAAACACATCAATATGTTTGGATAATCCGTTTATTGCCATATTAGAATTTTAATTTCGTTATCTGATTTCAGATACACATATTTATCAGTTTTCTTCTTAGTGATGCTTAATATTCTCCACTGGCTTTTGGACAAAATTCGTGAAAACATCGGCAATGACAAGCTGTTGACGTGCTTGAATGACACGTGTGGGCATGGATAACTCGCTAATTTGTTGTTGAATCACTTTCACACATAACCACATATCCGAGCTAATATATGAAAACGACTGATAATTAGGAAATGACGTAAATAGCATTTATAAACAGCCTCACTTGTTTACTTTTCATTGACCTGAGTAGTCACGGTTAATAGAATCTCTCTTAGTCTTAATATTTTCTGTATTTTTGTGACCCGCACTTGTTCTAGAACTTAAATTTGCATAATGGCTTCCGCGATCGAAGATTTTCGTGAACTTTTCGGAAACGCAGATAGTGAAGGTGAAGAAGACTTTTTACGGGTTCGAGGACATGGATTTAGAAGAAGTTGAAAATTCGGACCTTGGGGACAATGAAGAAGTTTTTATTGGAGGACCCCTCAGTCGAAGTGAGCGAAACGCCATGGCTACAAGATTTTGTCGATCGATATAGGCCAAGAAATACAGGTGAAAATTTGAGTAAGGATGATGCTTTTTCACTGATGAAGTGTTTGATTTGCTTGTCACTGAAACGAACAGGTATGCAGCACAATATATAGCTGAAAAGATGGACACGTTGAAAGTGCATTCGCGTGCTAAGAATTGGAAAACCGGTCGATAGCTCCGAAATGAGGGCTTTCATTTCTATACTTATAGGTAATGGGTTTGTCAAAGAAGCCATCGTATGAATCTTACTGGTCAAGTGACCCACTAATGTAAAGGGCTCAAAGCTATCATGGCAAGGGATAGATTTATTCAGATACTTATGTTTTTTCACTTAAATGACAATGCGCAAGATTTCCCCAAAGAGGACCCAAGACATGGCAAGCCTTTCAAAATAAGACCACTCATGAAAATTCTTGTTCCAGGATGGCAGAAGCACTTCCACCCAGGCAGGGAGGTATCAGTGGACGAGAGTATGATTCCTTTAAAAGGAACAGGTTTGCTTCAGTATATGCAAAATAAACCACATAAATTGGGTCTGGCAGACAGCAGGTCTGGGTACATGTGGAACTGGCAAATATACACAGGGAGACTTGAGGGAATGAGACCACATGGTTTGACGTACGAGGTTGTTACGTCAATGTGTCAGCCTCTGTATGGTAAGGGTCACCATGTGTACATGGACAACTTTTTCACTTCTCCTTCTCTATTCCAGGAACTAAGTGACACCAGACTGGTGCGTGTGGCAGGCTGAGGGCCTCCCGACTGGATGTACCACAGCCTGTCAAGGATGCAAGACGAAAAGCTGGTGATGATCCGCATTTATGTAGGGATAGTGAATTCTTGTATATTACACGGACTGATAAAAGAAAAGTAAACCTTCTGACCAGCATTCACAATGGTTCTTGTTTTTCTAAAAGAGTAAAATCTAGGGCATCACCAAACAACTTCAGAGAGGTAAGAATAACCAAAGCAGTTCAGCTATACAGTCAGCACATGGGTGGAGTGGACCAGGCAGAGAAGCAGTTGCAATACTACATGGTGCTCCACAGGTGTTTTAAGTGGTGGAAGAAAGAGTTTTTGTACCTGATGGAAGTTTCATTTAGTAATGCTCTGATAATCTTCAAAACTGCAAACCCAGGTAAGAGAGTAAGTTCTGAAAAGTTCAGACTGGTCATTGTAACCAGGTGCCTGGAGGGTTATGAGCGACAAGGAAGAGCACGATCTGGACGTCCTGCGACCAACCTGGAGCGTGCTGCTAGACTAACAGCTCGCCATTTCCCAGGTGAGACCCAGGGTAAAACTCCTAAAGGTAAGATCTCGTGCAATGATATTGTGGTTTGTTCGTTCAGAGGTGCCAAAAGACATCAGACCACTTTCATTTGCAAGAGCTGTAATGTTCACATGTGCCGTGTACGATACCTTAATAAATTATAAAATCCAGTGCTACCCAGGTCTCCATTATTAAAAGTATCAGTCAAAATGTCCAGTACCTGTCACTGCCTTTGTCGTCGTTGTTGCTGTGAAAGCAAATACCAAAAACAATTTCATGCAAAGAGAATCTACATATGTATAGGGCCTGTTCATAATGTGTGTATACGAGAGCGAAAGATATTTATTTGTAAGACGGACAGGGGCGTCACTAGTTTAGTTCTGGGGAGGAAGAAAGGTCATCAGTTTTGTGCACATGTACTGGGGATACAGACGCAATCTGTAGGAACATTTAGTACCTAAAGTTATGTTTAAAAATTGGGAACTGGGGCAGGAGTGTCACTTATGTGCTATGTAAATCATGGGATCGGGGCAGTCACGTTGTTCATGTAATTCATCCTCATATGATTCAGCAATAACTTAATTATAAACAATCCCTCATTTGGTGTATTTATTCTGTAATTATTTATTTTAGTACTTATTCAATTGTATCTAGGACATACATATTTATTTGAAACATATCAGTCCATAATATTTATTTTCTTCAAATGTTGTATCATATTACATCAGCATGTTTAGAAATCCATTCAAACACATTTCGCTGTTTTTGCGCAACAGCTGGTCACCTTGGGTCGTCCTGCCGCTCGGTATGGAAATGTTACTTGTGTGGGGCAGAATATAATTCAAAATATTGTGCAATTTTCTCCTTAACACTATTATCCATGATCAATGATATTCCTATGGGCGTCTTTAGAGTGATCAGCATGCGGTATTTCGACTAATACATCTTCAAACAAATGATACTGACGAACTGCATTTTCGTGGTGACATATACAAATCAGAACTACCGCTTCCGGGTCACGGGAGCATTGAAGGTCAAACTGGTGTAGAAATGTGCGAATTTTATCGCCTGGGCCATATCGTTATCCATTATGATTTATCATAACTATATTTTTTGTGTATTCTAAAAGATATAAACGAATTACAGTGCTTCAAACATACTTACTTATTTTCAGTAATCAAGGAATGAATCGGTTGTCGTCTTCCAGTGAGTGACATCACATCCGGCAACTTTTGCCTGAACGATGTCGTGAACATGTGTGATCTTTCTTATCGTTTATGTATCGTTCTGATAAAGTGATTATATCAAATCTAATACCTATCGACTAAGGAGATTGAGCATATGGCACGATGAAAATACAAAATTTTAATGTATTTTGACGACAATATTCGTACGACATATTCCTGTTACAGTTCATAATTTGACTTCGCGTCGGTGCCACCCAATGAAAAAATATGAATTTGAACTCGGCTATATTTGAGATATTTCAGATTGATGGATGGAAACAACAAGCGCTGATTTCACGATTTAAACAGATTCCTGATTCCTGATACAGTACTTTACAAACATTTACAATTTTTAAGTTCGCGTTGGCCTTTAACCCCTGTGTGTTTTAAAACATTTGGAATTTTTTTATAGTTGTTTATGATAGCACGTTTTTAATGGCACACCAACTGATAGAAATCACCCACCCACTTTACAACGCCTTATGCTGAAATTTATTCAGCACGCTAAAGGTTAAGGGACCGCATTTATCAAACAACTTAAGGCATTAAAATAAACTTAAAGTCACTTAAAAAACTTTAGTTTTCACGGGTTTTTTTTTTTTGTTACGAAAAACTTATGTCATATTTATCAACATTAGACTTACGTTTGTCATTTTTTCACTTAACTATATAAGACACTTTTTAGGCTCACATCAACTTGTTTTCACTTACATCATGTGAAACAAAATAGCTTCCATGGGTATTCCAAGAGAACTGAATTAAAGAAGTGACGTTCTGCATACATTAGATGGTAATAAGTTGCCACAAAGGTACATATTTGACATGACCAGTATTGTTTAACATATGTGATCTACTCGAGCACGAACAATGTCCCGTAACCAAAGCCCTCGTCACTATGCGTTATCTCGCCACTGGCAAATTCCAGATCTGTAATGGCGATAACCATTGTCTGAGCCAACCCATCATCTCAACAGTCAGCGAACAAACGCTTCACTCCCTCACATTCAGCGAATGGTTAGTAGAAGTGAGTCGACACCAGCGTCGATTTTATCAAACTGCGAATTTCCCCGGTGTAGTAGATGTAATCGATGGCACTCACATTCATGTCGGGCCCCATCAGTTAAAATCATGAATTCATTACCAGGCATCAGCACCGCACTTTTTAATACACAGATAGTATATACACGCCATATCGACATCGTCGCACGATCGCTCGGCTCAACACAACTTGGCAGTAAGCGGATTATTCCTTGATTACCCATTACTGGTCTGCTAGTAAAATATTAAGAAAATATGATTGCTTTACGGAACTGTTTTCATGATCCAAGTTCACGGACAAGTTTTACTGTTTCATTGATAATTAGAACTTGCTACACTCACAGAATCCGATATATATAACTCTAAAAATACAAACAAAAACCCCCAACCGCATTGTTTGTAAACAAACATGGCCGCCATTAGGCTAACCCCGATCAAGGTCAATGACCTAGTCCGAGGCATGTGACCTAACAGGAAGGGCGACAGCTAAATTCCTACAATCTGTATGTTGTTAAAACTGAATTCGGGGAAATAGCAGCAGCCAGATGCCGACTAAAGGCATGACCTGAAAGGGTCACATGTGAGTCTGCGTTCATGCCATCGAACCAAGTTCTGTGATAGCCAACTTCTTTACTACAATGGGTGCGACGTTTCGGTGTAGGTACCGTCACACCCATTGCAATAAAGAAGTTGGCTATTCATAGAACTTGGTTTTCCTTCATCTGTACAACTTCTAAAAATGTCTTTCAAAGAAATGCAATGTACAGGCTATGAGATAACGGGATCAAGTTAGCACAGGAGGGATAATAAAACAAACGGCATTAATTACTCCATCTGGTTTATAAAGTGTTCAGGCAAACACAAAACCGATAATTATGCGAGTTTCCAGTGTCTAGTCGTAGGTGTTAAAATTTAACTGGTCTGTATATAAATCGTGAACTTTGGAAACGTTCCCTGCTGAAAAAAAACCCCAAAACGCTGATTGTTTGATTTAGAAAATCGGTTTTACTGTACAAGCTATTTCGTTCTCCCAAGCCAAATCAGGCATTAATTCCAAACATTAGTTCGTGGAACAACTTACTTTCACGTCAGGAACATCTTTGTTGAGGCACTTCGATAAACATTTGAGATATTCGACCGTGACCTTATAAGAACATCAAGGGCAGTTAATTTCCCGACTTTGTTGAGAGTGGTCTCCCTTAGACTCAGAGTGATGGGCACCTTGCACGTCATTTAATTATTTTCATCCTTGTCCCGGTTTTAACACGTAATTCCATTACTTTCCATGGCCAGTTAATTGTGTCTCCCATAAAGTACATACACATTAATCATCTATTTAAAAGTAAGGTTTCATGTAAATTATTTTTTCTATATTCTGATCTTCCGTAAGCCCCATGTTTCTTTTTTCTTTTTATATATTGAGACGTGAAATAGTAGAAATGAAATTTCACTGACGCTGTATGAATTATTGCATTCAAAACAGTTCATTTATCGCCATAACACACATTTACTAAAATAATCTTTCGGGTAAACTGCACTTGACGGGTCCCCGGAAGTGTACGTGACAGACATGCGCAGAAGCCATATTTACATCGAAGCGAGCACGCTGACGCCATTTTGTTTGTTTACTCCGCGCGGGCCGGCGAATAACTATCGCTGTTTTATGGCCTTGTTTCACCTATTAAGTTACCCTTGGATACTAATCGAGAATCTACTCCAGACCTTCATTCCTCAACAATTGGCTAGTATTTTATGTTCTGGTATTGTCAATTACAGATTATCCATTGTTCAAGATCACGATTTCATACAAATTTCCCAGATACTAATGTATCATTTTCTTGAAATATCATACTTCAGCCATAAGAAGTTAGGGGGGGGGGGGGGGGGGGGGGTTGCCCGCTACATTACTTTTACATCTTACTTATGAGTTCTTTTCCATGGCTAATAAACAAACAACAAAAGTTTCTCTGATGTCTAATATCAAAACGCTTCACTTACCCTACAAGAACAAATCTCCGCTTGCATTAAATTCAGCCGAATCTTGTACGTCATTCTCTTTAATCTCAATTTCGGTCATTTTAAAGTATGTATGGGTTTTTTTAGTTTTTTTTTGTTTGGTTGGGTTTTTTTTTTTGGGGGGGGGGGGCGGATTAATGTAAGGAGGGTAACAAAAGGATCATCAGAACAACGTAAATGTTTCTTCCTCACGATGTACTGTACAAAATAACTATCATAAAATCCTTTCACTGTTTCATACCTGGGCAGGGACGCTTTCTACGCTCTCCACGTACTCTCCATTTTTATTAGTGCACTCACCATTCTCTGTATCCTTGCGTTTTCCCATACTCACACTTTCACACTAAAATCCCCAATCAAACCCAACGCTTCCAACCAATCCCTCAACTTTCTCTCGTCTCTACACAACCCACACAGATCATCATATACCATTCTCAATACAGCCATTGATAAGCAAGTGAAATAAACAATGTTCGCATCAAGCGACAAGCAAAATTAAAACTCACCAACGTTGCGCGTTGTGGCATTCGTAGTAACCCACAACCTTATTTGGAACATTCGACACGTGCGTCCAGATTTGACCAATCAGAGAAAAGAAACGTCATGATTTCCCTTTGATTACTAACGATTGGACTGATGTTTTGGAACATTACTAAAATTCGTGTTTAAAACTCAATATAAGAACTGCATTTTTAATAAAACATCAATCAAGTGATAGTGCTAAAAGTTAATACAGCACTCCCCTTTCCCTTTGAAGCTTTCTTCTGCTGATGTTTCGAATAGTGACCGCTTACCTTAAAACTGGTGCATTTTGAACAAAAATGAAGGACTATTTGTGCTGTATTTGGGCCTACTGTTTATCGAACTATTTAACTGACATCGTGAAATTATACGAAAGTTGAATCAGATGTGGTTTTATGTTAACATGCGACCCATTTACCCATCTTAACTGACCATATGTCTTTCAGCAGACTCGATATGATCTGATACATATTTTATAGTTCTTTCAAACAGTTCTTTCACATACTGGTATTTTTCACGTTTCACTATAGCGTATTGATAAATGTCAATCAAGATATTATCAGTCAGGAGGGTAAGATCAATTCTGAAAGGATTTTTGTATAATTTGTAAAAATAACTGATGACCGTAAGCCCCCATAATCCCCAGCGTCGTGGCCTAATTTTGGTTGGGGTGGCATAACCAGTGTCTTTCAAGGTTGTACATGACACTGTCTTGTAAACAATCGTTCATGAAAACCATGGAGAACAAGAAAACCCCTCCGCTGTACGCACGTATTCAAGAGTTGTTATCTGATATGTAGTTGCTCAGCACCTCACACCTGACAAGTACCTTTTGTGCCACGAGAAGTGTGTTTGACTCATTCTCATATGCGTAAATTGCGCAGATATACCGGCAAAAATTATTTCATATGATGCGTTCATGGCAGTATTGTGTGAATGGTACATACGTGACGTGTTCTACCTGCAAGAATGTTATCATCATTAACTGGATGTCAATATAACACATCAAACAAAAACATATCTGACCTTGTTTAGAACGACATGTATACTCTAATACATGTGTAATTAATAAGTTATAGTTACACTATTACAATTTTTAACGTTATTTGACGTGTACCTGGTATATCAGTCTACTGAGTGAGGACACTTTTGAATATTAAGACAGTGACAATCTACAACAATCTCTATATAGACTACCTGATTAAGGTAACAGCACACCACTGTACACAGCAGGTAGTCTTTTTATTTTTCATTCCTTTTAAGATTACGTTTATTCGGAAGAAAGTCTTCTTGAAATTGCAAGCAAGTCGACATGAATTTCCTTTTACTCATAGTGTCGAGTGAAAAAAAATCGCGGAGGACCCAGCTGCACGTTTCAATTATTGGTTGGTTGGTTTGATGTTCATCATCGCACTCAACATTATTCCAGCTTTATACTGAAACAGACTAAATTATACAAATTTCAGTAAAAATATGGACTTCAGAGTATGGTAATATGAACCAGTCCCTCCTGCATTCCGCCGCCAATTTTTAAGTATTCCGCGGCATATTTTAGAAAATTCTGCAACCCATTTTTAAATATTCTGCCAAAACATTCTGCGGCTAAAACATTTAGAAAAAACGACAAAAACATTGTACAGACCATTATAGTTCCCTTCTCAAACACAGATATAAAGTTAAGTCGACAGTACACATCTTGAGTAAGTTTGATGACAAAGCACCGACAGCTTTTTCTGTGTTTGAGAATTAAACTCTCGCTGAAAGTTATTTCTCTCCTCTCATTCGTAATTTTGATGCAGACGAACAACTTCCGGTGTCATGCATATAACAATTTCACATTTAAACGAAACCTGAAATAATTTCCATTTTCAAAATGATCAATTTTGAGAACGTAATTGCAGTGTCAAATTCATCTCATTTTATTTGAAACATGCCTAAACTTGCTTTATTGATAAAGTATCTTTAATCGTAATTATTTTGAAAATGTTGTCACAATAAATATGTCAGTTCGGTTTATGTGTAACTGATCCTGCTTCTGACATTAACTTTAATTTTCATTTCGGCTGTCATTCCGCGATTTTTTCTGCAAGCGCGGAATCCAGGAGGGACTGATGAACGAAACGACTGAACTTGAGTATAAACACTTGACAGAGGTCGTAAACCCAACGATAGCCCGGAAAAGACCGGAATGTTCGGAAAAGCCCAACGAGTGTTCGGAAAAAGCCCGACGTCACTGTTCGCCAGTGCCGACAAGACTGCAAAATCTGACAGTTAGATCGCGTCAATTTGCCTGAAACAGGTTTACTAGGCGGGATTAACTCGTCTTCATACGTGAATATGATGATGCACATTGGGAAGTATGCTGTATGTACAAATTGTTGTTATGTGGGACAAAACAGGGTAGGAATTAGGCTGGATGTGGTGTTAGCTGTTCGGAAATTCCCGACACCGCTCTAAATGTCAACATTCTACACGCAATACAAAATCGCGATTCACAGCGTTATTTGCAATGTGTTTTGAAATGTGAAAATCGGATAAATACAGTGTGTATTTGAATTTCAAAACCGCATATTAATGAGCACTGATATCAAGTTTTTATATAACCAGTAATGATAATTCCGAAACGTCGCCGATGAACCAAGAATCAGTCGGGATGTTTTTGAAAATACACTTACATGAACGCCGAAGTGCGCTTTCCGCCATATTGGTTAGTGTTTACAAAATCACGTTTCGAGAAGGCCGGTATTGAGACGCCTATTACGTCACGTATACTTCATAGTAAGCTGCGACAAATGCATCATTGAATTCCCCATACATCGTTGAATCAAATTAAAAATGGTCTTTGTCACCAATGCCAACTGTCTAGACAAAACGAATGAATGCTGATGCTTGGCATGACAACTAGACGCACGCTGTGCTCAAAGACTGCGCTTGTGTGAAATGTAAACAAAGAAAAATTCCGATTTTACGCTGCGTAGCATTTTCGGAAATTTTCCGAAATCCTGCCGTCTGATCATTCTTACAGTGGCTCAATACGCGTAGAATATTCAGGAGAAAAGCAGCATAGCAAAATGAAAATGGGTACAATGCAACTGTAGTGATTTCCTACTTCACTATCGGTTTATACACCTAGTAGAGTCGGTCGCAGAGGCCACCGGGCAAATATGCCTACTAAACTGAGGGAACTGATTTCACCTGACTGCTAGTCAACATACTCACGGTAATGGCTTTCACGAACTCTGGCTGGTGATCGGCAATCTCCAGCTCCTTCCGCCTTGGGTCATGACCTCAGGGCTTCCGGCGTACAGCTCCGATCACCACACAATTTGATCATTCATAAGAAACTGTCCGCGCAGAGTGACGCCATGATTGACGGAAAAATCATACAGAACGACAACGGTACTTATCAGCATTTCTGGCTTTTTTCTGTTATTTACAATGTAAACAATGACAACATAACAATACACAAATAGTCAGAATCATTCTGATTTCTTACATTTCATATTTATGTACAAACGATCCCTTCATCAAGGGAAAAGTCCTCGCAAAGTCCTATGTATCCTTGTCAGCAAAGCCCCCATTTTGAAAGAAATCGGTCATCGGTAGTGATGTCACACGTCAACATTGTTGCACACACTAGGCAGTTTCTTTGAGGTGAAGGTCGGTTGAACAAGAGTAAACACAATGCCCTACCATTCCGATTACTTTTTGAGTAATATCATGCATATTTTGCGTTTCATGAAACTAATATTTTTTCATGAAACTAATTTCAGTATCTACTTTTAGCCTTGTTCAACATTAAACCATACGTTAATATATATATTATGCGTTTTTATTCATTGAAAGGTTTACATAAGAAATTGACACATTTAGTATAGTATACTACCTTTTAAGCCTTTACAAATGTACTGCAACATGTGCTTTAGTTCCTGAGACTAATATTGCAGTTTCATATGTGCAGGCTAATAAAAAGCGATCAATTCAACCCTCTAAGTAAAGCTGATAATATTAATAAAAATGATTTATACATTTTATGAAATGTTTAGGCACACATATTTAAAGGAAATGTCTTATTCATTGAATTTGTTTGTGTCGTTCTACGAGGGTTGGCTGAAAAGTTCTAAGCCTCGCTGTGAAAAAAAGTTACAAAGTCCACGTTTGTAATTTATTTTTCTACATAGTCCACTTCGAAGTTCACACACTTTTGCCAGCGATGCTGCAAGGTCCGAATCCCGGTCAGGAAGAAATCTTCAGCTACCCTAAAAACATCAGTCACAGCGGAAATGACGTCATCATTACTTGCAAAATAGCGACAGGCGAGTTCCTTTTTCATTTTGGGGAACAGGTGGAAGTCAGAAGGAGCCAAATCAGGTGAATAAAGAGGATGGTCAATGAGTTCAAAGCCACAATCGCGGATTGTTGACATGGCCACCACCGATTTGTGAGCAGGCGCATTGTCTTGGTGGTAGAGGACACCTTTAGCTATCATCCCTCGTCGTTTGGCTTTGATTGCTTCTCGCAACTGGTTCAGTAGATCAGCATAGTATCTGCTGTTGATAGTTTGACCTTTTTCAAGATAATCAATGAGCAGAATACCCCTGGAATCCCAAAAGACTGATGCCATCACCTTTCCAGCTGAAGGAACAGACTTGGCTTTCTTCGGAGCTGGTGAATCAGGATGCTTCCACTGTTTTGACTGTAGTTTTGTTTCTGGTTGAAAGTGATGTATCCAGGTCTCATCCATGGTTACAAATCGTGCCACAAAATCATCGGGATCTGCTTCAAAACGACGCAAATTGTCAAGGGATATCTGGAACCTGACACGTTTCTCTTCTGCTGTCAAGAGCTTTGGCACCCATCTTGCAGAAACTTTAGTCATTCCTAATTCGTTGGTGATAATATGCTCAATCCTCTCATGAGAGATGCCCACTACACTAGCTATATGTCGAGTAGTCAATCGTCGATCATCCATCAACATATCGAGCACTCGCGTGATGTTTTCTGGAGTGGTTGCTGTTGAAGGCCTTCCTGAGCGTGAGTCATCATCAAGGCTTTGTCTGCCACGCTTAAATTCTGCAGCCCACTTCTTTACTGTGGAAAATGAAGGAGCATCATCCCCTAGAGTGGAGACCATGTCAGCATGTATCTGTGTTGGGGACATCCCTTTCTTTTGCAAGTACTTGATGACAGCCCTGTATTCCGTTTTGTCCATTTCTGATGATTTCAGAGGGTAGGTTTACCAAAAGAGCTGTAGTTGAGATAAAACTATTAGTACGTTTGTAGTTCTTGTCTCTATGATTCACTAAATGATTGTCCTCATTGGTGGCAAACACCTGTCTCTACCTGGTGGGGAAAAAACACTCAGGCTGAGAACGTTTCAGCCAACCGTCGTATAGACAAAGCAATTATGAATATTGATTGACCAGGGTTCGAGTTTGTCAAAAACGTTTTCTGATTCATTACAACCAGCAGTGTTTCAGAAAATATAATCAATTCAAATTCGATTAAAACATATTGTGCTGGCAAGATGTCTAACTCGACCAAAATTTATACGAAAATTGTAATAAAATATATAAACTATGCCATGTTTTAATTTGGATAAAACTTATGTCCATAATCTAAGTTCCATATTTGCAAAGCAATCTCTTTTGGATTTATGGATTTATGTGCTAATGCAACGTTACACGTGCAACATTATAAATAACCCGCAATAAATGTCAAAAATGGATTTTCTTCTGTGACGTCAAACGTCGACAGAGAGGTCATACACGTAGAAAGATAAGTGGGCATAACTCCGCTATGCTTTACATTAGGTCAGTGCAACTCAGATACCACATGAAGAGAATATTTGCTGTGGATACGGACAGTATATTTTCGTTATGTTTTGTTCACAGTGAATCAAACTATTCCAATACAAAGCTCCCCAATGTGAGCGGATACCTTTAGAATTTTATTGGACTGGTGAAGAGGAAGGACATATATGACCCTGTGGCATCCAGGGGGTTAATAGCTGTGCGAGACTTATGTCATCGGTTACCAATTGCACAGATCGATGCTCATGCTGTTGATCAGTGGAATGTCTGCTCCAGATTCGATTATTTACAGACCGTCGACATATAGCTGGAATATTGTTGAGTGCGGTGTGAAACTAAACTCACTCACTCACAATCATCTCGCAGTCAAATCAACCAGTTTAAGTATAAATGGAATTAATTAACACAGCAAGACATGCGTAATGACCCGCGTTTAGTCAGGTGCAGACAAAACGTCTACGTAACAATTCAAATAGTTAAGCGACATGTTCTATATTCAGACATTCCCCGCGCTGAGTCCCTCTTCCTGTCCAGCTGTCTCTTTACAGCAACAGACGGCAGTTACGAGAGAACCACTTACACAATGCTGTTTCAGAATAGCATTTTTCTGCTCTGTCCGCTGTGTCTTACTCGCTTCTGGCGCTCTTCGCGCCGCATGGTCTCCGCAAGCCAGCTCGAGTACAGGTCATGAAAGCCAACCATGCTGACATTTTCATTGTCAAATATTTAATACGACAGTTAAACTTTAAAATATACTTCTGTTGAGGACAAAACGGTATTACAAAAACGGCTGTGTCGTCAACAACGGAAGGTAGATCACAAGCCAAAACACGAATTTCATTAACCATCAGCTGCTTACATGTGGAGTATGGTTAAAATAAATAAAACAGAAAAGGACAACAAAATCTACATGTCAGCAGGAACATGCCTCAGAGTTTCAAATTATTTAGACTCCTAATTTTTACGATCGACACATATCCGTCATAATGACACGTAGTATACGGCGTCATTTGCATGTCCGCGTTTTGTCCATTTACAGGCCGCTGCCATATAGCTGGGATATTGGTGAGTTTGACCTGAAATAACGAGCACACAAAACAAACTTGTCATGCTGATGAGCACAAGAAATATTATTGGTAAACAGATTCTCAAGTGACGCTTTTCTTTAACGTTTCAGAAGCACAAACATACTTGCCGTGCATGAAGTCACGGAAGGTATGCTAACATATATATCAGTGCTTTTGTAAACTGCAGATCATCTTTTAAACGCATGCCTTTGAGCAAATACATCACGCCTGAGAGCCATTCTATGGAACCGTATATGTGCTACATTAGAAAATGTGTTTGCCATTATTTAGTAAGTCAATGAGTGTATAACGTTCATGAAAATTGTGCTGTTTCTTGCGAAGTGATCAGTAGGGCAACGTCTGTTTGACATCTAGGAACATGTCAGATTTGTAAGCGTCTCAAAATGTTGATATATTTACCACTGCTCTCAGTTTCAAAGCTCCTAGTCAGGGGAAATCTCGTGACTTAACCCTCTAGAACCCACTGTATCACCAGTGATACAGAAAATTTAATTGTTGGTATCTAATCACTCATTATACTGAAAGAATTAATTTCCCAGCATCCGAATTCTTAATATGATATATTTAAAGATCACATTTCATTTTGTGCTTCCTTCCTAATTTTCAACTCACCCAGCACTTCCTGTTCAATGACTGGCACATTGTCTGATGATGCGTGAAAAAGGTGGAATTTAAATCCTTCCCCACTGACTCAAATGTAAGTTCCATTTATGTTCAAGTTGTTGTTTTCCTTTCTCTTTTACATGAATTTAACAGTAGATGTCAACATTTCAATGAAATAATTATGCATTCTTAACAATTAATTTTGGAAAATCATATGTATCACACGTGATACAATGGGACCAAGGCATATTTTGCTGTATCACCAGTGATACATTTCGGGACTTAGAGGAATGTGTAAACTAACTTACTGTTTTAACATCGATGGTAATGTATAATGAGAAATGTAGTTATAATTGAATTGGTTACAGTATCAAAGAGTGTGAAATACAGATACAATACCTTCCATTTCTTCAGAATGGAAAACATCCTAGATGAGGATTTGACAAAAAGTGAGTATGAAACCTCCTCTGATGAATACATTCCCAGCACAGAGGGTGAGAGTGAGGATGAAGTCGATGCCACTCCCAGAAACAAAAGGAGAGGTTCACCTAAGCAAGCTTTTTGCAGATAACCTGTTCACGGAATGTTGTATGTTGGAACAGTGAGGCTCAACAGATTGAAAGGTTGCCAACGTAACGATGAAAAGTCCTTGAAAAATAAAGGACAAGGAAGTTTGGACTCCAAGGTGGAATTCAACACTGGAATCATAGCCGTCAGTTGGTACGATAACCGTGCTGTGGATCTGGTGTTCTCTTATGTTGGCAGGGAGCCTCAATGAAGTGAAGATTTTTGATAGAAAGGCGAAAACGACGATGATGGTGAAGTGCCCAAAGATTTGTACAAGAGTACAATACTTTCATGGGAGGGATTGACTTACTGGATTCTTTAACAGCCCTATATAAACCTGGTTTGAAATCACGCAGGTGGCACATGTACATTTGGTTCCATACAATGCACATCGCACTAGTAAATGCCTGGCTGCTGTATTGGCGACACTGCAAACTACTGAAGGTGAAACATCACATGAAGCTCTGCACATTCCAAGAACTTGTTGCAGGAAGCCTCGTTGCCAGGAAGCAGTTGATTGGTCATCGAAGAGCTACTTATCTTAGCCCTCCATCAGTTCGCCCAGTGAAGCGTAAACAGACAGCTGCTGAGATCCGTTTTGACCAAGTAAACCATCTTCCTGAATTTGCAGCGAAACGATGCAAAAATACGAACTGTACACACCTCACATATGTGACGTGTGTCAAGTGCAAAGAGTATGCTTGCTTCCTTAAGGAGAGAAACTGTTTTGGTCAGTTTCATCTGTCCAGTTCTTCTTCCAAGGCACTGTTTTGTCTCATTTGTAGCAGACTCTAGCTGCCATGTCCGTCCAAACATCCTTGATGCTGATTGATACTGTTCAAGTTGCACCTGCTTTCACTTGTTCAAGTGGTGTTTAATGAAATTGTTCACATGTTCTTCATTCTACAAGCTCTTTTGTGTCATTCTTGAATGGATATCGACAAGACATTTTACTGTTCGGTTTCCATCTGTGCAATGCAAAGATACTCAGATATATTGTGCAAATTCAAATTGTGCCAAGGTTCTTCATCCTTTGAAGATAGTTTTATGAATTATTAATAAACCCAGTCTACCAAAAAAGTTGTTTTCTGTCCCTCTAAGTATGTTTTATGTATTTTCAGTCTTAACCCAAAGTGTATCACAGGTGATACGGATCCTTCACAAATCACAAAGACCCAGCGTATCACATGTGATACAAATAAAAAAGAATAAACAACTGTTCGAAATGTTGAAAACAAAACATCTCTGTTCTAGTTAGACCAAATATGTGTCAGATCGATTCCTGGCTACATGGTGCCAATATTTCCTGCTGGCACTAGGATGTCCTATAATGCAAAAGGCGAACTCGTAAATAACACGTTCATATCTCGTACGTAAATATCTCCTGCCACGCTAGTAAATCCTATCATGCAGAAGACGAACTAGTTCATTACACGTTTATAACACGTTCATAACACGTTCATAACACTCCATATACTGCCCCAGCAATACGAGCACCAGCCTTGTTCAGCCTGGATGTTTGGAAATCAAGACACGTATCTACTACCATCAAAAGTTTAGACTCACTTGAAGCACTGACTGTATGTTATGGTAACATCGACGATTGATTTCTCCACTGACTTGGGGGAACCAACCGCAAATTGTATGCAGATGAATTGCACGAGGATCATACATCAAATTGCTGGAAAGCATGTGGAAATAACGTGCATATGAACATTTGCGTCTTGGTGTAAAGGTTTGTCAAGTATTCGCCAATTTTCACCGAGTTTCATCATTTACTGAATTCATGACAATAAACTTTTCAACGTTATGAATTTGTTTTACAATACATCAGTTCATGTGTAAACAGTACCTTTAAACAGTGTGGAATATTTTACAAAATTTGGTTTAGACCAGTTGCCTGAAGTAAATGGCTACATTTTCACTAGCAAGTCTAAACTTTTGATTGGTCGTATGTATGTAACTTATACAGCTTGCTGAGCTTGACCTGAGCTACTCTACATATGCATGAGTCGGGAGGTCAAAAGGCACAGCGGCAGGTCGAGTTTAGTTCATTAAATATTGGAGCAGAGCATGTTATTGGTGTTGCGTACGTGAAACATGCATACATGGATCCGTTACAGACCTTTGGAAAAAATCATTTCATGTTTTTGATTGAATTGTTTATACTTGAATTGTCATATACTGTCTAGCTGTTGGTTTACTAACTTTACAACGTGCAGACGTTTCTTACACAATCCGATTCACCGCGGTTACGCTCAACGCCTAGTTGCTGCTGCTGCTGCCTAAGAGCTCGAATGTGAGACATTAACCAACCTGTAGTTTCTTTTTAAAAGAAAGTTGCTGACGATTTCTCGACACAAAGATGTCACACGGCAACCTTGTTTCACATGTTGACAACGAACTGACACAGGTGCACCCCTTCACAATAATAGACTCAACCACTTGTGACACGGTTATGCAGTGCATTAGTACTCACTTGATCAGGTGAACAATGTCTTTTGTATCTTGGTTGGGCATCCCGCTCATGTTGCTATGACACAGAGTTATCACACTAATCCTGAGTTTGCTTAGTGACAATGCAAAAACTGATACAATTCTACCCTGAGCTTGTAACTTTTCTCGTAGCATTCGTACGTCCTGTGTTACAGTATAGGAAGTACGAATCCTATGAGAAAAGTTACGAGGGCATTGGCTTACCAGAGCTTTGTGAAACGGACCGCTAGAACTGAAGCTGTTTACTACAGACCCCTCTGCTAAAAGTGGGAGTGTGGAAATGTGGGACATTTGTCTCCAGGTTTTAACTGTTCATTTGATTTATATACAAAATCTTCAGTGTCGCGTGGTGGTGTAAACCGAATCAGAGGAATAAAGTCAAAGCAAAACTCCTATGAAGATTCATTATGAATGATACATATCCACCGAGAGACATTGTCAGACGTTGCAGTCTGTAGAGACCCTTTAAAACACCATTTCATGGACACCTCAACCTTTACCGCTTGCGGCCGGCATGGCATCCTTTAACTCAGATGCTATAACTTTTGCTGTAAGGGACTGTAAAGACGTCATTTCATTGAGGTGCCATGACGTTTACAGTTGGCGCCCGTCAAGACGCCACTTAATGGAGTAAGCGAATGAGTAATGAGTGTTTTACGCCCATTTTAGCATAATTTAGCAACTTCGTGACGGAAGACACCAGAAATGGACTTCCAACGTTGCATCCGGGACTTGATAAACAAACGCGTTAACCACCAGGCAGTATCACGTGACCCTACTGGGTGGCTCCAGGCGTCATGACCCATGAAGGCATCAGTTTGTAGACACGCCATAAACTGCACTAAAACATTCTCTTTTGTATTAAAGTTGTATCCTATTGGGACATCACCCTATAGACCGTGCATGTAGATATGGACACAGCGAGACACATGTATGGAGGATATGGAATTACTGGAACAGCTCCGTTAAACGTGAGTCATACAATTCCAAATTATGTTCGACATCAGTGTATGAACTGTCAGAGTTACTTACATCTCAAGGAAAGAGTGCGATGTCTGGTGCAATATAAATATCATATTTCACTGCAGCTACTGTCGAGGTATTCCCTAAACTGTAAAAAATGTTCCGGTTATAACGTCGCTGTATGCAGTTGTCTTGGATGGCTGAGTCAGCTTTCTCAGACATTACAATCACCTTGTCGTTATTGTTAGTTAATACCCAAACCATAGCTATCACATAACCGGCCCATTCCATGTATTAAGCATTCTACGCATGGGCAAGGTCAAGGGGTTCCAGATCACAGCGTTTATATATATGGCGCCTTGTTTCTCCCTTTACTTGCTCGAACAAACCACTACAGCAGAAATTGCATTTTAAACAACCTGCCCTTTGATCACACCATAGATCTCCCTCCCTCTCGCAGACCACGGACGGTGTCCTGGTCAAACTAGTGCCAACCCAACCACGGGCTGGATTCGAGTGTGTGTTGTTGCACTTTGTACACAGCCGACACTTTAACCACGAGGCTAGCCCGACCGGTTACACCACCTTCATATACTGAACAGCAAAAGAAACGCAGTTTCCGAAAAACATGAAATCCCATAAAAGTAAGCGTTCATGTATCTTCACTTTCAAAAGTTGACAAAAAGCCAGAGTTGCCTTTCTTTGGCTGTTCAGTATAGAATACCACTCCGCTCTTGATTGCTAAACTCGTAATGCGTCGGCACATGTTTGCAGTCACAACACTTTTTTCTTTCATGCTTCAAAACATTTCAGTTTTGCACCGGTATCTGTGTAGATGTACCATCATCAATGTAGCGTTATTTATCTCGTAGATTCCACCGGGCTCAGTAACGGAACGGAACACCGCGCAACCTCGTGCCGAACTGAAAACACATTATCACATTTTTTGTTGGTTTGGTTTTTTTTCTCTTTTTTTATCATTTTCAAGTAGTCACAGATATCTGTTTATTTTACTGACAAGCCACAGGGAACTATTTCCTTGGGTGTACTAAGCAGGCACCCAGTAGCAATACACGCCGTCGACTTTTGCGTTCTCATCCTGGAGCACACAACGACGTCTTTGACGGCTCGCAAATGTGCCTCCATGTTATTATCATACGTAGTAACAGTGTGTAGCGACGCGTGTGTGTAAGTCTTGAGTTTAGTACGGCAGTATATGATGTTACACCGCTCACGAAAATGTACGATGTCAGTCGGACACAGAAAATTTCCGTTTGTCAACTTTTACCTCTTGTCAACGATTCTAGCAAAACACATTATTTCCGCATTTCAAAAGTAATATTTCCATCAGTGATGTTTCAGCCTGATGCGGATATTGTGATTGTAAAGATGGTTCAGTTAAGACCTGTTGTAAACCGATCGTCAAGGATCACCAAATTGTCAGATGTACTTATAGGGCTACTAAAGAATAACAATAACGAAGGGAGAAAGTTAACATTGGACGAACACAGTAAACTGACGCTGATTGGCGATTAGAAACAAATGAGCCATGTGTGACATTACCAGGTGTTGGTAATACGCGAATGGAACATAATTAAGCCATGGAGAAACTGAAGACGGTAAAGTCACAAAGAAATAAAAGATAATGAAGCTATGGACAAAGGGGAGATAATTAAGTCATAGACAAATGGAGGGGGTGGGGGTTTGATAAAAGTCACATCGGCAGTATTCCAGTCGTGCCTAAGACAGTGCATACATGAATAAAAACCACCTGATACTTACATGTCTGCGAAGGACAGTAAAACAACTAGATTATCGCAGGAATACATATAAGGCTAGTGTTTAATTCTAAACTATTTTAACAATAGCATCATTGCCAACAACTGAAGGTGCGTTACCGTACTAGGGACCATGGGAAGTCAAATTGAAAATAATCATGGACTAATCGAAATTAGTTAAGCTATGTACAAATGGAAGATCATTAAGCTATGTACAAATGGAAGATCATTAAGCTATGTACAAATGGAAGATAGTTAAGCTATGGATAATGGAAGATAATTCAGCTATGGACAAATGGAAGATAGTTAAGCTATGGATAATGGAAGATAATTCAGCTATGGACAAATGGAAGATAATTCAGCTATGGACAAATGGAAGATAATTCAGCCGTGTACAAATGGAAGATAGTTAAGCTATGGACAAATGGAAGATAATTAAGCTATGGACAAATGGAAGATAGTTAAGCTACGGATAATGGAAGATAATTCAGCTGTGTACAAATGGAGGATAATTAAGCTATGGACAAATGGAAGATAATTCAGCTATGGACAAATGGAAGATAATTCAGCTGTGTACAAATGGAGGATAATTAAGCTATGGACAAATGGAAGATAGTTACGCTATGGACAAATGGAAGTAAATTAAGCTATGGGTAAATGGAAATTATTTAAGCAATGAATAAATGGAAGGTAATTAAGGTATGGACAAATGGGAGATCATTAAAAATGGACAATAATTAAGCAATGGACAAATAGAAAAGAATTAAGCCATGGGCAAATGGAATGCAACTGGTAAGTAGTGCTGTTATCAATGGTGAGAAAAAAATGTTAGACTATATAATGGACCTCTTTTTGGGTAAAGTAAAAGCTAGATGGTCAAGATTAATATATCCGGCCTACATTAGTCAATTAGCCATATAAGTAAAACAATCCCACAACAGCGATTCAGCTCAATTGCAGTTTTATCCACAAAGACGTACGAGCAGCAAATAGCCTGAGGTTGAATTAAGGTGTGATCCAGACTGGCTCAGTAAGGCGGTATCCGTTCGCAATAACTAAATTAAAGGTCGTATGTTAGTCTGTCCGGTAATCCAGACCATG
The DNA here is from genome assembly GCF_037392515.1 of Haliotis asinina. Classification (NCBI taxonomy): domain Eukaryota; kingdom Metazoa; phylum Mollusca; class Gastropoda; order Lepetellida; family Haliotidae; genus Haliotis; species Haliotis asinina. The sequence continues at coordinate 61,489,924 of NC_090283.1, forward strand.
CATAACGATTAGATAGCGTTTAAGATACCTTTTAGGTGGGGAAGATCTTTAATTGCTTCATTCCACGAATGTAGTTGTTTTAACTCATGAACCATTACGGTAACACAAAGTCATTTACGAATTTATTTCAGGACGTCAGTAATTGCGTTTCTACTCGTCCCTTGGGTTACTTTTCACTCGCGTGTCTCCCCATTGCAGACATCCTAGTTTGAGGACAGTTTAAACAAACAAAAGATAAGGTTGAATGTACGGTTACCGATTTGGAGGCTAGATACACAGATCACCATCCATGTCCACTCTGTCCTAGACACAGCATGTCAGGAGAAACTCCACACGGTGTTAATCATTATGGATGTTTTCTTGGTCTTCTTCGGTTTTATATAACGTGTTACCATAACAGTGGTGGTCGAACATCATTGCAAGACGTTGATCGTTAACAATAAATGAGTCAGTAGATTTTCCAAGCCAGATATTCAAGAGGTTTTTAATTATACCCTTAAGAAAGTAGGGGATCTTAAATTTTTGTAAATTCACGATTAAAAATATTTAGGAGATCTATCGGAGTCAATCAGTGTTGATATGATATTATTGAATGTTTTGAGAGTGCATCACCATTTGCACTTCCTTACAACCATAGTTATTTGGAATGTAGTCGCTTTTGAAAGATGATTGTGTATGGTACGTAATTTGCATGCATACGATTTTCATTGTAAAACAAATGACTAGACACAAACACTAACAAATGTGTGATGCAAGATGAGTGTCAAAATTAATGTTCTAAGTGATTTCTCGGTCTTCTTGAAAAACGTCAAAATCAAGAATGGGACCCCATGCACGCGTATTGGGGCTACTGCATTGTACATATCATGCGTTGTGTTTTGGGTGGTAATAGAGGGAAATGGTAAGATGTCTGTCCTTGAAACGTTTGCTAACATTTACACTTCCTATCCAAATTAAAAGTTCATTATCCCCTACTTTTTTTAAAGAGTATATTAACAATGTCACTGGTGAGGCAGCAGGATATGATATAAACATCGGGTGTCATCGCTCCTTAATAGCCACATACCAATGACATCGTGCAACTGATTCTGCTTTTGGTAGCGGTTCTTATATAATTATCGAAATGTTAGCCCCGATGCCCACACCCTTTGCAGTTCTATATTGGTGATGTGCTAGGCATAGAGTCTAGGTCACAAAATCACTTGAAGTTAAGCAACGTTGGTTACCGACAGCCCTAGGATGGGTGACCTTGTTTAGCAACTCGACTCATGAATTTTTCTAGGCTTCAGGCTTGTCCTACGAGACACATGTGGTTTCGCCGTCTCAAGTGAGTTTGTTCATGAGTTGCCTCTGTTAGTCCAATGGGTACCCAGTGGGATGTCCAGCGCCTCACACACTGCTTTGGTTATCCGTGTCAAACATGTGTCAGCGTCTGGGGCATGCACAAGTGCGTGGTAACAGGTGCCTTTTAGATATCCATTATTTGTGTAATATTCTATGAAAGACATTTATTCAGATAATGGACGTCACACAATATCTTCATCAATCACAGGAAAACAGCTTGCATATGATTCTCTATACTTTCAATTTCGTTTTTCCTTAGGTGGTTTAATGGAACTGTGGTTTCCGTGACAACCGTTTCCTGGAGGCGCGTTCGTGGGAGATGTTTCTGAAAATGGGAATAACGAAAATGGCAGAAAAGAATGTTTTTAAAGGTTTCATTTAGAGATCATTTCTAGTTGGCAATGTACATATTCGGCGATGCGACTTCAAAGGTCTCACTAATATTTGTGATATGATGCTTTCAGATATTGTTTTAAAACTCTTGAAACTGTTATGTTACAACCAAAGCATCAAGATGACTGGGAAGGAGGCATTAAGCAATTTTGTTCACATATCTTATTTTTATTTTAGGGCATGTTAATGTAATTTGGATAGATCCCATGCACATATCAGGCAGTGTTATTGTCATCAAAGAACAGAAATTATTCATCACCATCACATCAACCTACACCAAAAAAACTCCAGTTAATACTAAATAAGATGCGTTTGTCACTTGACATTCTGAAAATTTTAAAAGCTTCCCATATGGGTCTATTTATGCTGTCCATTAAATTCAGTTGTCAAAAGGAAGTTACAAGCGACAAAAATTTGGCTTTCAACAAGAATTCTTTCAAAACACAAACTTCCATAACGTGGCCAGGTATGTGGGGGTAGTCTAGTGGTTATACTACTCAGATACAGAAAGACAGACAGAACAAAAACATTTACATTATCTTAAGAAATCTTAATTCCCTGATATAAATAGGAGCGTTGCCAGCCCCACACGTTGTACTAACGGCCACAAGCACATATTCACAGGCAAGTCAACAGTTCGCTCGAAAGAACCAACCCCAAAACGACCAAACAACAAGAAAAACCCAAACAAAAAACCCCAAACAAGCACACACACACACACACACAAAAAAAAGAAAAACAACAACATGGGAACGTAAAGCAAATAATTTTAAAATCCCCACGGGAACGTAGGGAACAATTTATAAAGAGAAATGACTTGGACATGCTTTTTATGATCAATTTGAAAATGTCGTCAAACGTAAATATTGCTGGTTTGCTGCTCAGTCTGGTAAACAGTAGCACCTGACCGATAGGAACTGCATGATAAGGGGATTCAATTAAAAGTGATGGTTCACTGATTATAATTTACGGAGTTGAAATCACGTGTACATCCTACGCTTGTGTCTAGCGCTGTCACGTGCGCATCTACTAACTTTGGTTGTTTTTTCACAGACACATGGTTTCAGCACTTACTCCTCTTTCTTAAATTTGGTACCAACGTATATATTCCACGATCCCCTTTCTTAAGACTACGCTTTGAAGTGATAGTATTTTCAAAGCCATTCGTTTGTTCATGAATAGTTATTAAGAAAATGTATATATTCAGATGGCCCCCATAAAACAGCTCATCGTCTTTCTGAATATAACACGACCTGAACAATCTGTTTTTGTGTTATGGGGCGACAGAATGTATGAGTGGTCAGGTCCCATTAATTAATTCAAATGCATCAACGTATTCAAACGGAGGTGGATTGTTTTTCGTGATACATGTCCGAATGACTACAAAGTCCAAAACTAAGTAACTAAGTAACTAACTAAGTAACTAACTAAGTAACTAACTAAGTAACTAACTAAGTAACTAACTAACTAACTAAAAACAGAAAAAGGAAAATGTAGTAACTTAGATAATATTTATGCGTGTGTGTGGTCGCTCCTGTGCAGGGCATAATCATGAAGTACTTTGGGCAGATTTGCCTCTGTCCATCCAGCAGTAACCAGGGTACCTGGTATGATACGATGGTAGTCTGAAGTCGAACCTGATCACTCGGTACAGATTGTATTCCCCACAGGGAGTGTTCTGAACTCGTTGATCATGGGTAAGTGCGTCAGCACGTCAAGCATGCAATGTGCATGGATAAATGCGCAAAATGTTCTTACACAACTTTAAACAGCAATTGACTGACGCTCTTGGTCTTTCGAGAAGCGAACTTTGTGAAAGAAACAATACATGGTTATAATATGCTATTTGAAACAACGGAATGTTGTCTGGAAGTTATCAGTTCGTATAATGGAAGTGTGGCTAGGATTTTGTAAGATGACATATCAAAACAGAATCTGGTTTCAAAACAGCAAAATCGTATATTTAAAATTAGAAATCATGAATCTACATTATTTAAAAAACACTTCCTGCAACACAAATATTGCCCAAACCATATTTTTACGTTAAATCAGGACCGGCAAGAAAGACAAAGGAATCTTAGCAAAAGATACAATAACTAATATATTTTGTATTCCGTTTTTTTGTAAAGACGTCATACTGACGTTTGAATCACTCCGTCTGGTGTTTATCGCAAGTGTTTAACCAACATCTTAAGTTTCACTACACTCGGTACAGTTAGAAAAGCAAAAGACGCTTTCTAACATATCATGTAGACATGACATATCTTTGTCACACATTTATACAGTCTTGTGTTAAAATGGCGACCCCTTTAACAGGCACTAAGTACGAGCCACTGGTCATTCAAAGTGGCTGAGTTTCCAAAGTTACAGTAGAGTGGCGGTAATTTTTAAATCTGAATCCTGATAACTCTTTTGTATTTACTGTTCCAGTATGTTGCCTGAGTGGTTTTTTTAGGTTAATATCGTTTTGTTTGCGTGTATCTCGCAAACAACTTTGAATCAGTGAAAACACAGTAGAGCGCATTAACGTGACAGTGAGCAAACAGTTTCTTTGTATGATAAATACAACTGTCACCTCAAATTAGAAAGGTCCGGAAAACATTATATATCATTAGTCTATTTCTTTTCATTTGGTTAATTACACTGTAACGCCTGTTTTGTTGGTATCTTTCTAGATTGAAGTCTCTTTCAACACAGCTGAAGCTAATTGACGGCGGTTTGGTCTGCCTGAGATCATATATTACGAGCAAAAATATCATCAAGCCTGACCATCCGAACCTGGTTTTACGACAAGCCTGGGTTGCTGAACACTTGCTGACAATCGATCCGGCCACTGGCAGAAGATAGTTATGAATATGGAAGTTTGCCGCTTGTATCTATGGAGTTCTACATTAATGGAATACACTGTTATTCGCGTGTCCAACGTTCCGAGACACAAAGTTTATAGATCAAATATTGAAAAGGGAACTATTAATGGATAGAAACCTTCATCCTTTTTTGCAATAGATGCGACGTTCCGGTGTAGATCTAAAACTGTTATCAACCTTTACAGAAGACCGCTCTGCCGTCCCTCTGCGTTCTACCACTTTTCAGAACGCTAATATACGCTCAAAGGATGTACGTCGAACACAAGACCATCGGCATGAAGGTAGAAAGAAGGCACAGCCAAAGCCAAGAACGGCTACGTCTAATACTGCTGATTTCCACGGTATTTGAGAACTGTCGCGATCAGACGTCGCACCATGCCTCCATAACATGCCGCTACACGAACGACAGGCCAAAACGCACGCAAAAGACTGCCTCAAAAATAACCGAAAACATTGGTCAGCAGGAAAATGTTATTGCTCACGAGCAGACAACAGAAACTTCAGAAGAAACTTAAGTGAATATTCGTAAAGAAATTGTAGCCGAATCTAACACTGATTCAGAATTGTCATAATCTGCAGGTACAAACAGAAGGTCCAAAAGAGAAACGATTTTTACAGTAGAAGAGGACAGCATGGCTGACCAGCGTAAATTCCATCCTGGAATGTATGATAAGAAGCTGGCAGGATGCAAAAGTGAAGCTAGGAAGGAATCACTGTGGAAGATGAAATCTGATGAGATGGGACAAGATGGTTATGCTTATATTATGGTACAAAAGCCTCAGGACTCGCCTTGGCAAACTATTGAAACACAAATCTGGGTAAGCTGCAGATCAAGAGACGACAGAATGGGTTTGATGTTTGGTTTATCATTGTTAGTGCCTTCTGAAGTCGTTATACAATGATTTCACGAAGTCTGCTCGTGTGAAATTAATGATAGACTGTCGCAGCCAGGTACTAATACACCCAGTGTATGCCGGTTGTCGAACAGTCGCCAGACAATGCGGAGAGAAGTCAGAGCGAACGCCAAGGAATGAACAAGGAAGGCACAACGGTCTACGGGAAGGCAGAGACAATGCTGAACTGATCTCGTTATTTGCACATACGATGGTACATAGAAGCCAGAGGGGAGGTAGAGAGGACGCCTATGACACTCACAGAGCGCCACTAATATAAGATGTCAAAAAGTGTACAAGGGAGGCACAAGGGACGCCAGAGTAGGTACACAGAAGCATAGGTTTGGCGATCGTTGTGTGTCTTGGTAATTTTTTGAACGCAGAGAGAAAGGCAGAGCGGTCGCCGTCGTATAAAGGGGGCCTTAAAAACGGCTTTAGAATCCACATCGACACATTCACTACATTAAAGTTGTGCATCCACAAAAATTGTAAACCAAAAGTTACTGTGTTCTGTAATCTGATTGGTTGAAAAACATGATTAAATGGTATTACATTCCCGGAAACTGAAAGTCTATTCACCGCGTATTGACACGTAAACAATTGTTTTGTTGTGTCATCAACAGTGGTGACGTCATTCAAATCATATTGTGACGTAAAGTTAGAATGACGTCACAAATGAGCAACTCCAGATGCTACCATGAGAACCAGCTGAAACGGCCAGCTGATGACACTTCACTGCTGTGTCCGTATTCGATGTAAACGAGTGCAGACACTAAAACCCCGTCGGTTCCAAATGCATTCCCGTGCTTCAAATACTCAATAACACCCGGAAATTGGCCAACACATGATGTTTATATCCTAAGTGTTCCGTTTCACCATGCCGGGTTCTAAATGCTGTTATAAAAGTTATACACGTAGATATTGCTGCGGAAAACTCATAATTGTAACTGAACAGCATAAACGCAATGTAACAATTTTGTAACACTGATCGGCCTAATTAGACATTCATCATACATATATGGAAAACACATTTCCTCACACCCGCTGCCCGTTATAGTGTGTCAGCTAGGTATCCCGAAGCCTTGAACATTATTATCAGGCGTCTACGCATGGTGGGGAAGACTTGAAGTTCTGAGACTGTCACTACTTTTGTGTAACCAACATGAAATGGTGTGCTGCGTCTACGCATGGTGGGGAAGACTTGAAGTTCTGAGACTGTCACTACTTTTGTGTAACCAACATGAAATGGTGTGCTGCGTCTACGCATGATGGGGAAGACTTGAAGTTCTGAGACTGTCACTACTTTTGTGTAACCAACATGAAATGCTGTGCTGCTGTTGGACCTCGAAACATAACGGACGAGTCGACCTTTCAGTCACATGTTTTTGTCATGTCCTTGGGACCCAAACCTGCGTAGCAAAATTGCTATGTCTTAGACGGCTAAGTCTACGGTATCCCTTCCTCCTTATATAAAATTCTTGTATACTATTGTCCCTGAAGTATAGATATTTCGTGCTTCTGTCACAGGTCCACGTGTTTGAGTGAGTTAAGATTGCTTGAAAGCCATCATATGTATATATCCTTACAGACAGTGAACTAAGTCACCGAGCTTGACTTTTGGAGTTAGTCCCGTTGTGCAACACGCATAGATTTATAGTTTGGGCTTGTTTTATCGCCGGTAGCCACAAGGGAGATATGGCGGGGATATATACACGACATATCTATGTAGTTACTGCAGTGCCCTGGGAAGGGTCATATTCTTATCTCTGACATGAGATAATTCAGAGCAAGGACCTAGCTATTCCCTGTGTCCTTTATTTGATGAAATCCTTGTGGCCATAGTTGTTTCAAATTGCTTGTTTGTAGCTTTACGCCAATGAGACCAGTTCCACTGATGATGAACCTGTAGGGCATGGAATTTGAACCAGAGAGACTAGTGGCTGATATCACTTTATCATACAGTGGATAGTGTCCTCGACAGGATAAAGCCAACAGATATATTTGGGATCATATGGGGATATCGATGCAAATTAGAGAGGTCATATGCAAAAAGTTTAGAGACTACTGTCAGAGCGAAAACAAACATCGCTTCAGGGGTCGGCGATCGTGTCCGAATTGACGGCCATGGTTAAAGTACTGTCAGTGCTTTGATCAAATAAAATTCACGCCTAGTTATCATAGGTGGAGTAGATTACAAATCAAACAGGCTTGCGAAGATACCAAGAAGGGTTTCCCGACCGACTGTCAGTGTTAGCGAGGGGACGGCATGGGAATCCAGGTGCACAATGTCACGCGAACATAAAGGTGTATTTGTTGTTCAAAAGGTGAATTGAAATTTTTTGAATATTTTTGTTATTTTTCAAACGTAAGTTGTACCTTTAACATAAAAGCTTATTGGGAACTAGATGACGTAACGCAGTCAAATGAGTGATCAGGAAAAAGTGTGTCACCGAGCGTGTGACGTCACGTATGGTTACGGACGTACTTGTTTAAGTTTAGTTTCATGATCTGTGACAAACGAAATAGATTTTTTTAAAATTATAAATAAGAATGACATTGTATGGTAAATAGGTTGTCACACTCGTGGGTTTTGGGATTATTAATATCCTGCATATATATATACATGTGTACGTTTGTGTTGATTAAAACATGGAAATTGAGAGCCAGCACTACTAAACCATTAGCGCTTAACACAGCTATGTGTGTATCACTCAAAAACAACAGTGTATACAAGTTCTTTGTTCTTTATGTGATTATTGTATTACTGTATAAATTCGCCTACCGGCGCCAGCTCAGCGCCTTTATTGCTACTTAGGTACGTTACCACAAAGAAAGGTATATTTCCTCAAAGAAAGCCCTGTGAACGTGTTAGGCCGAAATCCTCTTTACTGAATAATGTCTGTTTGTTTGTCTATTATGAACATCGTACAAAATATTCTAGGACCAATCCTATTGGCGAGTGTACTGAGACACAGTCAGACTGTCGGCGACAATCTAGTACCAATGCTAACTCGCAAGCATTTTCGTCGCTGAGGTATTGCCCACCAATCAGAAGCGCCTGCGTTGTTATATATTTAGCGAACTCGCGTAGAATACCACCATTATGCAATGCGGTATTTTAGGACCAGCGTTAACCGGGTAACATCTTGAGGTATTGCCCATTAGACGGTGACATTGTTATAATGTATCATTAATCATGTGTGGAATTTAACAAATTGGGTTCAAATAAGAACGACGAATGATTAAATGTCTCGAAAGTGGGACATCTGTACCCAGAAGGATCTGAAATCTGACCTGTTTTGATCGATCGCGGAAAACAAATAGTATAAGAAATCGTCATACACGTAATGGTGTCCTATTTTCATCCTTCACAGCAGGGGGTGACAAACAGCTGATGGAACATTTCCAGACAAGCTTGGATCATCCCACCTGGCTGTGCTGTGTTAACCTGAATGCGTGCTGCTGCTGTTCCACCAGCCGTTTGTCACCCCTTGGTGTGAAGCGTTAAAATTGCACAGTATTACATGATCGTTTTCCGCTATCGATCATGAAACATCAGATTTCAGATCTTGTTAGGTACAGAGGTTTCAGGACCATGTGTCTTACTTCAGCTTTGTTCACTTATCTCTGTTAAATCATTTGTAGTTCTCATTTGAATGCAAGACGGAGCGTACACTCCACACATCTCGGTCACATATATTATTTTTATATGGTTCCAGTCTGAAATGTTCTTTAATATACCTCTGCATCTGCTGAGTGCTGAAGACAAATATCTCCACCTCTATTTTGAATTTATCATCAGAGGTTGTTTATCACGAAGGTGTTGTATATTCAACCCAGAAGGTATTTATCATCCTAACAATTACCATTACAGACTTGAGATTCAGCTACGTCTGGGGGACATTTTGTCAGTACAATGTATCATCATGCATAATTAGTCAGGAAAAACATTTTTCTTTTGGAGACAAATTATATCGTGTGACAGCGTAATATTATTTTCTTCGACAATTTATCAGCAGAGGTAATTTGTCGTGCAAAACATTGTATCGCGGACATTAGTGATTATCAAATATCATTTATCTTTAGCTTTAATCGATTATATACAAGAAAGATATATATTCACAGCGACTTTGTTTCATGTAAAGTTTGCGTGTCCTTGAAAGTTGAAGAATTACGTACGTCCCCGAGAAGAGATGTGACGCCTAACCGACAGCATTGGTATTACACCAGATGAACTATATAGGTGTCACACCTGATCGACAGCATTGGTATTACACCATATGAACTATATAGGTGTTCCACCTGATCGACAGCATTGGTATTACACCAGATGAGCTACATAGGTGTTCCACCTGACTGAGAGCATGGGTATTACACCAGATGAACTATATATACACCTGGAAATTAATCAAGCAACACCCCAATTTTTTCTATTGGAGCAACTTTGAAGTGTTCTGACAATCAAAATATGCCGGGTTGATATAGTTTGACACTTTTTTATTCAACAGACGATCTCTGACAAACAACTTAAAGGGAAAAAGTATCAAGACTTTGCTTTATTGCAACGAAATCCAAATTCTTAAAACTGTCTTAAATTCATGAAAAAATGGACACAATTTACTATTCATCCACAGACGTTGTTGTCAGGTGTATTAACACAAATGTCACATGGAAAGAAAGAACAGTCATCTGAGAGTCTGCACACCGACTTTCATCAATATCTAGTGTGTCCTCCCTGCGCACGCACCACCGATTCCAGACGCCTCCTCATTCCTTGGATGAGTCTCCGGATCTGATTCTGGGGGATCCTGTTCCACTCCTCATGCAGGGCAGCCGTCAATTCGTTGAGATTATGGACTGGTGGGTCTCTCTGCCTCACACGACGGCCAATAAAGTCCCACAAATGTTCAATGGTGTTGAGGTCAGGGCTCATGGCAGGCCATGGAATTCTGTCAATTGCATTTTGCCGCAAAAAATCATTTACAGCATGCGCCCTGTGAGGTCTAGCATTGTCGTCCATAAATATGGGTCTCGTTGCCAGAGGATGGTTCTCAAAATGAGGTACCACAGCCCTGTCAAGAACCTCCTGTTGGTAACGAACACCGTTAAGGTTGCCACGGATGGTAATGATATCCAACTTGCAGTTCATGGAAATGCACCCCCATACCATAACGGAACCTCCCCCAAAGGCCACAGTCTCCTGGATGTTCCGTGGAGCCATTGCTGTGTTCCTCTGCCTCCAGACCCGAGTACGACCGTCCACCATGTGCAGCAAGAACCGGCTCTCATCTGAGAAATGGACCTTCCTCCAAGAGGCAATGTTCCAGTGCAAACGGTCATTACACCAGGCCAGTCGGGCTGCCTTATGGGCTGGAGACAGTCTGGGTCGCTTGATTGGCCTCCTTGCCCGGTATCCTGCAGCTTTCAGACGATTCCGAACAGTCCTGTTCGAGATGGGTCTCCCTGGAAGCCACTCCTGTCTCAACCGAGAGCTCGAGTCGAAGGACCTGCGCCGTACAAGTCTCAGTAAAGCTCTGTCCTCCCGGACTGTGGTCTTCCTGGGTCTTCCTGGTCTAGGCAGGTCTTTAACTTCATTAGTGGCCCGGTATTTTTTCAAAAGTTTTGAAATTATGGAATGATGTCGTCCGATTTGAGTCCCGATTTGTCTTAGAGACATACCAGCATTCCTCATGCCGATTATTTGCCAACGAGTGGCCTCTGATAATTTCCTACGTGCCATGACATTGAAATGAATGAAAAACCGAATGCAATCGACAACCTGCGCTTGTAAACACCCCAGGGAAAAAGTGCATTTTTCGAAAGTTGAGGTTAAAGCAATGCACGTGCGCTGTGCAAGCTTCACGCGCGTCATATCAACCCATGAAAAGCTCATGCTGTATGTCAATACATCAAAATTGAATAATCAATCATCAAAATTACTTCGTTAAACTTTGTTAAGTTTTTATGTGTCTTTGAATTTGGTGTTGCTTAATTAATTTCCATATGTATAGGTGTTCCACCTGACCGACAGCATGGGTATTACACCAGATGAACTATATAGGTGTTCCACCTGACTGAGAGCATGGGTATTACACCAGATGAACTACATAGGTGTTCAATCCTGACTGAGAGCATGGGTATTACACCAGATGAACTATATAGGTGTTCCACCTGACCGACAGCATGGGTATTACACCAGATGAACTATATAGGTGTTCCACCTGACCGACAGAATTGATATTACACCAGATGAACTAAATAGGTATTACACCTGACTGAGAGCATGGGTATTACACCATATGAACTATATAGGTGTTCCACCTGACCGACAGCATTGATATTACACCAGATGAACTATATAGGTATTACACCTGACTGAGAGCATGGGTACTACACCAGACGAACTACATAGGTGTTCCACCTGACCGACAGCATGGGTATTACACCAGACGAACTACATAGGTGTTCCACCTGACCGACAGCATGGGTATTACACCAGATGAACTATATAGGTGTTCCACCTGACCGACAGCATTGATATTACACCAGATGAACTATATAGGTATCACACCTGACTGAGAGCATGGGTATTACACCAGATGAACAAAATAGGTGTTCCACCTGACCGACAGCATGGGTATTACACCAGATGAACTATAAAGGTGTTCCACCTGACTGAGAGCATGGGTATTACACCAGATGAACTACATAGGTGTTCAACCTGACTGAGAGCATGGGTATTACACCAGATGAACAAAATAGGTGTTCCACCTGACTGAGAGCATGGGTATTACACCAGATGAACTATATAGGTGTTCCACCTGACCGACAGCATGGGTATTACACCAGATGAACACATAGGTGTTCCACCTGACCGACAGCATGGGTATTACACCAGATGAACTATATAGGTGTTCCACCTGACTGAGAGCATGGATATTACACCAGATGAACAACACAGGTGTTCCACCTGACCGACAGCATTCGTATTACACCAGATGAACTATATAGGTGTTCCACCTGACCGACAGCATTGGTATTACACCAGATGAACTATATTGGTGTTCCACCTGACTGAGAGCATGGGTATTACACCAGATGAACAAAATAGGTGTTCCACCTGAGCGACAGCATGGATGTTACACCAGATGAACTATATAGGTGTTCCACCTGACTGAGAGCATGGGTATTACACCATATGAACTATATAGGTGTTCCACGTGATCGACAGCATTGGTATTACACCAGATGAACTATATAGGTGTTCCACCTGACCGACAGCATGGGTATTACACCAGATGAACTATATAGGTGTTCCACCTGACTGAGAGCATGGGTATTACACCAGATGAACTATATAGGTGTTCCACCTGACCGACAGCATGGGTATTACACCAGATGAACTATATAGGTGTTCCACCTGACCGACAGCATGGGTATTACACCAGATGAACAAAATAGGTGTTCCACCTGACCGACAGCATGGGTATTACACCAGATGAACAAAATAGGTGTTCCACCTGACTGAGAGCATGGGTATTACACCAGATGAACTAAATAGGTATTACACCTGACTGAGAGCATGGGTATTACACCAGATGAACTATATAGGTGTTCCACGTGATCGACAGCATTGGTATTACACCAGATGAACTATATAGGTGTTCCACCTGACCGACAGCATAGGTATTACACCAGATGAACTATATAGGTGTTCCACCTGACTGAGAGCATGGGTATTACACCAGATGAACTACATAGGTGTTCCACCTGACCGACAGCATGGGTATTACACCAGATGAACTATATAGGTGTTCCTCCTGACCGACAGCATTGGTATTACACCAGATGAACTATATTGGTGTTCCACCTGACTGAGAGCATGGGTATTACACCAGATGAACTATATAGGTGTTCCACCTGAGCGACAGCATGGATGTTACACCAGATGAACTATATAGGTGTTCCACCTGACTGAGAGCATGGGTATTACACCATATGAACTATATAGGTGTTCCACGTGATCGACAGCATTGGTATTACACCAGATGAACTATATAGGTGTTCCACCTGACCGACAGCATGGGTATTACACCAGATGAACTATATAGGTGTTCCACCTGACCGACAGCATGGGTATTACACCAGATGAACAAAATAGGTGTTCCACCTGACCGACAGCATGGGTATTACACCAGATGAACTATATAGGTGTTCCACCTGACCGACAGCATGGGTATTACACCAGATGAACAAAATAGGTGTTCCACCTGACTGAGAGCATGAGTATTACACCAGATGAACTAAATAGGTATTATACCTGACTGAGAGCATGGGTATTACACCAGATGAACTATATAGGTGTTCCACGTGATCGACAGCATTGGTATTACACCAGATGAACTATATAGGTGTTCCACCTGACCGACAGCATGGGTATTACACCAGATGAACTATATAGGTGTTCCACCTGACTGAGAGCATGGGTATTACACCAGATGAACTATATAGGTGTTCCACCTGACTGAGAGCATGGGTATTACACCAGATGAACTATATAGGTGTTCCACCTGACCGACAGCATGGGTATTACACCAGATGAACTATATAGGTGTTCCACCTGACCGACAGCATGGGTATTACACCAGATGAACAAAATAGGTGTTCCACCTGACCGACAGCATGGGTATTACACCAGATGAACAAAATAGGTGTTCCACCTGACTGAGAGCATGGGTATTACACCAGATGAACTAAATAGGTATTACACCTGACTGAGAGCATGGGTATTACACCAGATGAACTATATAGGTGTTCCACGTGATCGACAGCATTGGTATTACACCAGATGAACTATATAGGTGTTCCACCTGACCGACAGCATAGGTATTACACCAGATGAACTATATAGGTGTTCCACCTGACTGAGAGCATGGGTATTACACCAGATGAACTATATAGGTGTTCCACCTGACCGACAGCATGGGTATTACACCAGATGAACTATATAGGTGTTCCTCCTGACCGACAGCATTGGTATTACACCAGATGAACTATGTTGGTGTTCCACCTGACTGAGAGCATGGGTATTACACCAGATGAACTATATAGGTGTTCCACCTGAGCGACAGCATGGATGTTACACCAGATGAACTATATAGGTGTTCCACCTGACTGAGAGCATGGGTATTACACCATATGAACTATATAGGTGTTCCACGTGATCGACAGCATTGGTATTACACCAGATGAACTATATAGGTGTTCCACCTGACCGACAGCATGGGTATTACACCAGATGAACTATATAGGTGTTCCACCTGACCGACAGCATGGGTATTACACCAGATGAACAAAATAGGTGTTCCACCTGACCGACAGCATGGGTATTACACCAGATGAACTATATAGGTGTTCCACCTGACCGACAGCATGGGTATTACACCAGATGAACAAAATAGGTGTTCCACCTGACTGAGAGCATGAGTATTACACCAGATGAACTAAATAGGTATTATACCTGACTGAGAGCATGGGTATTACACCAGATGAACTATATAGGTGTTCCACGTGATCGACAGCATTGGTATTACACCAGATGAACTATATAGGTGTTCCACCTGACCGACAGCATGGGTATTACACCAGATGAACTATATAGGTGTTCCACCTGACTGAGAGCATGGGTGTTACACCAGATGAACTATATAGGTGTTCCACCTGACCGAGAGCATGGGTATTACACCAGATGAACTATATAGGTGTTCCACCTGACCGACAGCATTGGTATTACACCAGATGAACTATATTGGTGTTCCACCTGACTGAGAGCATGGGTATTACACCAGATGAACAAAATAGGTGTTCCACCTGAGCAACAGCATGGATGTTACACCAGATGAACTATATAGGTGTTCCACCTGACTCAGAGCATGGGTATTACACCAGATGAACTATATAGGTGTTCCGCCTGACTCAGAGCATGGGTATTACACCAGATGAACTATAAAGGTGTTCCACCTGACTCAGAGCATGGGTATTACACCAGATGAACTATATAGGTGTTCCACCTGACTGAGAGCATGGGTATTACACCAGATGAACTATAAAGGTGTTCCACCTGACTCAGAGCATGTGTATTACACCAGATGAACTATATAGGTGTTCCACCTGACCGACAGCATTGATATTACACCAGATGAACTATATAGGTGTTCCACCTGACTGAGAGCATGGGTATTACACCAGATGAACTATATAGGTGTTCCACCTGACCGACAGCATGGGTATTACACCAGATGAACAAAATAGGTGTTCCACCTGACCGACAGCATGGGTATTACACCAGATGAACTATATTGGTGTTCCACCTGACTGAGAGCATGGGTATTACACCAGATGAACAAAATAGGTGTTCCACCTGAGCAGCAGCATGGATGTTACACCAGATGAACTATATAGGTGTTCCACCTGACTGAGAGCATGGGTATTACACCAGATGAACTATATAGGTGTTCCACGTGATCGACAGCATTGGTATTACACCAGATGAACTATATAGGTGTTCCACCTGACCGACAGCATGGGTATTACACCAGATGAACTATATAGGTGTTCCACCTGACTGAGAGCATGGGTATTACACCAGATCAACTATAAAGGTATTCCACCTGACTCAGAGCATGGGTATTACACCAGATGAACTATATAGGTGTTCCGCCTGACTCAGAGCATGGGTATTACACCAGATGAACTATAAAGGTGTTCCACCTGACTCAGAGCATGGGTATTACACCAGATGAACTATATAGGTGTTCCACCTGACCGAGAGCATGGGTATTACACCAGATGAACTATAAAGGTGTTCCACCTGACTGAGAGCATGGGTATTACACCAGATGAACTATATAGGTGTTTCACCTGACTGAGAGCATGGGTATTACACCAGATGAACTATAAAGGTGTTCCACCTGACTCAGAGCATGGTCATTACACCAGATGAACTATATAGGTGTTCCACCTGACTCAGAGCATGGGTATTACACCAGATGAACTATAAAGGTGTTCCACCTGACCGACAGCATTGATATTACACCAGATGAACTATATAGGTGTTCCACCTGACTGAGAGCATGGGTATTACACCAGATGAACTATATAGGTGTTCCACCTGACCGACAGCATGGGTATTACACCAGATGAACTATATAGGTGTTCCACCTGACTGAGAGCATGGGTCTTACACCAGATGAACTATATAGGTGTTCCACCTGACTCAGAGCATGGGTATTACACCAGATGAACTATATAGGTGTTCCACCTGACTCAGAGCATGGGTATTACACCAGATGAACTATAAAGGTTTTCCACGTGACTGAGAGCATGGGTATTACACCAGATCAACTATAAAGGTGTTCCACCTGACTCAGAGCATGGGTATTACACCAGATGAACTATATAGGTGTTCCACCTGACCGAGAGCATGGGTGTTACACCAGATGAACTATATAGGTGTTCCACCTGACTGAGAGCATGGGTCTTACACCAGATGAACTATATAGGTGTTCCACCTGACTCAGAGCATGGGTATTACACCAGATGAACTATATAGGTGTTCCACCTGACTCAGAGCATGGGTATTACACCAGATGAACTATAAAGGTTTTCCACGTGACTGAGAGCATGGGTATTACACGAGATCAACTATAAAGGTGTTCCACCTGACTCAGAGCATGGGTATTACACCAGATGAACTATATAGGTGTTCCACCTGACCGAGAGCATGGGTATTACACCAGATGAACTATAAAGGTGTTCCACCTGACTGAGAGCATGGATATTACACCAGATGAACTATATAGGTGTTCCACCTGACTGAGAGCATGGGTATTACACCAGATGAACTATATAGGTGTTCCACCTGACTGAGAGCATGGGTATTACACCAGATGAACTATAAAGGTGTTCCACCTGACTCAGAGCATGGTCATTACACCAGATGAACTATATAGGTGTTCCACCTGACTCAGAGCATGGGTATTACACCAGATGAACTATAAAGGTGTTCCACCTGACCGATAGCATTGATATTACACCAGATGAACTATATAGGTGTTCCACCTGACTGAGAGCATGGGTATTACACCAGATGAACTATATAGGTGTTCCACCTGACCGACAGCATGGGTATTACACCAGATGAACTATATAGGTGTTCCACCTGACTGAGAGCATGGGTATTACACCATATGAACTATATAGGTGTTCCACCTGACCGACAGCATGGGTACTACACCAGATGAACTACATAGGTGTTCCACCTGACCGACAGCATGGATATTACACCAGATGAACTATATAGGTGTTCCACCTGACTGAGAGCATGGGTATTACACCAGATGAACTATATAGGTGTTCCACCTGACCGACAGCATGGGTACTACACCAGATGAACTACATAGGTGTTCCACCTGACCGACAGCATGGGTATTACACCAGATCAGCAACAGCAGTGTTACACCAGATCGATCGATCACCATGTGCTACACCTTATAGATATGTGGACACATCCCACTAAATTTAGTTTCATGATCTGTGACAAATGAAATAGATTTTTTTTACATTAAAAAAAAGAATGACATTGTATGGTAAATAGGTTGTCACACTCGTGGGTTTTGGGATTATTAATATCCTGCATGCATATATATATATATATATATATATATATATATATATACACACACACACACACACACACACATACACACACACACATATATATATGTGTGTGTGTGTAAGTTTCCGCTTACACTATGTGTGTATCACTTAAAAACAACAATGTATGCAAGTTCTTTGTTCTTTATGTCATTTTTGTACTACAGTATAAATTCGCCTACCGGCGCCTGCTCAGCGCCTTTATTACTACTTAGGTACGTTACTAGGTGCTACACCTGACGGACAGCACTGGTATTACACAGGGCCGATAACGTTGGTATTACACAGGGGTGACAACATAGGTGTTACGCCTAGCCAACATTGCACAGCACAGAAATCATGGGTGCTACACCTGACCAACACCATGGGTGTTACACCGGGTCAACAGTGTGAGTGTTGCACCCACCTGACTGACAAGATAGGCGCTACACCGGACAACATGGATGTTACAACTGACCGACAACATTGGTGTTACACCTGACCGACAACATGGGTATTACATCTACTTGACTGCCAAGATAGGCGCTACACCTGACCGACAACATGGATGTTACACCTGACCGACAACATTGGTGTTACACCTGACCGACAACATGGGTGTTACACAGGTCGACAACATGGGTATTACATCTACTTGACTGCCAAGAATGGTGCTACACCTGACCAACAACATAGGTATTGCACAGGGCCGACAACATGACTGTTACACCTGACGAACAATGCTGGTACTATGCAGGACTGACAACATGTGTGTTACATATGACCGACAAAATGGATGTTACAATATCTGAGAACATGGGTCTTCCACCTGGCCATTAACGCAGCTGGTATTAAGCAGGGCTGACAACATGGGTGTTACACCTGTTCGATAACGTTGGTATTACACAGGGCTGAGAATATGTGTGTTACACCTGCTGACAACATGGATGCTACTGACAATGGGGCGTTACAACTGGCCAACGACATATGAGTGTTACACAGGGCTGACAACATAGGTTTTACTCCTGGCCGACAACAATGGATGTTAAAATGAGCTAACTACATGCGTGTTACACATGACCAATAACGCGAGTGTAACATATGGACGATAACCCACGCCAACACGACTGTTCCACAGGGCCGACGACATAGAGGTTTTACTTTCTTTAGAACTTTAGTGTTGCAACGTTATGGCATGCAGCATCTGATTCGACAAGTTGGACTAGGCAGTTTACGATATTGTACAGACGAGATGAAACTGATTTCCTGTGCTCTTTTTGCGCATAATTTAAACACAAAGGAAAACAAAAGTGGACATATTTATTTCATCTCCTTTACTGCTAGAGACTGAACATCAGCACATGAAGACAGTAAAAACGAATGAATAAAAGGTGGTCAAACGATCTATACTTAACAGCAAAAGAAACGCAATTTTGGCTTTTTTTCAAGTTTTTAAACAGAAGACATAATCATGAATGCTTACTTTTATCAGATTTCATTTTCCAAAAATTGCGGCATATTTATTTATTTTCAGATCATTGCAGAAAATGTAACACCTCTATCTGGCTTTTCTCAACTCTATGGAAGTGTGAAGTGAAGGAACCGTAACAGGTGACTAACGGAATCGGTGAGGCCTGATGACTTGGTTGATCCATACTACAGTATCCCGCCTACGTAGTACGATGCTCAGGACATCAAGCATTGAATATTTTAAGGCAGCAGAGATATTTAACAGAAACTAAAGCAAAGCAGAAATGAGGAAACAAAACCCCCAAAACATGCCCCTAAATAAAGTAAAATTGATACTGTAAGCCCTTACCCTGATAAAAATATCCCACTTAAGCATGTGTCTGTGAATAAATATCAAATAGTGCTGATGCTTACTATGCACGGATCGATGAGCACACCCATCCCATAAGTTGTATCCGTCACAAACACACGCAAAGGCTAAGCAATTTTATACCTGGAGAAAACATGACTGAAGAGCCCATAGGCACATTTGTGTTATGATGTCAAATAAAGATTAGAATCCTCATCAATGAAACAACTCTAGAATTATTTACAGGGTCGTGTCCTTTAAAGATAAGCTGACATATATTCGGATGCACTTTTTACAGCTTAGATGAGCCGTCTGGACATTGTTTCTGCTTCGTTACGATACTGCTCAAAACAAGTAAAGACTACCGACCTGTCTGACATTAACTACAGTCAAATGCTCGTGTTCTTTATTTTGAGTAGTGTATCTCCCGTAGATGCTGTAAATTAAAAAGACATGTAATTTATTGTCAAACATTCTGCCGTTGCAGGACCAAAACAATTCAGACGATAGTTTGTGCATGACCCCTCGCTTGCTCAATTTCTCAATTTCCCCCTATATTTGATGAGAGGAGCTCTGTGACTACACTGGGATTGAATATTTCCGGTCAGATAAACGTAATAACCGTTTTCTCATACTGAAGCCATCCGAGTAATGATCGTAGTTGATGTGTCGGATGTAACGTTAACCACCGACTAGTTTATGTGGTTACAGCGGAGGATCAGGCTGGCCACAGATACTGGATATTGATACTGTTTATTCACTGGTCTACGGGTTTTCCAGGCAGAAACGTAAAGCTGGTGTTCAATACGAAGCTAAAAAATTAATGTAATGAGTGAGATCTGCCTCGAAGTCCAGCAAATGTTTGTCACCAACACTCTCCTCAAACCTGGCACAGCACTTGCAGTTGCAGTTGCTGTCACGTTCGATTCCGTAAATGAACTACCCGGATGTACCTATCTTGCACTGCAGTGGTAATCCGAAGTCCACCATTTCCAGGCCGATGTTTGCGAATTCTTATGCTGATATAGGTCTCATAAACGACTGATCGTGAACACTGACGTGAATTACAACAACATATCGAGACTCCACAGAATGCAGACGTGGGCGGTTCGGATTTTCTGTTAGCCGTTCACTTGCTGTAGGACGAAAGGCGTTTGTGATTGTGCTTTAGTGGGTAGTAGTTGGACTGGATGAATGAGCTTATTTACCCCGTAAGTGTGGTATAGAGATTGGTGGCTTTCTATGAAGAACCTGGCCTGGACCTCGTCCTGGATTTTTTCGAAACAAACTTAAGTCTGAGTTTTGACTTACGTTAGAATTTCTACTCAAATTTAAGAAAATGCATTTCCACGAATGTACTGAAATCGATGTTAATCTGAAACATAGTAGACAATTTGAGTTTGGTGAAAAGATCAGGATCGTAGTTAACTTTTCTTAATAGAGGGGGCACTATCAACTCTAAAAGCGCTTTCTACGAAAAGGCAGTTGAGTTAAAATGTTCGTAAAACCTTTCGAGAAAGTAGGGGCCTGCTCTTACCACGAAAACTGCAGTATTTGGGATTGCATATTTTCTGTATGGCACACTTTCCATATCTGTTAGGGATCTAACCCACTCAGCCACCTCGGCTTCCACATTGTTTGAATACATGACAGCTGGTAGTGTAGACTGCGTACTTTGGGCACCCATCTAAACGTATGTTGATAGGAGGCCGTAATATAACTCTGTCTACTGTGAGTAAAAGTAAATATCTCAGTACTTTATCCCTATAGCTAATCTGAACTGAACATAATCGGAAACCTCCAAGTACCCCATCACCATGTACAGGTCAGCGCGATCTGTCACGCCCCACAACATACACCATTAGTGTTCACAGTCTGTGGCGGAGATAACTTGTTTTAACGATGTCGGAGTAAATCAATACAATGGTCTGCCTACAGCGATTCGCCACGATCAGGGAGTATGACAAAAGCTACATTGTATGTATCTTGGCACTTCGGTACATTTATACTTGTTGCAGCGTTCTCTTGTAATACAGTTCTACATATCTATAATCGCAGTACTTCTGTAGTGGTGTGTTGTAATCATGTTGTACATACTTAAATTTCTTAGTACTTCTGCAGCGGTCTCTTGCAATAATGTTCTACACATCTAAATACTTGTACAGCGTTCTGTCGTACTGATCACATTTCTAAAAAGTCTCAGACATACACAAACCAGTCTCCCTGCTATCGTCGAAGTTAACATTCATTAGACTCGGAATCCAGCTGTGTGCAACAGTCCATGATGAATCATAACAGATACATTTTTATCCGCGCAGTTGTCATTTTTCTGTCATTTACGCGCAGCAGTAAAAGTAAAATTACCATTTTTCAAGTCTGAACTAGATCTATCAAGCCAAATCGTCGACAGCTGTAATATCTTCCGCTTCATACTGAACGATAATTTTATATTTATCAGTAACAGGTGCCCTCTTATTCATTTATATTACCGTTTATTACTCATCTATATTCTATATTTGGACACATAATGATATCTTGATCTGCATTTTCCGGAACACGTATGAACAATGGATCTCAAATGCGGAGACTTGGGATCGATTCCCCACATGTACAATATGTGAAGCACCCGTGAACGGCCACCTCCTCGTGGTGAGTCCTGGGTAGCGCCAAGAGCCGTTGACCAGGGGGGATTATTTGGTCAACCAACCCGTTTGCTGTGGGTTGCGGCCCTGTGTCGGTGGAGGAAGGGATCCTGGTGGTTGAGGGCATATGAGCAGGACCCTTGTTCCTATTGCTCAACATACCACTTCGGCCCTGACTTCACCTAGACGGGTGGTTGAATGGGCCCAGTTCAACCAATCGGCTGGTCATGCCAAGCCCTGTGCATGGAGTATTATTATATTTATATTTTCCACGCATATCATTTGGAATTGGTGTAACTTTGGTCTTGGCTTGGTTGTCTAAAACATTTTTGATTTTGAAATATGTTGTTCTGAACTTTGCCTAGAGTCCTATGCCAGAAAGCGGTGGCTCATGGGCCAATCTGCATGGTGGAATTATAAATCTTTTAATTCTTCTGCTGGAGTATATCATCCGGGTATCCTTGGTGCTGCAAGCTGGAGGCCCGCTTTGCTTTAGCGTTGTCCTTGTGATGCTCCGTGGTGGGTTGGGAGCACGGATCATGAACCATATGACACCAACCATGGCGTATGATTCCCATCCCCACCCCCACACACCCAAAAAAACCCCAAAAAAAACAAAACAAATAAAACCAACAAAACGTCCACTTGAAACTTGATCCTGTTGATACTGACCGTCTCTATCGATTGAGTATTGGCCACGTTTCCTTGTTATTGAGACTCCGCACTAGACACCATTAAAGCTGAACCCCTTTGCTGTATCCAAGGGTATTCCAGGTATTGCTGGGGATGTGAAAAACATTAGACGGTTACGTTCAGGTCCGCTGTTAGTTAAATGTGGGGAAAAGCAACAATCAACCAACCTGATGAACATTCAATCTTTCGTGGGCATTCAGGTCACGGTCTCTGCACACAACACCTTGAACACAAGTACAGGTATCGTCAGAGATCGTGATCGATTGTTTGATGACGAACCTTGATATAGTGTAAGAAATGAAGGATCAAGGTGTGCTTTATGTCATGCGCTTTCAACTCGGAGAAACAATGAAACTATCAAATGAATACGTATCTGTTTACTTTTTCAACTCCAATTACTCCCAAATCAGTGAAGGCAGGATACTGTAACATTCAATTTGATACCTACATCCCCAACCCGCTCAGATGTTTTAAATGCCTGAAATATGGACACGGTGTAACTACTTGCACATTGTCTGTTGTGTGTGCTCACTGTGGTGAGAAAACACACACAACAGAAGATTGTGACAGAGATTTTAAAAAATGCACCAACTGCTCAGGGGACCATTCCTCATTATCTAAACAGTCTTCTATTTCGGAAGAGTGAGTGAGTGAGTTATAATTTAACGTCACATCGGCAATATTTCAGCCATATCGTGACGAGAATAAGCATGATTATACAGAACATGTAGATATTATAAAACCCGTCATCAAAGTACGGTAAAATAACTAGAGTATCACAATTCGAGTCTAAAACTAGCATATGAAGTTAAAACTACAGCACAATTTGGACAATACATAATATAAAAGTAGGCTATAGATCACCAACAACTGAAGGTAGATCACCATACTAGGAACCAAGGGGACTTACATTACTTTAGCAACCTGCATGGCCCCTAGCTGGATATACACCATCCCCTCAGCTGCTGGCGATTGTAGGAAAATGTAGCCGAAATTTAAAATGACAAAAATACTACGTTTAAAATACTGGTAAGCTTAAATTTCACTTTGAAAGTGTCTGGACTTACGCACCCTTTCAGGGGGACAATAAGTTTACGCTGCTTTAACCCCCTTTGAGGGTACGGCCACTAACAATCGCAGTTGACAAAAATTCACACTACCATGTTTAAGATATCAACTTTCTATTTACAAAACATATTATTCAAAATTTATCTAATAATTCTATTTCCTTTAAAAATTCAATGATTAAATGATAATTAACATTAAAAAGATCCTTCATTGTTTTGACAGTAAAATAGTTCTCCCTTGTGATGGCAAAATCAATACAGTCAAGCAAGATATGCTTGACCGTGATTGCTTCATCACAAGGGATACAAAACGGAGGATCCTCTCCTTTAAGTAAATATTCGTGTGTATACCGCGTATGGCCAATACGACATCGTCGCATAACGACCTCCTCAAATCTGGACTGACATCCCAGGTAGGTATAACCAATATACGGTTTCATTTCATGCAATTTATTGATACCCACCTGGGTGTCCCACTTCTTTTGCATCAGATCACGGATGTAAGTTCTAATGGTTGCTTTGTAATCTGAGTATGGAATAAGGAGTGGTGTCACTGATTTATTGAGTGCTGCCTTAGGAGCAAAATGGGCCATTGTGTTCCCAGAAATGCCCACGTGGCTGGGTAACCAACAAAAGACGATGTCATATTGGCCAGTAGCAAGATCATTATACAACTCAATAATTTGTATTAAAAGTGGATGTTTACAAGATAGATTTTTAATAGCCTGAAGACAAGAAAGAGAGTCAGAAAAGATTATATACTATTTATGTGCAGGATGTCTTTGAATATATTTAAGAGCCGTTAGTATTGCGTTTGCTTCTGCTGTAAAAATAGAGGTATAATCAGGTATTCTAAAAGAGATTGTTCTGGATCCAATGACAGTGGCACAAGCTACTGCGCCACCATCCTTGGACCCATCTGTAAATAAGAATTTGTGTTTATTATATTTATGTTTTAATTGAATAAATTCTTGTTTATATTGTAATTCATTAGTTTCTGATTTTTTAAACTCTGTAAGTGTTATGTCAACATGTGGCCTCACCAACTGCCAAGGAGGAGAAGAAAAAAGCCGAGAAGGAGAAATAGTCTCCAGCTCAATCCCAGCTGCAGAAATGAACGGTTTGATTCTTATCCCAAGAGGTGGAACAAGTGAAGTTCTTTTATTATACAATTCCTCATAAAGAGGATTAAATACGCAGTTATGGGCAGGATTGGATTCATTAGAATATAACTTTGTGATATATTGTAAAGATAATTTGACACGGCGAAGATACTGTCGATGGGAGATGTTCTGAAAGATCCAAGACAAAGTCTCAGACCTTGGTGATGAATCGAATCTAATAGTTTTTGGAGGCTCCACCATATACTATGGAGCCATAATCAAGTTTTGATCGGATAAGAGATCTGTATAAATGAAGGAGTGTAGTTTGATCCCCTCCCCACTTTGAATTGGACACAACTTTTAATAGATCTAATGCCTTCAGGCATTTAGTCTTCAGATACTGAATATGTGGTAAAAAAGTCAAATGTTTGTCGAAGATCAATCCCAGAAACTTGGCTTCCTTTACAACGTTAATTGGAGATCCATCCAAGAACATTTCGGGATCTTTATGAGGCTTATATTTCCGACAGAAATGTATACATTTGGTCTTTATCTGTGAAAATTTGAAGCCATTCTCAAGTGACCATTTATGAATTTTATTTAAACACATCTGCAATTGCCTTTCGATGGTATGCATGTTTTTACCACAACATGAAACGTTAAAATCATCCACAAACAATGACCCATCTATTGAGTCATTTAATACTTTCGAGAGACTATTGATTTTTATACTAAACAAGGTAACAGACAAAATACTACCTTGTGGAACTCCCTGATCCTGATTATAATGTTCAGACAGGGTTGATCCAACGCGAACTTGAAATTGTCTGCCTGCTAAGAACTGGGATATAAAATTAGGCAAACGGCCTCTCAAACCAAAGTCATGTAAGTCTCTCAAAATACCATGTTTCCATGTTGTATCATAGGCCTTTTCCAGGTCGAAAAAGATTGACACAGCATGCTGGTTATTTACAATGGAATTTTTAACGAATGATTCTAGGCGAACCAAATGATCAATAGTGCTTCTATTTTTCCGAAAACCACACTGAATGTTAGAAATAAGATGATTGGATTCTAGAAACCATACTAATCTGTTATTGACCATGCGTTCCATAGTTTTACAAACGCAGCTTGTTAAAGAAATTGGTCTATAGTTAGATGGATCTGTATTGTCTCGGCCAGGCTTAGGTATTGGTACAACAATGGCATGACGCCACGAAGGAGGAAAGTGTCCTGTAGTCCAAATATGATCAAAAATGTTCAAAAGTGTCTCAAGACAAGCATTGGGTAAATGTTTCAGGAGCTGGTAGTGGATATTATCTGCTCCAGTTGCCGTATCATGAGCTTGTGCCAAGGCAGTATTCAGCTCATGCAGTGAAAATACTTCATTATAGTCTTCACCATTTTCGCAATGAAAGTTGAGTTTCAACTTTTCTTGATGAGTTTTATATCTCTGAAACTTCGGAAGATAATTTGATGAAGAAGAATGACTAGCTAAACTTTCACCCAACTTGTTGGCAATGTCAATTTTATCTGTTAACATATCATGCCCATCTTTAAGATGATGAACGCTAGAATTGCTACCCTTGCCCTTGATTCTCTGTATCATGTTCCACACTTTCGTCATTGGCGTACGTGAATTAATTTTTGACACAAAGGTCTTCCATGACTGACGTTTACTTTGTTTAAAAGTACGCCGAGCCTTGGCATTATTTATTTTTACATTATTTAAATTGTGAACTGTAGGATGTCGTCGAAAGCACTTCTCTGCCTTTTTCCTGCTCTTCCTTGCCTGTTTACAATCATCAGAAAACCATGGTTTGCGGCAATGAGGTTTAGCAGAGGACTTGGGAACAGTTTCATCAGCGATATCATTCAGTGTATCCGAGAACAACTGAATAGGATCAGGAACATTTACAAAAAAATCGGATTTCAATTTTTCTGTACAAAGTGTTTGAAATAAAGGCCAGTTGGCCTTATTAAAGTTCCACCTTGTTGCAGGTATGTCATCAGTCGGATTTAAAGCGGAGAGAATTGTCGGAAAATGGTCACTACCAAAAAGGTCATCATGGACCGACCATTGAAACTTATAAATATTTGGATCTGAGAGAGATAAGTCAAGTTGAGAATACGTCCCAGTTCCAGGGTGTAAATATGTGGCTGATCCATCATTAAATAGGCATAGATTATTGTTAGAAAGGAAGTCTTCAATGACTTTGCCTTTATTATTAATATTAGTACTTCCCCACAAAGGATTATGTCCGTTCAGATCACCCATAATTATAGATGGTTTGGGAAGTTGGTCAAATAGATTCTGAAGATCGGACTGCTGAAGATCTGAAGAAGGGGAAATATACAAAGAGCAAAGCGTAAAGGTTATCTGAAGAGTAAGACGGACGGCAACAGCCTGAAGATTGGTTTTAAGAGGAACTGGACTATGAATAACACCCTGCCTCACGAGTATAGAAGCACCGCCCGTGGCTTTTCCATCGGGAGGGGAGAATGCATGAAAACAATTGTACCGACGCAATTCAAATCGATCTGTACTTTTCAAGTACGTCTCCTGCAGACTAAAAGCTGATGGTGTAAAATCTTGTGATAATAACTGTAATTCATTAAAATTGTTCCTGAGGCCTCTGCAATTCCATTGTATTAATTCCATAAAAACTGCTTAGGGCGCTTCACCTGGAGATCGTGAGCGCGTGACAGCGCTACTCCTACACCCTGTTTGTGACGGAGTTATGTCCATGTCAAGCGGTTCAAACAGATTTTGAACCGCCACAGAAGGTGTTAAACGAGAAGACTCTTCTAAATGCTGAAGGGCTCTGGTCTTTCTTCTCAACTTTTTCTTTTCTTTATTTGTGAGTTTCTCAACGCTCTGAGTATCTTGAGTTAAATTAAAATCAGATATTTGTCCTGGCTGACTGTACTCAGTTTGTGAAGCTGATGATCGCTGACAATCTTGTGATGAGTGAGTGGCGTCATCTAAGGTTATTTGAGAATCCTTTATCCAAGATATTTCAGTCTGACAAGATGCTGAAACGAGGGTAGCTTTTTTGACAGAAGAAGGAACAGGAGAAGACACTGTGGCAGAATAGTTAGGAACTGTTGCTGGTTTTGATTGAGCCTGAATCAGTTTCTTTGCTTCGAAGTATGAGATATTATTATTGCACTTCAGTTTCAAGATTTTGTTCTCATACTCATATTTTGGACACGTTTTCGATGATGCCATATGCTCACCACTGCAATTGGCACACTTTATCTCATTAGTACATTCAGTGCCTTCATGGTTTCCACTACAGCGTGAGCATACTGATTTACCTGTGCAAGATCTTGCACCATGTCCAAACTTTTGACACACCGGAGTGGATTTGGTACATATACCTCCACTCCAATATTACAATACCCAGCCTTTATGAATTTTGGAAGAGTTGTCAGACCAAACGTGAAAAGATAGGTATTTGTTTTGACTAAAGTTGATTCATGTTTTCTGCTGAAACGTTTAACAGAAGTAACTCCCTGATCTTTCAGTTCTGCCACAATCTCATCTTCTGTCATATCGTACAAACAACGTGCCCTGTCTCTAACAATACCTCTACAGCTGTTGAGAGTTTTGTGAACAGAAACAACAACCTGGCTGTTTACAAACTGCTTTACTCCAAGCAGATTGACAGATTGTTGCCTACGTAAACATTCAATCAAAAGAGAACCATTTCGTAAACGTGTGACGTTTTTTACCTCTCCACAGATACCTTGGATGCCCTTGGAGACGGCAAAAGGATTGGTATTTAAAGGATGGCCATCAGAACTTTCAATGACCAAAAACCTTGGCCAGGAATCATGTGTGAAAGTAGATATCTCTTCATCGGATGAAGAAGACATATGACGACGTTTGCTAGTTTTAGATGAACCAGAATGAGCGATTTTAGCCATGGTGTATTAGTGTAATTCAACAACCCTGCCCCCCACCCACCATGGAGTGTCAACAAGGACGGTACCGCAGTGGAAACCAGACTGCAACACCAGGGTTACAGGGATGTCATACTCCAGAAAATACAGACTTGAAAAGCCATGGTAACTTAAAGAATAAGTGTCAGACTGGTTCGGCCCATGACACTGTTCCTAAGAACACAGAATTCAGAGGTCTTTATAACCAGATTGACCCATGAGCCACCGCCTGCTGGCATATGACTCTAGGTAAGTAAATGTATCAATAATTTGTACACTAGATTAAAATGACCAATACCCGCAAAATGTAAGTGCAAAATGTAAGCAATTTCTATGCACAGGGCATGGCGTGACCAGCCGATTGATTGAATCGGGCCCATTCAACCTCCCGTCTAGGTGAAGTCAGGGCCAAAGTGGTGTGTTGAGCAACAGGAACACGGTCACAGGCCCCTGTTACCCTCAACCACCAGGATCCCTTCCTCCACCAACACAGGGCCGCAACCCACGGCAAACGGGTTTTGTGGACCAAATATCCCCCCGGGTCCACTACGGGGGTGTCGGCGAGCTCTTAGCGTTACCCAGCACCCACCACGAGGAGGTGGCTCGCCACGGGTGCCCTATTTCGGAAGAGCACATGGAGATAAACAGAATAAAGTTTACTCAAAGTATCTCTTTTTCTGAGGCTAAAAAATGGTAAAGAGATCTGATCTTCCAGAAAGTTATGCTACAGAAGCAAAAACCTCATCTGAGTTTAGCTCTAAAATAACAACATCATCAACAGGCTGCCAAACAACCTTGACTTGGGTAAATTGCGACTCTCCACAGCTTTTGTGTCCTGCCATATCATCTCAGATTGAGGAATCACTTCCTAGCACATCAACGTCTTCTTCTGATGACAAGTGAGTGAGTGAGTTTAGTTTTACGCCGCAGTCGGCAATATTACAGCTATATGATGGCGGTCTGTAAATAATCGAGTCTGGACCAGACAATCCAGTGATCAACAACATGAGCATCGATCTGCGCAATTGGGAACCGATGACATGTGTCAACCAAGTCAGTGAGTCTGACCACCCGATCCCGTTAGTCGCCTCTTACGACAAGCTGAGTCGCCTTTTATGGCAAGCATGGGTTGCTGAAGGCCTATTCTACCCCGGGACCTTCACGGGTCTTTTGATGACAAATCATCACCATCTCAGTCACACTCAAAGTCTCAATTGACAGGTGATAGTCAGCAAACTGTAAAAGTAAACCTAAGCCTAAGCCTGATGCTTCAAAACAGCAAAGTGGCAGAGTTTCTAAAGGGTCATAAAATAAAATTCAATTGTTCAATAAATATGGGTCTCTTGAAGACATGGACGTTTCTGAAAACCTCCATTCTAGGGCACTTAGCTTGTCGCCCTCCAAAAGAGTGCGGGTAGATCCCCAATAAATCCCCCCCCCCCCCCACTCCCCCAAAAGATAGTTTATTCCAGTAATATTGTACAGTTGAACTGCAGAGGACTGAGAACTAATTTGCACGAATTACAGCTATTAGTCCAAGATTTTGCACCTCCAGCGATATGTTTCCAAGAGTTATATAAAACAAACAGATACATTTGACCTTCGCCATTTTAGTGGATATCGTTGTTTTTCCCCTCCGACAAAACGTTATTCAAAGCCCTGTTTCACTTATTACTAATATGCAAGCTGCTGCAGTGAGAATTACTTTACATGTAGCGTTTACACTATGCTCTGTTTGTATTTCGCCGTCTTCGACGTTTCATAAAACTGATCTTCAAGCTCTATATGACCAACTCCCGAAGCCCTGTATTATAATGTGCATAATTTAAACAAATTTAGAATTTTAAATGCTAAAGCGCGGCGTACTTTTAAACAGAACAAACGCCAATCTTGGCAAAATTCTGTAACCAAAATAAATTCTCGGACACCCATGTCCAAGGTATGGAACATGGTCCAGAAAATTATAGGTAAAGGCACTAAATCTAGTGTCCATCATCATAAACATGGAGATCAATTACTTACTGATAAATCAGATATTGCAAATAAACTGGTGAAACCCTCGCTAAACACTCTTCCTCTTATAATTATGTACCAATATTCCAGCAGTATAAAAAACAACAAGAAAAGAAATATTAATTTCAATTCAGATAATAGGGACGATTATAATGAAACGTTTTCTCTTTATGAACTCCATACTGCTCTTGATCAAGCTCATGATACTGCTACAGGAGCTGATAACATACATTATCAGCTCCTGAAGCACTTACCAGAATCCTGCCTAGAAACTCTTCTAAATATTTTTGATGATATTTGGACATCGGGTAACTTTGCTCCCTCATGGCGTGACGCCATAGTAGTACCAATACCTAAACCTGGACGTGATAATACCGATCCGTCACATTATCGACCAATTTCACTGACTAGCTGTGTTTGGAAGACCATGGAACGCATGATAAATAATCGACTTGTTTGGTACTTGGAAACAAATAACCTTATCACAGATATACAATGCGGTTTCCGTAGACATACAAGTACTGTCGATCACGTAGTGCGTTTAGAATCATTTGTTAAAAACGCACTAATCAATAAACAACACGTTGTCTCTATCTTTCTTGACCTTGAGAAGGCATATGACACTACGTGGAAATATGGCATTTTAAGAGATTTATACGACTTCGGCTTGCGAGGTCGTATGACTGCATTTATGGCCAACTTTTTAAATGACATACAATTCCAGGTCCGTTCTACCCTGTCTGATCATTACAATCAGGATCAGGGTGTTCCGCAACGCAGTATTTTGTCTGTCACTCTTTTTAGTATAAAGATTAATAGTTTATCAAAAGTTTTAAACGATTCAATTGATGGATCGTTATTTGTGGATGATTTTAATATTTCCTGTTGTGGTAAAAATATGCATACTATTGAATGGCAACTGCAGCTGTGTTTAATATAAATAAATAAATGGTGTCTTGAAACATTTTCTAAATCCAAAACTAATTGTATACATTTTTGCAGAACATATAAGCCACATAAGGACCCTGAACTATCTCTAGATGGCACGCCCATCAAAGTTGTAACGGAGGCCAAGTTCTTGGGCCTAATCGTTGACTCATATTAAGTCCCTTAAAACTAAATGCCTGAAGGCTCTTGACTTGTTGAAAGTTGTTTCTAACTCAAAGTGGGGAGGGGATCAAGCAACATTCTTACACCTATATCGATCACTTGTCCGTTTGAAACTCGATTATGGCTCCATCGTATGTGGTGGAGCCTGCAAAAGCAACCTGAAACTTCTTGATTCTGCCCACCATCAAGGCTTAAGACCTTGTCCTGGGTCTTTCAGAACTTCACCTATTGATAGTCTCTACGTTGAGGCCGATGAACCATCTCTTACATAACGTCGTATAAAATTGTCTTTACAATACATTACTAAATTATATTCCAATGAATCTAACCGTGCATATAACTGTGTGTTAAATCCGCTTTATGAGGATTTGTATAACAAAAAGTCTTCTCTTGTTCCACCTCCTGGGCACAGAATTGAACTATTTATTTCTTCTGCCGTCTTCTTGCTTCTCCTTGGCAATTGGTTAGGCCACAAGTTGACCTAACATTAACATCATTTAAAGAATCGGGAACTAATGACTTACAATATAAACAAGAATATCATCAATTAAAACATAAATATAGCAATTACAAACCCATATTTACAGATGGATCCAAGGACGGTGGTGCAGTAGCTTGTGCCACTGTCATTGGATCGAGAAGAATATCTTCTTGAATTCCAGATAACAGCTCTATTTTTACAGAAGCAAACGCGATATTAACAGCTCTCAAATACATTCAAAGACACCCTGAACGTAAACAATATATAATTTATTCAGACTCTCTTTCTTGCCTTCAGGCTATAAAAAATATTTCTTGTAAACATCCACTTTTAGTTGAAATAATTGAATTGTATAATGATCTTGTTACTGGCCAATACGACATCGTCTTTTGTTGGTTACCCAGCCACGTAGGCATTTCAGGGAATACAATGGCTGATCTTGCTGTCAAAGCAGCACTCAACAAATCAGTGACACCTCTCTTTTATTCCATACTCTGATCAAAAAGCGAGCATTAGAAACTACATCCGTGATCTGATGCAGAAGAAGAGGGACACCCAGGTAGGTAAAAATAAATTACATGAAATAAAACCTTATATTGGTTACTCCTACTTGGGTTGTCAGTCCAGATTTGAAGAGGTTATATTACGACGATGTCGTATTGGCCATACACAATATACTCATGCATACCTATTGAAAGGTGAGGATCCACCGTTTTGTATCCCTTATGATGAGAGAGTCACGGTCAAGCATATTCTGCTTGACTGTGTTGAATTCTCCATCACAAGGAATAAACATTTCAATGTCAAAAATATCAAGGATCTTTTAACAACTGTTGGTTCTCATTTAATTATTTACTTTAAAAAATTGGTTGAATTTGAGTAATATGTTCTGTAAATAGATGTATTTTAATGATTGATAGCTCAGATTAGTAACTTGAATTGTTAGTGGCTGTACCCTTAAAGAGGACTGAAGTATTGTAAAATTATTGTCCTCCTGAGAGGGTACATAAGTCCCAACACGTTCAAAGTCAATGTAGACTTACCAGGATTTTTAAGCGTAGTATATTTGTCGTATTGGCCATACACAATATACTCATGCATACCTACTGAAAGGTGAGGATCCACCGTTTTGTATCCCTTATGATGAGAGAGTCACGGTCAAGCATATTCTGCTTGACTGTGTTGAATTCTCCATCACAAGGAATAAACATTTCAATGTCAAAATATCAAGGATCTTTTAACAACTGTTGGTTCTCATTTAATTATTTACTTTAAAAAATTGGTTGAATTTGAGTAATATGTTCTGTAAATAGATGTATTTTAATGATTGATAGCTCAGATTAGTAACTTGAATTGTTAGTGGCTGTACCCTTAAAGAGGACTGAAGTATTGTAAAATTATTGTCCTCCTGAGAGGGTACATAAGTCCCAAAACGTTCAAAGTCAATGTAGACTTACCAGGATTTTTAAGCGTAGTATATTTGTCGTATTGGCCATACACAATATACTCATGCATACCTACTGAAAGGTGAGGATCCACCGTTTTGTATCCCTTATGATGAGAGAGTCACGGTCAAGCATATTCTGCTTGACTGTGTTGAATTCTCCATCACAAGGAATAAACATTTCAATGTCAAAAATATCAAGGATCTTTTAACAACTGTTGGTTCTCATTTAATTATTTACTTTAAAAAATTGGTTGAATTTGAGTAATATGTTCTGTAAATAGATGTATTTTAATGATTGATAGCTCAGATTAGTAACTTGAATTGTTAGTGGCTGTACCCTTAAAGAGGACTGAAGTATTGTAAAATTATTGTCCTCCTGAGAGGGTACATAAGTCCCAAAACGTTCAAAGTCAATGTAGACTTACCAGGATTTTTAAGCGTAGTATATTTGGGTTTTTTTTCATTTTGGCTAAAATTTCCTACAAACGCCACACTGTCAAAAAATCCGTAAAAATTACAGTTTTCCCCGTTATTTGACTCATGTGGCCACCGCTATTGACCTTACGGCTGATTTGCTGTTAGTATTACAGATCTTCTTGCGGGTTACGGTAGAAATAACGTAAAGGTGACGTTTTGCATATTATCATTATGGGGTAGCATCCGGGTAGCTTCTACCGACGTGACAGGACGTTATTGCAGCGTGGACCTTTGAAAAAACTAAGTAAACTTAGTCTGTGTGTATTTCGTAACACCCCACCACTGAGTCTAACAAAACCTGGTAGAAGGTGGCGTCAGGTAAGCTTTGAGCTACTTATAACCGTCCAATCAAACGCTAGACGGTTAGATATATTTAACCAATCAAACAACGGCTACTATTTAGGGATCGGAGGGACTTTCAAAATATTCAGGTTACCGACACAGATCTCTCCACAAACAAAAATCTGCATATAACACAGTTATTTGACCAGCTGTATATACGCTTTGGGGTTTCTGTGAGTGAGTGAGTCAGTTAAAATTTAACGTCACATCGGCAGTATCTCAGCCATATCGTGACGAGAACATTTAATACTGAAATGAAATATTTGTATAGTAAAAACCTGTCAACGACGGACAGTAAAACAACTAGAATATCACAAATGGGATTAAAACTAGCGTGGAAAGTTAAAACTTGTATCACTATTCGGACAATACAATATAAAATCAGGCTATAGATTGCCAACAACTGAAGGTAGATCACCATACTAGGGACCATGGGGACTTACAGTGCCTTTGCTACCTGCATGGACCCTAGTTGGATTTACATCGTCCCCTCAGCTGTTAGCAATTTAAACACATCTAGCCAAAAATTAAAAATACACATATGCTACGACTAAAAACAGAGGAAAGTCTAAATTTACTGTAATGTTTATGGACTTATGTACCCTCTCAGGAGGACAATAGTTTTACGGTACTTCAACCCCCTTCGAGGATACAGCCACTAACAAGCAGTTACGAAATTAAACTTCCAATAATTAAAATACATCTATCTACAGAACACATCATTCAAAGCTCAACGAGAAAATCAATTTCTTTTAAAAAACCAATAATTAAATGAGAACTGACGTTTGTAAAAAGATCCTTAACGGTTTTGACATTGAAATAGTGATCCCTTGTGGTGGAGAATTCAACACAGTCTAGCAGAATATGCTTGACCGTGACTCTCTCATCACAAGGGATACAAAATGGAGGATCCTCACCTTTTAAAAGGTGTGCATGAGTGTATCTAGTATGGCCAATACGACATCGTCCTAAAATAACCTCTTCAAATCTGGACTGACAACCCAAGTAGGTGTAACCAATATAAGGTTTTATCGCATGTAATTTATTTATAACCACTTGGGTGTCCCACTTCTTTTGCATCAGATCACGGATATAAGATCTAATGGTGGCTTTGTAATCACTGTAAGGAATAAGAAGTGGTGACACAGATTTGTTGAGTGCTGCTTTAGCAGCAAGGTCAGCCAATGTGTTACCAGAGATTCCTACATGGCTGGGTAACCAACAGAAGACAATTTCGCATTGGCCAGTAGCAAGATTATTATACAATTCAATAATTTCAACTAAAAGTGGATGTTTACAAGAAATATTTTTAATAGCCTGAAGGCAAGAAAGAGAGTCGGAATATATTATATACTGTATATGTTTAGGATGTCTTTGAATATATTTAAGAGCCGTTAGTATGGCGTTAGCTTCAGCTGTGAAAATAGAGCTGTTGTCTGGTAATCTAGAAGATATTGTTGTGGATCCAATGACAGTGGCACAAGCCACAGCGCCACCGTCCTTGGATCCATCTGTAAATAAGGATTTATATTTGCTATATTTATGTTTTAATTGATTATATTCTTGTTTGTATTGTAATTCATTAGTTTCTGATTTTTTAAATGTAGTTAATGTTAGGTCAACTTGTGGCCTAACCAACTGCCAAGGAGGAGAAGAAAGAAGTCGGGAAGGAGCTATATTTTCCAACTCAATACTAGAAGCAGCAAGAAGTTGTTTAATTCTGAGCCCAAGAGGCAGAATAAGGATTATACAAATCCTCATAGAGAGGGTTAAAGACACAATTAAATGCAGGATTAGACTGATTAGAAGCTAATTTTGTAATGTACTGTAAAGATAGTTTTATACGGCGTTGGTTGAGAGAAGGTTCATCAGCTTCGACGTAAAGACTGTCGATAGGAGAAGTTCTAGAAGAACCGAGACAAAGTCTTAGGCCTTGGTGGTGCACAGGATCAAGTAGTTTTAGGTTGCTTTGACAAGCTCCACCATATACGATGGAGCCGTAATCAAGTTTCGATCGCACGAGTGATCTATATAAGTGAAGGAGGGTAGTCTGATCCCCTCCCCATTTTGAATTAGAAACAACCTTTAATAAATCGAGTGCCTTCAAGCATTTGGCTTTTAGGGACTTAATATGCGGCGAAAAGGTCAAATGTGAATCAAAAATAAGTCCCAAGAACTTAGCCTCCTTGACAACTTTGATAGGGGTGCCACTTAGAAATAGTTCTGGGTCTTCATGCGGTTTATATTTACGGCAGAAGTGTACACAATTGGTTTTTGATTTAGAAAATTTGAAGCCATTTTCAAGACACCATGTATTAATCTTGTTTAAACACAACTGCAGTTGCCGTCCAATAGTATGCATATTTTTTCCACGACAAGAAATATTAAAATCATCCACAAACAACGATCCATCAATTGAATCGTTTAAAACTTTAGATAAACTGTTGATCTTGATGCTAAAAAGTGTGACTGACAAAATACTGCCTTGTGGAACACCCTGATCCTGATTGTAATGATCAGACAGGGTAGAACCTACACGGACCTGGAATTGTCTGTTATTTAAAAAGTTGGCTATGAATTCAAGGAAAGGACCTCGCAAACCGAAGTCATGTAAATCTCTCAGAATGCCCTATTTCCATGTTGTATCATATGCCTTCTCAAGATCGAAAAAGACAGATACAGCGTGTTGTTTATTGATCAGCGCATTTTTCACAAATGATTCTAAAAGAACTAAGTAATCGATAGTACTTCTGTTTTTTCGGAAACCACATTGTATATCTGTAATGAGATTGTTAGTTTCCAAGTACCAAACAAGTCGATTATTTATCATGCGTTCCATGGTCTTGCAAACACAGCTAGTTAATGAAATCGGACGATAATTGGATGGATCCGTATGATCACGTCCAGGTTTAGGTATTGGTACTACTATAGCATCACGCCATGAAGAAGGGAATTTCCCGGTAGTCCAAATATCATCAAAAATTGATAAGAGCGTCTCTAAACAGGATTCTGGTAAATGCTTCAGGAGTTGATAATGTATGTTATCAGGTTTGTTTGTTATTTAGGTACATAATTAGAAGAGGAAGAGTGTTTAGCAAGAGTTTCGCCCAGTTTATTGGCAATATCTGATTTATCCGTAAGTAATTGATCTCCATGTTTAAGATGATGGACAGTAGATTTAGTACCTTTACCTTTGATTTTCTGGACGATTTCTGAAGATATATAATTTTGCAAAGATTGGCGTTTGTTCTGTTTAAAAGTACGCCGCGATTTAGCATTTAAAATTTTAAATTTATTTAAATTGTGCACCATAGGATGGCGACGGAAATAATGTTCTGCTTTTTTCCTTGCCTTCCTAGCCTGTTTGCACTCATCGTTGAACCATGGTTTTCTTATATGTGGAACTACAGAGGACTTTGGTATACACTCATCAGCTGTGGAATTCAGTTCATCAGAAGCATTTAATAGCATCGGGAACGTCAATAAAACGTTCAGGTTTAAGTTTTTCAGCACACAGTGTTTCATATAAAGCCCAGTTAGCCTTTTTAAAATTTCGTCTTGATAATGGAGGAACATCGGATGGAGTTACAGCTTTTAACATAGTAGGAAAATTGTCACTTCCACAGATGTCATCGTGGACTGACCATTCGAATTCATTTAGTAGTTCTGAAGTTGTCAGTGACAAGTCGAGAGCAGAATAGGTCCCTGTACCAGGGTGTAAATATGTGTTGGAACCATCATTATAATTGTGAACAAAATCATTGTCATGTGAACAAAAGTCCTCCAACAATTTCCCTTTAGTGTTTGTAGTTACACTACCCCAGAGTGGATTGTGCCCATTTAAATCTCCCATTATAATACAGGGCTTCGGGAGCTGATCATATAGAGCTTGAAGATCAGTTCTGGCAAACGTCGAAGACGGAGAAATATATAGAGAGCATAGCGTAAACGCTACATGTAACGTAATTCTCACTGCAACAGCCTGCATATTAGTATTAAGTGAAACAGGGCTTTGAATAACGTTTTGTTTGACTAGAATGGATGATCCGCCAGTGGCCCGATCACCCGGAGGTGCAAAACAATGATATGCATTAAACTGACGAAAATTGAATGTATCTGTTTGTTTTAAATATGTCTCTTGGAGACATATCGCTGAAGGTATAAAATCTTGGACTAATAGCTGTAATTCATATAAATTAGTCCTTAATCCTCTGCAGTTCCACTGTACAATATTATCGGAATAAACTATCTTTTGGGGGGATTTATTGGGGATCTACCCCACACTCTTTTGGAGGGCGACAAGCTATGTGCCCTAGAATGGACGTTTTCAGAAACGTCCATGTCTTCAAGAGACCCGTATTTATTGAACAATTGGATTTTGTTCTGTGGCCCTTTTGCAGCTCTGCCACTTTGTTGTTTTGAAGCATCAGGCTTTGGCTTCGATTTATTTTTCACAGTTTGTTGACTATCAGCTGTAGATTGAGACTTTGAGTGTGACTGAGATGATGATTTGTGATCAGAAGAAGACTTTGAGGTACCAGGAAGTGATTCCTCAGTCTGTGATGATATAGCTGGGTACAAAAGCTGTGGAGAATCGCAATTTACCCAAGTCAACGTAGTTTGGCAGCCTGTGATTGATGTAGTGTTAGATTTAGATCCCGATGATGTTTTTGCTACTGTAGCATAGGTTTGTGGAAGATCAGATCTCTTTACCAGTATTTTGGCCTCGGAAAAAGAGATATTTTGAGTAAATTTGATTTTATTGATTTCCATTTGCTCTTTCCAAATCGGACATTGCTTAGACAATGAAGAATGGTCGCCTGAGCAATTGGTGCATTTTTTATAATCACTGTCACAATCTTCTGTTGTGTGTGTCTTCTCACCACAGTGAGCACACACAACAGACAATGTGCAAGTATTCATGCCATGTCCATATTTCTGGCATTTAAAACACCTGAGCGGGTTGGGGATGTAGGTATCAACTTGTATGTTACAATAGCCTGCTTTCACTGATTTAGGAGCATTCGGACATGAAAAAGTAAACAAATAGGTATTAGTTTTGAATGTTTCATTGTTTTTTCGGGTTGAAAAGCGCTTCACATACAGCACACCTTGATCTTTCATTTCTGATCCTATGTCAATTTCGGACATATCAGCAAACAATCGATCAGGATCTCTGATGATACCTTTACTAGTATTCAAGGTCTTGTGAGCAGAGACCGTGACCGGAATGCCCACGAAAGATTTCATGTTCATCAGGTTCGTTGCTTGTTGTTTTTTCCCGCATTCGACTAGCAGGGCACCCGAACGCAAGCGTCTAATGTTTTTCACCTCTCCAGCAACACCTTGAATACCCTTGGATACAGCAAAGGGGTTCAACTTTAACGGTGTCTTGTCAGGAGTCTCAATAACAACGAAACGCGGCCAATATTCAATCGATGCAGACGGTCTATGGTCAGTATCAACAGGGTCAATATCAAGTGGACGTTTTGTTTGTTTGGTTGGGGTTTCATACGCCATAGTTAGTGTAATATGGTTCATCATCCGAGCTCCCCACCCACCACGGAGTATCACAAGGACAATGCTAAAGCAAGCGGGCCTCCTGCTTGCAGCACCAAGGATACCCGGATGACATACTCCAGTAGAAGAATTACAAAGAATTAATCCACCAGATTGGCCCATGAGCCACCGCCTTCTGGGCATAAGACTCTAGGCAAAATTCAGAACTTCAAATACATTCCAAAACCAGAAAATTCGATGAATAATTCAGCCAAGACCGAAATTAAAAGTCCAAATAAAATTTGTGCAATGACATATATATATATAATCCATGCACAGGGCTTGGCATGACCAGCCGATTGGTTGAATCGGGCCAATTCAACCACCCGTCTAGGTGAAGTAAGGGCCAAAGTGGTGTGTTGGGCAAATGGAAAGCAGTTAAAAGCCCAAATGCCCTCAACCACCAGGTTCCCGTCCTCCACCGACACGGGACGCAACCCACGGCCAACAGGTTGCCCAAATTAGTCGCCTCTTACGACAAGCAATGGGGTGCTGTGGACACATTCTGTCCCGGGTCCACACGGGAGAAGAGCACTTAGCATTACCCAGCACCCACCACGAGGAGGTGGCTCTTCATGGGTGCCTGGGGTTTCTGTTGACATGGTTACCATCAGCTAATATTTCTGCAAATTAACATCCTTGAATATTGCCAAAAACACTATTTTCAGCGATTGTTTACTCATCGTTGTCATGGCTGTAACGTGCGCCGTGTGCATCACCCGGAAGGGATCGTACACTAAACAGCATTCGGAATCGTTCGGGTACGAACCTTTTCGAGATAAAAAGTTCAAAAGATATGTGCGAATGTCCACTTTCGCGATATGGTGAGCTGTGTTCTGATTTGTCAATCTCAAAGGTAACCTGACACGACCTCCCATTTTTTTTGTTAGACTCAGTGGTGGAATGTAACGGAAAGTACTGCGGATAAGTTTACTTAGACTGCAAAATACAGGTACCGACTTTAATCCATGAAATATAACGTAGGGATATGAAAATGTTATGCTCAATGGTTCATTTTCTCTTCATAGTGTCAATTGTGTCAGTGTTTAGCGATCTTTCTCAAATACATGTACACAGTTTTCGTTGCAAACAGTGTTGTTTTTCAACAGTTTCTTTGAAGAAGTACACGGATCATTACGCTATTCACAAGAATGTTGCCAATATTTCATTTGCATGCGGGATTGATAACTGTTTCCGTTTTTTCCCACATATACGTCCTTTAAATCACACTTAATTAGAGATCACAAAAATCAAGATTCAAGACCCTCAGCAATTCATATCCCAGTATTTCAGCATTGCCAGTGCAATGTCCGTGATGCTGTGATGCTGTCTTTGATTGTGAAGCAGATCTTATAGCCCACTTGAAGTCGCACATTCGCCAGAAAGAGAAAGTGAACTGTTCTATTAATGAGTGTAATTCCCAATTTGTAAATGTATCCTCATTTTCATCCCACTTGTCAAGAAAACACAGACATTCTTGTGTGCAGACACGAATTACAAATGAGGCTGTTAAGATAGATAAAGACATTAGTGAGGACAGTAAATCAAATGAAATGGGAGACAGTCTAAATCATGATGTCAGCATTGATGATCATAGGAAAGCGCCTAACTTAGTTGCCAGTGAAAACCTTGAACATGATACCGAAAATCATAGTACTGAAACTGCATCACAATTCCAACGATCGCTTGCAGTGTTTTACATGAAACTGGAAGGGAAATATTTGTTACCACAATGTGTCATCGAGGATATTATGTCAGGGTTTCAGGATCTTCACAATTTTAGTCAGTGTGTATCAGAGAGTAAAATGGGGGATATATTAAAGACATACTCCATTTCAGAGGAAGTCATTGATAACATTAAGGAAGAATTTCACAAATCAGATTTATTTTCTGCCTGTAACCAGGGGCCACTCAGGAATAAATACATGAGAAAGGTGTTTTATTGACAAAACTGTGCTTATGTAACGACTAGAGATATGTACTTGGGATATGACCTTAAAGGCATAAGACATTCGTTTCAGTATGTCCCAATAAAGGAAACTTTAACAATGATGTACAGTCATTATCCTTCATTCTTTAACTTTTCTCAGGCACGATATCAGGACATGTCAAACAAAGTATACAGTGATGTGCATCAGGGATATGTTTATCAGAAAAATGTGATCACACTTTTCAAATTAGTTTGTACCATGACGAATTTGAGGTTGTCAACCCACTTGGTTCAGGCAAAAAGAAACATAAACGTCTTGGTATGTATTTCACACTTGCAAATTTTGAGCCACATCTTAGATCCAGTATTGATCACATGCAGTTGGTTCTATTGTGCAAAGTGAATGACCTAAAGAAGTATACACAACACTGCATATTTGCTCCACTCATATCAGACTTAAAGGTTCTTGAAATAAAGGGAATTAAATGGGAAGAAAATAACAGGTAGTTTGTTCTGCATTGTTGGAGACAATTTGGGATCCCATATGGTAGGAGGTTTCATTGAAAGTTTTTCTGGCTCACATTATTGTCGATACTGTTTGGCTTCAAAAGAACAGATACAAGCTCTTAGAGGTCTACAAAGGACAGTAGAAATGCATAAAGAGCATGTTGGACAGGTATCTATAGCATCTGATGATGATGTTACTGTGGCAAGGCATGTTCTTGGCGTGAAGACAGAATCTGTGTTTAACAATCTCAAATACTATCATGTCTGTTCACCTGGTCTTCCGCCCTGTTTAGGACATGATTTGTTTGAGGGTGTTGTCGCATTTGATATGAAACTCATGATAAATTATTTTGTTCAGAACAAAAAGTGGTTTTCATTTGATCAAATGAACAGATGCATAGAAAAGTTTGAATTTCTTGGAAAAGATGCCCTTGATAAGCCTTGTACGGTGAGTGAGAAATGTGAGAAGATTGGTGGCCATGCTGTTCGGAATTGGGTGTTTCTGCGACTGTTCCCAATGTTTGTTGGTGATTACATTGACCATGTCGATGATGAAGTGTGGAACATGTACCTCAATCTTAAACTGTTTGCAGTCAATCAATTGATCAAGCACATATTGCATTTTTGGATGTATGTATCCAGGACTATATTATTCAGAGGAAAAGGTTGTTTCCCAATGTAAATCTGAGACCTAAACAACACTTCTTGATACATTACCCACAAATGATATTAGCTTTTGGTCCCCTTGGCAGACTTTGGACTATGCGGTTCGAAAGTAAACATTCCTATTTCAAGCAGTGTGCAAGGAAATTACAAAATTACAAGCATCTTGACATGACCCTTGCATCAAGGCACCAGTTGTTTCAGTGCTACCTCTCTACAGGCTCGTTATTCTCGAACAGCATTGAGCTTGACAATGCAATTCCGTTTGACCCAAGCATCTATAGTGAAGATATACACAAGGAGCTGCAGCTAAAAACATGCATTCTTCAAATACTATGATTACTCCAAGCATGAGGTTCAGGTACATAGACTACAATAGTGGGATGGTACTGATCATATCTGAAAATGAAAGAGTTTTGATGATTGGTAAGGTATGAGTAATTCTTTGTAAAGATGGTGTCCC
This sequence comes from Haliotis asinina, assembly GCF_037392515.1. Classification (NCBI taxonomy): domain Eukaryota; kingdom Metazoa; phylum Mollusca; class Gastropoda; order Lepetellida; family Haliotidae; genus Haliotis; species Haliotis asinina. Next base: position 61,534,378 of record NC_090283.1, read on the forward strand.
ACATTTCATATTAAACCCACTAACACAGTCGGTATCTGTAGTTACAATGGGTTTGCATGCTTTTGTCACTGAAAGGGATGATACTTTGTGTCTGAGTATCTCTGAACTGTTGGAACCTTTCCCTATAGCAGCATATAATATTCATGGAAACACATATACTAAGCATCTAAAGAAACGTCAGTAGATATTCCAAATTTGACAGGCACTTTATTCAATTCATTACAGAATGTGATGCAATAAGTGTATGGAAAAACGGTTTTGTTTACAGTTTGTACACACTTTGATGAATAACTAACCGGCATTTCATTGGAATAGGTTAACGTTTATTGTCCAAACAGAGTCCTGACTTCAGTACCTCGTGTGACCACCATGGGAGGCAATGACCGCAGCACAACGTCGAGGCATGGAGTGCACAAGTCGACTGATGAATGCCATGGGCAGCTGGCTCCACACTCTTAGGAAGGCTTGACGCAGTAAATCAGCTGTGTTTGGTCTTGGGATGACGTCATTCAACCGCCTTTGAATTTCGTCCCAAAGGTGTTCAATTGGATTTAAATCGGGACTTAGGGCTGGCCACTACATTACATTGACACCATTCTGCTGTAGGAAGTCCCGTGTAGCCCTTGCAGTGTGGGCTCTGGCATTATCGTGCTGAAACACGTTGTTACGGTGACGAGCAAAATGTGGTATAACGTGGGGTCTGAGGGCTTGGTCAATGTAACGCGCTGCTGTGATGCCGCCTCCTCTTCCAGGACCAAGATTCTGGAATACTACAGGACCAACTCTCTGGTTTAGGCCAATTCCCCCCCAAACCATGATGCTGGCACCTCCTCATGCGTCCCTTTCCATCACACACTCGTCTGCGTAACGCTGGCCGCGACGTCGCCAAATTCCTGTTCTGCCATCTGCCGTAGAAATGCAGTACCGACTCTCATCTGTGAAGAGAACAGTTCTCCACTGTCTGTGTCTCCAGTTTTGACGGTACTGGGCAAACTGTAGACGTTCACGGCGATGACGTGGCGTGAGGATTGGTCCACGGTAAGGTCTGCGGCACTGAAGGTTACTGCTGCTAAGACGTCGGCGTACAGTGGAAGTGCTGAGCGGTCGCCCATATGTCCCAATTGTCTGACGTGCTGTCCCAGAGGCCTGTTGGAAAGGAGTCTGTACGTGGCGTCGCACAATGTGGCGATCTTGACGTCTCGTGGTGACCCTTGGTCTGCCGGTGCGGGGACGGTCGTCTGTGGTGTTGGTGGTCCGGAGGCGCTCCTGAAGCCTGTAGATGGTCCGAACATTAACATGGAAGTGGTTAGCAACGGCTTGGGCAGTGTGACCAGCTTCTAGTCGTCCTATGGCTTGGTTCCTCTGAGCTGACGTAAGACGTGGCATCCTGCTGACGTTTTGACGTTAATGTTTCAACCAAGTTTGGGGGTGCATTTTATAGGGCTGGATCAAGAGAAAAGCACGTGCAGCATTTGATGCATGCACTGCATGCAGAACACCGTATCCTCTTCATGTTCATGCTGCGTTTTGGTTGACCTTTCCTGGGTTCGAATTTGTGTTTGGAGACAAATGGTTTTTGTCACGTAAAGCATGATTTTCTGACCAAAAAATACAATCACAACATTTGCTAAGTTTTCAGTTTTATGGTCGCAGTAAGGAAACTACCAACCTGACGTTTCTTTTGATGCTTAGTATATTTTTCTTTTCAACATTCAGTCCCATGTACAGGTGATGGAGGACATGGTAGAATACCCTCTGACAGACTTACCTCTGCCTGAGACAGGGCAGCAGTTGAGGAATTATGTGTGTGGAATACTACCAAATTTTGAAGAGACAGTTCTGAAAAACCTCATGTTGAAACTGGAGAAGCTAGGAGTAGAGTGTATTGCAGACTTTTCTTTCATTGAAGAAAGTGGCTTGGATGACATTTTGACGCACATTGCCATCAGAAGGTTAATGCGCAATATTCGGCGCACAACACATACACAAGGTAATATACCATCAAGGTGGAATGATCTATCACATGACTTTGTCAAACGTTTGTTGGAATACCGAAGTATACTGTTGCAAGGTTAACCGGACATTGCAACATAAATACATTTCATGCTTGATTTGAACTCAGTGCGTGTCCTCTAGTATTAATAGAACATTGGTACATCATACTCATGACCAGCTCTCACCATATCGTCATATGAAAGATTAGGATTCATTTTCATATTTGAAGCATGTATTGTTCCTTGGGACACACAGGTAGTAGGTTTTGATGTGTTACTTTAAGAATGAGTGAGGCATCAAATATGAAATCATTTATGTCCTATATCCTTTTCACTCTCTCATTTGCAGTATTGTATCCCCCAATGTTTGTTTCATCAATCAATGCAACTCAAGAAACAACACAACTTCCAGGAACACGTTGCTCAACCCCTTCACCAGTTCACTCAGGTCAGAACATACAGTCTCAACCACATGTAAGTGCTGCATCAACTTCTGAATTTGGTAGCTCCCGTTCCACATACATAAGTCTTACAGACAGTTGCAGAACACTGTTGCCAGGAAGTACTGCACCTCCACCCAGCAGTGCATCCTCCTCCACCTGCTCCACTACCTCAACACCTCCAAGTCCCATCCATATTGAAATTGGGAATAGAGATCCGACCTGGGCATCAAAGTTTCATTTCCAATGGGATCGTCTACCTGGCGATATATTGGGATGTTTAAGGACCAATCAGCGTTTAACAGGAGGTATCAGACTGCGATTTGTTAGAGGTAGTGTTGACCAAGTTCGTCAAATTAACCGGCGTCCCCCAAAGAGACATTTGGAAGTTGTTGCTCAAAGACTTGTGGATATGTATCCTGGAAAGTCTTCAAGATAGAATTTATAACGTTGTTGTTGGGACAGGCTATGACTCACTGATGATGCAATTTGTAAACAGAAATGACAATTTGAACAGAGATTCTTCAAACCTTTGTATGTCACAGACAAGCAAGAGGAAATTGTCAGGTTCGGACACTGACTATAGTGAAGGAACTGACAAACAGAAGAATTGTCCAAGAGATGCCTATGGATGTGCAAACTGGTCACCTCCAATAACAGATGTTACATCTGCTGAAAGTGCTAGAGATGATCTGAAACGTATTCATAAAGAAGACCCTGGCAATTGGTCTTGGGATACCATCGAAGGCCTTATCCTCAAATCATATCCATTACAGCGAGCAACTATCAATGATGCTAAGCCAGTAACAGAGTTAATGGAGATGTGGCCCTTTCTCTTAGAAGTCAGAGGCATGTTTATTAATGTCAATGAACTTTTAGGAATCAGTGCAGTCTACAATGCCCTTTTGGATAAAGGTCCTCATTTAAAGTGTTTTTTGGGGTTTTTTTTGTCCGGAGTGCATTATAGTCAATCAGGGACAAAGCAGAAGCATTGTTCCAAGAAGCTGACCGTCAGAGGAAGATAGACAATGTGAAAGCATGGTTTATTTCTGTTATTCTGTGTGTGGGACACTATTGTGGAATAGAAGAAACTGTACTCTTTCAAGTATATGATGTAAGTTTGGTGTTTCCTATATCAGCAAATCATGATGGTATCATTTGATAAGGGTTTGTGTGAAAATATAAACAAAATAGAACAAACTCAGATGTGCACTTGAAAATTGAAAGATAATTCTAATGTCAAATAGACTATATTAGTATGAGTTTATTCCACTGAAAAGTGCTGAAAGCATACACGAGAGTCATTTTACTTCTAACTTTAACACAAGACATGCAAAATAACATGCTAAGGGTGATATTGTAGCCATGATGACGTGTGAATGACATACTACCTTCTTACTACAGGACACGGCTAACAAGAGGGAAGCTGAAGCAGCTTGTCAGAAGAATTATCCACATCTTGCTGTTTATGGTAAACATTTTTATGATCAGGTTAACAGCAGTTGCACATAAGGTGGTATGGAGTTTTGTAATGAATGTGGAGATTACAGTTTTGTAGGAAAGTATGTCTCAAAAGAGTTTGCAACACAGTGCAACAAGGTGCACCAAGTAAGTGGAAAACACAATCCACTCTGTATTCTGCATTTTTAGAAATGAAAACAAATTATGGTATATCACTAAAGAATAATGAGGACTGTGTGCTTTTATAGGTCCAACTATTCTTGCTTCTACAAGCTATTCTCTCATCGTGGATGGGACTGTTGTGACAGATCGGATACCTGGTTTTGCTTTGGCTCTAACTACATTATTTTGTTCCTACTATGTCTTCAACATAGAGTACCCAGCTGAAGCAGGACCATTACTGGAATTCATTCAGAGGTATGTTAAAGAGATTGGATACCGTGGTTTGTGCGCACACAGTACACGACGGTATGTGTCAGTAGGAGTGCGAACACTTGCCTCTAACCATGCTTCGTGATAGTTTGGCCACACAAGCCTTTATCTTGAGGTAAACCTGAGCAAGAATTGTCTCCTCGTATCAGATTTAATCTGGATATGCTGTTTCATTTGGAGATGCTGTTGATACCCTCAAGCAACGGATCTGTTTGTATTTTTTAATATTAATCTGGCGTGATTTACCATATAGAAAGTCATTTTATACAAAAATCTTTTGATTATTAAGAAATCTTTTTTTTCATTGATGAATCGTTATTTTTTTAATTCCTGATTTAAAAAAAAAAAATTAATGTGTCAAATCCTTCATGCAGCCTTGAAAATTGATTTTCCTGCATTATTTTATATCGGTACAGAAATACCTTTACAAAACACACAATGAATACTATCAAGAGAACTTCTATAACATATTATCACGTTTTACAGATGGTGTCACAATGGGGTGCCACTTGTGAAACAAGTGCCATGATGACTTGCTATTTTTATTGCATAATTAGATTTGGGACATATTTTTCTACTAGATGACACATTTAGCAAATTCTTGACATTTTGACCTCCTTAAAAGTAGTACCGTCAAGTTACAGAGATATATCTCAATAACCAACAACAACTAACTACCCCAGAAGATGTGTATGATAACAGATAATCTTTTGTCTTACAAACAATGTACTGTGCAGCAGAAGTTTTATATCTTGAGTTTCATTGAACAGTGCTAAAAGACAAATGTAGCATTAAGTAGGTTAGGAATTAAGATGCCACAAAAAGTGGCAAAACTCACGTTTACCCTTGTAACCATTCCATGTGGATATGTATTTTTCATTTGTTTATTGTTAACCAGGTGATACTTAAACAATGTGTTTAATGGAAATACATGTATACTGTATATAATATTTCTTGAAATTTCAGATGCTTTGTTGGAAAATTAATCCAGACCGAGGTTGCAAAACAAAACAGAAAAGCGCACATCAGGTGTCAGTGCCAAAGTATTGAGGTTGATAAATCATCTGTCAGAAGTATGATGTCAGCTGTGTATGAAACTAGTCATATTCCTTAACCAGTGTATGTCATTTGAAGATGTTTAACTTCTGATTTTTCAGTTTAATGTTTTAGAGGCAATGTTCCTTGTGTTTGAATATTTTGAATGTCCCATTATTTTAGTTTTGTAGCTTGCTAACAGACTTCAAGCAAAACGGAAGGCATGTTATATTGTGTTACAAACATCTAGGTCATACAAATATCTTACAGTGGTATTGATTGATCTTTTCATTTACTTTCTAAGAAATTCTAAAAAAAGCAATGATTTAATGAATGAATGGATACCACTCATTTACTCTTATTTCAACGACTGCCTGTAATACTGCCAGTACTTTTACTGTTGTTTCAACAGGAATTTTTTTTACAGGGCAGCGGCTGAGGGGATGGTGTAAATCCAACTACGGTCCATGCAGGTAGCAAAGGTACTATAAGTCCCCATGGTCCCTGGTATGGTGATCTACCTTCAGTTGCTGGCGATCTATAGCCTGTTTTTATATTGTATTGTCCACATACTAATATTAGTTTTATCTTTCCTCGCTAGTCTTAATGATAATTGTGATATTCTAGTTGTTTGTTTTACTGTCCTTCGTTGGCAGGGTTTTTTTTTTTATAGTAGACATATATTTACGTTCAGTATTAAATGTTCTTGTCACGATATGGCTGAAATATTGCCGATGTGACGATAAATCTTAACTCACTCACTCACTCACTCACTCACTCACTCACTACAATATGTGAAGTCCCCTGAAGAGATATTGCTGGAAAAGTGCTATTGGCCACATAAAACCAAACTCACTCACTCACAGTGACATAAGCCACCAATGCTTATAGGAATGCACATAAATAGAAAGGCTGAGATAGGAAAATGTCAAGACGGGACGCCAATCACAACCTCAGTAAGTGCCATTCGTCACTTGCCCATCTGCTCAACTTTCACCGCAAAATAGTTAAGCTGTAAGGGTCACCTGCTTCTATTCAAACCATGAGCAAACCAAGAATCATCTCCCATGCCCAAGGTAGCAGACGATTTAATTTCGATCGCCGGTTTTGAAGCTAGCCAACCTACAGAATGTATTACACTAAACGTCCTACAAAGACGGTGGCGTAAACGTGGGTCAGCGGAATCCTGCAGCAAATAGGTATATAGTCTCAAATCTGTCTGTCAGTCTGTCCATCCGTTTATGACGATAACTATCGCTGACGTATAAGTTATCATCGGCAACGAATGTGCAAAGTGTCACCAGTTTATGACTAATTACACACCTTGTAAGATTTCGAGAAAACGAAAACCTGCATTCCACTATAAAATATTAGCAGGTGTTGTTGAGTTAGAATTTGTGTATTTCTTATTTCGCTGTGCCGATTTGTTCTATTTGATCCCGTTATGATTAAGTGGCTGCACTCGGTCTGAAGTGTAATTTAACCTCGTTTTAGAAAAACAACAACAAAACAACAAACTTGCATTTAGAACTGTGGAAGAAATACTCTCTGGTGCTTTTCCGATAGAAACAAATAACTTAAAAAGACATGTAAATTACCGTCACATTGTAAAAACCTGTCAATGAAGGACACTAAAACTAATAAGAATATCGCAGAGAAAAATGTAAAAGTGAGTGAGTGAGTTAATATTTAACGTCACATCGGCAGTATTGCAGCCATATCGTGACGAGAACATTCTTGAAAAAAGGCATTTATGTATATGGTGAAAACCTGTCGACAAAGGACAGTATAACAACTAAAATATCACAATAAAATTAAAACTAGCGTGAAAAGTTAAAACTAATATCACTATTCAGACACAACAATATAAAAACAGGCTGTAGATAAAAATGTATAACAAGTTGTTAGATCTAAAACAGTTTAACTATACAATAATTATAAAAATGGTCTACAGATTGCCAATAACTGAAGGTGGATCACCACACAAGGGACCATGGGGACTTACACTACATTTGCTTCCTCCTTAGGTCCTAGTTAGACTGACGCCATCTCTTCAGTCGTTAACAGTTTGGACACATCTAGCCATACATTATAAAGACATATTGTACACTTATAAACAGTGGAAAGTTGTAATTTACTTGGAATGTTTTGGAATTTACGTACCCTCTCAGAAGGACTATATTATTACGGTACTTTAACCCCCCTCGAGGATACAGCCATATGCAATGCCATATTTAAATGAGAATTGTTATTGTTAAAAAGATACAGAAGCGTATTAGGGCCACATTTTTTTTATATCACTATCTCCTACGTAGGATAAAGTATCTATCTTCTACGTAGGACTTAGCATCTCCTACGTAGGAGATATTACGTACTAAGTCCTATTTAGGAGATACTTAGTAGTAAGTGCTAAGTAGGAGATAATGCGACTAAAAAAAATTCACCGTGTCCCTAATACGCTTCCGCAAAAAAGATCCTTCATAGTTCTTGATTTAAAAGAATTATCCTTGTGGTGGAATTTCAACGCAGTCAAGCAGGACATGCTTGTGTATGCATGAGAATATCTTGTGTATGCATGAGAATATCTTGTGTAACAAAATATGACCTTTTCAAATCAAATGGATTGACAACACAGGCAGGTATAAACATATAGGATATAGGATCTAAGGCAGAAGTAGTGGTGTCACAGATTTGTTGAGTGTTGCCTTAGTAGCAAGATCAGCCAATGTGTTTCCAAAGATTCCAACATGGCGGGGTAACCAAACAATGTCTTATTGGCCAATAGCAAGATCATTATATAATTCATTAATTTCTGCTTGAAAGGTTTGTAATAGCCTGAAGGCACGAAAGAGAGTCAGAAAATATAATGTATTGTTTATATTTCGGGGTTTTGGCAATATGTTGAAGAGCTGTTAGTATAGCGTTTGATTCTGCTGTGAAAATAGAGCTACTGTCCGGTTATCTAGGAGATATTGTTCTGGATCCAAGCTATTGAGTCACTGTCTTTGAACCCATCTCTGAATAAGGATTTGTAATTGTTACGTTTACTTTTTAATTGATTACATTCTTGTTTATATTGTAATTCATTAGTTTCTGATTTTTAGATAACGTTAATGAGAGGTCAACTTGTGGCCTGACCAATTGCCAAAGAGGAGAAGAAAGAAGTCGGAAGGAGCTATATTTTCCAGGTCAATGCCAGCAGCAGCAAGAAATGGCTTAATTCTAAGCCCAAGAGGCGGAACAAGAGAAGACGTTTTGTTATACAAATCCACATAGAGAGGATTGAAGACACGGTTATATGCAGATTCGTTAGAGTATAGTTTTGAGATATACTGTAAAGCTGATTCTATACGGCGTAGTGTAATGGTGGTTCATCTGAATCGACGTAGACTGTCAACGTCTCTTTGGTGTAACGAAACTGAGATAAATTCTCTCAAACACCGTTAGCAAAAGTGAAATAGGAGAAATACATGTTGACTCATAAATCATTTCGATAGTCAAATATTACTACGGTAGCCTCGCTTCATATCAATCACCGCTTCATAGTCTTCAGATTTGAGGACGTTGTCGAGTATTATAGCTAAATTGGATAGAATTATCATTAAAACGACCGCACGTTATCAGAAATGAGCGGTGCACTGTAACTTGATAACACCCACAAAATGCTTGACGACGGGCCATTATCAAGCCCGTTGTTACGTGGCATCATAAGTAGCTCAGCTGTTGAAGTTCAATCACCTTCGGCTCGTTTAAACTTGGGTTCATTATGACCTTATATCTGGCTCACATTTGTCACATGTGCCTGTGCCATTATGCACTTTCCTGTCTGTGCCAACCATAACAATTGTTGCATAAATTACAACATACAGCAATGGAAACATCGACTTGAAGTCTAACGTTGTTGATCACTGAAAACAATGGCGGCTGGTAGTGTGAGCAAAGGTCAAGGTCGAATGTCGTCACTCTCAATAGTGACGTCATTTGTGTTGTTCTATGACGTGTCTATATTTGTAGAATGTGTGTCATTGACCTCAGTCGTTTTGTTGTTGGCAGTAAATGCTTCTAAACCGATGCCGCTGTGATTATTCTTATTTTATTAAAAATTCTATTCATTTTAGCCATAATAACGGTAACGGTCTTTTCAACTGCACTCCTTCGTCGGGCTTCTGCAAATGATAATGCCCTGAAAAATAGCGTTACCCTTATATTTCACCCCACTTACTCGTTCCGCTGTTCACAATATACACACGTGTTGCCAGATTTATGGCTTTTATTGAATATTCGAATCCTGAAAATTTAAATTGGCACAAACAGCGCTGGTGGAGAAAATGACATGGATCGAAGTTGTCCTGTTACATTTTGATGTAACGTACATAATGCATGTTCGATTTTGTCAAATGCATTTGTACGTTTTATCCAGAGTTTGGATTTAGAAGGCTAAAAATACTTTTCAGGAAATGTATTGAATCTGAGTGAAATAAATCCGAGATTAAACTCATGCTTGGTTAAAGGTGACAAACGCGATTTGCTGGCTTAATTGATGTGATTCAACTTTTTCCGAAGGGCGTAAATCAATGTTAGTTAGTCACGGGACACGATTATCTACAGAAACGTAACGGAAACGTAATCGGCCCATGGGCCACGTTTCATGTTTCACAAAGCTACAACTGTCATAACTCTTACACTGAGCCTAGATTTTCGGAGCTCTCTTGGTGCTAAGATAGTTGTAAGTACCATACACTAACACAGACTTATGACTATATTACCGTTAAGGGAGCTCCAAAAACATAGGCCGTGCAACATAGACTTTCGACACTCGTAGCGCTGCAAAAGGCGTCTTCAGCGACACATTTTTGCCCAGAATTCTTTCGCTTTGTTTCACAAGAAACCTGCGATCCTTAATACGAATCCCAATATGGCTGGATCGTGTTTCTGACTGTGTTTGTCAGAACAATACTTGGGCTGGGACATGCTTGCACCTCTTCTCTTTAAACAGCAGACGAAAGAACAAACTACAACACTTCATCTGCACCAGTGTTACCTGACCCTTCCTTCATCCAGACTGAAGGAATCGATTTACATATCTGATGACATCCTGCCAACACGTCTGTGTGATCTCCAGAACAATTGTCATGGGTGTTCACCTCCAGACACTTTTCAGAATCAATCAATATTAATCCATGTATGTAGATTGATTTAATAAGCTAAAATTGGAACTTGAAGCAATGAATGTCATTCTGCTACTCTGAAGCCACCTGAATTTCCACCTGTTGGGGTTATTGTGAAGACACTGCGTTTTGTGTGTGTTTTTGTTCTAGCAGATTAATATCTGTGTAGACCATGAATTTCACACGTGCTCCGTCTGATTTGCGTTTCCATGGAATGCGTTACAAGACATTCGCGCGATCTGAACCTTTCGGACAGAGCCACATTTACCATCAATGCACGGCACTTTTTGGCCAAAGTGAGAATTTGACATTTCCACATGATGTAATACTTACTACTTGGCAATTTTTGCGTTGTCAGATCAAAACAAAAACTCGAAACAGCTCGAACACGAGACACACTTATCATACGTTGATATAATCGTGTGGATGTCCCTAACAGTACACTATAACTTTCACTGCATCCATGACATTTGTGACCACGTTATGTTATTACGCAACCACAATACCCAGAGGATTATGTATATTTGGGAAAACAGGAAGTAAGTAAAATATTTTCTTAAGGAAACATACGCACATCCTGCTTGGCCTGTCGTATGGTGAATGTTTTGTGAGTATAAGAGAGTTTGGGTTTTTTTTGTCGCTCTCTTTTTCAAAGGCATATAGGCTCTTAAGTATTTCTGTTCTGTCGGAAAAATAACAGAGAGTATTATTTTCAACAGTTCTAAGTGCAAGCTGGGTTTTTTTTTAATTTAAAAAAAATTACAGTGTAGATCGAATGGAGCCACTTAATAATAACGGGACCAAATAGATCCTTGGAAAAGAAACTGGACACAGGGAAATAAGAAATACATAAATTCTAACTCAATAACACCCGTTAATATTTTATAATGGAATGTAGGTTTTCTTTTTCCTTCTTTTGGTTAATTTTTAGTATTGGTCTCCCCGGGGGTGTTCGTTTTCACGGTGTGTAATTAGTCATAAACCGGTGACACTTTGGACATTCATTGCCGATGGTAGTTCATACATTAGCGATAGTTATCATGAGAAACGGATGGACAGACTGACAGAACGATTTGAGACTATGTACCTATTTGCTGCAGGATTCCGCTGACCCAAATTAGGCCACCGTGTTTTTGTGTAATACATTCTGTAGGTTGGCTATTTTCATTAACAGCGTTCGAAAAAATATCGTCTGGGACCTTGGGCATGGGAGGTGATTCTTGGTTTGCCACTTCTTAGATGCTCATGGTTTGAATAGAAGCAGGTGACCCTTACAGCTTGAATATTTTGTAGTGAAAGTTGAGCAGATGGGCAAGTGCCGAATGGCACTTAATGAGGTTGTGATTGGCGTTCCGTCTTGGCATTTTCCTATCTCAGCCTTTCTATTTATGGACATTCTTATAAGCATTGGTGGCTTATGTCAGTGAGTGAGTGAGTTTGGTTTTATGCCGCGTATAGCAATTTTCCCGCAATATCACTTCAGGGGACACCAGAAATGGGCTTCACATATTGTACTTGTGGTGAACCGATCCCGAGTCCACTGTTCACATGTGTTCCGGAAAACGCAGATTATGATATCATTGTGTGTCCAAATATAGAATATAAATGAGTAAAAAATATTTATATAAACGAATGATAGACGGCAGCTGTTACTGATAAATATAACATTGTCGTTTAATACGAAGCGGAAGATATTAAAGCTGTCGACGATTTGGCTTGATAAATGTATTTCAGGCTTGCAACATGGTAATTGTATTGTTACTGCTGCGCGTAAATGACAGAAAAATGACAAAAATGCGCGGATAAAAGTGTATCTGTTATGATTCATCATGGACTGTTGCACTTAGTTGGTTTCCGAGTGCAAACCGATATGTCTAACGGATGTTAACTTCGGCGGTAGCAGGGAGACTGGTTTGTGTATGTCTGCAAATGTATGCTGAGAAATGTGATCAGTAAGACAGCATGCTGTAAAAATATTGCGTATTTAGATATGATGAACGTTATTACAAGAGACCGCTGCAGAAGTACTACGAATTTAGATATGATGAACAGGGCACTACGGACGTACTTCGACTTTAGACATGTTGAACAGCTTTGCGAAATAGCGCAGCAGAAGTACAGCGACTTTACATATGTTGAACATCAAGAAAGCAGAACTGTGCAGAAGTACAGCGACTTTACATATGTTGAACATCAAGAAAGCAGAACTGTGCAGAAGTACAGCGACTTTACATATGTTGAACATCATGAAACATGGACAGTGCAGACGTACAGCGACTTTACATATGTTGAACATCAAGAAAGCAGAACAGTGCAGAAGTACAGCGACTTTACATATGTTGAACATCAAGAAAGAACAGTGCAGAAGTACAGCGACTTTACATATGTTGAACATCAAGAAAGCAGAACAGTGCAGAAGTACAGCGACTTTACATATGTTGAACATCAAGAAAGCAGAACAGTGCAGAAGTACAGCGACTTTACATATGTTGAACATCAAGAAAGCAGAACAGTGCAGAAGTACAGCGACTTTACATATGTTGAACATCAAGAAAGCAGAACAGTGCAGAAGTACAGCGACTTTACATATGTTGAACATTATTACAGTTGAACACAACGGAAGCACTTCGACTTTAGACATGTAGAACATCACGAGAAAGTTCTGCGGAAGTACTGTTTCTTAAATCTGTAAGCTCTATTTCTTTGTGGGAAGATATAGGTTAGAATTGGTCTTCAGCAACACATGCTTGAGGTCGGATGTTCAAGCTCGCTCATTTGGTTGACGTATCGTAAGTTCTTAACTGTGTAGATCAATGCTTATTGCGTTGATCATTCTGTCGTCTGTTCCAGACTATGTAGTGCCCGCCACTATGTAGCTAGAATATTGCCGTGTGCAGCAAACGATCAAACAAACTGTAGAAGTGATGTCACGAAACACTGATCTGTTTTCACATAAGAAATGAAACAAGTATAGATGTACCGAAGTTCCAAGTACAATCTCATACTCCCTGATCGTGGCGAATCGCTGTAGGCAGGCCATTGTATTGATTTAATCCAAGGTCGTTAAAACAAGTTATCTTCGCCACAGAGTGTAGGCACTAATGGTGTATGCAGAAGGACGTACTGATAGCGCTGACCTATCCTGACCTATCTTGGGGGATGGTTGTATTTGGGACTTTCCCCATATATTCATTTCAGATTAGCTATAGGGATCAAATACTGACATATTTACTTCCCGTCATAGTAGACAGAATTATACTGCGGCCTCCTATCAACATACGTTTAGATGGGTATAAAAAGTACGCAATATAAACTTCCAGTTGTCAAATATCAATCAGTGTGGAAGCCGCGATGGCCGAGTAGGTTAGATCGCTGACAGATCTGGAAAGTGTGCCATACAGAAAATATATAATACAAAATACAGACGCTGCGTGGTAAGTGCAGGCCCTGACTCCTCGAAAGGTTTTACCTACATTGTAACTCAAATGCACTCAACTGCATTTTCATAAAACGCTCTTTTATCGCTGAGAGTGCTCCCTCTATTACGAAAAGTTAACTACGACCCTGATCTATCCACCAAACTAAAATTGTCTACTATGTTTGAGTTGAGACCTATATATATTACGGAATCGAACGTGACAGCAACTGCAACTGCAAGTGCTGTGCCAGGTTTGAGGAGAGTGTTGGTGACAAACATTTGCTGGACTTCAAGCCAGATCTCACTCATTACATTTTTAGCTTCGTATTGAACACCAGTTTTATGTTTCTGCCTGGAAAACCCGTAGACCAGTGAATAAACAGTATCGATATCCAGTATCTGTGGCCAGCCTGATCCAGCCTGATATAGCCACATAAACTAGTCGGGGATTAACGTTACATCCGACACATCAGCTACGATCATTACTCGGATGGCTTCAGTAAGAGAAAACGGATATTACGTTTATCTGACCCTGAAATATTTAATCCAGGTGTAGTCACAGAGCTCCTCTCATCAAATATAGGGGGAAATTGAGAAATTGAGCAAGCAAGGGGTCATGCCCAAACTATCGTCTGAATTGTTTTGGTCCTGCAACGGCAGAATGTTCGACAATAAATTACATGTTTGCGTAAAGCACATGTTTGCGCAAAGCACATGTTTGGATTGTCTTTCCTTGTTTTGCAAATGAAGCAGAAACAAGGTCCCAGACGGCTCATGCAAGCTGTAAAAAGTGTATCCGGGTATATGTCATCTTATCTTTAAAGGATACGACCCTGTAAGTAATTCTAGAGCTATTTTATTGATAAGGATTTTAATCTTTATTTGACCTCATAACATAATAAGCCAGATAGAAATGGTTTCTACAATCATCTGGGAATATCCTATAAATATGCCGAAGAGCTGAAGAAACACAATTTTCGTGAAAATGAAATCTCATAAAAGTAAGCGTTCATGATTATATCTTCTGTTTAAAAACTTGTAAAACAATTGCCAAATTGCGTTCATTTTGCTGTTTACTATAGATCGTTTGACCACCTTTTATTCATTCGTTCTTACTGTCTTCATGTGGTGATGTTGAATCTATCAGTAAAGGAGATGAAATAAATATGTCCTTCTTTGTTTTCCTGTCTGATTAAATAATGCGAAAAAAGAACACAGAAAATCAATCTCGTCTCGTGTACGATATCGTTAACTGCCTAGTCCAACTTGTCGAATCAAAATCTACATGCCATAAAGTTGGTGTAGTTGCAACACTAATTTGGAACCTCTACGTCGTCAGCCCTCGTAGGTTACAGCCGGTTTTTCGACCAAATGTTACATCCGCGTTATCGGCCACGTGACCATCGGAACGCGTTAGTCGCCCTTACAACATGAAATGGTTTGCCAAAGAGCATTTCTAACATGATCTTCAGCAGAAACCAATGTATGCCGAAGGCTAAAGATTAATTCTAAAATATAAATATCTATTTTTAAAAATAAGACACCAATAATAAAAGACTTAAAGCACTGAATGGAAATGCAATAACACGAAATAATCCACTCGCAAAATTATGAAGGTAAAATGGTTAATATGCAGTCATTTCGGTGTCGCAAATATGCATCACATTAACGACAATAAAGTGTCCAAAACCATGTAAAATGACACTCTTCGTAAACCCATTACGAGTCAATCTCCCCTGAATGTTCTTTAGAAGGCAGTGCTGGCAATACAGTCTCGTGGAACAAAAAGTATAATCGAGTTATATTCACTGAAAATGTCACCCGAGACACTGTATACTGGATTGCAGCTCTATGACAGACGGTGACATTTTCAGAAACCTGTAATGGCATTACCTGATGCTGTGCACCATGGAACATATTCACTCATATGCAACTAACTGACTATAAACCACTGTGGGAAGCCTATTGTTGCACTTAACACGGGAAGACATTAGAAAGGTTAAGCCCGACTCACGGACTTTGTTCAGTATGTGTCATCCCGCCCCAGTGGCGTTCTGTTGCAGCCACTGTCTTGCCTGTACTAGACACGTCTATATATAGTTTGATATTGTTGAAGCACTGAACCTTGAATATCAAATGAATGTGTACGTTCTCATATTGCTTGTAATGGGGCTGCGCAAAGCAAACTAATCACCCGTCTTTGTTTGAAATTTACACTGAACACTGGATAACAAATACATGTTGTGTCAGTCATATATACCGTTGTGCAAAAAACCTGAGCGAACCTAAGGCTACCGCAGGTCAGTGTTAAGGCATGCGAGTTACGGTCACCTTAGCGCTGGTGCTTTGTACAACGGCACCCAGGAAGCCAGTCTATCTTTTAGCAAAAGAAGTAGGAGAGTTGGTATTCCTCAAAAACGTCTGCACAGATTATGGTATTGTACTAATTAGACACATGAGACTAGTAGTGTAAACTACGTGAGGTTGCAGTCATTAAGTCCTGTAAAATTTAACTATTCACTATTCACTATTAGTTTTAAATATATAATTATGACAGTCTAGTTACTTTGACGACATTATATATTTAAATTGGATCAGCTTGTTTTCATCGTTATTTGGCTGTAATGGTTCCGACGTGATGTACAGTTTTAACTCATTCAATATACTTTGATGTGATCTTTACGTTAGGCTTGTGCTAGAAACCATTTACTATTTGTATAACAGATAATTGGAACTGTTTCTTTTTCCTACGTTCATCGTCGACAAATCTTTCACTGTGTCCCATCTGCCAACGAAAGTTCTTATGGCGAACAATAACATACTGAATTCTGAGAGAAAGCTTCGTTAGCTCACTAAAGTCCACCCCCATATATCATGTTGATATGCGTCTAATAATGAGCCATCCCTTCAGCTAGCTTCACCTGTAATCAAGATAATATTTGACGTGGGTGGAATAAACTACAACGGATCATTTTATCTCATATTGACTAAAAGAAGAGACTACATTACAGAATAACCTAATAAACAGTGAATTGAAGATGTCTTTCTGACGTGTAAATAGCACGGACATCACCCTTAAAGGTCGCCGGTCAAGAAACATGATGATCAGATTGTTTTAAAATCTCCATGCTGTATACTCCATACCTCCAGAACTTTTATCCCAATGCCCGCCACTATAGTTAGTTAGTGAGTTAATATTTAACGTCACAACGGCAATATCTCAGCCATATCGTGACGAGAACATTTACCATTTAAATGAAATATAAGCCCTGCCACTATATCTATTTCTGTTGCGTTTACACTCTTTAAAGAGACAACCAAGGGAGGTCCGCTGTCGTGGCACTACTTCTTGAGCTGGGCTACAAAACGACGAATTATTCACAAAATATGGGCAGTGATCCATTCATCTGAGTCTTCTCACAGAACGTGGATGGTTTACTTTAACCATCAGCAGAATCTCTGTCATCAAGACGGCCCAGTCTTATCAACGAATGGACCGTCACACGCGCAGGTTGGACGTTTCGACCATATGATTACACGCTTCAAAAAAGCATGCGATATGAACACCTTTAAATAGTGATCACTTAGATAAAAGCTCATTTTAGTTCTTCTTTAGACTTCTTTTGTATGAATGAATATTCACTTCTTTCGACAGCCTCGTAATGCCGATGGAACAAACTACATGCTGTGATGGGAACTGATGCTTGTCACCTGTGGGTAGCTTCTATGGTCACTACTACATTGTCAAGTCTATTAGTTTTGGATGTAATAAAGATTTATGTGTATTGTATTTATTTCTTTAGAGACTAAATGCTTGTTAATACTGTAATTCATTAGTTTCTGATTCTTTAAACCTCGTAAATGTTAGGTCAACTTCGAACCTTACCAATTGCTAAGGAGAAGACGAAAGAAGACGAGAAGAAAATATATCCTCCAGGTCAATGCCGGCAGCGGAATGGCTTAATTCTGTGCTCAAGAGACGGAACAAGAAAATATTTTTGTTGTATAAATCCTCATAAAGGGGATTGAGGACACACCTATGTGGTGGGTTCGGTTCGTGAGCATATAATTTGATAATACATTGTAAAGATAATTTTATACGGCATTGTCCATGAGATGGTTCAGCCTCGACGTAGAGACTGTCAGCAGGAGGAGGTCTAAAGGAAGCTTTAGAATGTATGCATCCGGGAAATGTTTTTTTTACCAACAATCTAATATGAATATGAATATGGGTGACGCCCCCAATGGCTAGAAACATATTTTGGACGTCACCAACCCAAAGCCCATAGATTAGCAAGTGTTTCGATGTACTCAGTGTTTCTAAAAGATTTCACCAGAATGGTTTATACCTGAGCACATTATTGGTGTATCGGCAAGCGGAGCACTGTGATTCCGATTATGCCCATGTGCCTCTGTAAAACTGCCAAACGTTTGACTGAACACTTCTGTCTACTGCCTTTGACATTAAAATTTTGTAATGCCTAACCTGCACATAATTAAACGCCGGAGGTGTGGGTTAGACTTAACAACCACAACTTTCATGATTTACAGATTTATCTGAACAACACTCCGCGTCAAATACCTTCATGGAGGCATATGAAAGGTATTTTAGGATGTCGGGCCTTGGAGTCTGTGGTTCGTAATTTCTCCTTCCGCAAGGATAGGACCTTTGGTAAATAATATTTGATGAAGGTTTCATTATTTCCTTGTCATACATTGGATCACCAATACTCTGACGACGCATCAGGGCTTTTTTTTTACAAATAAGTAACTTTAAATCTAAGCCGAACTGATTCATTGTATTCAGAAACGTCTCTTCCATGTTTTCGAAAATGAATTTCTGGTCGTAAAAATCGTCACTAAATTAGTCTTCAATGCACCACGTTATTTAAAACTTTATAACACAATCCGGTGTCTGCCAAGGAAGGGACACGTAACCCTATATAATCAATATATCCAATGACTTGTATTCACTTCTGTTATCAGATATGGAAACCATCAAAATGGCAACGTCAAACTACATGAAAAAGCAATGTTGTCATCAAGAAATAGATCTACATACACACTATGACGAGGACATTTTGAATGTGTTTTTAACGTCTGTATGGAAGATACGTTTCTCAATTATGGCAGTTAGTTTGGAATTAAAATAGGGAAATGGCATTAATTTTCCAAACCCTGAATACATGCTCTACATTATCTCACCATAATGCGTTCGTGATAAGGTAATTATATGACAGACTCTTGTAACATTCACTTGAAGTCATTCCCTTGGCAATTCGCTAATTGACTCTTTCTCTTTAACATTCCATCAACCATAACATTTGGTTTCCAACATGTTTTCAAACTGCGTTTCAAACTGAACATAATACCTATTATTTAATAAAAATGACGACCCCTTGTTTGTCGGAAGATAGTATTTTCCAGGATGTATGGTCATATAACATGTCACATATAACAAATCACTAATTACTCGTCTCATATATATTCTTCCCATCAGTACATTGATAAAGAAATCTTATTGACCCTTAGTTTGATTGATGTATTAATACATGCAGATATGATTGCAATCGACGTGTGCTGTACCAATCAATGGGTGTTGTTCATGCAGTATTCTCAACAGGACATACAATGGAACGACTGTCAAATTATCTTAAACTGTACATGTGCCAATTTGTGTTTCCAGAATTTACACGAGCCTGGATCAGTACACACAAATATTTGTGTGCTAAAATACCTAGAATGTTTGTTCACAAACAAGTAAACAATTGAGACGTGCAATAACAAACCTGCAGATACACTGAGTGAGTTAGTGAGTGAGTATGGTTTTACGCTGTTTTAAGCTATAATCCAACAATATCACGGCGGGGGACACCACAAATGGGCTTCACACATGTACATGTGGGAAATCGAACCCGGGTCCTGGGAGTCACGAGCGAACACTTAATAGGCTACCCCACCCGCCCCAGATACATCGAAGATTATGCTAAAAACCTCGTTGTCGCGTTTAATATCTCACCAAAAGTTTTACTTGCTCCCAGATATCAGCCACTGTGTATACTGTCAGAAAACATGTTCTTAAAATCCATCGATATGAGATCATGAATGTTGTGGATGATGACAAACACACACCGACGTCGTTTCAATACAAACATCTATTTGATTAATGTTTCTGGGGAAGTTTTATCTTAAGTTATTGAGTTCTATCAAATGTCACCAGTGGACGCCATACGCTCATCAAATAAGTAAGATGGTGTGTGATTAGTGTAATGCTATAAACAGCAAGCATGGCTTTGACAGGAGTAATAGAACTCTTTCACTTTGTTACACAAATAGAAGCACGAGACATCATGTTATTAACGAAGGTAGGATCTAATCCCCAACTACTTTGACCTCAACTCCAAAACACAAACTGCTTCAACAGCAATGGCCCAACTGTTTATTGACTCCATAAATCTTCAGACTGGAGCAAGTGTTCTGACACGTGGTCAGGTGCTTGCCAGCCTCTGTGTTGATGTTTGTGCCTGTGTCTGTGTGCGTGAGTATTTGAAAACTCTGTAGCAGAAAGTTTCATCAGCCTGACTTCAAGAACGGCTCTGATTTGAAACACTCCACTGGTCCATCCAACTGCCGGAAGACAAGTTCCTAAAATTACTGGAGTTGGAATCATGACTGTTGTGGGTGGTGGTAAATATGCACCAGTGTCGTCCACAAACGAATGTCCCCTTTGAAACGTTTGCTGTTGAGTTGACGGGGTCCTGTTTGTTTACATCTAAAAACAAACAAAATTATCACAGATTTAAGAAAAAAATGGACTAGAGGAGTGATGCAAACTGCAAAAATGTTCTAGCCATTGCGAGACAAATAGAGCAGTCAGTCTAGATCTTTATGAGTATAAACAAAGAAGCAGGAGTTGTTGTGTCTGTTCGTCTTTCATCTATCATAGCTCTTTTGGATGCATTCGAGGGTAGTGATTTATTGGGTTGTACATAAAAGAGACGAGGGCCTGTCAATCAATGCCAGTGTTAGTTCTTTTATAGCACAGCTTTGTTCAAGGCAGTCGCTTGATTTTGATTGATGCTACACGCGTGTTTTGTATGAATGAGTTTACTTTTACGCTGCGCTCAGCAATATTCCATCTATACGGAGACGGTATGTGAATAATAGAGTCTGGGCCAAACAATCCAGTGATCTGCAGCATGAACATCGATCTACGCAACTGGGAACCGATGACACGCGGCAAGTCTGCGAAATACCTTTAACATAGCAGCTGTTTAAGATCGTTTACTGCTCCCTCATCAGTACCTCAACAAGACTCTGTTCATATCTACAACACTCTTGAAATGTATCGTGACCACTGGAACTCCAGTTTGGGAGAGAACGGCTTAATTGGAGACTGTACAATGCCGTGTCCTGGTCTGTGTTGATTTGTGAAGCGAGGGTGGTCTTAAAGGATCAAGTGACGAAGAGACCTCCCAGATAATGGTAATAAAGACGCTACCGCTGGAGTCATCATGTACATGCCTCTGCTGAATCTTCAATACCTATATTCGTTGATTCTGTATAATATAGTCTTCAAACAATAGATAAATACATAAAAAAAATGAAAAGAAAAGAAAAAGAAAGGAACGCACAATGAAATTCAACAATGATACTTACAATTTTGTACACATATGTAAACTCGAACACTGATTTAGGATTGCACATTGTTTCTGGAATGTTTTAGAAGATCATGCTTGACCAAACGCAACCAAAATTAATTTTGTGATTTTGTCAATCAGGATTGTCATGGTGTGTGTGGATGTCATGCAGCACGAATATCAGGCACACTGATTGTTTCTCACGTGCTCCTAACTGCATCAGTCAGGTAGAGAGATGCGGTGGAAAAAACGTTATGGTTTCGGGAGAGGTCTCATGCACTTGTGTTTGTCCAAGGCAATCTGACGGCCAGTCGATACATCGATTCTGCGTCTGCACGTCCTTCACTACCAATGGTAGCTCTTCCAAGAGGACAACGCCAGACCCCACACGGCACGTGCCACTATGAACTACCTGGCCAATAACAACGTCAATACCCTCCCCTGGCCCTCCAGATGCCCGGATCTAAACCCAATCGAACACCTTTGGGATCAGATCGATAGACGGGTAGGTCGTAATCCACCACAGAATCTTAAACACTTGTTCCACTTCCTGCAGGAGGACTGGAGAAGGATTCCACAACAAAACATCCAACGACTGAGTCGATCTGCATCTGTATCCAGGAGTTGTCGGGAAGTGGTAGCAGCTGGAGGTTGTCATACGAGGTACTGACTCAACACCGCCTGGTGGACAGCAGTGATGACTGTGAGGACTGTTATTCATAAAATATCGACAAGATAGCAATGTCATTGCTCCACAAAATTCCATTCATGTATCTTTGTTCTTCGCTAATCTACACGTCGTTGAATAACACTAAATTGTCATTGATATTTGGGTTTTGCGTTTCTGTTTTTGAAGAGTGTACACAACACAATGATAAAACTGCACCTTTGGTGCAATAAAGAAAGTCAACATGGCCATGTAGACTGTGTTGTGTTTAACATCAACGATAGTCATTTTGGATGAAAGTGGGATTGTGCTCTTGCGGGAGTGCGTACGTGCGTGTGTGCGTTGGACGTTTGTGTATGTGTGTGTTCCAAGAGCCACCAACAAGAGCAGACATAAACATCCATTTTCCGCTACGTTTTGAAACGCTATGAATTAAAATGAGACATGCTCATGTTTGAACCACATTTACAGTCATGCGTATGTCAGTTGGGACAAGGTTCATAGTGATGAGGATATGCTCAAGCCAGTCTCGTCCCAAAACAAACAATCGTTTTAATGAAAAATTCCGAAAGTCCCTACTTGGAAAATGTCATTGCAACAAGTCCGTACATAAAGTCTATTGTCCCTCTTAGAACCTCCTGCAGACCAGGTTTCCTGACAAGATCTGTCATGGGACGTGGCTTCAGTCACAGTTGTTTCCTGCATGGTGAACCAGTTTTCTGGCTTTATGGCGGCCGTATTTGTAACGACTTTGAAGTTCAGATTAGGTGTCCTAGTAGAAGCACTTGCCTGTGAGTAATTTTATGGCTGAATAAAAACCTTTTTGTGAACGAAATGTGTCATGTTCTTTTTTGAGGATGAGAAGAAACGATCTATCAAATTTTGATTAAAATATTCTGCTGGGTTGTTTTCAAGATTAAGTGCTGCTGAACCCCCAATGTGCAGTGATGTCGGACAGGAGATCCCGGATGTGAGCACATGGTGATTGTGTCTGATCTGTCATAACATATTATCCACTCAGCATGTAATGCGGAGGGATATAGCCGTCGCCTCATCCGTCTGTCCCTCCGTCCGTCTGTCCCTCCTCCGGCAAACATAACAAACTGAGAGTAAGGTTGTGCCTTTTCCTATTTACAGATTTTTTGGCCTTTACGTTTTTCTTGCCTTCCATGGAAACGTTTTTGGACATAGTCTAATGGGAGGAATGGGCTTCGTTTCCGGAGCATAACTCAATGACCGTTCATTATGTTTCTGCAAAACTTGGTATATATATCACTCAGAACATAAAGTGGTGCCTTTTACTATTTACTGGCTTTTGTAATTTGTTATTGTTTCGGTTTCCATGGAATCGATTTGGACTTACTCTCAAAGGGTGGGAGGGGTTTCGTTTCCAGAGTATAACTCGGAAACTTATTGATATCTTTCAGCAAACCTTGGCTGATATGTGACGCTGAAACCAAAGCGTTGCCTTTTGCTGTTTAGAGATTATTTATCAAAAGGGATGGATGGGCTTCGTTTCCATAGCACACCTCAAAAAACCTTTGATATCTTTCAACAGAACATGGCAGATGTAATAGGCACATCTTAAAGTGGTTCCTTGTGCTGTTGTCATTTAAGTTTTTCATCTTTTCCATGGAATTGTTTCGAACTTAGTCAAATGTCAGATGATCTGATTTTTTTCAAATACGTGGAGACCGGAGGATATGTGATCTTTTGATGACTCTTGTTCATTTCGTCATAACAAATCTGTTAAAAGTCAATTGGAGCAACGCCAATTACTTTCAGGCCAGACAATGCCTTCAGAGAACCTTGTGTGTGGCATATTCTAAAATGTTGCCAAATGGAGTAAAATTATTGATTTTAGAACCCACCTTTTCTGGCCAATGCTGTCTGGTTGGTTCAGAGAAGGTTTATCCATGTCGCGTGTCCTTACTGGTTGTTACAGTTCGAAGCATGTATAAGTAACTACACATATTTCCTAACAATCTGTGAGTACGTAACTAATATTGCCTCTAGTCTTATCATTCGACCCACTTGATATTCACCCATTCCCTGCACAGTTAACAAAGGCGCGTTTTCACGAAATAACTAGTGCAGGGTGACACCCCACATTGTGACATTTTCTTCCTCTTTCAGCCAAATGGTCAATGGGTGAGTAGATTCTGCGTTAATGTCTTGTAAGCTAGGGGGAGAGGCAACATCCTTAAGACCTATAACCATTGACACATGGGTTGAGTAACAACCCCAGGCCACATTCATACCACTCCTTCAGTACGGATACGTTCTAAGAGAGAACATTATAAAAAGTGTATAACTTTTAGCACTGAGAGTAGTTCCTAGCCTGAAAATACTTGAACCATTTTTATGACTAAATAAATACCCTTAACCTTTAGTTGTCATTCAACAAAAGACATACGCCAACTAGAAACTTCCACTGTGTGCTTGGTGGCAATTTCTTGAATAAAGTGACTGCAAAGAAGTTTATTCATTTCCACACAATCTGCAACCATTCATATTCAGCCATAAGCTTACAAGTATAACATTCGAGTCGGGTCATTTTTATCACCACTGATGCACATTGTAAATAGAATTAATAACAACATTGTGCTACTTGTTCCCAACTCAGAAAACAGTCAAATAGTTAGTAAAATTGAAAATGGGACTATTCAGCGATGCACTGATATTGGCATCGAACAACTCTGGAGCCGTCATACCACGCTTAAATATTCATATCGAAATCCTTTCACTGCATTGTAGATGGTCTGTGTTACACACAATAAATTTTAGGTGTTGCTGAGAAATTAGATATTTACAAAAAAATAAACGCTGAATAAATCGCCGAAAGAACATTGTTGGATATGCTTATCATCTTTTTAATGGTTTACAAGTTTTAAATTATTCACCTTCAAAGAATCATTCCAAGTCGCTTTAAAACCGTTTTCATCGGCAGAAGATATTCATAATCCTATTTTCGACATCACCTATCGTAACGTAAACCACCCGTCGTTATTCAATGATCCCTCGGTTAGAGCAGCGAAGTAATCTAGAGGTTAAGCGTACGGGTTCGGGTTCGATTCCCCACATGGGCAGAATGAGAGAAGTCCATTTCTGATGCATCCGCCGTGATATTGTTGCAATATTGCAGAAAAGGGGCGTAACACTAAACTATTTTGTCATTTAGTTGAATTTGAGTGCGTGCAAGAGTGAATGAACGAATTAGTGATGAACGTCTGGTTTCTCACAGTTAATCTGTACCTATTTCTCTTTTGGTCATAGATCTATATTTGATCTGACGTCAATGGGATTCTACGGCACCACTGCGATTAGACAATTATGTTTGTGTCCAACTTGTTTACATTTAGACTTCCTGAAACACAATACAATTAACCATCAACATACCTTTTCGAAGGTGAAAAACACCAACGTCAAGCCTATTATAAATGGAACAGTCTGGTTATCACTTACGTATCACTATCTACTAACCAGCAGGGTTGTGAAACGATATGACGTCATGTATCATGGCATCATTGATGACGTCATAGTTATGATCACGGAAGCATATGCTACGTTTTTCTGCTGACATGGACGATTTGTTTATAACCTGTTTAAGTCATCAGATGGTCGAAATATTGACTCACTCACTCACTCACTCACTCATTCACTATCGTATCGAACTATAAAAGGGTTCATTTGAAGGAAATAGACATTTTCAATCGCCAAAAATATCACATTTTAAGATTCAGGTTCTAATAGCGCCACAGTTTCATTTTTTGGAGAGAGCATTCAAGTACTCCCTGGATGCCAGAGTGAGATATGTCTTTCTCTTCATCCTTAAGTTAGAAAAGTCGAGTAAAATATATTGAATGTACATCACACAAATACGCTTCATAAATCTGAACTCTGCAGGAAATATACCGATCTTGATATAACCTGTCATTTTCGGCGAAGCCAAATTGCTTCTGAAAATGACTTCTGAAATTAGGTACATCACAAGTTTCAGCACTTTTGACACATTACGCCTTTCAAGGCGGTATTTTGGTAGTTTCGTAGCGTGAATATCTGACATGTGAGAATGAATATGTCAAATTGGCGTTTTAGTGGTCGTTAAACTTTGTTTTTCATCAAATAACCAATGATGCCCCTGAAGCGTCACCCATGAAGAATCGGTTGTAATATTTTGGAAAACAGGTACACACGACAGTCGTCGTGAAAGCTAACGACTGTGGTAAGATCCAGTTTATTGTATCTAGTAATGACCGCCGTCCCAAGTCCCAAGACCAATTTATATATCCGTAGAAATATTTTCATACAATTAAATGTTTTTATCTATTTTCGCTTGCTGATTATATATATATGTTTTAGGCTCTAAATCTCTATCTGCCTGTCTGTCAGTTTCATTCCCTGTTATGTTTAGTGTCTCGTAGGCCCTGATGACTGGCTGCTCACTTTAACTTTTACTTGCAATACTTGTTTATTTACTTTATTGATGGTTTTATGTAGAGCATACGACACTGAAATAAAAATACACCTTCTTGTTCCTAATGTAACTTGCTTGCATAAGAGCGACGTGCCTTCTGTATACCACACCCCCGACTTGAAAGAGATAATCAAAAGACACTGAATACAAATGATCCATGTCACTACTGTACTGTCGCCCACAGAGGATCATCAACACCCCTATCTGACGTCCCATATGAAAATATCCCCAATTAGTAGGTAATGACTTAGTTTCCCCCCTCAACATTGTCAGTCATAAACAGTGGTTCAGCGCTATTTGCCTGACACATTCGCGTTGCTTCAATAGTGTATATGGCGCTCTTGCATGCCGGACCCAATCAAAGTGCCAAGCGAGGAATGAGGATTTAAATACCCTCTAAAGCAAGTTTATTTGCATTTCAGGCTGACTTAACAAGCTAATGGCATCGGGTGTTAGGCATTCTAAATATGAAAAGAACTGCGTTTTGAAACGCAATTAAGGAATTAGCGTTGTACATGGCTTGTGAAATTCGTTTGGTTCCGTTCGTTGTTTAAGGCCGCACTCAGCAATACTCCAGCTAAATGACGTCGGCCTGTAAGTAGTGTGGACCAGACAGTCCAGTGGGTCCTGAGAATTGATCTACACAGCTGATATATGATGACTTGTGTCAAACAAGTTAGCAAGTCTGACCACACGATCCCGGTGATCGCCTCCTAAGACAAGTATGGATCCTTGAAGACAATGATATGACTATATATTCACGCATTTCGGAAAAAAATGTCATATAAAACGAGACACAAACATCATGCCAAGTCGACGCACAGTGTTTCCATAACTGAGATTGGAGTTCTTCAAATCCTTATCAAATAGAACTCTAAGACCAGACAATACCAAAGCACCGAAAGAGATACAATGGCGCGGAAAGGCAAAATACTTGTGACAACATTCCATCAAACCCGAAAGAATATTAACAGAAGCATTCTAGCAAAATCATATCTTTGCAAGCATGCTTTAAATTCTTAAATAATCTTGTTAGAAACACTGGTTTTGTGGTTTTGTGGGAATGAGAAAACTGCAGTAGTGCCGTGACTACCTCCGTGAATAAACCTCGATGAACCTGTTCAAAATGGAGTGTCATACTCACTGAGCTGACCCCAACGGTTTCCTTCTGAATAGTGTCATGAGCATTCTAATGAAAACAACACGCCTATCGCCTTCCACTTGTACCTAGAGCAAGTCAGGGATGTAGCACTGTGAGGTTGTCAGAACCGACAGTTGCAGTACTCACACTAATGCACTTATGTGAAATATTGCACGCGTGACATGATCCTCAAATTGACGAGATTGAGGCTACAGATTCCTCCATACAGTTTTTGGTGAGCGAATAATGCATTCGCAATGGGTACAATTTCGTCTCTCTGCTCCAGTTGTGTAGTCCATTTAACGTATTTCCTTTGTATAAACAATGAGCACTTTTCCTAAACCGTTTAATCAGTATTCCAGCAATAGTGAACCCAGCCGCATACATTCGCGCATAACAGGACCAGGAGGGCTCACAAAATACTGAAATGAGGTCGTGAGAGAATCTTATCTCAACATATTCAGTTAAGTAAAATATCTATCGTTTATTTTCACGTATTAGATGCTTGCCGGAACAACCTTCAGGGCTTCAGGGAATGATATAACCCTCCATAATGCAGTGTCAATTCTGAATTGATGTCATGAAATTCTTAGTCAAGTCAAACCCAGACTTCCAACCACGACAGCAACTCATCTAATCCAGTTCTTGATGACATGTCTTGTGGTGGTGTTTGATTGAAACCATCGGATCAAAGGCGGAAACACGAAAGTCTGATAATCATGTCACATGTGCTGGCAATGATGTTTTTGAGGACCAGCTGAGACATGCCTCTCTTTCACACATATGCAGTCAGGACCCTGTAATCGGTTACGTGATTCAATACGATATCTGTCTGTGATCAAAGAGATTTTTACATTGGTCATATGGAACTATAATCTGATATTTGCCTGCATGACTTGGAATGATGTGATGATATGATTGAAAACTGACAGTTCTTTTAGCGGTTTATTGAGTATTAGTCACCTTTTGCGTGGTGTAGGCGGTTGTCTCGCCCGCTAGAAAACACGATTAGTGTTGTAATCTAGAGTTAACGTCCGCTGTGTAATAAACTTGAAGGGCTTGAGGGAACTGCCATGCGTATAAGACAACGACAACACAAGCAACAATAGCATATAACGGCTTGAACATAACACCCGTTGCATGTTATTCATGGGATTACTGTTTCTTGGTACAGTACAGATTCAGTACATTGTTTGGTTTTATCTCATTCGCGATTCGAACACACACTCCCAGATTCAGTTACCTAATGGCAGCTTGTTTGTTTTCTCTTTTGAACACTGCACTAATAATTATTTCAGTTATATTCAGGCGATCTGTAAATAATCCACTGGTCAACAGCATGAACATCGATCTACGCAACCAGGATACAATAGCATGTGGCAATGAAATCAGCGAGATCTGACCACTCGATCCCATTTCTTGCCTCTTTCGACAAGCATGGTTTGCAAGACGAATTCGGAATTCGAATCTCGGATATGTGAAAATCTGCCTCATCTGTTAAAAGGAGTTAGATCAACTGAAACCAGTTTGAGTTTGAACACTTTGATCAGTCGAAATCGGTTTGATTTGGATTCGATCAGCTGAATGTAATCATTCACTGGATTCACTGGTTCAATCGGATGACAACAGTTTGATCGAGATCAGAGTGATCAAGTGAGACCAGTGTAATCGGTTAGAATTACACTGTAATTTGATCTGTTAAATCAGTTTGATCGTTTGAAATTAGTCTGATCGGTTAAAATAGATCTCTTAACCAGTCTATCTCTTGCAATCAGTATGAAAGGTTGAAATCAGTTTCATCCACTGAAATCGGTGTGATCAGATGAAATCTGGTTGATCCGTCAAAAATTTATTACATCAGTTGAAGCAACTTGCAATTTGATCTGTTGAAATCGGCCTCATCGGTTGAAACCAGTCGTATGAGCTGAAATTACTTTGATCATGTAAGACCAGTTTGACCTATTAAAATAGGTCACGTAAAATCAGTTGGATTGGTTGAGATCACGTTGATCAGTTAAAATCAGCTTGATCAGTCTAAAACAGTTTGATCAAGTAAGACCAGTGCAATCTGTTCAGTTGAAAATCTTTCATGGATCGACATCACGTTAGTCTGCTAAATCAGTTTGATAGGCTAAACTTGATAAGAAGGTCCCATTAGACGTAGTAATTCTATGTTTAACGAACCTCGTGATTAGATACATAGTGCCTTATCTGTCTCTCGGCAGCCGGGAGCTACTAAAGGTGTAAGTAATTGCGGTCGTAACTACTCCACTATTTCACTGTCTGAGCCAATTTATCAACCAGGACATGGCCCTCCTTAGCGTATTTAACTGTTTATAGGGATGCGAAATGCCCCTAATACAGTTTTCATTGCATGCAGGAAGTGAGAACAATTCCCCGGAAATCATTCTTTCTCCACTTTAACGGTTTCTTTATAGATGTTTCATTCTTGGCTACGATTATCAGTGCGTGCACATCTTGGACGGTACGGAACTTGTTTCAGGAAAGTCAAGTATAGCCAGTATGGTACCGGCCGTTAGTCGGTCGTAATATATGAACAATGTGATTCAATGGGTATTTGTTGAACAGCATGGCAGTTATATCACGGATTACCAGTACCGAACTACTGTTTTGCTGGTGGTCGTGGTTTTTGGTATTTATTTATTTTTCTTTAGTTTTATTATTTATTATTTTTCTTTAGTTTCATTATTGGTGTTCCTTTGTTTGTGTTTTGTTCATTCTATTTCCCATGTGTTTTTGAATGATGCTGCCCATGGGTGGTTGTACATTCACCTTTTCACCAACACCTGGTATGGTGACTCTTTGATAGTAATTCTGAAACACAAGTCAAGTGACATTTCAAAACAGTTGTTTTGATTATCCTTGACATAACCGTTTTGAAAGCTTTTAAATTGCGAAGGCCTCGTGCCATTCATTCGATGTAACATGCTGTTTGAGGCTTGTGTATACTACAAAAAGGCAAAACAGTCCCTAAAAGATTGTGTGTCGCCTTGTGATTACTGCCTTGATGTCGCTCGTGACATCACTCACTAGTTTGTCGGGCATCAGACTTCATTACCCAAAGACCTGAAAACTATAGCAGGCACATTCCTGAATTCGTTCAATAACTCTGCAGTCTTTTGAAAGATACACAGAGTGTGTTTTTCATCTTCCTGGAATTTCCATCCTGACGTAAAATAGTCAAATATTTCCCTGTCTCAGTTTTCCTCGCCAATGTGGAAGTGTATGTCTTGATGCCATACACAACATGTACTCTTGTCAGTGCACACTCACACTAAAACAGACCTGACTGACCTTTCGTCAACTCATTTAAGCAAAATATCTTAAGGAAGCCAAGCGTCTATTTAAATAAGGTGAGAAAAGAACCTTTTCTATATCTATTTCGTTTGCACTCTCTTGCTGGCTTGGAATGAAGATAAAAAGCGGATGAAGCGACATCTGTTTATCTGTTTAGTTTATCTGAGAAATGTTAAAGAAAGGACAAGGTGTGAATGCCCTCATCATATATTCGACTTTGGGTTCTAAGGTGTCAGCAAACATATATCACTCATGCTAACTTGTCATTTACGCTGAATCCAAAACAGTGATCTATGTGTTGGCGAGGAACTATTACTATTCGCTGAAGCGAGGTGGTTGTAGGGTTTCTGATGCAACCGGAGGCTTCATCTGTGCCAATATACCTCAAGCTGGAAACTATACTGAGCTAGAAAAGAAACGCTGATATCGCAAATGTTTCGAAAAAAACCATTAGATAAGACGTAAATCACAACGAAATACACAATGACATTTAGAACGAATTAATTTATTTTGAATGACATTTTCCTTACTAAACACAGTGCTTAATGGGATAGCTGGATGACCTTTGACTTTTGACGCTGACACTGTGTGGGTTCGAGTCCCTAATGTGACTAAACAAAAGTACACGAATCTGTATGTATATTGAAAAATTGCCCGGTACTCCGACTGTCTGTGTAGAAACGACCGCAAGCAGGATCATGCCGCTCGTACAACGTAGGAAACGCATTGGATTTGAACGGGAACTCCGCTCACCTCAATCGTGTATACTTGTTTGTCATGCCTGGTGTAAGCAACTTAAGAGGCCTGAACTCAGTGTATTCGTTCGTCCTCATCAACATTTTGTTCGTCTTAATTATGAGCTAATCCGCCAATCAACTGTATACAACCTGTTGACACTCTGCTGAATATATATATATATATATATATATATATATATATATATATATATATATATATATATATATATATATATATATATATATATATATATATATATATATATATATATATATATATATGTGTGTGTGTGTCTGTCTGTCTCTCCGTGTGTGTGTGTGTGTGTGTGTGTGTGTGTGTGTGTGTGTTGTATTGACGCTCATGATGCTATTAAATGTTTTTCGGATGAACTTATAACTCGATAATGAACTCGTAATTCCGTAGCTGATGTGTGTATACAAAAGTCCTCTGCACTTCCACATATTGGAAAACCATGCTTCAATGCTGACTGCAAACAAGCAAGGAAGGCAAGGAAACAGCACACATTATCAACTCCTGAAGCACTTACCAGAATCCTGTCTTCAATCTCTGTTGAATATATTGGATGATATTTGGACATCGGGTAACTTTCCTCCCTCATGGCGTGATGCTATAGTAGTACCAATACCTAAACCTGGACGTGAGCATACGGATCTGTCAAATTATAGACCAATTTCATTAACTAGCTGTATTCGCAAAACCATGGAACGCATGATAAATAATAGACGTGTTTGGTACTTGGAAACAAATAACCTTATAACCGATACACAATGTGGTTTCCGTAAAAAAAGAAGTACTTCGGATCACTTAGTGAGTTTGGAATCATTTGTGAAAAACGCTCTAATCAATAAACAACACGTTGTGTCTACCGTTTTTGATCTTGAGAAGGCATATGATACAACTTGGAAGTATGGCATTTTAAGAGAATTACACGACTATGGTTCGTTATTTGTGGATGATTTTAATATTTCTTGTCTTGGGAAATATGTGTATACTATTGAATGGCAACTGCAGTTATGTTTAAACGAAACAGATAAATGGTGTTTTGAAATTTCTAAATAAAAAAACTAATTGCAAACATTTTGCCGGAAATATAAACCACATAAGGACCCAGAACTGTGTTAAATGGCACTCCCATCAAAGTTGTCAAGGAGGCCAAGTTCTTAGGTCTGATTTTCGACTCCCATTTAACTTTTCTTCCACATATCAAATCCCTAAAAAAAAAACTACATGCCTGAAGGCACTTGATTTATTGAAAGTTGTGTCTAAATAAGTGGGGAGGAGATTAAGCTACCCTTCTCCACTTATATAGATCATTTGTCCGATCGGAGCTTGACTATAGCTCAACTGTATATGGTGGAACGTACAAAACGCAACTTAAAACCATTAGATTCTGTTCATCATCAAGGTCTAAGACTTTGTCTTGGCTCCTTTCGAACTTCGCCTATTGACAGCCTGTATGTCGAGGATGATGAAAAATCTTTTGAGCAGCAACGTATCAAATTAGCTTTACAGTATGTAACAAAACTATATTCCAGTGAGTCCAAGCCCTGCATATAACTGTGTTTCCAATCCTCTATATGGGGATTTATACAATAGGAAATCTTCTCTTGTTCCGCCTCTTTTTGTTTAAGAATAAAACCACTTATTTCTGCTGCCAACATTCAGCTGGATAATATAGCCCCTTCCCGTCTACTTTCTTCTCCTCCTTTGCAATTTGGTTAGGCCCCAAGTGAACCAAACATTGACTACATTTAAAAAATCAGAAACTAATGAATTACAATATAAACAAGAATATAATCAATTAAAACATACATATAGCAGTTATAAATCCTTCTCTACAGATGGATTCAAGGACGGTGGCGCATTGCCTTGTGCCACTGCTATTTGATCCAAAACAGTATCTTCTAGATTACCAGACAACAGCTATATTTTCATAGCTGAAGCTAATGCCATATT
The DNA here is from genome assembly GCF_037392515.1 of Haliotis asinina. NCBI lineage: Eukaryota > Metazoa > Mollusca > Gastropoda > Lepetellida > Haliotidae > Haliotis > Haliotis asinina. Next base: position 61,568,284 of record NC_090283.1, read on the forward strand.
AAATATATTGCTCTTAAATATATTCAAAGACACCCTAAACATAAACAGTATACAATCTCTTTCGTGCCGTCAGGCTATTAAAAATATGTCTTGTAAACATCCACTCTTAATTGAAATTGTTGAATTGTATAATACTCTTGATACTGGCCAATACGGCATCGTCTTTTGTTGGTTACCCAGCCACGTAGAAATTTCTGGTAACACAATGGCCGATCTTGCTGCCAAGGCAGCACTCAACAAATCTGTGACACCACTTCTTATTCAATACTCTGATTACAAAGTTAGCATTAGAACCTACATCCGTGATCTGATGCAGAAGACGTGGGACACCCAAATAGGTACAAATACATTACATGAAATAAAACCGTATATTGGTTACACCTACTTGGGCTGTCAGTCCAGATTTGAAGAGGTTATTTTACGAAGATGTCGTATTGGCCATACAAGATTCATACATACCTGTTAAAAGGTGAGGATCTTCCGTTTTGTATTCCTTGTGATGAGAGAGTCACGATTAAGCATGTCCTGCTTGACTGTGTTGAATTCTCCATCACATGGGGTAAATATTTCAATGACAAAACTGTTAAAGATCTTTTTATCAGAGGTAGTTCTCATGTAATTATTGTTTTTTAAACAGAAATGTATTTCATCACTGAATTTTGTTCTGTTTTGTTATGTTCTGTAGATAGTTGCATTTTAATTATTGGTAGTTTAAATTAATAACTTGAATTGTTAGTGGCTGTACCCTCAAGGGGGTTGAAGTATTGTAAAAATATTGTCCTTAGAGGTTACGTAAGACCAAAAACATTCACAGTAATTTTAAACTTTCCACTCTTCTTAATCGTAGCATATGTGTATTTTTAATTTTGGGCTAGATGTGTGTAAATTGCTAACAGCTGAAAGGATGATGTAAATCCAGCTAAGGTCCATGCAGGTAGGAAAGGTAAGTCCCCACGGTCCCCACTCACTCACTCACTCACTCCCTGTGATGTCTTACGAACATTTCTTGTGATTCCAGATCACCTACCTGAACGTACACTGATTTGTACGTGTTCTGAAACAAACGTCTTAAACCGTGAATGAGTGAGGCTAGCAATATTCCAACAACATCACGACAGGGGGCATGTGAAATGAGCGCCTCACATTGTACCTACTTGTGGAATCGAACTGAGGTCTTCAGTGTGACGACTAGACGGTTTAACCACTTGGCTAAATGTTAATCGGTTAATCGTGAAGAAAACAATTTGAAAAACTATACTGTCATTATCTAGAACAAAATGTCATGAACGAGAGGCAATTACATCTAAGAAATGCGGAGTGAATTGCGTGTGTTCATACCAGTGGCGTCTTAATGACGGCACAACTGAAAATTTCTATTTTCAGAGTGTTTGTTTTCAATTCAAAACATTTACGTTATGCCTGAGCAAACAGAAACAGTTGAAATATATTTAAATTATTCGGGTGTTTTTTGCAGTCTTAGTTTCTAAAATCCCCTACTCATTTGTCATACACAACTTTTATTGGTTTTCGGAACCAACGGCAAGCGGGGCTGGGCTTTGAAGCATAGCCAAACATAGCACCATGGTTCAGCACTGTCGGTATTCAAACTAATTGAATATTTAAAGTTACTTGTATAGTTCATGAATTTCCACCATCAATTTGGACGTTTAGAAAATATAACCCGGCATCCAGACACGAACACGATTATTGGAGTTAACAGCAACTTGGATACACACGTGTATGGTACTATGGCGGTGGGACTTTGTAGTGTTGTTTCAACTTAACAACTTGACCTGCACAAAGTGTGCTGACGGAGAGACGATAATCGCAAGATATTGGTTTATCGTTACTGCCGTGTACGTTCACAATCATTTGGTGTTACGAAGCCGAAGATTGAATCAACGATTTCCGGGTCCTCGCTCTGACCACGGGGTAATCAGCGGACTGCATACCACGCACTGATCCTAACAAATTAGCGATTAGATTTTGTTCCATTGATCGACGTACGAGTTCTGCATTGGTATTAGTGCGGCAATATTTTCCCAAGCGTACAATTCCACATTGTGTTCTGCGGGTTCAATATTCAGTGGTGCATTAGGACGTCATCGATGATATGATGACGTCATAGCATTCCAAAGTGTGTGTTGCAGGGAGATACTTTCGCTTGCACTCGTTTGATACCAAATCATTAACTTGTTTAATGAAAATGGTATTCGGTTTATTACTCTAGACACATAAATTGATAGAAACTGCATACAGTGTAATGGCTGTGATACCCATTTTCCAGAGCAAAGCAAGGTCTAATATCAAAAAGAGCAATTTGCATTGTGGCGTCAATGAAAACTGAAACCATAATGACGTCATTATTGGCCGTATTACACTAGTGTAATACTGCCGTAGAAATATTACACTGCAGTATTTTCCTGCGGGCGAGTAATAAATTTTATAAATAAATACTCCATAATAACCCTTTGACCTGGAAATTGTTTAGCAGCTATTCAGCGCTAGATGGCTCATCTGATACTAACAACTGCGAAATTGCTCTGGTATCCATGGGGACATGGAAAGGGTAACTCGTTGTCTTCTGGAATCTATTCTTCAACAGATGCTGACCATTTTCTTCCATGACATCCCCGTACCAATCATAGAAGCACTTACCCATGTATTCACTTGGGACCCCACTTGTGATAACATATACTCTATCAAAATTGTAGCCACGAACGCCGAAATAATAAGTATGGAACAAGTACATTGCACGCCAAATCAACTGTCGGACATTCCAATTCTGTATCAACAATGCTTGATGGCTGTTAGCTGAGGTAGTTTAAAGAAACGAGGAGACAGACAATAGTACTACGATCGGAGATACATGTTTGTGAAAACAAACTAAAGCTCAATTATTTTGATATACTCTTTGGATCAAAATAGTTTTCTTACTTAATGGCAAATCCCCACCATCACCACTAGGGATAATCTAAAGCTGGGTTAACACTCTATGTAACAAGATACAATACAAATTGTTACGGGGTGTGTTTTTGTTCACTAAAATCTCATATTAATTAGTTTTAGTTGTCATGAGTGATAAAACTTTAAAGCGCAGAGTGTGATAACTTAGGTAGTGCAATTAAACCCCTTTAGTAAATGAGAGTTACCCGCCCTTTGCTATCCTCCCGGTGATAGATCGAGAAGCGATTCGGTCATTGTGCTTATCGATATAGCTGTATTTCTCCAGAATTTTAAGGCAGGTATATAAGCGGTTATTGTTTAGATGTACGGGGACTACTACATTGGACTCAGGGAACATGAACAAACATTTAAGCTACATCAACCAGGGCTTGAAAAACCCAAACGCCCGACGGCCGCGGCAAGGCAGCTTTATGTCGGGCAGTCAAATTATGGTATCTTACTTGTCCATGGGCTAGTAGATAATTTCAAATTATGGTTTCAAGTGAGTGAGTGAGTTAATATTTAACGCCACATCGGCAATATATCAGCCATATCGTTACGAGAACATTGAACAATATAAAAGAGCATATATACATTATAAAAACCTGTCATCGAAGGACAGTAAAACAACTAGAATATCACAATTTCAATTAAAGCTAGCATGGAAAGTTAAAACTAATAGCACTATTTAGACAATGCAATATAAAAACAGACTATAAATCGCCAACAACAGAAGGTAGATCACCACACTAGGAACCATGGGGACTTACATGGACCATAGTTGGATTTACACCACCACTTCAGCTGCTGGCGATTGTACGAAAAGTTAGCCAAAATTAAAATAACATGAATACTACGATTAAAATCCTGGTAGACTTAAATTTACTGTGAATGTTTGTGGACTTATATTTTTACAATACTTCAACACTCTTTGAGGGTACAACCACCAACAATTCAAGTTACTAATCCAAACTACCAATCATTAAAATACATCTATTTACACGACATGACATTCAAAATTCCATCAAAAAATCAATTTCCTTTAAAAAAAACAATAATTAAATGAGAAAAAAACGCTGGTAAAAAGACCCTTCGTTGTTTTAACTGTAAAATACTTATCCCTTGTGATGGAGAATTCAACACAGTCAAGCAGAATATGCTTGACCGTGGCTCTCGCATCAAAAGGGATACAAACGGAGGATCCTCACCTTTTAACAGGTGCAAATGAATATATCTAGTATGGCCAATACGACATCGTCGTAAAATAACCTCTTCAAATCTGGACTGACAGCCCAAGTAGGTGTAACCAATATACGGTTTTATTTCATGTAATTTATCGATACCTACTTGGGTGTCCCACCTCTTCTGCATTAGATCACGAGTGTAAGCTCTAATGCTAGCTTTGTAGTCAGAATAAGGAATAAGAAGTGGTGTCACAGATTTGTTGAGTGCTGCCATAGCAGCAAGATCAACCATTGTGTTACCGGAAATGCCAACGTGGCTGGGTAACCAACAGAATACGATGTCGTACTGGCCAGTAGCAAGATCATTATATAATTCAATAATTTCAATTAAAAGTGGATGTTTACAGGAAATATTTTTAATAGCCTGAAGACAAGAAAGAGAGTCTGAATATATTATATATTGTTTACGTTTAGGGTCTCTTTCAATATATATTTAAGAGCTGTTAATATGGCGTTAGATTCTGCTGTAAAAATAGAACTGTTATCTGGTAATCTAGAAGATATTGTAAATAAGGATTTGTACTTCCTATATTTATGTTTCAATTGATTATAGTTTTGTTTATACTGTAATTCATCCGTTTCTGATTTCTTAAATGTCGTTAATGTTAGGTCAACTTGTGACCTAACCAACTGGCAAGGAGGAGAAGAAAGAAGACGGGAAGGAGCTATGTTTTCCAGCTCAATGCTGGCAGCAGTGGTTTCATTCTTAAACAAAGAGGCGGAACAAGAGAAGATTTCTTATTGTATAAATCCTCATACAGAGGATTGAAAACACAGTTACATGCAGGGCTTGGACTCACTGGAACATAGTTTTGTTACATACTGTAAAGCTAATTTGATACGTTGCTGCTCAAGAGATGGCTGATCAGCCTCGACATACAGGCGGTCAATAGGTGAGGTTTTAAAGGAGCCAAGACAAAGTCTTAGACCTTGATGATGAACTGAATCTAATAGTTTTAAGTTGCTTTTGCAGGCTCCACCATAGACGATGGAGCCATAATCAAGTTTAGAACGCACGAGAGATCGATATAGATGGAGAAGGGTAGCTTAATCCCCTTCCCATTTAGAATTTGAAATCACTTTCAACAAGTCAAGTGCTTTCAGGCATTTAGTTTTAAGTGACTTAATATGCGGTAGAAACGTTAAGTGTGAGTCAAAGATTAGACCCAAGAACTTAGCGTCCTTAACAACTTTAATTGGTGTGCCATCTAGAGATAGTTCAGGGTCCTTATGTGGTTTGTATTTACGACAAAAATGGATGCAGTTGGTTTTCGATTTAGAAAATTTAAAGCCGTTTTCAAGACACCATTTATTAATCTTGTTTAAACACAACTGCAGTTGTCGTTCAATGGTATGCATATTCTTACCACGACAAGAAATATTAAAATCATCCATAAATAACGATCCACCAATTGAATCGTTTAAAACTTTTGATAAACTGTTTATCTTTATACTAAAAAGTGTGACAGACACAATACTGCCTTGTGGAACACCCTGGTCCTGATTGTAATGATCAGACAGGGTAGAACCCACGCGGGCTTGGAATTGTCTGTTATTTAAAAATTTAGCTATGAATTCAGGCAAACGACCTCGCAAACCGAAATCATGTAAATCTCTCAGAATGCCATATTTCCAGGTTGTGTCATATGCCTTCTCAAGATCAAAAAAGATAGACACAGCATGTTGTTTATTAATCAGCGCGTTTTTCACAAATGATTCTAAACGAACTAAGTGATCGACAGTACTTCTGTTTTTACGGAAACCACATTGTATATCTATGATAAGGCTATTTGTTTCCAAGTACCAAACAAGTCGATTATTTATCATGCGTTCCATGGTCTTGCAAACACATCTAGTTAATGAAATCGGACAATAATTGGATGGATCCGTATGATCACGTCCTGGTTTAGGTATTGGTACTACTATGGCATCACGCCATGAAGAAGGAAATTTCCCGGAAGTCCAAATATCATAAAAAATTGATAAGAGCGTCTCTAAACAGGATTCTGGTAAGTGCTTCCGGAGTTGATAATGTATGTTATCAGCTCCTGTAGCAGTGTCATAAGCCTGATCAAGAGCAGTATGGAGTTCATGAATAGAAAACGTTTCATTATAATCTTCCCCATTATCAGAATTGAAATTAATAATTTTCTTTTCTTGTTGTTTTTGATATTGCTGAAATTTAGGTAAATAATTAGAAGAGGAAGAATGTTTAGCGAGAGTTTCACCCAGTTTATTCGCAATATCTGATTTATCAGTAAGTAATTGATCTCCATGTTTAAGATGATGGACAGTAGATTTAGTACCTTTACCTTTAATTTTCTGGACCATGTTCCATACCTTGGACATGGGAGTCCGAGAATTTATTTTGGCTACATAATTTTGCCAAGATTGCCGTTTGTTCTGTTTAAAGGTACGCCGCACTTTAGCATTTAAAATTTTAAATTTATTTAAATAATGCACCATAGGATGGCGACGGAAATAATGTTCTGCTTTTTTCCTTGCCTTCCTAGCTTGTTTCTATTCATCGTTGAACCATGGTTTTCGAATATGTGGAACTGCAGAGGACTTTGGTATACACTCATCAGCTATGGAATTCTGTTCATCAGAAAAACATTTAATAGCATCAGGAACGTCAATAAAACGTTCAGGTTGAACTTTTTTCAGCACACAGTGTTTCATATAAAGCCCAGTTAGCCTTTTTAAAATGATGGAGGAACATCAGATGGAGTTACAGCTTTTGATATAGTAGGAAAATGGTCACTTTCACAGAGATCATCGTGGGTGGACTGACCATTCGAATTCATTAAGTAGTTCTGACTTTGTGAGTGACAAGTCGAGAGCAGAATAGGTCCCTGTACCAGGATGTAAATATGTGTTGGAACCATCATTATAAATACATAAATCATTGTCAGAAAAAAAGTCCTCCAACAACTTACCTTTATTGTTTGTAGTTTCACTACCCCAGAGTGGGTTGTGCCCATTTAAATCTCCCATTATAATACAGGGCTTCGGGAGAGCATAGTGTAAACGCTACACTGCAACAGCCCGCACATTAGTATAAAGTGAAACAGGGCTTTGAATAACGTTTTGTCTGGCTAGAATGGATGATCCACCAGTGGTCCTATCACCCGGAGGTGAAAAATAATGATGTGCATTTAATCGACGAAGATCAAATGTATCTGTTTGTTTTAAATATGTCTCTTGGAGACATATCGCTGAAGGTGTAAAATTCATGTAATTCATGTAAATTAGTCCTCAATCCTCTGCAGTTCCACTGTACAATATTATTGGAATAAACTATCTTTTGGGGGGATTTATTGGGGATCTATCCCTCACTCTTTTGGAGGGTGACAAGCTATGTGCCCTAGAATCGACGTTTCAGAAACGTCCATGTCTTCAAGAGACCCATGTTTATTGAACAATTGAATTTTGTGGCCCTTTAGGAGCTCTGCCACTTTGTTGTTTTGAAGCATCATGCTTTGGTTTAGGTTTACTTTTAACTTTGAGTGTGATTGAGATGATGATGATTTGTGATCAGAAGAAGACTTTGAGGTACTAGGAAGTGATTCCTCAGTCTGTGATGATATAGTAGGGTACAAAAGTTGTGGAGAATCGCACTTTACTCAAGTCAAGGTAGTTTGGCAGCCTGTGCTTGATGTTTGTTTAGAGCTAGACCCCGAGGATGTTTCTCTCTAGATCTCTTTACCAGTTTGTTCTTGCCTCAGAAAAAGAGATATTTTGAGTGAACTTCATTTTGCTCTTTCCAAACAGGACACTGTTGAGAAAATGATGAATATAATCACTGTCACAATCTTCTGTTGTGTGTGTCTTCTCACCACAGTGAGCACACACAACAGACAATGTGCAGGTATTTACACCGTGTCCATATTTCTGGTATTTAAAACACCTGAGCGGGTTGGGGATGTAGATATCAACTGGAATGTTACAGTAGCCTGCCTTCACTGATTTTGGAGCATTTGGACACGAGAAAGTAAACAGATATGTATTTGTTTTGGTGGTTTCGTTGTTTCTGCGAGTTGAAAAGCGCTTGACATAGAGCACACCTTGATCCTTCATTTCAGATCCTATATCAAGGTCCCACATATCATCAAACAATCGATCCCGATCCCTCACATGCCCACAATACCTTTGCTTGTGTTCAGGGTTTTATGTGGAGAGACCGTGACCGAAATGCCCACGAAAGATTGAATGTTCATCAGGTTGGTTGATTGTTGTCGTTTTCCGCATTCAATTAACAGCGCACCCGACCGTAACTGTCTAATGTTCTCAACGTCCCCAGCAATACCTTGAATACCCTTAGATGATGCGAAAGGGTTCAGCTTTAATGCTGTCTTGTCTGGAGTCTCAATAACATCAAAAGCAATATTGATTTATTGATACACTCAATGTAAGTGGTAAATTACCTAGGACAAATTACTTTTTGAAAGTCATTTAGCCTGTTTCATTTTCTTTTTGTTCCCATTTTTGTTTTTTGAATCCCCCCACCCCCTGCATCAACCCATGTCCCAGTTGTAACTAGTGAACAACTAATAATGTTACATGTAACTGGAGGCAACACTGCAGGAGTTTTCAAACGCTTAAACACGTCTCTGAAAAGCTCGAGTGCGAGGCTGGTGCACAACTACTTAACTTATATGAGTCAACCGGTAGTCCAACCCACCATCATAGGTTCCTGACGCTCTAAGGAGACACAACTCTGCACAGCAAACTGCAGTGTTTTAGACCACCAGGCACGTTATGGTGAGTGTGGTTTTACACCCATGTCAGGAATCGAAACTGGATCTTCAACGTTAAGAGAGGACACTTAAAGCACTAGGATACCCAACCGTGTCCCCTTATAAGGACTTAACAGAATACAAAAAAAGTTTTCTGTTTACTAAACTTACGAAAGGCATATATTATCTATAATGGTCTTACGTTCTTTGCAGAACGTTCATCCATTGGTCAGTAAGTCGATCGGGAAGGTCTCAATACAGCTGAAGGTGCGTGTGCCAGCCTTTTCCGATTGTAGCGTGGTGAAGGAGACAAGACATATACCATATGTCAAAACAGACGACATACATATCTCTGTATGCGTGTGTAAAATAGAACAGGGCAGCCCTTGGAGCATTCCAAAATGAAACAAGTCCCCAGTGAGGTTTGGTTGTGATGACAGGAAGCGAAACTGATCGCGTGGTCAAGACTGGTCACTTAGTTTATTGCGTCTCATCTTACCGCGTGTACGAGGGTACTGATCCCGTAACTCGTTTTTCCTACAAACATGAATTTTTTAAAAACAACAACAATAATTATTTCAAGAACAATTTCTCTAACAAAGAACAAAAGACTAATTCATTCAAATGTGGAGTAAGGCCACGGTTTTATTCATGAAATACAAGGTAGCGAGAGTGTCGCGCAACACCTACAGCCTGGGCTAGGCCTAAACTATGTACAGACTACCGGCCTTACAGCATAGGGCAGAATGTACTGAGAGGATGAAGCCCCAATAGCCCCATCACTCCCTTGACACGCAGCAATAATGAAAACAACCTCCCAGGGTAAACCAAAAGAGGCCTAATTAAAGTGCACAATGCATGTTAACATTATGCTAAACTGACCTGCAAGGGTATTAACAGTACTCCAATAGTACAAAACGGTACTTCAATAGTACAAACGGTACTCCAATAGTACAAAACGGTACCCCAATGGTACAAACGGTACTCCAATAGTACAACAAACGGTACCCCAATGGTACATTTCCAATGCACGGTCAGCGAATTACTATGCCCAGACTGCAAGTATTACGCCGCGACGCGCATGCTGATCACAAACCTTCTGTCATGATCTTCACCGTGACTGGCTGCTACTACAGCTGAAGCATCTCAGGCCACGATATACATGTTGATCGCCAGCCCGTCCTCATGGATTCACTGACGCATACTGTGACTGTTGTTTCCATGCTCCCGGCCAAGTGCAATCTGCCATGTAGATTAAGAGCCAGCAACTTGTCAAAGCATAAAGGAATTAATACACAACACATTCAAAACCTTATAACTCTAAAAATGGGGGAGGGTATAGGGTGGGAATTAAATTGTGTGTTGCCTGAATGGCGCACTCAAAAGAGGACATTCAAACCATATGCATTTATCCCCCTTTCTTGAAAGGGAACAAGGGCTTGGATAACTGTGAGCCATTTTAGCCCGACACACAGAGTTACGTCCCATTGCAATAGTCGTTAATCCATACATTGGTATATACAAGGAAAATTTAAGTTCCTATAATCGAACCTTACACCTGAAATTACTGAAATAAAATATTTTATCCTGTAGGGATAAAAGTAATTAAATGAGAACTAACGGTGGTAAAGAGATCCTTAATTGTTTTAACTGTAAAATACGTATCCCTTGTGGTGACCAGAAGTAGAAGCTTGATCTTTCCGTAACATGTCCGTATAAGTTCTGTTATGTCGAACCCTGAATAACTCGAAATCCCAACGTAGGTTCTTGGCCCCCATGGCGAGCCACCTCCTCGTAACGCTAAGAGCTCACGAAGCCCCCGTTGTGGCTCCTTTGGCATATTTGGTCCACCAACCTGTTGGCCGTGGGTTGCGGCCTTGTGTCGGTGGAAGAAGGGATCCTGGTGGTTGAACCTACAGCTGTGTTCCTGTTGCTCAACACACCACTTCGGCCCTGACTTCACCTACACGGGTGGTTCAATGGACCCTGTTCAACCAATCGGCTGGCCATACTAAGCCATGCACGTGGATTATATACATGTCATTGCACAAATTAGATTTGGACTTGTTTTAATTTCGATCTTGGCTTTTGTTGTTCATCAAAAACTCCTCTGATTTTTAAATATGATGTTTTAAACTTATGGTGGACTAATAATTTATATTTTTCTGTATGTTTTTTATGACATAATCAAGAAGATGTAATTATGAATATTGCTTTTGATGTTAATGTGTACAGGACTGTTTATCGAAAAGTGTTAAATAGCAAAGAAAAATACGTCCATTTTATTATCATTTCAAAATTTAATGGCTACATTATGACTAGATATGAATTGAAATAAAAAATTATTTACAGTTTGAAACCCCTAATTTGAAATTATCTACTAGCCCATGGACAAGTAAGATACCATTATTTGATTACCCGAAATAAAGCTGCCTTGTCCCGGCCGTCGGGCGTTTGGATTTTTCAAACCCTGGTTGATGTAGCTTAAATGTTTGTTCATGTTCCCTGAGCTCAATGCAGTAGTCCCCCGTACATCTAAACAATAACCGCTTATATACCTGCCTTAAAATTCTGGAGAAATACAGCTATATCGATAAGCACAATGACCGAATCGCTTCTCGATCTATCACCGGGAGCATAACAAAGGGCGGATAACTCTCATTTACTAAAGGGGTTTAATTGCACTACCTAAGTTATCACACTCTGCGCTTTAAAGTTTTATCACTCATGACAACTAAAACTAATTAATATGAGATTTTAGTGAACAAAACCAACACACCCTTGTAACAATTTGTATTGAATCTTGTTACATAAAGTGTTAACCCAGTTTTACATTGTCTCTAGTGGTGATGGTGGGGATTTGCCATTAAGTAAGAAAACTATTTTGATCCAAAGAGTATTTCAAAATAATTTAGGTTTAGTTGTTTTTTTTCACAAACATGTATTTCACATCGAAGTCATATTGTCTGTCTCTTCATTTCTCTAAACCACCTCAGCTGACAGCCGTCAGGCATTGCTGATAAAGAACTGGAATGTAAGAAAGTTGATTTGGCGTGCAATGTACTTGTTCCATACTTTTTATTTCGGCGTTCGTGACTACAACTTTGATAGAGTATATGTTATCGCAAGTGGGGTCCCAAGTGAATACATCAGTAAGTTCTTCTATGATTGGTACGGGGATGTCATGGATGAAAATGGTCAGTATCTGTTGAAAAATGGATTCCAGAAGATAACGAATGACCCTTTCCATGTCCCCATGGATACCAGAGCAATTTCGTAGATGTTAGTATCAGATGAGCCATCCAGTGTTGAAGAGTTCCCCAATAACTTCCAGGTTAAAGGGTTATTATGGAGTATTTATTTATAAAATATATTACTCGCCCGCGGAAAATACTGCAGTGTAATATTTCTACGGCAATATTACACTTGTGTAATACGGCCAATAATGACGTCATTATGGTTTCAGTTTTCATTGACGCCACAATGCAAATTGCTCTTTTTGGTATTAGACCTTGCTTTGCTTTGGAAAATGGGTATCACAGCCATTACACTGTATGCAGTTTCTATCAAGTTATGTGTCTAGAGTAATAAACCGAATACCATTTTTATTAAACAAGTTAATGATTTGGTATCAAACGAGTGCAAGCGAAAGGTCATTTAGTATCTCCCTGCAACACACACTTTGGAATGCTCTGATGTCATCATATCATCGATGACGTCATAATGCACCACTGAATATTGAACCCGCAGAACACAATGTGGAATTGTACGCTTGGGAAAATATTGCCGCACTAATACCAATGCAGAACTCGTACGTCGATCAATGGAACAAAATCCAATCGCTAATTTGTTAGGATCAGTGCGTGGTATGCAGTCCGCTGATTACCCCGTGGTCAGAGCGAGGACCCGGAAATCGTTGATTCAGTCTTCGGCTTCGTAACACCAAGTGATTGTGAATATACTCGGCAGTAACGATATACCAATATCTTGCGATGTTTCGTCTCTGAGTCAGCATACTTTGTGCAGGTCAAGTTGTTAAGTTGAAACAACACTACAAAGTCCCACCGCCATAGTACCCTACACGTGTGTATCCAAGTTGCTGTTAACTCTAATAATCGTGTTCGTGTCTGGATGCCGGGTTATATTTTCTAAACGTCCAAATTCATGAAATATACAAGTAATTTTAAATATTCAACTAGTTTGAATACCGACAGTGCTGAACCATGGTGCTATGTTTGGCTATGCTTCAAAGCCCAGCCCCGCTTGCCGTTGGTTCCGAAAGCCAATAAAAGTTGTGTATGACAAATGAGTACGGGATTTTGTAAACTAAGACTGCAAAAAAAACAAAAAAAACACCAAAAAAACAAACAAAAAAACAACAACAAAGAAAAAAACAACCCCGAATGATTTAAATATATTTCAACTGGCTCTGTTTGCTTAAGCATAACGTAAAACGTTTCGAGTTGCAAACAAGCACATGTTGCGTGTAACGAAAATAGAAATTTTCCGTTGTGCCGTCATTAAAACGCCACTAGTATGAGCACACGCAATCCACTCAGCAATACTTAGATGTAATCCATTGTCTCCTGTCCATGACATTTTGTTCTAGATAATGACAGTATAGTTTCTCATTGTTTTCTTCACGATTAACCGATTGACATTTAGCCAAATGGTTAAACCGTCCAGTCGTCGCACCGAAGACCTCAGTTCGATTCCACACGTGGGTGCAGTGTGTGACGCTCATTTCACATGCCCCCTGTCGTGATATTGTTAGAATATTGCTAAAACGACACGAAACAAGCCTCACTCATTCACGGTTTAAGACTTATGTTTCAGAATAGTACAAATCAGTGTACGTTCAGGTAGGTGATCTGGAATCACAGGGAGTCACAGGGAGTGACTTGGTGAGTTAATATTTATCGTCACATCGGTAATAATTCAGCCATATCGAGACTATTATAAATCTCGAATCATTAATGATAATTGAAAATAGATATTGAAAACGAACGACACTATAAAAACTAGATTATCACAGATATTTAAACTAGTTAGTAAATCCAAAATATTTCAACTATAAATGACAGTACAAAAACAAGGGGAGTTGCTATGATAACGTTTATTCGAAAACAATTGGCTTGCTACGCGCCTGAAAACATGCTATATATTGCCCACAATGAAGGACAGCAAAATATCGTTATAAAACTAGTATGAAAAACTGAAACCTTTGAACAATACAACATAAAACAGGTTATGTCTTTCCAACAACTGTAGGTCACCATACTAGGGACTTACAATACATTTGCTTCCTACGTGCCTGAAAACATGCTATATATTGCCAACAACGAAGGACAGCAAGATAACCCTACTAGGGACCACGAGGGCTTGCAGTAGATATGCTTCCTGCATGGACGGCATGTAAAGGAAGTCAATACACGCATGTGAAATGTATGGTTGTCCTGAGGTCGCATCCGTGTGATTGTGTAAGAGTAATTGTACGAAAATATCACTATTGTTATTGTCGTGTCAAACAGAATCACGAAATATTGCGACCACTGTTTATCAAGCAGGCTTATTAACATAAGTGCTTTCCCCTCTCCCGATTATCACCACGTGATCTAAATACAGTTATATTAAATCAGGGAATGCCATAGAATATCCTCAAACGTACTGAAGTACCGAGACTTTCAGAATAAAGTATTGGTTTATTGAGTGTCCCTGTTATACTGATTGATACATGTTTTTGACAGTACAGATATCCTCAATTTGAAACGTCTTGACACGTTAGAATACTGGGAATGTGAAATGACTTGATGGATAATATACCGGCAGGAGTGATACTGCTACAAAAAGGGATATGCCTGACCGTTTTACTCGAGGGAGAAGCAGACAACGTATTTCCCTTACCGCCATGTCAAACGTACACCATTTCATTTTATTTTATTTCGAAGACCGCTACCGACGATACTCTTCAAAAAACGTAGGGGGACGTGAACTTTAAAGTCTGGTAGAAAGAAAACCCATTGAGGAATGTTACAATAATATTCATCCAGTGTATGAAACATCATTTGACGTCATTACCAAACAAACACAATGCATGGGAAGCACATGCACAAAGAGGGAGCCTCCTACACTTGCATGGGGTGTCATTATGAATCATGACATTTTTCAAGCAGGTCGATAAATCAGACAGGTCGATTATCGACCATTGTTGCCCATACCTTTCTTGCATGTGAGTATGGTCAGGGTTTTCAGGGTCAAATCACACACTACTGACTGCAATTGCTTTGAATGAAATCCATGTGGTGATGCATTCTCAAAACATCCATTATTATTGTATCAACATTGATTCAATCCCATATATCTCCCAGTTTCAACATCGTACATTGAAATTACAGTTCCCCCACTTTTTTAAAGAGTATATATGAAATGAAAACAAAATGGCGTCTGTTTCTCGACTGAATTTTTAAAATCAGTGACAAATATTCTGACAAACTTACAACTGCTATGAAAATGGTTAATAATGTATAAGTTGACTTTGGAAGCGGTTCAATGTATAAAATAGCTTCAATAAGGCAGCGAAATCAGGTAAAATAAGTTTGTACATGGTCAGCTCAGAAGCAGCTAATCTATCGGTTTTCGAACTCCGGGCACTGCAATACGTCATATTATGACGTCATACAATTGTAAGCGATACTGCTTCTCGGCGAACATTTTGTCAGTTGCCGTTTCTGCGAGTAACATTTTTTTCCAGTTGTCACCTCGAGAGAGAGGTGACATGAAAACTTGTTAAAGCGTCATTGACAAAGAAATATAAGTATTTAAAAGGAAGGCAAGATAAGACCGCCATCTGTGACCGGTGATTTTGTTAATCCTACCCAGAGTGTTGCTGAAAAATCGCTTTTTCAACTGTTTGTGTTGAAGTTTGGGAAAGAAAATCACCACAGATCTAATTTTATATTAATAATGAACTGACTGCATAAGGCAACAAATAATATTTAAAGTGTACTTTGAGTGTCGGCGCTACTACCAGGGTAGGACATGATTTCATTTTAGCAAACACCTGGTGTCATCAGTATTGTTTTTTTATTAGTTGACATAATCTTGACCCCTTAGTGAATTTGTTTGTGTGGACAACTGACATGATTATTGAAACGTATCTGTTATTTTGTTTAATACAAGCTGACTCTCGGACTCGTAAGCAGTGATTGAAAGAAACTGAACAATGCACATATACATGTATATAGCCCGACGTCTATTGTGATGCTATCCTGGGACATATGGCGACATTGCATCATCAGAATGTCAACGGGTTGTATATACTGACGGATTAGCTCATAATTAAGACGAGCAAAATGTTGATGAGGACGAACAAATACACTTCGGACTTCTTTAGTTGCTTACACAAGACATGACAAACAAGTATACATGAATGAGGTGAACGGAGTTCCCACTGAAACCCAGGGCGTTTCCTTGCACAGAGAGTCGCTATACCAAAATAATTTTCAATACAGATGAGAGCATATATGTACAATATATGTACAGACTCAACAATAGACAAATAGAGAAACAATAGCACAGTGTGTACTGTTGATGTGATGACAGACACAGCCAAGAAGGATCACCAATAAAGGCCATAAATGTCATATACAGTAACTAATGGAAGTGACCAAGAGGAACAGGGTAGCTGACAAGACAATGTACACTGCGGTAGTAAATTAAGGATGCAGACTAAATAATAACAAATAAGGCTCATACGTGACCAAGATGCCTTACAGATAAATCTTCTTCTAACAAGTGCTGCATTTGGGATTACACTTTCTCAGTAAATTACAGATTTCTGTACTTTAGTTAGGTTTAGTCACATTAGGGATTCGAACCCACACAGAGTCAGGTACCGAATCGTCAACAGACAAAGGTCAGCCATCTATTCGATCAGGCACCGGGTTGAGTAAGAATAATGTCATTCAAAATATATTAATTTGATCACTTTCTAAAAGGCATTTTGTATTTCTTTGTGATTTACGTTGTATCTTATACGTTTTTTTCAAAACATTTGCGATATTAGCGCTTCTTTTCTAATTCAGCATAGATTCCAACTTGTGACATGAGGTGTCTTGGCACAGAGGATGCCTCTGGATTACAGCAGAAATCCTCCAACCACCTCGTTTCGGCATATAATAATAGTTCAATTACCCTCCCAGCACATAGATCACTGTTTTGGATTCAGCGTAAATGACAAGTTAGCAAGAGTGATATATTTTAGCTGACACCTTAGAACCTACAGTCGAATATATGATGACGGCATTCACGCCTTGTCCTTTCTTGACATTTCTCAGATAAACTTACATAACGGCAGTTTTATGGTTAGGACATCTATATATTTTGTCGCTTTATCTGCTTTTTGTCTCCATTTCCAGCCAGCAAAAGAGGGCATACGAAATAAATATAGAAAAGGTTCTTTTCTAAATGATTTAAATAGACGCTTGACCTCGTTAACACATTTTGTTTAAATGAGACGAAGAAAGGTCAATCAGGTCTGTTTTAGTTTGAGTGTGCACTGATAAGAGTACATGTTGTGTATGGCATCAAGACATACACTTCCACATTGGCGAGGAGAACTGAGACAGGGAAATGTTTGATTATTTTACGTCAGGATGAAAATTCCAGGAAGATGAGAAACACACCCTGTGTATCTGAAACATCTTTCAGATGACTGCAGAGTTATTGAACGATTTCAGCAATTTGCCTGCTATAGTTTTCAGGTCTTTGGGTAATGGAGTCTGATGCCCGACAAACTAGTGAGTGATGTCATGAGCAACATTAACGCCGTAATCACACGGCGACACACAATCGTTTAGGGACTGTTTTGCCTTTTTGTAGTACTCACAAGCCTCAAACAGCATGTTACATCGAATGAATGGCACGAGGCCTTCGCAATTTAAAACTTTCAAAACGGTTATGTCAAGGATAATCAAAACAACTGTTTTGAAATGTCACTTGACTTGTGTTTCAGAATTACTATCAAATAGTCACCATACCAGGTGTTGGTGAAAAGGTGAATGTACAACTACCCATCGGTAGCATCATTCAAAAACACATGTGGAGACTGGGCAATTCCTCTAAAGAGACAATACACAAACTAAGGAACACCAAACATAAAACCAAAGAAAAATAAATAAATACCAAAAACCACGACCACCAGCAAAACAGTAGTTAGGTACTGGTAATCCGTGATATAACTGCCATGCTGTTCAACAAATACCCATTGAATCACATTGTTCATATATTACGACCGACTAACGGCCGCAACCATACTGGTTATACTTGACTTTCCTGAAACAAGTTCCGTACCCTCCAAGATGTGCACGCACTGATAATCGTAGCCAAGAATGAAACATCTATAAAGAAACCGTTAAAGTGGAGAAAGAATGATTTCCGGGGAATTGTTCTCACTTCCTGCGCACAATGAAAACTGTATTAGGGGCATTTCGCATCCCTATAAACAGTTAAATACGCTAAGGAGGGCCATGTCCTGGTTGATAAATTGGCTCAGACAGTGAAATAGTGGAGTAGTTACGAGCGCAATTACTTACACCTTTAGTAGCTCCCGGCTGCCGAGAGACAGATAAGGCACTATGTATCTAATCACGAGGTTCGTTAAACATAGAATTACTACGTCTAATGGGACTTTCTTATCAAGTTTAGCCTATCAAACAGATTTAGCAGACTAACGTGATGTCGATCCATGAAAGATTTTCAACTGAACAGATTGCACTGGTCTTACTTGATCAAACTGTTTTAGACTGATCAAGCTGATTTTAACTTATCAACGTGATCTCAACCAATCCAACTGATTTTACATGACCTATTTTAATAGGTCAAACTGGTCTTACATGATCAAAGTAATTTCAGCTCATACAACTGATTTCAACCGATGAAGCAGATTTCAACAGATCAAATTGCAAGTTGCTTCAACTGATGTAATAGATTTTTGACGGATCAACCAGATTTCATCTGATCACACCGATTTCAGTGGATGAAACTGATTTCAACCTTTCATACTGATTGCAAGAGATAAACCAGTTAAGGTCTATTTTAACCGATCAGACTAATTTCAACCGTTAAAACTGATTTAACAGATCAAACCACAGTGTAATTCTAAGCGATTACACCCGATCAAACTGTTGTCATCCGATTCATCATCATTCATCTAATCAAACTGATTGTAATACATTCAGCTAAACGAATCCAAATCAAACCGATTTCGACTGATCAAAGTGTTCAAACACAAACTGGTTTCAGTTGATATAACTCATTTTAACTGATGAGGCAGATTGTCACATATCCGAGATAGAAGTGGTCTTGCAACCCATGCTTGTCGAAAGAGGCAAGAAATGGGTTCGAGTGCTCAGACTCGCTGATTTCGTTGGCACATCCTGTTGTATCCTGGTTGCGTAGATCGATGTTCATGTTGCTGACCAGTGGATTACTTCCAGATCGTCTGAATATAGCTGAAATATTTGAGTGCAGTGTTTAAAAGAACAAACAAAACAATACATCCATTAGGTATAGCTGAATCTGGGAGTGTGTGTTCGAATCCCGAATGAGATCAAATTCATTTACTGAATCTGCACTATGCCACGAAACAGAAATCCCATAAATAACATGCAACGGGTGTTATGCTCAAACCATTGTATGCTATTGTTGCTTGTGTGGTCGTTGTCTTAACGCATGGCAGTTCCCTCAAACCCCTGTTTATTACAGCGGACGTTTACTCCAGATTACAGCACTAATCGTGTTTTCTAGCGGGCGAGACAACCGCCTACACCACGCAAAAGGTGACTAATACTCAATAAACCGCTAAAAGAACTGTCAGTTTTCAATCATATCATCACATCATTCCAAGTCATGCAGGCAAATATCAGATCATAGTTCCATATGACCAATGTAAAAATCTCTTTGATCATAGACAGATATCGTATTGAATCACGTAACCGATTCCAGGGTCCTGACCTGCATATGTGTGAAAGAGAAACGTCTCTCAGCTGGTCCTCAACAGCATCATTGGCAGCACATATGATATGATTATCAGACTTCCGCGCTTCCGCCTTTGATCCGATGGTTTCAATCAAACACCCCCACAAGACATGTCATCAAGAACTGGATTAGATGAGTTGCTGTCGTGGTTGCAAGTCTAGGTTTGACTTGACTAAGAATTTCATGACATCAATTCAGAATTGACACTGCATTATGGAGGGTTATATCATTCCCCGAAGTCGCCGAGAAGGTTGTTTCGGCAAGGATCTAATACACGAAAATAAACTATAGATATTTTACTTAACTGAATATGTTGAGATAAGAATCTCTCACGACCTCATGTCAGTATTTTGTGAGCCCTCCTGGTCCAATTATGTGTGAATGTATGCGGCTGGGTACACTTCTGCTGGAATATTGATAAAACGGTTTAGGAAAAGTGCTCATTGTTTATACAAAGGAAATAGTTAAATGGACTACACAACTGGAGAAGAGAGACGAAATTGTACCCATTGCAAATGCATTAATCGCTCACCAAAACTGTATGAAGTAATTTGAAGCCTTAATCTCGTCAATTTTGGGATCATGTCATGCAGGCAATGTTTCACATAAGTGCATTAGTGTGAGTGATGCAACTGTCGGTTCTGACAACCTCACAGTGCTACATCCCTGACTTACTCTAGGTACAAGTGGAAGGTGATTTGCGTGTTGTTCTGATTAGAAGGCTTATGACACTATTCAGGAGGAAACCGTTGGGGTCAGCTCAGTGAGTATGCCACTCCATTTTGAACTGGTTCATAGAGGTTCATACACGGAGGCAGTCACAGCCCTACTGCATATTTGTTATTCCCACAAAACCAATGTTTCGGACAAGATTCCAAAGGACTTAAAACATGGTTGCACAGTTAGGATTTTGCTAGAATGCTTCTGATAATGTTCTTTCGAGTTTGATGGAAATTTAATGTTTTCACACACTACTTTCCACGTCATTGTATCTCTTTTGGAGGTTTGATGTTATCTGGCCTGTGAGTCTTATTTGATAAAAAAGAGCTCCCATCTCAGTTATGGAGATAATGTGCGTCGACTCGGCATGATGTTGCGTCTCGTTTTATTGTTTTGCGAAATGCGTGTATACACTTTTTATGTTAATCAACAAAGCACATTCAGCTATCATCTAAATAACACTTTCCCGGTATGGACAAACATAGGAGGTATTTGAGAGAAGCATAATATCATGTTTCTTTTCTTTCTTTGACAAGTATCTACTAATTTACACTAATTTGCAGTGTAGTCTTCACTGTTAATCGTGATGTCATTGGACATTTCATTGTTCATGGTAGTGATAGAAATCCACATCCTTGAGCTTTAAGTGGCTTTAGTAGAGGAACAGGTTTCCACTTTATTGTTGAAGCATAAAATCGTTGAGAGATCTTGTATGTGTTAAGCCACTGACCCGAACTTGAGCTTTGCCTTTGAATTGGTAATGAATATACAGCCATTTTATGGGTTTCCAAGAATCCATACTTGTCGTAGGAAGCGATTAACGGGATCGTGTGGTCAAACTTGCTGACTTGTTTGACACAAGTCATTGTATATCAGCAGTGTAGATCTATGCCCATGACCCACTGAATTGTCAGGTCCAGACTATATACAGACCGACATCATATAGCTGGAATATTGCTGAGTGCGGCCTTGAAGAACCAACGGAAGTAATTTCACACGCCATGTACAACGCCAATTCCGCAATTGCATTTCAAAACGCAATTCTTTTCATACGCTAGAATGCCTAACACTGATGTCATGAGCTTGTTAAACCAGCCTGAAATGCAAATAAACTTATTTTAGGGGGTATTTAAATCCTCATTCCTCGTTTGGCACTTTGATTGGGTCTGGCATGCAAGAGCGCCATATACACTTTTGAAGCAACACGAATGTGTCAGGCAAATAGCGCTGAACCACTGTTTATGACTGCCAACGTTGAGAGAGGAAACGAAGTCATTACGTACTAATCGGGGATATTTTCATATGGGACGTGAGAGAGGGGTGTTGATGATCCTCTGTTGGCGATAGTGACATGGACCAATTGTATCCAGTGTCTTTTGATTATCTCTTTCAAGTCGGGGGTGTGGTATACAGAAGGCAGTCCGCTCTTATGCAAGCAAGTTACATTAGGAACAAGAAGGTATTTTTCTCAGTTTCATATGCTCTATATAAAACCATTAATAGAAGTACATAAATATATATTGCAAGTATAGTAAAAGTGAGCATCCGGTCATCAGGACCTACGAGACACTAATTATTGACTAATTATTGTCATTAAAATATAACAGGGGATGAAAAAAAATGACATACAGCAGATAGAGAGACTTTAGAGCCTAAAATATACATATATAGACAGCATGCGAAAATAGATAAACACGGTTAATTGTGTGAAAATATTTCTGCGAATATATTAATCGGTCTCCCAGCATTGGCTTTTAAAAGACAGCATTCATTATTAGATACAATAAACTGGATCTTACCACAGTCGTTAGCTTGACTAAAAGCAAGCCATAGAAAATTAATATTTGTGAAATAACACATGTCTTACGTCATTGTAAAGTGGATAAATGAAATGTCATTCGTCTTCGACGAAGGATAATTCGATCAGTACAATTAAAACACACTTCTTTTAAGGGCGCATTTTGATATCGACCTGTTTGCATATTAATGTTGGATACTCCGCGCCTGATTATTGCGTGGGTCTTGTACTTTACATCGTAGTTCACCATGTAAGGGGGAATTAGTGATATAAGTGTCGCAGCTGAATATGAAATGTACGGGATGTGACTTGCGTCTCATGACAGGCCCGCGTGAAACGTCACTCTGTAGAAATGCAATACGGAGGAGAACGATCATACAGCAGTCGTGTGTACCTGTTTTCTGAAATATTATAACCGATTCTTAATCGGTGACGTTTCAGAAGCATCATTGGATATTTGATGAAAAACAAAGTTTAACGGTCACTAAAACACCAATTTGACAAATTCATTCTCAAATGTCAGACATTCACGTTACAAAAGCACCATAATACCGCCTTGAAAGGCTTAATGTGTCAAAAGTGCTGACGCTTGTGATGTACCTAATTTCAGAAGTCATTTTCAGAAGCAATTTTGCTTCGCCGAAAATGACAGGTTATATCAAGATCGGGATATTTCCTGCAGAATTCAAATTTTGTGAAGCGTATTTGTGTGATGTACATTAAATATATTTTACTCGACTTTTCTAACTCAAGGATGAAGAGAAAAGAGAAATCTCACTCTGGCAAAAAAAATAAAATAAAACCGGGTCTCTATTAGAACCTGCACCTTAAAATGTGATATTGTTGTCGATTGAAATAGGCCATTTCCTTCAAATGAACCCTTGTGTAGTTCGATACGGCAGTGAGCGAGTGAGTGAGTGGGTTGAGATTTAAGGTCATGGTGATATTTTGACCATATGATGACTTAAACAGGTTATACACATATCATGCATGTTCAAAAGAAAAACTTTGCAGGAAAGATAAGTAAATAACTGGATTCACACATATAGGTCTAAATCTAGTAAGAGGTAAAATGTGGCGATTCATTCTTAAACTGGGCTCGTGATCACTAGCAGCCAAAGTTAGGCCACCATACTGCGAATCATAGAGTTTAATGCTACTTGTGCTTCCTGCGTGGCTCCCGGCTGGATTTACACCATCTCTTTGCACAAACCATACTGTACATATTGTAAATCATCTGTATGTTCTCTGTGTCACGTGTGATTTATGAGAATAAACTTCTTCTTCTTCTTCTTCTTTGGCTATTGGCGAAAATCAGACATTTAGACCTAACACAATTGCTGCTATTGAAAACCCGAATAATGAAACATACTGTCAGTGTCTTTGGACTTACTCACCCTCTCCGACCCTTGAAGATCCACTCTAGAATTATATTACGGGATCGGGTGGTCAGGCTCGCTGACATGGTTGACACATCCATTTCCAATCACACAGATCGATGCCCGCGATGTTGATCACTGGATTGTTTGGTCAAGACTAGATTACTAACAGAGCGCTGATATACAGCTGGGATATTGGTGAGTGCGGCGTAAAGCCTGACTCACTCACTTACGTACCATGAGTTGAGGCTATTCAAAGAGCAATGCGAATATATGCCGAACTCACGACATATGAGTGTCTTGCTCGAAAATAGCCACATGACAGTCATTGGTCCCTTTAAACCGAGAACCCGGAAATAGCCAAGCTGCTTTGTGTCTTCTTTCTGAAACACAGGGACTGGTGATAATGGAAGCATATGACGTCATCAATGGTATTATGAAGTGTGACGTCACATCTTTTCACAACCGTGCTGAAAAGTAGAGAGTGATACGGAAGGGAAAACAAGATCTATTAAAGGCATGAAATTTGTATTTTTCACCCTCGAAAAAATATGCTGGCGGTTAATCTTATTGTATTTCGCGAAGTCTAAATATAAAAGCTGGACAAAAACATAGTTGTCTAATCGCAGTGGAGCTGTAGAAACCTATCGACGTTAGATCAAATATAGATCCATGACCAAAAGAGAAATAAGTACAGATTAACTGTGAGAAACCAGACGTTCATCACTAACTCCTTCATTCACTCTTGCACGCACTCAAATTCAACTAAATGGGTAAACAGCCATGACCAGGTATTTTAGTGTTACGCCCCTTTCAGCAATATTCCAACCATATCAAGGCGGGGGGCATCAGAAATGGACTTCAGACATTCTGCCTATGTGGGGAATCGAACCCAGATCCTGGGTGTGACGGGCGAACGCTTTAACCTGTAGTTACCTCGCTGTTCTAACCGAGGGTTTGAATAACGAAGGGTGGCTACGTTACGATAGGCGATGTCGAAAATAGCGACGTGGAATGATTCTTTGAAAGTGAATAATTTAGTCTTGTAAATAATTAGAAAATGATAAGCATGTCCAATACTGCTCTTCAAGCGTCAGCGTTTTTTTATATTTTATATTTATATTTTTTTTAAATATTTTTTTTTGTAATTATCTGATATCTCAGCAACACGTACAAGTTATAGTGTGACCTGGACAATCTACAATGATCGTAATATACATTCCTAGCAGTGAAAGGGTTTCGATATGAATATTTAAGCGCGATATGACAGCTCCAGATTTGTTCGATGCCAATATCAGTGCATCACTTAATAGTCCCATTTTCAATTTTACTTCTACTTCTTCAGTGTTTTTACACATTATTTTGAATTGGCTGTTTTCTGAGTTCAGAATCATGTAACACAATGTTGTTATTAATATCATTTACAATGCTGGGTTGTTTTGAAGTTGTCAAACTTGGTGGTTTCTTCTCATCCTAAAAAAAGAACATGGCACATTTCGTTCACAAAAAGGTTTTTATTCAGCCATAAAATCACTCACTCACAGGCAAATGCCTCTACTAGGACACCTAATCTGAACTTCAAAGTCGCTACAAATACGGGCCGCCATAAAGCCAGCTAATTGGTTCCCCATGCAGGAAACAATTGTGACTGAAGCCAAGTCCCATTACAGATCTTGTCAGGAAACCTGGTCTGCAGGAGGGGGCTCATATATATATATATGTAAGGGCTTGTTGCAAAGTGTATTTTCCAGAAACTAGGGACGTTCTCAATCTTCTGAATTATTCATTGTTTGTTTTGGGACGAGACTGGCTTGAGCATATCCTCATCACTATGAACTTTGTCCCGACTGACATGCGCTTGACTGTAAATGTAGTTCAAACATGAGCATGTTTCATTTTAATCAATAGCGTTTCAAAACGTAGCGGAAAATGGATGCCAGTGTCTGCTCTTTGTTGATGGGCCTTGGAAAACATACACACAGACAAACATACGCACTCACGCAAGCGCAAAGTCTCACCTTAATGCAAAATGACTATCGTTGTGTGTTACATTTAACACAGCCAACAATTCCATGCTAAGTTGCCACCGATGATTTCTTGGTATTTGTGCTTTCTTTATTGCACCACAGTTGCAGCTACATCATTGCGTCATATATCATCAGAATCGATGAAGAAGATAGGTATTCAAGATTCAGCAGATTCCAGTGGTAGTGTCTTAATTACCATTGCCTGATAAGGTCTCTTCGTCCCTTGATCCTTTCAAGCCATCCTCGCTTCACAAATCAACACAGACCACGACACGGTGTTGTACAGTTTCCAATTAAGCCGATCTGTCCCCAAATGGAGATCCAGTGGTCACAATACATTTCAAGAGTGTTGCACATATGAACAGTCTTGTTGAGGTTCTGATGAGGGGGGCAGATAACAAGCTTAAACAGTTGCTGTCTTAAATGAATTACTGACTGTTCTGCAAACATCTCTAGAAGTAAACACGTTAAGCCCGTACGACCTAATGACGTTTTGTCAGAAAACGTGGATATTTACTGTATTTATACGCCGAAATGTTTTAGCAGGAGCAATAGGAGTGTAAACAATAGGAGAAGCCATTGTGTTCCTTTTATGTCTATAACATGTACAGACGCCTTGAATATGCGCAAGTATGAACAAAAGAAGAATTGTAGCTCTTAGTTTAATAGAGAGAGGCCTGATCAACTGTCTTGCAAAACAGTTTCGTGGAGGTGAGGGTTGGAATATTGGCCTTCAGTAAGCCATGCTTTTTGTAAGAGGCGGCTGAAAGGATTGGCTGGTCAGGCTCGCAGTCTGGGTTGACACATGTCATCGGTTCCCAAATGCGTAGATCGATGCTCATGCTACGGATCGATTATTTACAGACCGCCTCCATGGAGCTGGATTATTGCTGAGCGCGGCGTAAAAGTAAACTCACTCATTCATACAAAACATGTAGGAAGCATCAATCAAAATCAATCGACTGCCTTGAACATACATATGCTACAAAAGAAATAATACTTTTCATTCTCAAAACAGTAATGATTGACAGGTCTGTCAAAGTGCTTCGCCTCTCTTATGTACAAAATCCTATAAATCACTACCATTTTCAGAATGGTTATTGTATATGTACGAAACACGTTTAAGACAACGTGTCTATTGATATTTGCATGTTTCCCCTCGGATGCATCCAACAGATGTATAATAGATGAAAGATGAACGGACCTTGCCATGGGGCACAACATGATAACTCCTGCTTCTTTGTTTATGCTCCAAAAGACTGATTGGTTTTTATTTGTCTCATATTTGCTGTTTGCACATCTCATCTAGTTTTTTAAATCTGTGATAAATTTGTTTGTTGTTAAATGTAAACAGAGAAGACCCCGTTAACTCCACAGCAAAAGTTTCCAAAGGGACATTTGTGTGTGGACGACACTGGTGCATATTTACCGCCACCCACAACAGTCGTAATTCCAACTCCACTTGTTTCAGGAACTTGACTTCTGGCAGTTTGATGGACCAGTGGAGTGTTTCAAATCAGAGCTGTTCTTGAAGTCAGGCTGATGAAACTTTCTGCTCACACAGAGACATAAACACAGAGGCTGGCAAGCTCCTGACCACGTGTCACAACACTTGCTCGGTGTGAAGATTTGTGGAATCAACCCACAGTTGGGTCATTGCTGCTGAAGCAGTTTGTGTTTTGAGCCACTGAGACTAGCTGAGTTGAGATCAAAGTGGCTGGGGATAAGACCTTTCCTTCGTTAACAAAATGATGTCTCGTGCTTCTATTTGTACACCAAAGGGACAGATTTCTTTTACTTCTGTCAAAAACATGCTTTCTGTTTATAGCATTACACTAATCATACAACATCTTATTTATTTTATGGGCGTATGACGTGCACTGGTGACATTTGATAGAACTCAATAACCTAACAGAAAACGTCCCCGGAAACATTAATCAAATAGATGTTTGTATTGAAACGACGATGGTGTGTGTTTGTCACCATCCATAATAGCCATGATCCCATATCAACGGATTTTAAGAGCTTGTTTTCTGAAAGTTTACACAATGGCCTACATCTGGGAGCAATTAAAAAATTTGGTGATAAATTATACGCGATGCCGAGATTTTTAGCATAATCTTCAAAGTATCTGGGGGTGGTGGGGTAGCCTAGTAGATAAACTCGTTACTCCGAGGACCTGGGTTCGATTCCCCACATGGGTACAACTCACAAACTCACTCACTCAATGTATCTGCAGGGTTGTCATACTGATCCAGGCTTACGTAAATTCTGGAAACACAGACAATTTCAGATAATTTTGGCACTCATTCCCATGTATGTCCTGTAGAAATACTGAACAACATTCGTTGACTGTTATCGTACACGTCGATTGCAACCATATCTTCATGTATTAATACATCAATAATACGAATGGTCAATAACATTTCTTTATGAATGTATTGATGGAAAGAATATATGTGCGAACTAATTAGCCATGTTATTGACCATATTTCCTGGAAAACAGTATCTTTCAACAAACAAGGCGTCGTTAGTTTTTATGAAATAATACCTATTGCGTTCAATACAGAGCTCCTGTCATTTTGATGTTCGCTAGCTATGAGCTGCCCAGACATTTGTATTGTGTCAGACTGCAGCATCAGTTAATGTCATTATCTCTTCTCGTGATATTTCAATTTGAGGCAGCCAAACGCAGTTTGAAAACATGTTGGAGATCAGCTGTTATGGTTGATGGAATGTTAAAGAGAAAGAGTCAATTTGCCTAGGGAATAACTTCACGTGAATGTTACTGGATATAATTACCTAATCACGAACACATTAGGGTGAGATAACGTGGAAAACGTAGTCATGGCTTTAGAAAAATGAATGCCATTTCACTAATGGGTATTTTAATTTCAAACTAACTGTCATAAATGGGAAGCGTATCTACTACAGAAGTTAAAAACACATTCAATATGTACTCGTCATAGTGTGTATGTAGATCTATTTCTTGATGACAACATTGCTTTTTCATGTAGTTTGACGTTGCCTTTTTGATGGCTTCCATATCTGATAACAGAAGTGAATACAAGTGATTGGATATATTGATTATATAGGGTTACGTGTCCCTTCCTTGGCAGACACCGGATTGTGTTAGAAAGTTATAAATAACGTGGTGCATTGAAGACTAATTTAGTGACGATTTTTATGACCAGAAAATCCATTTTGGAAAACATGAAAGAGGCGTTTCTGAATACAATGACTCAGTTCGGCTTAGGTTTATAGTTAATTATTTGTTAAAAAGCCCTGATGTCCTCCACAGGTCAGTGATCGAATGTATAACGAAGAATGAAACCTTCATCAAATATTATTTACCAAAGGTCCTATCCTTGCGGAAGTAGAAATTACGAACCACAGACTCCAAAGGCCCGACATCCTAAAATACCTTTCATATGCATCCATGAATGAAGTTACACTGCACTATATCTTCAAGAAGGTATTTGACGTGGAGTGTTGTTCAGATAAATCAGTAAATCATGAATGCTGTTTAATGATTGTTAAACTCATAATGTATTGTGGTTGTTAAGTCTAACCCACGCCTCCGCCGTTTAATTGTGTGTAAGTGAGGCATTACAAATGTTGAAGGCTGCAGACAGAAGTGTTGTAACACAACACGCTTCGACAATCCACATACACACACTTGTTAGCTTCAGTAACCAGTCCAAGCATACGTGACTCTCTTCAGGTAGCTTGACCCTCGTTACAGTTTTTCACCACATAGCTGTGTTACAGTGTTCAGTCAAACGTTTGTCAATTTTACAGCAGCACACGGACATTAGGCAGAAGGACAGTGCTCCACACTGTTTCACACATATTGCCACAGAGAAGGGAAACAGTAACTAAGATATCGCAATTTCTCAAATCATAGTAGTTCCATTTTTGGAACAGGGTTCACTAAACCAAGTATATATTGTCAAAGCCGTGTGCATTAAACGGGTGCATTTGAAGGTCTCTGTTAAAATCAACAAACACCATGAACATTCTCTTCGTTGATTTTTGACGATTGTGAGCTGCTCCGAAGGTTTGTGATGCAATAGTTGAGAAACATTGAATAGAAAATTAAACACATGAGGGTCAACAAACAAGGATGAAGTGCTTGCACGGAAAACACTTTTTAGGATACAGCAGTGACTGCTGACAACAGACTAGCGAGGCACGTCGCTGTGGAGTAAGGTATTAAAACATTAGGACAGGTGCTAACGAAATAAAGCACAGCTGTGTTGTGTTCGATAGCACAATGATTCTAATACATGGCAGTGGTAAAGGGAAGCATGTGTATAGGTGTATGAATATTGGAACATGGGCACATTAGAGTGTTCGGAAGTGTGCATGGACCCCTGCAGTGTCTATCGACATTTTGCTGAAACGGTTTGCTATTGCTCGCCATGTGTGGTAGATGCGATTGTTTAATACTTTCAAATGTCCTAATGAAATGCACGGATGGATAGCTGAATAATTCCATATCTTTAAGACACAGGCATTCTGTATAAATATATTCTGGTGAATACGGCTTAAACAAGCCATCGATAACCCGATTCATGATGGTCAATCTTCATAACAACAAATCCTTAACAGTTTGGGCATTGTGTCCTTCCATCGTAGACGCGTACGGTGGACGAGAGACTCGGTCCTTAAAATGAGAAGTGAAATTTCAGCACCATCAAGACATATGGAAGTATTGTTGCAGTTATAGAATCAGAACCTATGAAACTCTATCAGGCAGCATGATTTTTGACGTTATAAGAAGCACGTGCACAACATGGGAGCCTCCATGTATGGGGTGTCATTATGAATCTTGACGTTTTTCAGGCAGGTTGATAAATCACTGTAGAGTCTGACAATTTTTTTCCATGTCAAATGTTATTTTCTTGCATCTGTGCATGGTCGGGGTTTTCAGGGTCAAATCACACACTACCGACTGAAAATTGTAAACCTGAAATTTTCATGTCATAGTGAAATCGCCTAGCAA
Source organism: Haliotis asinina (assembly GCF_037392515.1). Classification (NCBI taxonomy): domain Eukaryota; kingdom Metazoa; phylum Mollusca; class Gastropoda; order Lepetellida; family Haliotidae; genus Haliotis; species Haliotis asinina. Next base: position 61,599,182 of record NC_090283.1, read on the forward strand.
GGGGGATAACTGCTTTGCTTTGCTTTAAATCCATGTCGTGATGCATTCTCAAAACATCCATTATTTTTGTATCAAAACTGATTCAATCCCACATATCTGCCAATTTCGACAATGGTGCATTAGTACAAGTAAGTACTACCACTTCTTTGTTTTGAAGAGTATATACGTGACCGACTGGAGGTGTTTTGTCTGGGATATCAAGCATTTTGTACCAATACAAAATACTGACGCCCTATTTCTGCCGAGAAAAGAAAATGATTTTTGGAAACATTTATTAACACCTCTCACCCGTATTCATATTCTCTGAATTTTAGATTGTTGGTAAAAGAAATTAAAAATTTGCCGGATGCATACATTTTTAAGCTTCCCTTCGACCTCCTCCTGTTGACAGTCTCTAGTCGAGGCTGATGAACCATCTCTTGTACCATGCCGTATAAAATTATCTTTTTACAATATATTTTTTAAATTATATTCTAATGAATTGACACCAGCATATAACTGTGTCCTTAATCCGCTTTATGAGGATTTATACTACAAAACATCTTTTCTTGTTCCGCCTATGGGAAACACAGAATTAAACCATTCTGCTGTCGAGATTGAGCTGGTGAATATGTCTTCTCCTCGTTTCCTCCTAGGCAACTAGAAAGGCCCGGAGTTGACTTTACACTGACCACGTTTAAAATGTCAGAAACTGATGAATTACAGTGTTAAGAAGGCTTTAGGCACTAAAGAAATAAATACAATACACATAAATCATTAGTACATCCAAAACTAATAGACTTGACAATGTGGTAGTGAACGTACCCATAAGTAACAAGCATCAGTTCCCATCACAGCATGTAGTGTGTTCCATCATCACCAGGCTCTCGAAAGTATTGAATATTAATTCATATAAAAGAAGTCAACTAAAGTGAGTTGTTCTTTAGTGAGGGATTCCAGATATGATCACTATGTAAAGGTGTTTTAAGGCCTGTAATCATATAATCGCGTCCAATTAACGCGTTTGACTGTCCATTGGTTGATAAGACTGGGCCGTCTAATGAAAGACTTTCTGCTGATGGTTAAAGTAAACCATCCACGTTCTGTGAGAAGACTCAGATGAATGGATCACTGCACATACTTTGTGTATAATTCGTCGTTTTGTAGCCCAGCTCAAGAAGTAGTGCCACGTCAGCGGACCTCCCTTGGTTGGTACTTTAAAGAGTGTAAACGCAACAGAATTAGATATAGTGGCAGGGCTTATATTTCATTTAAATGGTAAATGTTCTCGTCACGATATGGCTGAGATATTGCCGATGTGACGTTAAATATTACCTCACTAACTAACTATAGTGGCAGGCATTGGGATAAATGTTCTGGAGGTATGAGTTATGTAGCATGGATACTCTAAAACAATATGATCATCACGTCTCTTGACCAGCGGCTTTTAAGGGTGATGTCTGTGGTATTTACACATCTTCAATTCACTGTTGATGAGGCCAAGACTGTTATGTGTCATTTGGAACGTAGCCTCTTCTTTTAGTTAATTTGAGATAAAATGATCCGTTGTAGCTTATTCCACCCACGTCAAATGTTATCTTGATTACTGGTGAAGCTAGCTGAAGAGATGGCTTTTCACTAGACACATATGAACACTAGACAAATATGAACACTAGACACATATCAACACTAGACACATATCAACACTAGACACATATCAACACTAGACACATATCAACACTAGACACATATCAACACTAGACACATATCAACATGATAGATGGGGGTTGAACAGGACAAGTATCGAATTACTTCAGTGAGCCAACGGAATTTTCTCTCAGAATTCAGTATGTTATTGTTTGCCATAAGAACGTCCGTTGGCAGATAGGACAAAGTGGAAGATTTGACGACGGTGAACGGATGAAAAAAAAAAGTTCCAATTATCTGTTATCCAAACAGTAAAAGTTTTCAAGCAAAAACCTAACGTAAAGATCACATCAAAGTATAGTGAGTGAGTTAAATGTGTACATCGCGTCGGAACCATTTACTGCCAAATAGCGATGAAAACAAGCTAATCCAATCTGAATATCTGTCACCTGTCTTAAAATAACTAGACTGTCACATATATCTATATAAAACTAATAAGAAATATAAAATACTTTAACTATAGAACACGATGCAATATTATAAAAGCAACATTCTATAGATCGCCAACAACTTCAGGTACAAACATTGAGTGAGTGAGTGAGTATCGTTCGTCACGACTTATAGCAAGGAATATATGTTTGACTACTAGTATAAGCTCTCCCTTTACATATGTACGGTACATTAACAGAATAAATATATTTCTGAATGCGGCTAACTTATATTTTTAGATATTACGCTGCATTGTTAATAGCTTTCTAGAATAGTCTGAGCACAAGCATTGACCGTGTTTCTGTTGATGATCAGTTCGTTATGAGTGAATTTAGCTTTCCATTGCTTTTAGCACTTTTTCAGCAATGTCACACTTCCGGACATTCGGAATAGGCATTACCCATGTAGGGAATCAAACTCGGATCACCGGTGTGGCGAACAAACGCTTTAACCAATAGGTTGCCCTTCAACCCTTACAGCAAACAAAGTGTAAAAATATCACGATACAGTGATATTTCATAGGACATAATGACTGCAGCCTCACTTGACTGCAGCCTCACTTAGTATACACTGCTAGTCTCATGTGTCTAATTAGTACAATACCATAATCTGTGCAGACTTTTTTCAGGAATTCCTACTCTCCTTCATAGACTGGCTTCCTGGGTGCCGTTGTACAAAGCAACAGCGGTAAGGTGACCGTAATTCCCATGCGTTAACACTGACCTGCGGTAGCCTTAGGTTCGCTAAGGCTGTTTTGCACAATGACTGACACTACATTTACTTGTTATCCGTGTCTGCACTGAAAATATCAATTTCAAACAAAGACGGGTGATTAGTTTGCTTTGCGCAGTCCCATTACAAGCAATATGAGAACATACACATTCATTTGATATTCAAGGTTCATTGCTTCAACAACATTCAAACTATATATAGACGTGTCGAATACAGGCAAGGCAGTGACTGCAACAGAACGCCACTGGGGCGGGATGACACGTACTGAACAAAGTCCCTGAGTCGGGTTTAACCTTTCTAATTTCTTCCTGTCTTAAGTGCAAAAATAGTCTTTCCACAGTGGTTTATAGTCAGTTAGTTGCATATGAGTGAATACGTTCTGTGGTGCACAGCATCAGGTAATGCCATAACAGGTTTCTGTAAATGTCACCGTGTGTCATAAAGCTGTAACCCAATGTGCAGTGTCTCGGGGTGACATTTGGAGTGAATATTACTAGATAATTCTTTTTGTTCCTCGAGACTATTGTCAGCACTATCTTCTCAAGAACATAAATACGTTTGAGAGGAGTGTCACTTTTACTTGGTCTTGGACACACTATTGTCTTTAATGTGATGCATATTTGCGACACTGAACGGACAGCACATAAGTTATTTTACCTTCATAATTTTGTGCGTGAATTTTTTCCTGTTATTACCTTCTTATTTAATGCTGTAAGTCTTAGATCATTGGTCTCTTTTAAAAGATTAGGATTAGATGTTATAAGTTTAGATTTAATCCTGAGCCTTTGCCATACATCAATTCCCTCTGAAGGTCATGTTAGAAATGCTCTTTGACAAACCGCTTCATGTTGGAAGAGGCGACACACGCGGTCGGGTGGTGAACTGGTCTCATTATTTGCAGGCTACCTGCACAAAGCTGGAACAGTCTTAAAGGTAGCTAAACAAAGGAAAACAACCAAAGTAAGTGAAACACAAATGTGCCCAGTGTGCATTACCTGTATTATCTAAAAGTCGACCCTGCTGAAGGATCAAAGATAAAACTACAATCCTGATGAAGATGGAATAGAAAGAACACTTCATTTATTGGATCAAATATCAAATAAATCAAATTAAATCTTAAATCAAATCAACTTAAATCAAATAAACATATAAACTATATAACATTCTGTACACGAAAGAACCAAGAACTAGTCTCATTCATTTTTTTCACAGGGGGTTGTAAAGCATAGTTTGTAATGTACATAGCACAGTTCAGGTTAACTTGTTTGTGTGCGTCAGAGGAATAAGTATTTTAGGGATTTTTAGCACAAGGGTAATTACTCTGTTTACTGATTCAGGTTCATGGAATAGTCGAAACAAAAGTGTGACACTGGTTAAAGGGGCACTGATGCGGAGCAATTTTCGTGGATTGGTTTAAACTTTTGTAATTGTTTTTCTCCCGTGAGTACCCGGATGATACCCCAGAATTCGTGACTGGTTCGTGACCTCTGCTGCGCAGTCCGTATGCGCAATTGATAGTTTAATTATAGACAGATCAACTAAGGTGAAGTCATTTTTACTTGATTACAAATGTATTATGAAAACAAATGAAACACTTTGAAGGTTAATCATCTGCCAGTGGTAGAAATGGTAAATATCTATTAGGATGGAAAAATAACGAAGCCATTGTACGTCTCTATATTTTGTCTCGTAACCCTAATTAGTCTATTGTCATATTTGTATGATTTTGAAAATTAATAAAAGAACACACGGACTGTTTATACTTATGGTAAATGTCTAACATGACAGTAACATTTAAACATTGTATAGACTGCCAATGTGGATCCTGTTTACACACATGCGCGATCTAGTGTGTGTTTTGTTTCATCTAGAATCTGCTGCATGCTACAACAAATAAATGAAAACAAAATGCAAATAATGAATGTAAAACAGACTAATCTTTTAGCAACAGTGTCAGGCTACTACCTTGTTCAGGAATGCATCCATCAATATCCACATAAAAGAACGATATTCCAAGCTTGTAAATAATCCTGCTCTGTATCGTGTTTCTTACAACAGTCTAATTTGCGAAAAAGTAACACATCGTTTCACGTCTTTCACACTGGTGAAAACCTGATAAACCTCTCATTGCTCACCCAACACCTGGCAACTAATTGTATGATGTCCGCCATTCTAAGTAATTTGGTTAACCAATAATGAGCAATGAATCAATCAACGCAATGGTGGTTAATTCTTTGAAGGGAGGATGTTGTTTTTACACTCGCACTTTACGACAGGGTGTAGTCAGTATAGATTAGTACATCTACACGCACTGCCTTTTGACAAATCCGCTGTAGAAGACAAAAGTAATTAATCAATCAGTGTGTTATCTGTTAAACCTTTGATCGATGTTTGGTTTTGTAACTCAGCTGATAAAGCCTCTTCCCTCACTTGCATGCACATATTACAAAACATACAATGCATTTGCTACTACAGACCTTAATTTATAATGTTGAGTGTTTACTCCAGACAGGAGAAATGCCAAACGGGAACCTGTGTTTAGTAACCTGAGTGGTATTACCACTAATTATACCTGTTATAAATTCATTAGCTGACCATCAAGAGAATGATGACAAATAACATGTGTAGGTTTACACCATCAAACGCGATTTACAGCAAAGAAGATGTAATCTCTGTATCGCATGCAGCCTGAAAACACTTATGGGCCGAAACTGGTTTGAGGATACCAACGGAACTTCGTTACATAAGAAATACATACAGGCATCTGCTGTGTACTTGGGTACATAGGTGTAATCAGTTTTTTTTGCGTAAGAACATTGTCAGATTTCTCTACCAGTGGCAAAGTCATAGTTTTTAGTTTATCAGTTCAAATAAATCAACTGTGTGTTTTTATCATCATAGATAATAAACCAGGTTAGCTACCATAACTACCAAAAGTTACGTATGATATTTGCTATCACAGCTGGGCCAACACTCAAAACTCTCTGAAAAAAAGCAATCTTTCGGACCGAAACTAATGACTTGCTACGTGCCTGTAGACATCATATTTTCACAAGAAATGGTTTAATATCGAGGTAAAAGACACAGAACAAGGATCAAATTGGATCAGTCACTATACCATCAAAGCATCCGAAAACAAACTATACTGCTGAGATATTTTGTTACGATCAGACAAGGAATACCATGGATATTTTTAAATAATGACATATGATGGGCATCCGGTCTCCTTACTGTTTAGGTGAAGAAATTCTGTTAAGGTGGGTCGGAGCCCGGTCCGTTGTTGCTACCATTCGGGTCTACAGTACAATATATGAGAACAAACAGCATGTCTCATTTTCGTAATCATACTCTCATGTATTTCATACTACATACTCATTGTCAACATAACTGTGTGTATCAATGTCTTGACGAAAAAGGGACAGTCTGTTGTACAATCCATGTTATGATCAAGAACGACATGTCTCTTGATGGAACTAATCGCTCAATAAATTATTCAAACAATAAATACTTGACTTAAATGTCTAGCAGTCCAGTGAATAACAATGGCATGAACATTACAGACAAACTGTATAGATAACAACTTCTACATTTCGAGAAGTTGTTATCTATACAGTTTGTCCATATTGTACTTCCTAGTTTCTAGAATGTCACTCAACGAGATGACATGAACCTCCTAGAGAAAAAGTATGTTCAAGTCATCAACATTCATTCGCCATTTTCACACAAGAATGTTTTCTCCAAGTATTTGTATTTGGCTAGATGCACAATGGGTAAACCTGTTAAATGCATCTGAAGCACCAGTCAATGAAAGGTTAAGGGTATTATTAAGTCATGAAAATATTTCAAGTATTTGCAAACTAACAACTACTATCAGTGCTAAAACCTAATATTTCTTTTAATGTTCTCACTGAGAACTTTATCAGTACTTTAAGAGTGGTATGAATGTGGTCTGTGGCTGTTATTCAACCTATGAGGCAATGCTTAGAGGTCTTATAACGATGTTGCCTCTCCCTTAGTTTACAAGACATTCACCCCGTGTACACAGAAGAACCTATTCATCATTGGTAGATTACAAGTTGGCATGAAAAAACAAATGTCAAAATGTAGGGTATTGCATTGTACAAGATAGTTGGTGCAAACGCACATTTGATTACTGTGCAGGAATTGGGTAGGTGTAAAGTGGACCGTTCGGATGTTGAAACCAGGTGCAACATGAATTATGTACTCATACATTGTTAAGAAATGTGTGGTTTCTTCTATATACTTTGAACACTGAAAACCAATAAAGAGACATGTAAGAGCTCCTGACTAACCATACAGAATCATCCAGAAATGGTTGGTTCCAAAATCGATAATGTTCTTCCCTTTGGCAACATTTTAGTACATGCCACACACAAAGGTTCTCTCAAGACATGGTGTGGTCTGAAGGCAATAAGTATTGCCCCGAAATGACTTGTAATATATATTAATTTATTAAGGCGAAATGAATGATATAACCTGACAGATCAATGACATTATCCACCAGCCCGCATCCAGGATCCCCCGTCCGACATCACTGCACACTCACCAGCACTCACCATCCATCAGCATCTGGCTTCAATCATGGTCCCTCAACACCTCCATCAGCACACACCTACCGTGCTCACATACTCACTAAATCATCATATATGTCATCGTAAGACAATAATGTCTCAGCAAATCTTGAAAACAACCCAGCAGAATGTTTTAATCAAAGTTTCATAGATGGTTTCTTCTCATCCTCAAAAAAGAACAAGACACATTTCGTTCACAAAAAGGTTTTTATTCATCCATAAAATCACTCCCTCACAGTCAAATGCTTCTACTAGGACACGTAATCTGAACTTCAAAGTTGCTACAAATACGGCCTGCTATAAAGCCAGCAAATTGGGTTCCTCATGCAGGAAACAATTGTGACTGAAGCCAAGTCCCATTACAGATCTAGTCAAGAAGGTTTGCTTGAGGTCAAAAAGCACAAAATGTAGTTCACGCACGGGCTTGTTTTAAAGGACATTGTCCAGGAAAGTAGGGACGTTCTCAATCTTCGGAATTTTTCATGAAATCGACTGTTTGTTTTGGGACTGTAATACCAAGATTCGGTGAGTTAACGTTTGATATTTGTTACCATTACCTTCGACTTCTGACTCAATTGCATTGTAGTAGAAAAATGCATTGTGATTCATTGTAATTTGCTCATTGTTTGTTCCATATATTATTTGAATATTTTAGACTTGACTGTATATTTTGTTGGTTTAAAGGGGATTTCAAATAGCTTTTGCCACGATTGTTTATTAACCGTAACAAAATAACAAAAAAAAAAAGATAAATGCTAGACCACCTTTTACCTGATCAGCTGTCTTGCTAAACAGATCTGTGAAGGCCCGGGTCAGAATATTGGCCTTCAGTAGCCCATGCTTATCATAAGAGGTGTCTAACGGGATCGGATGGTCAGGCGTGCGGACTTGGTGGACACATGTCATCAGTTTCCAGTTGCGCAGATTCATGCTCATGCTGTTGATCAATAGATTGTATGGCCCAGATTCGATTATTTACAGTCTCTATAGTTGGAATATTGCTGAGTGCGGCGTAAAACTATACTCACTCACTCATACAAAAGTCGTAGGTAGCATCAATTGAAATCAATCAATCATTGCCCAGAACATACCCATGTTGCGAAACAAATAATACTTTTTCATATTTAAAATAATAATGATTAACAGGTCCCTCTTATGCACAACCCAATAAATCACTACCACTTTAAGAATGGAAACAACTGTTTGTACGAAACACGTTTTAGAAGACATGTCTATTGATTTCTATATGCTTCTCCACAGATGCATCCAAATTGTGTATAATAGTTGAAAGAGGAATTGACCTTGGCATAGGAAACAGCGTGATGACTCGTGCTTCTTTCCTTGTACTCATAAAGACCGATCGTGTTACACAATGACTAGGGCATCTCTGCTGTTTGCATAACCCCTCTATTTTTTAAAAAATCTCTCATTAATTTGTTTGTTGTTAGATGTAAACAGAGAGGACCCTGTTTCCAAAGGGACATTTGTGTGTGGACGACACTGGTGCATATTTACCGTTGCCTACAACTAAGTTGTTTCAAAGGTATTTAGAAGTTGGAGGAATCAAACTAAAAGTGTTTTATGGTTCAACTTCTTTATTATACGAGGTCACAACGTTTCGAGACAGTTCCTAGTCTCTTCTTCGGGTGAAGTGAGGGTAAAACTAAAGGGTTGTAGTATATATACACATAACAGTAGACCGATAACAAGATATACAGGTTTCTATTAATTGATGTACGGAGGTGTTTACTTACCCAATGCATGGAACCACCTTATCCTCAGTGACTAATCTTTATCCAAACATCTTTACCTGCAACTCGTTAACCTAATCAACACAAGCCTGCACACCAATCAGTTGAAGCCTGTACATAAGTTGAAGCCTGTACATCAATCAATCGAAGCCTGTACATCAATTAATTAACCTGTATATCTTGTTATCGGTCAGCTGTTATCTGTATATATACTACAACCCTTTAGTTTTACCCTCACTTCACCTAATAAAGAAGTTGAACCATAAAACACTTTTAGTTTGTTACCTACAACGGTCATGATTCCAGCTCCACTAATTTTAGGAACTTGTGTTCCGGCAGTTTGATGGACCAGTGGAGTGTTTCAAATCAGAGCCGTTCTTGAAGCCAGGCTGATGAAACTTTCTGCTGCAGCGTTTACATTAACGTGCGCAGACATAGACACACGCTGACACAAACACAGAGGCTGACAAGTCCCTGACCAGTAGTTGTCAGAACACTGGTTCGGCCTGAAGATTTGTGGAATCAATCAGCAGTTGGGCCTTTGCTGTTGACGGAGTTTGTGTATTGAGCCACTGAGACTAACTGAGTTGAGATCAAAGTGGTTGGGGATTAGACCTTGCCTTGGTTAACAACATGATGTATCGTGGTTTTTCTATTTATACACCAAACTGGAAGATTTGTTTTACTCCTGTACAAACCATGTTTGCTGTTTACAGAACTACACTAATCAGACGACATCTTATTAATTTTATGGGCGCATGACGTGCATTGGTGAAATCTGATAGAACCCAATAACCTAAAATAAACCCTTCTCTGGACACATTAATCAAATACATATTTGTATAAGAACGACGTTGGTGTGTGTTTGTCACCATCCACAACATTCATGATCTCATGTCGACGGATTTTAAGAACTTGTTTAGTTGTTAAAAGAGTGACTCACATGTGGGAACAATGAATAAAATCGGTAATATTTTAAACGCGATGCTGTGATTTGGAACATAATCTTTAATATGTCTGGGGTCGGAGAGGTTAAAGTGATTTGCTCGTTACGTCGAAGAAGTGGGTTCGATATCCCACAATACATCAATCATACTAATACTCAATAAGTTATATATTATTAATATTATTATATTGACGGAAAGAATATTTGTGGAAATTGATTAGCGATGTTATTGGCCATATTTACAATACTGATTTAATGGAAAATAGTATCGTTTGACAAACAAGGGGTCGTCAGTGTCTGTTGCATAACATGTATTGGGATCATTCTGATTTTCGCTAGTAATGAGCTGCCAAGGGATTTGTATTGGGTTTGATGTACGTGTGTTAACCTGAGGTTGAAGCATCAGTTAATGCCATTATCTCTTCTCATGATATTTCTATCTGAGTCAGCTAGATGTTGGAGAGATGTGATGGTTGATCGAATGTTAAAGAGAAACAGTAAAATAGTGAATTGCCTTGGGACTGACTTCAAGTGCATGTTACTTCAGTCAGCGACATAGTTAGCATGTCACGAACACATTAGGTTGAGGTAATATGGAAAAGGTAGTCCCGGCTTGAGAAAAAGGGATGTCACTTCAGTAATGTGCAGTTTAATTTCAAACTACCTCTAGTACATGGGATGCGCATCTGCGATACAGACGTTAGAAACGACATTTATAACGTACTCGACAGATCCATTTCTTGATGACAACATTGCTTTTTCACGGTGTCATCGATATTTCATAACAAAAGTGATGAGATATATTGATTATACAGAGCTACATGTCTCTTCCTTGGCAGACACCATATTGTGTTATAAAGTTATAAATAAGGTAGTTCATTGAAAATTTAGTGACGTATTTCACGACCAGAAAAACACATTTTGGAAAACATGAAAGAGGTGTTTCTCAAAACGTAGTTGGGCCCATGGTTAAAGGTTATTACACGTTTAAAGCTCTAATGCGTCAGATTCTTAGAAATGTCCTCCACAGGTCAGTGATCGAACGCATAACGAGGAAATAATGAAACCACCATCAAGCATTTTTATCAAGTGTCCCATTCTGGCGGAAGGAGAATCGTGAACCACCGACTCCAAAGGCCCGAGATTCGACAATATTTTTCACATGCATCCTTAAATGAAGTTATACTGTGCCATATCTTCAGGAAGGTATTTGACGTGGAGTGTTGTTCAGATAAATCAGTATGAATGCTGTTTAATGATCGTTAAACTCTATAAAGAATTGTGGCTGTTAAGTCTAACCCACGCCTCCACCATTGAATTGTGCGCAGGTGAAGGCTGTATATAGAAGAGTTCAGTCAAACGTTTGTCAGTCTAAAAGCAGCACATGGGCATTAGGCGGAAACACAGTACTGTTATAAACCTTTCTAATGAAATGTTTAGAAATATTGAGTAGGTCGAGACTAAAGCACTTGTTATTCGGTGGGCCTTGGACTGTTGTCTTCCAACATGGAACATGGGCACATTAGAGTGTTCGAGAGGGTGCATGTCAGCTGTGTATCTGTTGACTGTTTGCTTAACACCAAACTATGCTGGAACGGTTTGTTATTGCTTACCATGTGTGTTGGATGTAATTGTTTAATACGTTCGAATACCGTAATGAAAAGCACGGATGGATAGCTGAGTAATGCCATATCTTTAAAATGGTTCCTGCTCTCTACGCAGACATGGGCATTGTGTATAAATATATTCAGGTGAGTACCGGTTAAATAAGCCATTGATAACCAGATTCATGGTGTTCTATGTTCGAAACACGAACAACAAATCCTTAAGAGTTTTGGCTAATGCCGGCACATTTTCAGCGGCATTATGTCCTTCCGGTGTAGACGGTGGAGGAGAGACACTTGATACTCCAATGAGAAGTGATATTTGAGCACCACCAAGACATATGTAAATATTGTTGCAGTTACAGAAACAGAATCTTTGTGACTCTATCAGACGTCATGATTTTACAAAACCGTCCTAATCTATTTTCATGAATAAGGAATCCACTGTTTACTATTCCAGTTGGGAGGACTGCTGCTTTCTTTCGTTTTCCGGTTTTGGTTTTGTTCCAGAAAATGTTCTTAATAACGTTAACTGATGGCGTTCATTTTCATTGCACTGAATAGCTAAAGTATCTGTGATGACCTGTAGGTGTTGTGTCTGGGATATCAAGCATTTTGTACATTTCAAAGAATGTATTTAACATCTGGGGCTCTATTTGTGCCTCTCAAATATCTCCGAGAAAAGATAATGGCTATAGAAAACACTGGTTTAACACCTCTCACATATTCATATTCTCTGAATATCACATGGTTGGTCAAGAGACATTCGCTGGACGGGTACATACATAAAATTAAAGACTTGACAGTGTGGTAATATTCTGGAGTCATGGGGTATATGGGATGGAGATATTGAAGCAGTCTGGTCATCACGTTTCATGACAGAAACTATACTATGAAAGGGTTATTTCTGTCCGTGAATCATCTGTAACGTAGCCTCTTGTTATTGCCAATTTGAGATAATATAATCCATTATGGCTATTCCACTCACATCAAATGTTATCTCGATTGCTGGTGAAGCTAGCTGGGGAGATGGCGCTTTACTTTACTCATGACAGATGGGCGATGAGCAGGCCAAGAATCGAATTGCTTTAGTGAGCTAACGGATTTTTCTATCATAATTTAGTAGTGAGTTTCTGTCACGGAATCAGGATATGATATGATATTATATGATATGATATGATATGACGTGACATTGTTTGCCTTAAGATCCTTCGTTGGCAGATAGGACTAAGTGAAGAATTTGAAAATGGTGAACAAGTAAAAAACAGATCCAATTAAATCTTATATCCAAATAGTAAATTATTTCAAGAAAAGACGTAATGAAAATACCACATCCAGGTATAAACATGGAATGAGTGAGTGAGTGTTCATGGTCACGACATAACAATATCCCTTTTCCAGATAGCCAGTGAAATGAGCCTCAGATGTTCTGACCATAAGAGTAATGAAACGCCGAGAGTGGCGAGTGTGTTAGAACAAGGTCTGGTCCGAGTGAAAGCAACGGAATATATTTTTGGCTTCTAGTGCTAGTTATCCCTTTGCTTAATTAATGTACGTTACGATTATATATACATTTTTTAGAGTGGCTGATTTGATATTTTCTAGTTTCTAGCTGATTTCATCTTTGGCTTTTGGCATACATCAATTCCCGCTGAAGATCATGTTAGACATGCTCTTAGGCAAACCATTTCATGTTGTAAGGGCGAATAACGCGTTTCATTGGACAGCTGATGCATGAGTCACTGGATTGTCCGGTCTGATTATTTACAGACCGCCTTCACAACGCTGGAAGAGACCTAACTGCAGTTAAACAACGGAAAATAAGACCACGGCGAAAGATCAAAAATAAAACAGAAACCCGATGAAGATGACGTAGAATGAACACTTCCTTTATGGGATCAATATCCTAAATCTTCAATCTTCACCTGATGCGCAACTATTATAAACGAGGCTTGAATCTAAAGTACTGTTATCAAATGTTGTCAGCATTTTTATCCTCAGATCCTTTGTCAGATCGGCTCAGAAATATGGTCGACACATGAGTATTGGTACATAAAACAGTTTTGTACCCTACAAAAAAGTTATACTTTATTTGAGCAATTTTATGTTCAAAGGGATGAACTATTACACCTGTGGGAAATAGCATGCAGTTGCGATATATGCTTTTGAAATGAATTTAAAATGTAAAGACAAAATTGAAAATTAGTTCGAAAAATGTTTCATACATGTCAACTCTTACTTCCAAATAACACATCGTAGAATATATAACATCCTGTCTGTAGATGAAAGAAGTAAGTGCCAGTCAAATTCATTCTTTCACCGTGGGTGGAAGAGCATAGTTTGTAATGTATGTGCAGGTTTTACACTACAAGGTTCAAGGTAACTTATTTGTGTGCACAAGAAGAATACGTACTTTAGGGATTTTTGACACAAGGGTAATTACTCTGTTTACTGATCCAGACTCATGGAATAGTCGAAGCAAAAGCGTGACGCTTGCTAGGAAGCCATTGGCATTCGTCTCACTGTCTGTTATGTAACAACGCCGTCTGCTGTTATTGTACTGGTCCTTCGTTTCTACCAGTCGGGACGACAACACAGAATCCGAGAAGAAGCTGTATTTCTTATTTTCGTAACTGATGAACACAATATATCTACCCACTAGTTAATTGTGCTATCGACGATATTTACTTGGTTAATTTGAAAATATTATCCTGCAACAAACACATTTCTAATCAAAATCCGTAATGGGATCAAAACTCTGTTAACTCATACGTCTACGAAGACATTGAACAAATCATCGTCACATTGTGTGTGTACATCCATGTCTCGATGACAATATTACTTTATTCATGCAGTTTGACATTGTTGTCTTTGTTATCGGTAGCTCATAACAGGAGTGGAACACCAGTGATGGGATGTGTTGATTCTATAGGATCACGTGTTCAGGTTTCAGAATACAATTACATTTACCTAGTTTTCCAAGGTTTCCAAGTTATATTATTGGGAGTATGATCCGCATGTCAATAATAGAATGTACAAGACGAAAATGAAAAATGAGAAAGAAAAGAAAACCACAGACTACAAAGGGTCTAAGAATCTAAATATTTTGCGTCATGTGTATCCATGACAGAAGGTCTATAGTACCATATCTGCAGCAAGGATGACAGGTAAATAAGTAAATCAGGCATGGTGTCATATGGGTGTGAAACGTCATAAAGGATCGTGGCTGTTAAGTCTACCCTAGCACCTCAGCCACTACCTTGTATGCACGTGACGCTTTACAGATGTTGAAGGCAGTAAACAGACGTGTCCAGTCAAGGTTTTTCAATCTGCTAGCAGCACTGTCACATTTGGCAGGAGCACAATGCTCTGCTTGCCCATAAAACAGTGTTCCTTAATAGAGGTTTGTGGTGTAACGTTTGTGAAAGTTTATCATAACCAATAGACGGTCAACAACACTTCGCAATACAACAGTGAAGTACTTCTTACAGCACAGAAACACTACCAGAAACCTAGGAGAAAACATGACAAAAGAGAATGAAGCATTACCGGGAGCAAACGCTCTGACAACAGAAGCTCTTTCCAGAACAGCTTGCCTCACCTGATCGGATGAGACATCTATGGTACCCGTTAACAGGAGAAAACAGTGCCCCTCTTGACAACTAAACACTGACACACTTCCCTGGGGAATATAGCGACTCCCTTGACAACAAGACATAGAAACGAATTTCATGACAAAACTGACATTTGTGAAAAGAGAACGACGAAGTCTTTGACACGAAAACATAGAGAGCCTAGAAACAAGGAAATAGCGACTCCATTGGGAAAGGAACATAGAAACACTTCTCTGGAGAAACCACTGACTTCGTTGACAGTTAGACAGAAAAACGCGTAAGGGGTGAGTTCTGGAGCGCATATAGCAATATTCCAGCATTATCTCGGTGGGGACCAGAGGCTTCACGCCTAATACCCATGTTGGAAATCGAACGTAACTCACTAAGAAGGTGAGGGCCTTCGGGGTAGAATAGGCCTTCAGCAACCCATACTTGCCATAAAAGACGACTATGCTTGTTGTATGAGGCGACTAACGTGATGGGGTGGTCAGACTAGCTGACTTGGTTGACACATGTCACCGGTTCCCAATTGTGCAGATCGATGCTCATGCTGTTGATCATTGGATTGTCTGGACCAGACTCGATTATTTACAGACTGCCCCAACATAGCTGGAATACTGTTGAGTGCGGCGTAAAATTAAACTCACTCGATCACTAACTCATTAAGAGTGATGTGCGAACGGAACGTTTTAACTATTAGTCTACGCACCGAATCTGTCTACCTAGGAAACACTGATTCCCTTGACATCAAGATTCTCTGGAAAACGAAACAAAGAGATAAATTTCATTAATAATGCACCATTCCCCTTGGCGACTTGGAAGAGATCGGTTGGATGGACTGTAAGCAATAAACCATCTATAACTACATCCGATTAAACCCATCCATCACTGAACCACGAAAACAACGTTGATTTATCTTCAAAACACTTCCTATAACACACGTCCTTGGAACAGGAACACAATCCTTAACAGTGTGTTTTAATGCCAGCATATCTTCTGAGGTATTATGTACTTCCGGCGTAGACAGTGGACGAGAGACACAAAGAAGAAGTGAAATGTGAGCACCACCAAAACTTTCACGTACTGTTGCAGTTAAAGAAACAGAACCTTTAAGACTAGAAGTTATCGTCATTAACAAAAGCATCCTAATCTAATCTACATGTATATTCATGAAGAAAGTATTCACTGTTTCATATTCGACGAGCATGGATGATGTGCTATGGGTTCTTGAGTTGGTTTGTACCAGAATATGATTGTTTCCTCGTTCATTTGTCGCTGTATGAAGTTGATCTACATGTGTTCAGTCTGGGATATCCAGTAGATCTTAGATCCAATTATTGTTTCCACCCTGTGTCTTTGCAAACATATTCTGGCTTTTGAATGCATTGATTTGAATCCCTCTCTGGCCCATATTCCTGGAATATGAAACGAACTGCCCCGAAACTCTTGAGTGTGCCTGCCTTCTTAAACAAACAGGACGGACCATGTGGTAATGAAAATACATGTTTGATTACAAGGTAAGCTACTCAAAATATATGATGTCAAAATGGAATATAGAAAGTGGCGAAATGTGAAGGTGTCTGCTGAAAACAGAACTCCTTATACATCGTCCTTGTAGATGGCAGACGATTATGAATAGTTTCTAGTTTAATGGTAATTATGAAAAAGTATCCATTGGTAGACGCAGTTAATTGCTTCTACCCATCAACATAACCATACCAGTATTGACGTGTAACAATTTGGCACATTAAACAGTAA
This sequence comes from Haliotis asinina, assembly GCF_037392515.1. Classification (NCBI taxonomy): domain Eukaryota; kingdom Metazoa; phylum Mollusca; class Gastropoda; order Lepetellida; family Haliotidae; genus Haliotis; species Haliotis asinina. Next base: position 61,616,294 of record NC_090283.1, read on the forward strand.
ATGACAAAATCTAAATTGACGGTTTTTGTGGACGTCTCTCTGGGTGTTTGGATTAGTTTCATGACCGGGGGTTTAAATTCTGAATAGCGCTCAACAATCACAAAATACTTTCAAAGTTTATTCACAGATATTAGAAAAGTTACACATTTAAAACAGCAGTGCACATGCCTGTGGGTAACTATATATCCATTTGAAGCAGCCAGAACTTGCCAGGAACTCGAAATTAATTTGATTATTCCCCATGTCTGTCTGAAAAAAGTCAAGCTTCTAACAGAAAGTAGCACTGGTGCCCCATAGACGCCGTCAACTGCATGTTTGGCTGGAGGGTGATTCTTGAAGGCTGGTAAAACTACTGACCATTAAAAAAGTCAGCAACTCAAAATTGGGGCTGTTACAGGAACGAGGAACTGTTCGACGGCATTAGGTCTTAGGTTTGTAGACGTGTAACCACAATGCTGAACGACCCGACTGTGATTGCTCATGGGAAGATAAGACTAGACCGTTTGATAAAACAGGTTCTGAATACATGAAACATTTTTATGGGTAAGATCTTTTTATTCTTTTACGACCTTTATAGAGCTCCTTGCTCCTTCATTAGGTGAAGTGCACAGAGTGAATGTATAATCGACCCTGGGCATGGGAGATTACTTGGATCGGAGTTTCATATTCTTTTGTAGAACACAACAACATTATTTTGACAGGCATCGACATAAAGATTCTGGATTTATCGGCTATGTAGTACTGAGATTTCAAACGAGTCTGATCATCGACCAAATGCTTTTAATCAAGAAAGGGCATTTTCTCTGATATTGCCGTTTATCGTGAACGTAAGCAGCATCTGAGACTGTTAGATATTATCTGTCACGCAGGCACTTGTTATTGTCAGTTTGAGACAAAATTGTCAGTAATATAATATTCTGCCTACATCACATTTTATCTCAATGACTTGCACACCTCGCAGAAGAGATGCTACTATAACGAGACACCGCGTGATAGATGGGCGACGAATATGTCAAGAATCGAAGTACTTTAGGGAGCTAACAGAATATTGCTCTCGAAGAATTTAGTCGTGAATCTTGTAAAATGACTGAGGGGTTAGCGTTTGCTTTTAGATCCCTCTTTATATGATAGTTAAAGAAACACTGAAGAAATGACAAAGCTCAATGTTTGGCAATAGTGATAAAGCGGGCATAGAAAACTGGAAGTTACATTTAAGGGTTACATGCAAATCATGGAGTGAGCGAGTGTTAACCGCGCGCCTCCAGGAATATTCCAGCAATGCCCTATAGCGTATCTCAAGAGACGAACTTCACATATTCTACCATTTAGGGTGAAGTGATAAGGATCTTTGTCCTGATGAGCAAGTGCTTTAACCCTGGGCAACATTGCCAAAGTAAAATAAGGGACCGCAACTGAAACTACGTTTCATGTTTTGTGGTAACTATCCCTATACTTAATTACGTTAATAATAATTAATAATAAATAATAATAATAATAATAATTAACTAACTAAGTAGAATCTCGAAACATCTTCTTTATGAAGCCGGATTACTTTCGCAGTTTCCAAGTTTTTGCAAGGTTTGTATTTCATCGTTTTGTTTGATAATATTAATGTACGTGAGTATAAGTGATGCTATATATTATATATGTTATAGTGGATATGAGTCCGGAAAGGTCTAAAAATATCAATGACCAGATCAGTGATCAGTTTCCCTTGCATAATCCCTCAGTTGTCAATGTCAAAAGGTACATATTTATTCCATGTGCGTGGCTGGACACATCAACAATATTCAAACCATACAAACAAGCAAGTGAACGCGAGTAGAAGGGAGCGATGACACGTACCCCTAGACACTAGTCCCATTTGCTGTCGTTCACTTTTACAAACCGTCGACGGAGTTATAAGCATTCAATTGCGTATGAGGGAACACCTTTTGCCGGGCGAAGTTAAAGCGTCAGCTGATCTCTCTCCTTGTTCACAAAGTCTTCGTGGCATTTTCATCTGCAACAGCAAAGGAAACATCATGGAAATAAATGTCACTGAACCAGCAATCCAATGTGCAGTTCTAAGGGTGACATTTTGTGTGAATATTACTTAATTATGCCCTTTCTTACACGAGTGACTGTTGCTAGCACTGTCCCTTTAACACCGAATGATGATTTAACGGGTTTAAGCAGGGTTCCGTTGTACTTGGTCTTCTATTTCCGTTTCATGGACTTAAATGTGATTCGTGTTTGTGATTCTGAAGTTCAAACGCATTTATTATTTACCCATCTGAATTTTGAGCGAGGATCCTCCTGCTTATGTCTTTATCAGTTATTCAGTTATATGAGGTCGTTGATTCTATTATCCCACAGACCAAGGGTTCCACGTGAATGTTGGTTTTAGATATTTTAAGTTGACACGATATGATCACGTAAACAATCTTTTGAGCAGGCAATCACCAGGAGATAAATGACCGCTGACAGATACTCTGCAGTGAATGTTACATGTCATTTTACACGTCATCCATTGTTGGTGCTAGATCTAACCTTCACCAATAACATCCCTGATATTTTGCGCACCTGACGTGGGGAAACATTCCTCAGAAGGATACGATGCCTATTCCTTGGTATGTGTTGAATTCAACGTTGAGGCTAGTTAACGTAAGTCCGTTAACGTAAGTCCGTTAAAGAGCTACACTTAAAAAAATAATAAAACACAAAGAGATGTAAAGTAGTGAACAAGAACATGCTCGCTCTGAACACAAACGCTTTCAGACGTTCCGGAGTCCTTGATTTAGATCCTGAACTGAATGTATCTTGATTGAAATACATATATATTGATAATACAAATATGTCAGAAACATTGTATTGTGTCATGATCAAACTCAAAGTTCTGGAGAAATTCCTGTTAGACGACTTTTTCACCGGAAATCATGCCACGAAGTCTGCATTTCGTGAACATCAATAATAAAATTGCCAAAGCCTACATGAAGTTAGTTCATTAATGTATACAGGAAAGCATTTTATAGGAAAGTAGACGAAGAAGGTAGCAATATTAATCGTTGCAAATGTTTCGTTTTGGCACGGAAATTAGAGGCTGCAGAAAAGTCTGCTTCAATCGGAATCAATGGATTCTTTCCGATTCCTGAAGCTGGTTTATTAGAGCGCTTCCTAATTAAAGTGGGTTCCGTTTCAGGTTCAAGAACAGGTTTTTTAAAGCCTGAACTTGAACTTGCATATAAACGTACTTTGTTAAATCTAGAGAGGTATTGAATTAGAAAAAGAAATTATTTAAACAAAGAAAGCCACAGTCATCTCAACACGCAGTTCCCACCTCAAACTGTAAAGGTAAATAAAAGAGACCTCAAATATGAAAGTGATTCCAATAAAAAAGGAAGATTTACAGTGTTGTAAACTTCTTGGCAAACACGGTATCAGATCAATTTCCTTATCTGGCTGCCAAGACGATGTTGTGTGTTTTCCTTCTCAAAGATTTGGTCAAGCACCAACACACGGTTCCGGCAACAGCCTGGCAATAACGCCGACCTACTGACAGAAACGGTTACTTGAGACGAAAGGTAGACGAACCCCAGAGTCAGAAAAAGCATGATCCAATGTTGGATTAGGCATAATTCCTGCGCCTTGACGGCAAGCATCCATTTGAAAGTTTACTTGCTTTTCAGGTCTGTTTCTCTTACAAACATAACTTCTGCATATTCCGGAAATACTGCTGAATGGTGCGCAAACAGACACATACTGATGATATAATCCGAGTTATGCACTGGATCCTGACTGAAGCAGAGGTTTATTACAGGTGTGGAGAGGATTTAAAAAGTGTTTCTATTTCTATGTTGTCAGAGGTTTTGTGTTTGATCGAGAACGAAGTACTAGATGTTAGTGTTTAGTCTTCTTCGTGTGATATGCTGTATCTATGCCGTACGCCTTGTTTTGACTGGTTCAGTTTCACCAACAGCAGCGAAGGTATTATACATTGATAATACAGAAGTAGATCTGCAACAAAACTGATATGTGCAAACTTCATTGAACAATATTTTTCATGCCTAACGGCAGTTAGAGTAATGTGTTTGGAGTGGGTGAAAATTGTTTTGTGACATGGGAAGTTTCTGAACATTCTGCAGTTTTTGTAGCATTTTGTAAATAATTATTAGTTAAACACAAACAACCAGCACCCACGAATTGTGCAGTGCTTTCCAAATCATTTGACAGTTGTGACTAGAACCTTAAAGCATTTAACAGAATTTTAAACCACTTCCAGGAATAATTCTGAATTGTTTCGTGATAGATCATAAGCCCTTTTTGGTCATATGCTGAAAGTATTTACAACATACACCAGAGTGAAAACAGTCCGTCCTCAATGTGTTTACACCGATGTCTTGATGTCGATGGATCCTGAAATGTTTAATTAATCTATACCGTAGGTGTCCTTGAATGTACAAGTTTCAGAAGACAGTACAGGCGGTAAAAGATGTTTACAGCAATTACCAGAATGTAATAGAAAAATTAGGAACTGATCCATGTTGTTTCTCTTTCCCTGCCCAACACACATACGCATCGTGGATGATTTCATAATAGCGAATACGTGTTGTCAAGACATGGTGTGGATGAGCTGTGAGCTATAATTCAGCATCAATTAATGCAAATCAATCCAGCACTAGTGTTGATGCTATTGATGTTTAGCCCCTGATGCTGGAAGTTCAGAGGCGCAATCTGTCCAGACTACCCCATTACAACCCCCACAATAAATCTTTACCTGGAGTAAAAACAACTTGATGTTAAAAATTTAATCGACATGACGCTCACTGTGTCCTTGCGGAGTAAATGGTTGAATGAGTCACAGACAGCACAAAAGAAAAGTTGCGCGCCGAATAGCAATAATCTGATTAAGAAAAGAGGAATATACTGCTTTTTCAGGTAAATAAATTTCTGATAAAGGATTTGTCACTGTGTTTTTAAATAAGGTGCTTAATCTATTTACATATGTGGGAGGTTCACTCCTTGATATAGTTTATAGTTTTCATTCAGTGATGGCTGTCGTTATTTCTTATTTTATTTGTTGAATTTCAGGATGTAAAGGTATTTTAAACAAGCGTATCTTCTCGGGGTCATTTATACGTTCGGTCAGTGCATAGCATCGTTTCGTGAGGCCATTTTACCCGTTTAAAGTATGTCAATTTTCCCCATTTCCCCAATCAACTTCCAGTTGCAGTTTACTTTCCGATCGTAGCTAGGGAAAATTGACAAAGTACTGCAACTTAATTCAGGAAGTCCTCTCAGTGATCAAATAAACTACATGTCTGATGCTGCATCAGTGACAAGGTTATTTACGAAAGAGTCGCACTCTTTATTAATGGAAAAGGTGACGGATGATGAAGACGTGAAGATCGGGTCATGTCGTGTCGTGTCTCATGTCACTTGCGTTAATGTTTGTAAACATGTACACAGCCAAATGGACCAAATCAGACAGCATTAGGCCGTTTTGTAGACAGACATTTATATATATATATATATATATATATATATATATATATATATATATATATATATATATATATATATATATATATATATATATATATATATATCCTTATGTTACTACTTCAATACCATACCATATGCAAATGGCTGTATGATGGCCTTTTACTGAATAAAATGGCTGATATACCCTATACTGATATATATATATATATATATATATATAAATGTCTGTCTACAAAACGGCCTAATGCTGTCTGATTTGATATCAGTATAGGGTATATTAGTCCCTTTTGATGGATGTAAAGATGTGATGTTCTAAAGGATTTAAATGATGATAAAACGGTTCCATACCTAATGCTGTCTGATTTGGGCCGTCAGGTTATCTACATGAGTACACACAATAATGCTTCTGACACGAGACTGGGAGTTGTCAGCTAGCTTCATGTGTTCTTCATTCTTCACTCATTCAATCAATAAAGAGTGAAAAGCCCAAAAAATGATATATCACAAAACATATTCATTTTGATCCAAATGCCAATGTTATTAACGGTATGAAAACAAGCTGTGTACTCATCTGTTACTGCTTCGATGTTTTACACGAGTGTAGAAAAAAGTGATTAGTCTTGATAGTTTTTTCGTTTAGATTCATTTAGGAACCTCCCTCCAGCTCCCGCGACCTGTATTTGCAGACTAGCGAAGACTCCTTGCAGTGCACAATGTAAAAATAGTGAACTGAATAATGAGTTTAAGATGATCGAGACGATATTTCAAAAGTATCCTCGAGCTCTACGGGCGTTAAAACAGCCTCACCAGTTTTGCCGGCACAGGAATAGAGCCTGTTCCAGGTGAAACATGCAGTTGCTTTGGTGTATTACATGCTTTGCTGTATGGGATTTGACCGAGAACTTAGCCATAGACTTACCCCTGTCATGCCCACGTGTTGAAAACAAGGGTAAACTGACAGAAGCTATTACTACTTCCATGGTGATGCCTCGGACTCTGGGTTTTAATTGTGTTGCCTGTAGCATTACTGATCTCACTAGAACCTCGCCTTGACTGGTGGTAGGTCGACATCTATATTTCGTGTGTTTTGTCAATCACGTATCGCCATGCCTTGCAGACACTATTAGGTGTTGACACTCCATAATAAATCAACTGCCAGTAAACTAAAAACATCAGCCTCGCATATCTATGTTAACAGATCCCACAGCATAGACAAGGCAAAACTGGCGACAGGCATTAAGTTATCTCCTTAATATTGAATTACATCAGCCAAATGTCAGAATAGATTTTACTTCATCGGCTGCCCCTTCCTCACAGCGAATCGTGACCGGATTCTTTAAACACTCTAAACAGACCGAATTGAAATTTCTACATTAGTAATCCTGAACGTTTCAACAGCTCTGGCTAATTTGATATTACTGAAACTTACTCTACATCTCAAACGTCGGCAGTGTGAAGGCATCAATGTCCTCTTATTATTAGAGCTGAATGTTAGATATCACTTGCGACCTATCTCATTTGAAAGTTTGATAAATATCCGTCCATGATACCCTATTCCTTGTATGTCAAATAGTACTGAGTTACTTGACTGCGCTTGTTGACTAAACTGATGCCGCAGAATGTTGTCATACGTTTAGGTGATTTTTTTGCTTTTGCAGGTTTCATTTAATAGACATGGCTGTCAAATTTGAAAAGAACGCCTGGAGGAGAACCAAGTTTGAAAGTCCATTTGCATGGCCACAATTCCACAGCATTGGCCATGCAGTTCTATAAACTCGAAAATATTTAATGGTGCTCCCTACGAACAAATGCTGTATGGGAGATTGAATATTGAATTTGTAATGATCAATTCAGTACGCGAAAGGATACGATTGAAAATTACGACAAAACTAATTGTGGGAGATCAGGAGCCACCCAAAGGCAAATAGCTGGTGCGATATAGGCTTTTATGAGCTTTTGGGAATTTGTCCAAGAAGATGAATAAAGGTGACACTATTATGCGATTCCATTACCGTAAATGATATTGGAATTTACATTTACATAAAGACACTACAGGCAACTCAATGGATATTCCATATATCCGTTAAACGTGTTGGAGAACAGTTGAGAACAGTTTGACGAGGAAAAACTGTTATTCCGCTGACATTGGTGTCAGTGATGAGGCAGGAACTGTAGATTTCATATATATTTCCGGTCTGGTGTATTCAAAGGTTTTAACTAACAAGCCACAGAGAATTTTGAAAACTTTCATTGTATAAGCCATAAGAAGAGGTCATTATGTAACTAAATATAAGCAATAATGTTGAAGAAGATTTGAAGATATTTCTCCATTTATATAATAATTTGACAACAGGGCCATGGACCTGACTGTAGATATACATAGGTCGGTCTGAACGAGGTAGTGACTACCAGTATGCTCATCATAGAATAGGAACAACATCAAATAGACATTTCATACCAAAAAGACAGGAATGTAGACAGAGGCCTCCACTCGCTGTACCCACATGACATACAATTGAACCCCAGTGGTTGCGTCGTCGCTACTGTTATCTTAGGAGGTCTATCACTTGATCCTTTCAGGCCACGGTTCACAGTTGAATTCAACTCCTCGGCAGCCGCTCTCCCCAAGGCTGGAGATCAAACGATCATTTTGAATACTGACAGTTGCAAGAGTGTTGCACATAGAACCAGGGGCTTGTTGAGGCAAGTTTCGAGATGACGACCTGAAATAGTTGCGTAGTGGACTGTTGGCATTACCGACTGTTCTGTAAACAATGTAAAAACTCTTGATGTTCATCATTACTCGTTTATTAGGAAGTCAGTTCAGTATAAGCATTGACACTAAGTATTTTATGACAAAGGAAATACCTGAAATGATGACAGGCATTCACTATGCAAACTCATTTCAGATCATATGTTTTTATTTTTCTGTGAATGTTATTCGGCCCTATTGCATGAAAGATTAAATGTTTAACGGCTTCTGACATTGAACATATGTGATGTAAGGTGACATTATTTACTGTTTGCCATCTTTCCAAACTCTGGCGGAGCACGTGCAATGTCGAACATACAATACAGGATGAATTTTGTATCATGGCAGCTGTAATATTCATTTTAACATCAGTCAAACGCTCACCTTTTGCCATAGTGTTGGTCCATCCGTCTATAGAAACACTCCTCAGTGACATCTACATATAAATATTTTATGAATTAATGTTTCCGGAGAAGCTTATTCTGGATTATCAAATCCTGTCTAATAGCATCCGAGCACGCTATGAACTAATGACATTTATCAGAAAATAATTAATGTAGTTATACGAACAGCAAATAGCAGAAAAAAGCCCTAACCAGTCACTGGGAGTATAAACAAAAAAGAGTGATAGAACGTTTGCTTCCTATAGGGAGGACTAATCAGCTGTCAAGTGTATTAAGTTTTCATTGGCAGTTTGAATTAGAACTTTGGGGGGTTAATGTATTGTTAATGTATTTTAAATGTATTGTCCTCACGTGAGGGTACGTAAGTCTCAGACTATTCGAGGTAAATTTAAACCTACTGTTATTTGCAACTGTGGTATATATGTTCTTTTAATTTACGGCTAGATTTGTCTCTTCAATAACCATATTGGCTGAAGGGATGATGCAAATCCAGCTGGGGTTCATGCAGGTAGCAAAGGTACTGTAAGTCCCTATGGTCCCTAGTATGGTGTTGTTAGATATCTATAGCCTGTTTTTATATTGTTTTATCCAGATAGTGATATGAATGTTAACTTTCCACGCTAGGTTTAATGATAATTGTGATATTCTAGTTCTTTTACTGTCCTTTGTTGCATGAACCCCAGCTGGATAAATGTAAGTAAGTATACTGTGCCCCAGGGAACGATAACCTTACGTTCAGCTGCTGGTGATCTAAAGCTCGTTCTTATTTTATATTGTCTGTAATCATTCAATTTTCCGACAGCGTACTTGTTTTAAATTATGTATCTGTGATACTCTAGTATTTCTACTGTTCTTCGATGAGAGATTTTCATGTCCTAACTTGACTGATTTTCACATTGATATAATGAGATATCACGTTACGATCTCCAGCGAAACGAGTGTCATAAAAAAAACTGATCTTCGGAGAAACTGACGGAAATATGTTCGCACGTGTGAGGTGATGATGGCACTGACGAATCAAAACTGTAATTCTGATATTTCAAAACTTAATTTGCGTGAATCGTTGAATACGGGTCTGAATGTAAGATTAGACTTTCTGCTGCTAAACCTTTGACCTATACAAACACCCAGACACACCAATAGATGCAAACACACATGGCCACAAACACAGAGGCTGACCATCCCTTACCAGCACGTGTCATAACTCTCGATCAGTGTGAAGACATATCGAATCAACAACAGCTGCAGAAGCGACTTGTGTTTTGAGGCACCGAGAGTGAGTGGAGTGCTTCGAGATGAAACAGGGTTAGACTTTCGTTAACAACACGATGTCTCGTACTTCCTCCGTGTACTCCATATGACTGATTTGTTTTCTTCCTGTCGAAATCATATTTGCTGTTCATAGATCCACACTAATCATGCAACATCTTATCAATTTCTACGTTGTATGACGTGCACTGGTGAAATTTGATGGAACCCAATACCTTAACAAAAGCCTTCCCCGGATACAAAAGTATCAAATGCATATTTGTATGGGGACGACAATGGGGTGTGTTTGTCACAATCTACAAAATTCGTGATCCTCTTTCAGAGCATTTGAAGAGCTTGGTTTCTGACAGTCAACACAGTGGCTCAAATCTGGCTGAGTAGTGGGTGTTTATTGTTTCATTATGGGTTCCAGAGCAGAATTTCTGGTCATAGAAGTCATTTCACTGTCTATTCTTCAACAACGGCGTCTGTTGCTATGATACTGGTCCGGTGTTTCTACAAACTGGGTGCGTGAACGCATCCGTCAACAGACAATCAATAACTGAGTTCAGACTAGATCGGGGGCTCCATAACAGGACCTTACCTTGCAAAAACAGTTCGTGCAATTAGACTCCAGTGGTTGCTGTTGCTTGAGGGGGTCTCTTCATCACTTGAACCTGTCAATCTACCACCGGATCAGAGAACAAGCAGGATGAAGACAAAATATTTTCCCAGGAAACCTTTTGACCCCATAAGACAAAATACTGATGGGCACAACATTTGTGGTTATTACCTATGCTACTGACCTTATTTGCCACATTGTTTTTGGAAATAGAACAAAAAGGCAGAGTAAAGTTCCAGTGCATACTCGTGTTTATGATTAAGGTTCTTGTGTCTTTTCTTGGAACAAATCGCTCAACACACTTTCAAAAAAGAACAGTTGTTACGTCCGACACTCAAGTGAATGAAACAATAATCAGTTAGTGTGCCTTGACATGAAACTCCCAGACAAAAAGTCTTGTCATTTTAAGTCATTTTACAACCAGCAATGAGCAACCGAGGTATTTGTATTGGGTTAGATGCAGATGCGTGAATCCGTTCCTTGTGTCTGGAGCAGCAGTTAATGCCTTAAGCCATACGTTAATTTCTACAGCAGCCGAACACATTAAGAAACATGTTGGAGATCAACAGTTACTGATCGAACAACCGAACAACGGTCAAATAATGAATTATCCAGTGGGCGAATCCACGTCAACGTCACTCAAGTTATGTTGTTTGAGTGAGATTCCACTGCCTTATTAGCTTATTAAGAAACCATTAGGGTGGTATAGTGTGGGGGTAGATAGCCAGGGCTTGATAAAAAGGATTGTCATTTCAATAATGGTTATGAAATTTTACTGCCTGCAATACGACGCGTAGTTGCGATATAGGTATTTACAAGACATTCAAAATATGCTCTTCGTATTGTGTGGGTTCTTCGTGGCAACATTACCTTTTACACACAGTTTGATGCTGCCTTTTTACATGAACGATATCTCGTGAAACTAGTACAATTAAAGCGATATGATCAACAGATTTTATGCAATTACTTGTCCCTTCCTTGACAGAGGCTGGATTGTGTTTTCTCGTTATACGTGGGGTAGCCATGTTGAACGCTAATTTAGTGAGTGAGTGAGTACAAAACTACATATTAATTACTGGCACGTTCGCTAATTTAGTATTTTTTACTTATGGCCACAAAAATCATTTTGAAAACATGGCGTTTCCGAATACAGTTACTTATTTCGGAAATGTCATATACATATCTATGATATAGAACGTGCAACAAGAAATGATGAACACCTCTTTTAATTCAATATCAAGGATCCTATCAGTGCTGAAATTGTGAACCACCGACCCCAAAAGCTTGCAATATTGTTTCTAATATGTTTTCATGACTGAAGTTATGTGGTACCAAAGCTGTTTACATAGAGTGTATAATGAATTATGTCTGTTACCTCTATCCAAGCACCTCACCTTGAAAACCGTGACTCTCTGGATAACAAACTATAGAGGCACACTGTTAGGAGGAAACAGTGGACTCTGGACAACACGAAAAAGCACACCCTTCCCAAGCGAAAGCATTGACTCTTTTGACAACATAACACAGAAATCCTTCCCAAGCAAAACCATTGCCTCTTGACAACAGGGAGACAAATCACTAGGGTAAAGCACACGTAAACGGTAAGACTCGCGATACGATATACAACGCATATATCAACTGTTAAAAGTTCGATAGAACAATGATTTTTATCACGTGATGGTGATACAGATAAGGATTTGTATACGTATACAAAACTGTTAGAGTGAGTGAGTTTAGTTTTACGCCCCGCTCAGCAAAGTTCCAGCCATAATCGAGTTTGGACAAGACAATCCAGTGATCAACAGTATCAGCATTGATCTGCGCAATTGGGAACCGATGACATGTGTCAACACAGTCAGCGAGCCTGACCACCCGATCCCGTTAGTCGCCTCCTACGAAAAGCGTAGTCGCCTTTTGTGAGAAGCATGGGTTGCTGAAGATCTAGTCTACCCTCTGTCATCACGGATCCGAAGACTGTTAGAACGTAGATACATCCGATTGTCTGTTCAAACTCCTGCATTGTCAGTCATGTATCCTATGAAAGTTTGCTTGTTGACAAACTTCACAATACCTACTGCATTACTGTTTGATGGCGCTTGTTTATTACGACCGAATAACGTATTGACCTGCAAGGACTGCGGTTTATCAATGTCATTTTATTAATAGTGAATTATTCCCTTGAGTAGCGATGGTCATTTTGTATAATCACATACTAGCGGACTGATTGGTATTATCAGAGATAGGTAGGATGAACTGTGAACAATATGCCATTGATAACCAGATTCGTGTTAAGCCATCAATCAGTGGACTACGAAAACAACGTTGATGTAACTTCAGAACACCTCCCATAACATACGTCCTTGAAAGAAGAACAACACAATCCTTAACAGTGTGGGATAGCGCAGGCACATTTTCTGCTGCACTAAGTACATCCGACGCAGACGGTGGACGAGAGACACAAACGAGAAGTGAAATATGGACACCACATAAGGACATGAGGACTTATTGTCGTAGTAAGAGAAACATCACCTTTGAGACATGAAGTCATCGCGGTCAAAAAAAGGTACTATGTACTTCCGGTGCAGACGGTGGACGTGGAACTCTACGTTTCAAACGTAAAAAGTGAAACGTGAACCTAAAATAAATAACCCCAAACAAACCAAAAAACCCAACCAACCAACCAAACAAACAAACAAAACACAAATATGGAGGTATTAAATAAATAACACCTTTGAGACACACGAGTCGTCTTCATGATTTTACAAAAACGTCCTAATCACAATTTACATTCATGAATAGTGAGTGAGTCAATTTAGAGTTATGGTCACATCGGCAATATTTCAGTCATATCGTCACTTTGACAATTAACAGTTTCATAATGAATGCGAATAAATTACAAAACAAACAGTCGACGAAGGACATGGTAACTAAATTACACATGTACACGTGTTTGGCAATAACATGGCAATGTCCCCAGCTGAAGAGGAATGAAATATATTAACATATCTACTAGTTTTTATTGTCTGGCCAAATGGAAGAATACCATTTGTGTGTAGGGCTGCAATGTTTCGGTCCGATTCATCAAAAACATCGAAACTGACACCTTCAATTCTAATTTCGTTAAACGTTTTCACTATTTCGATTCGATATTTGAATACCTATTTAAATTACTGCTACACAGCCAGAACGTAACCTTTACTCTAGCTGAAGGAGTTTTGAGTGCTGAATAGGGCCAAACGTGATTGGTTGATTATAATCCAATGAGAATTGTTATGAACAGATATCGCCAGACTTTTTAGTTAGAAAAAATCTGATGTTTTACCTGTATGAAGAATCAAATGAAAAATAATCGAATCGAGGGCACAATATCGAAAATCGAAACCAATAGGTCTGGGTGAATGGGCGCACCCGGTGTTGAGTGACGTAATTTTTAGCCATCGTCACTCAAATTTTTCTCTTAAGATATTTCAGGAATTTAGGAGATTTTAATGTATCGATGCAAATGCACACATACATGTACACTTTGGGGTATCCAGTATTTTCCCCAATGTCACAACTTTTTTCAGATCTGAAGACCAATTATTATTTCCTCCCCTTTGTCGTAGATTACTGCTTTTAAATACATTGATTTCGGCCCCTCTTTCACTCGTGTTCCCGGAATATCAGACGGATTAATTTAACCACCAGGAAGGACAAAGTGATTATGAAAGTTCATCATTCATTCAGCGGTTATTAGTGTGACCAAAATCAAAGTCTTTTCCTGACTTAATTAGTCACATGCACATTTACCAGTAGTGAGTGAGTATAGTTTTACGCCACACTCAGCAATATTCCAGCTATATGGCGGCGGTGTGTAAATAATCGAGTCTGCACCACACAATCCACTGATCAATCTGCGCACTTGGGAACTGATGGCATGTGTCAACCAAGTCAGCGAGCCTGACCACCCAGTCACATTAGTCCTTCACGGGTACACGTCATGTTTGTGGGCGTTTAATCACAAAGTGACCGGCACCCGTGGCGAGCCACCTCCTCGTGGTGGGTGCTGGGTAACGCGAAGAGCTCGCCAACACCCCCGTTGTGGACCCGGGGGTATATTTGGTCCACCAACCCGTTAGCCGTGGGTTGCGGCCCTGTGTCGGTGAAGGAGGGGATCCTGGTGGTTGAGGGCATTAGGGGCCTTGAACCGTGTTCCTATTGTCTAACACTCCACTTTGGCCCTGACTTCACCTAGACGGGTGGTCGAATGGGCCCGGTTCGGCCAATCGGCTGGTCACGCCAAGCCCTGTGCATGGTGATTATATTTGCACAGTAAATTATCATTTGGGTCTTGGACATTTTTGATTTGCAATGTTTAAATTATTGAAAACTTTACGTTTGTATGTTCTACCCTGTAATATAATTACATAGCCTAGAGTCCCGTGCCAGAAGGCGGTGGCTCATGGGCCAATCTGGTGATGTTGACCTCCAGATTCAACATGTGTCCAATTTCTTGTCATGGGCAGAACCACCCTGGCATTTAATATGGTATACAAATGTTGCTATTTGTGTCATACTCACTAGAGCATAACATCCCTGTATCCCTGGTGTCGGCCTCTAGGATATAAGATACTATTTGACACCGTCCTTGTTGACACTCCATGGTGGGTGGGGAGCAAGGGTGCTGAATTATTTTCTTTCCATCATGGCACAACAACAAGCTGGTTCATCTCGCCATGAAAATAGATCTACGAAAATAGATTGACGAAACAGATCTCCCCACAGGGCAAATTCAGAAAAATATAGATTCATGGGTTCGGTTTCTTGTGATAGAAGCTGCGAATTTTCTTCCGCTCAAACTCAACCCTTTTGCCGTTTCAAAGGCTATATCTGGTATTTGTGGAGATGTGAAAAATGTTACTTGTCTCCGTAGTGGCTCACTTTTGGTGGAATGTTTACGGAAACAACAGTCTCTAAGTTTGTAATCCATCAAAACATTTGCAAATGTAGAGGTTCTTGTTTCTGTACATAAAACATTAAACTCTTGCCGTTGCATTATAAGTGACAGGGCACGTTGCCTTGCTGATATGTCTGAAGAGGACATTGCTTTAGAGTTACAGGATCAGGGAGTTTCAGCAGTGAAACGGTTCACCTTTAAGAAAGACGGCATTGTTACAAAAAACAATACCTATCTCTTGACCTTTTCCCGCTCTTAACTTCCAACATCTATCAAAGCAGGTTATTTCAATATCGGGGTGGATGTGTATATCTCAAATCCACTCCGATGTTACAAATGTCAGCATTTTGGACATGGCTCACATTCTTGCCGGAACTCAGTCGTATGTTATCGTTGTGGCGATAGTCATGACGGTTCTGACTGCAAGAAAGATTACAAGTGTGCAAACTGTAATGGTGCACATCCCGCTTCTTCAAAATCCTGCCCTGTGTTCCAGCGTGACTCTCAGATTATGAAACTTACATGCGAGAAAAATGTCTCATACATAGATGCCAAAAGAATGCTAAATCAAACCTCTACTCCTTCAAACATTACCTACGCTACGGCAGTGAACTGCTCTGTGGTAGTGTCCTCTACTGCATCTCAGACTGGCTTGTCTTGGGTCAAGACAGCAACACCTATCTCTTCAATTTCAGCCACTATACCTACTGCCACTGTTATTCAATCTACATCTGGTTCTCAGACTGATGAAACTGAATCCGAGTCATCATCTCAAAAGACTATTTTGCAACCAGCCATCGATGAATCTAAAAAGAAGAAAGGAAAACGGATTAATAGGGATAAACTACCTGTCGTCCCCAAAGTTCCAGAGGTTCCTCTTGAAAACCCATTTGGACCTCTAACTATGGAGGTAACTCCGTCCTCACGGGATAGGCGGAGAAGCTTATCCTCCTCACATTCACGAGATAGATCGCCAATTGATGGCGCCATGACTCACTTGTCTACATTAATGCAATGGAATTGCAGAGGATTAAAAAAGAATTTCAGCGAGGTAAAGTTGCTGATAGATTTTCAGCCGCCAGTCATATGTCTCCAAGAGACATATTTAAAATCTACAGATAACTTCACTTTACGACAACACAGCGATTACCATTCCTTTTCTCCCCAGGAGATAGAGCAACTTGAGGTACTTCTATCTTAGTCCGACAGGGTATAATACACAGCCCTGTTCCACTTACTACCAATCTTCAGGCTGTAGCTGTTCGACTGACCCTGCATATTGCATTGACTCTGTGCAGCTTGTATATCCCTCCGTCTTCTAATATAAGACAGTCGGATCTTCAAAATCTGTATGATCAACTTCCAAAGCCATTTATCATCATGGGTAACCTTAACGGACACAGTCCGCTTTGGGGAAGTGCCGACACTAATACTAAGGGTAAAATCCTTCAGGCATGTATTTCCGATAATAATTTATGCATTTTTAACAACGATTTTGCCACTTATCTACATCCAGCTACGGGAGCATATTCTTCCCTGGATCTGTCACTTACCGATTCAAACTTATATACAGAATTTGAATGGATGGTCTGTGATGACCTATGTGGGAGTGATCACTTCCCCACCTTTCTCAGAACATCCTGGTGATGATCCACCTGTATGAAGAAGTAACTTCGCCAGGGCTGACTGGTCATTATATGAAACACTGTGTGTTGAACACTTGATGCATGATCTTTTCAGGAAGAGTCGAGATCCTACACTGTAGTTTTCAGATCTTCTAAATGACATAGCTGACAGAGCAGTTCCACAGTCCTCTGCACCTCCACACATTCGCAAACCATGGTGTAAACAGGCAAGAAAGAGAAGGAAGAAAGCTGAAAAATATTTTGCAAACATCCGACGGTCCATAATTTAAACAAAGTTAAAATATTCAATGCCAAAGCTAGACGTGCCTTTAAACTGAATAAGCGTCAGTCTTGGAGGAACTACATTTCCCTAAATAATTCTCGCACACCTATTTAAAAGGTGTGGAACATGATCCAAAGGATGAAAGGTAAAGGATATAAATCGACTGTTCAGCATCTAAAGGATGGTGATAATGTATTAACTAATAAAGATGACATAGCCAATAAAATTGGCGAAACACTTGCCGAACATTCTTCATCATCTAGTTATGCTCCTGAGTTTCAAAAGTATCAGAAACAACAAGAGCAGAAAAGAATCAATTTTAACTCAGACAATGGTGAAGATTATAACGAATTATTTTCATTACATGAGCACCAAACCGCCCTTGAACAAGCTTATGATACAGCAACAGGGGCTGATAATATTTTACCTGAATCGTGTTTAGAAATCCTTTTAGAAAGTTTTGATCAAATATGGACTTCAGGTAATTTTCCACCTTCCTGGCGTAATGCAATTGTAGTGCCTGTTCCGAAGCCTGGTCGGGATCATACTGATCCGTTTAACTACAGACCAATCTCCTTAACAAGTTGTGTCTGTAAAACCATGGAACGAATGCTAAACAATAGATTAACATGGTATCTTGAAACCAATTATCTTATAACAAATAGTCACTGTGGTTTCAGGAAAAATCGTAGTACCATTGATCATCTGGTACGATTAGAATCCTTTGTCAAAAATGCTCTGGTAAATAAACAACATGCAGTATCGATCTTCTTTGATCTCGGAAAGCATGCGATACCACCTGGAAGCATGGCATTTAAAAGGATTTACATGACTTCGGTTTAAGGGGTCGTTTGCCCCTTTTTATATCACAATTTTTACAAGACAGGCAGTTTCAAGTTCGAGTGGGTTCAACCCTGTCTGATCATTATAATCAGGATCAGGGTGTTCCACAAGGCAGCATTTTCTCTGTAACCCTTTTTTGTATCAGGATAAACACTTTATCCAAGGGTTTAAATGGATCACTTTTTGTGGATGATTTTAACATTTCATGTCGGGGTAAAAAACATGCATTCTATTGAACGACAAATACAGTTGTGTCTAAACAAGATAAATAAATGGTGTTTGGAAAACGGCTCTAAATTTTCTAAACCTAAAACTAACTGTATACATTTCTGTCGTAAATACAAACCACATAAGGACCCTGAACTGTAACTAAACGGCACACCTATTAAATTTGTAAAGGAGGCCAAGTTTCTGGGTCTTATATTTGACTCTCACTTGACGTTCTTCCCGCATATTAAATCCCTTATGGGTAAATTTGAAGGCACTCGACTTGTTAAAAGTCGTTTCCAACTCAAAATGGGGAGGCGATCAAACCACCCTACTTCACTTATACAGATCACCCATTCGCTCCAAACTTGACTGCGGTTCCATTGTATATGGTGGAGCCTGTAAATGCAGCCTGAAAATGTTAAAT
The DNA here is from genome assembly GCF_037392515.1 of Haliotis asinina. Classification (NCBI taxonomy): domain Eukaryota; kingdom Metazoa; phylum Mollusca; class Gastropoda; order Lepetellida; family Haliotidae; genus Haliotis; species Haliotis asinina. The sequence continues at coordinate 61,635,125 of NC_090283.1, forward strand.
TCTGTCCATCATCAAGGTCTAAGATTATGTCTTGGATCTTTTCGAACTTTTCCCGTTGACAGTCTCTATGTCGAGGCAGATGAGCCATCTCTCACTCAGCGACGTATAAAAGTATCTTTACAATATGATACAAAACTATACTCTAACAAATTTAACCCTGCATTTAATTGTGTCTTTAACCCTCTTTATGAGGATTTATATAACAAAATGTCTTCTCTTATACCACCTCTAGGGCACAGAATTAAACCCTTTCTTTCTTCAGCCGGCATTGAGCTGGAAAACATAGTTCCCTCCCGTCTTCTTTCTTCTCCTCCTTGGCAGTTGTTTAGGCCACAAGTTGACCTTCATTTAAAAAATCAGAAACTAATGAATTACAATACAAACAAGAATATAATCAATTAAAACATAATATAACAATTGCAAACCCTTATTTACAGATGGGTCCAAGGACGGTGGTGCAGTGGCTTGTGCCACTGTCATTGGATCCACAACAATATCTTCTAGACTACCAGATAACAGTTCTATTTTTACAGCAGAAGCTAATGCCATACTAACGGCTCTTAGATATATTCAAAGACACCCTAAACGTAAAGAATATATAATCTATTCAGACTCTTTCTTGCCTTCAGGCTATTAAAAATATTTCTTGCAAACATCCACTTTTAATAGAAATTATTGCATTCTGCTTGACTGTGTTGAATTCTGCATCATAAGGGATAAATATTTCAATGTCAAAACTATCAAGGACCTTTTTACCACTGTTAGTTGTCATTTAATCATTGTTTTTTTAAAGGAAATCGATTTCATGGTTGAATGTTGAGCGATATGTTTCTGTAGATAGATATATTTTAATGATTGGTAGTTTAGATTAGTAACTAGAATTGTTAGTGGCTGTACTCTCAAAGGGGCTTGAAGCATTGTACAATTATTGTCCTTCTGAGAGGGTACGTAAGTCCCAAAACATCTGATGTAAATTTAAGTCTACCAGGTTTTTAATCGTAGTATTCATGTTATTTTAAGTTTGGCTAGCATTTCATACAATCTCCAGCGGCTGAAGGGATGATGTAAATCCAACTAGGGTCCATGCAGGTAGCAAAGGTACTGTAAGTCACCATGGGCCCTAGTATGGTGATCGACCTTCAGTTGTTGGAGATCTATAGCCTGTTTTTGTAGTGTTTTGTCCAGATAGTGATATTAGTTTTAACTTTCCAGACTAGTTTTAAATTGTAACTGTGATATTCTAGTTGTTTTACTGTCCTTTGACGACAGGCTTATGTATGACTCACGTATATGATTGCCTGAGAGATAATAATACCTGACCATCTGACACAAATTACGTCAAAGTGAAAAATGTTCTCTGAGGAAATTGAGATGAGGGGATAACTGAACATAATTAACGTATATTACACCGTTTAGTAATCCAACTCAACAACTTATACCTAAATGAGATCACTGGCGAGTGTCATGCCATTTCATGTAAATCTGCAGAACTGAACATTTCCGTGTCGAGTACCGATGTAGATTTCATTATTTTAAATGTTTTAAGATCACACGATATGATTACTGAAACAAAGTCAGTACGCAAGCAATCACCAGGGGATAAATTACAGATTCTGCAGTGAATGTCCCGTGTCAGTCTACACGTCATCGATCCTTGATGCTAGATAAATACTTCATCCAATGGCATCTGGATGTATCCGTTACAAATCGTGGAGATATCGAAAGAAATATTGTCACGTTTCAAATGTTTACAAAATGTTCAATAATGAAAGGGCAATTCCTGTGTTATTTTATATTTATCTTAAATGTCATCAGAACTATGTTACCTAGCCTCTTCTTATTGTCAACTCGAGATAAAGATTATCCGTAGTGTCCAATGCTCTCGGGACAAATTACATATAGATGATTGACAAAGCTAGCCTTAGAGTAAGTGGACACATATCAGTGTGACTGGTGGGCGATAAACAGGACACCAGTTCTGAATAGAATTACCTTCTTGTGTGTCTCGATATAGCGTTCATTTAGCTGATATATTTCAAAGATCATCGCTTTTCAATCTTGACCAAGGTTTTTTAATTAAGAAAGGGTGGTTTCCGCGCTATCACTAATGAATTAGCACGGTATCTTCTATCCACTGTTCGTGCTGTTTATACGGTTGGATATCATCTGTAACGAAGCCTCCTGTCAATTTGAGATAAACTGATCCGTAATATAATGTTCCGCCCACATCACATTTTATATCAATGACTAGTATACATAGCCCAAGAGATGCCACTTAATCTGGACGAATATCAGAATGATAGATGGGTCATGAATAGGACAAGGATCGATTTACTTTAGGGATCTATTAGAATGATCCCAAGGGATTTAGATGTCAATCCTGTCAAGCAATGTAGAATGACTCTGATGTGTTGGTGTTTGCTTGCTCTTTAACGAAATGTGTGAGAATGATGTTTAGGATGGCAAAGAAAACTGGAAATTCCATTTAAGTGTTACATGCAAATCATGGAGTAACTGAGGAGTATTCCAGCCATATCATCTAGGGTATCTCCAGAAATGAACTTCACACATTTTACTCATGAGCTGAAGGGTAAATAGAGACTCTCACCCAAGTGTCTACTGATATCAAATATATCAACAAGAGCTGATAAAGTAACAAATATCCGATGTTTGCCGAGGATATTCTGTACCTTAATCAAAGAGTGTTGATATAACTGATATCAATAGACACGAGGGTAAAATCGCTGTAAAACAGAATTTTATACTTCAAGGACCAGATCCCCTTACTCTTGTAGTCCGATTTCAGCACCAAAAAAAAAAATACAAACTAACATAAAAAAACAACAAAAAACAACAACAAAAAAACAACACGCAAACAAAAAAAGTAAAAATGAACAAAATATAAACATAAGACTTTCACGAATGTGCGATCCTGACTTTATACAGACACACAAAAGAATCATACGTTCTGATCATTCGTTATAAGTAACCATTCCAACGGAGGCTTGAAACGTCACAAGGATGGTTAACACTCTTTCATAAATCGCATTTAGATCCAAATCACCCAAAATGGTCCCATTAGGATACCTCATAGTCACTATCGTGTATGGCCTCCATGGGTATTGATGACTGCATCGTCTGTACGTGAAATGAATAAGCCGATTGATGAAGGCTAAAGCCACTTGGGTCCACACGCTGTGAAGTGCCTGACTGAATCCAGCTGCAGTTGTCGGTCTTGGTTCCAGGTCCTCTCTGAGTCTCATCCCACAGGTGTTCTATTACAGTGGAAACCGGCATCTGTCCAATCCGGCAAGTCAGCACTGGCATATAGTCTCAGTCCCATCCGTGGCTGGTACATGTATCATCAGCTCCATAATCCGGCACATTGTCTAAACTGGATTGTTTCTTCAGTCCCAGTGAGGACCGGTTTAGAGAACTTTAACTGTACACATAAATCCGGACTGAGTGCAGGGGGTTTGTCTTTGGAAGTCCAACGCTGCTCTGGTAGATATGTTTTCTGTGACGTCCACAATATTGTTCAAAGTGGGGTATTACGACTTGGTCAATTTAGCGAGCAGATTTTTTGTTTCGCCATTTCCTCGTCTTGGGACGAGATTCTGGAGCACCATGTGGCCAACTCTCTGGTTCAGTCCCATCGAAACCAACATGGTGATGTTTTGATCACCCCACGAATCTCTTTCAACAATACACCCTTCGGCATACTTTTACTTTGCCATCGGCTGTGTAAACGGTGGGCAGGCTGGGTAAAGCGCCAGGCTAGTAATCCAGCGAGTTTGACATGTCGTGATCGAGCGCACCTGTGACCGGGTGTAAAACACCTTAGCCAGAGGTCAACTTTGTGGGCAGTCTTTCTCCGCTGTCACAACCCCTAGTGTAGAATAGTTTAGGAACCCACGAATCCCTTGGTATATGATTGGTTGCTTTTGTGTTTGGTGCTGTGACATTTTCTGTTTTTAACTGGTCGAGAAATGAACATATATGTTTTTGAAACAACACTAGGCCATCGGCCCATAACTACAAAAGTTGCATTGTGTATGGCAAAACATGATGTGTACAGTATAAATTGACAATTTTAACATCTTGCCGAGCTTAGTTATTCATTAGGTTACAGTCTGATGGTGACATGGGGAGCTTGAATTTGGCTTTACTTGGGTTGATACAAAAGGCTTTTGGTAAACAGTTTAAGCGGAGCCGTTTGAATTTAGAACACACGAGGCGAAAGGCGTACTCGTCCTCAATATAACCTCATCATTTCTATCTATATTATAGTATCTTCCAGTTTCAATACGTAACTGATGTGAAAAACATCAAAATTGCGCGAGTGCTACTATAAACCTTTTAATGTTCATCACATTTAAATACAATTCCCAGGACAGTGATATTTTGAAATAAGAATAAAACATAGACAATGGACACAGAACAGTAACAAATACAAACTTGATCTCGTCACTACATTCCTGGAATAATGCCAATGTGACATTAGATGGTGGCCACATGAATATGTGCCAACACTCAACTGCGGGTACAGCAACGTGCAGTGAACTGGGACATTGGCTACGGTTTTTATGGGATAGTGATTGTTATTATGGGTCACATTTCGTATAATAAATGTTCAGTTCAGAGTTCATCAATCTGCCTGCCTCTACGAAACGCTTGACCTACATAACCGCTGTCTGATCGCTCGCCACGTTACATTCAGTATTACCGTTTCTCACTCTCAAACCAAGACTTTGATGGGTTGAGATTAGATTTGTGACCCATTACTTTAGATTTGACTCAGTTGCATTATACATCAACGTGTATCTTTGTATCTTGCTCTCTGCTCAATACAAAAATATTGAACATTTTAGACTTGTCAGTGTTATTGTTTTCTTGTTCTGAGGGAATTTCTTAAACCTTTTGCCACTGGAAATTATTAACCGTAACATAATAAAGTTACACCATTCCGTCCTGGATGCTGTTATTAACCTGAATGTGATCCTGCAGTCCTAGATGGTCCTAAAATGACAACTTGCAGTGTCCCAAGTCTTGGTTCTTCTGATCTCTCGTAAGTCGTGGCAGTAGCAATTGTATCAAACAACAATGATTTCAGGTGAGTTTGGGACTTGCTTTCATTGCTAGGGTTGTCACAATATGCACGTGCATTTTAGTTTTCATCAATGTTATTCGGAACGTTTGACCACGACGGCCTTTTCAGGTGCGTTTGGTTGACATGTTTTTATCAACAAAACTGATGTTGAAAATAGCTCTCAATTTGGACTGAATAAAAAACCCAAAACAAACCAATGTTAAGAAAACAGTAGATTGTGACAAAAATCACCACCATGTAAGAACAAAAAATTGCATCAGGTTTTGAAAGATGGCGTTTATTTCGCAATTCGGTATATTATTATGCAACATCTGTTCACCTGATTACAGCCTGACTCTATGGTACTCCTCACAAACACGTGCAGAAGTGCACCTGCAAATATGAATATGAAAAATAAACATCTGTGGAATGTAGGAACTAAATACTGGAGCTGAAGGACTGCTGCCTCACGTTAGGATAGCAGCTGGCTATATATTTTCGGGCTCTCCAAGTCCAAATTATCAAACGTGGTTTTCCGGTCCATCGATCGCTTGATTGCCTGTTTATTATATGGCAAGAATATCGCCGTGTGACGTCAGTGAAACAAAGCTTCCATGATCAGGAAAATTTGGTAAATGATAGGTGCGACCACAATGATAGGAAATACGTACGTTTTTTTTCCCAAACATCAGCTATATAGTTTGCAAGTTAATTTACCCTTCAAACCAAACAGAATCTTAACAGAAGTCAAGACTTGAATATTCCCATATTTTTCATGTGGCAAATAAGACCAGAAAATGTTTCAATTGCGCCATAACTCAAAAAGGTCGCAGAGTAACAGGTCTGCCTTTCAAATATGACCTGAATGTAGTTTATTAACTATAAGGGAGACATGTGACAGGAAAGTGGGTAAATACGGAGACAAAATTATTCTTTTAAAAGTTTTCGTCTAAGCACGGAAATCAGAAGCTTCAGAAAACCCACGCCGTCTTCGACGGGGATCAATGATTCCTTATCGTTTCCTAAGTGGGTTCCATAAAGCATTTCCTAAAACGGGTTCGAAAGAACATTTTTTAAAGCAGATTCCATAGAGGGTTTCCTAAAAAGTGTTCAATAGGGGGTTTTCAAAACCGACTTATACTAGCGGATCGTAGTACTTTGTTAAATGCAGAGTGATGCTTAAATCAAACTGAAAATATTTACACAAAGAAACTTAACAAAAGCTACGTCAAACGTAAACCAATCTTGATAATTAGGAAGATTTACAGTGTTCTGAACATCAAACAAATACACGACAGGTGATCAGTCTCCTTACTTCGCTACCAAAACAATGTCATTTCATTGTCTTTTAGAAGTCGTGCAGAGGATGCTCTTCGGCGAAGCTTTTTGCAAGGGTGTCTATCCACATATACTTGCCTCCAACACAACAGTTTGGCTTAAAGGCCAAATTGGCAGAAACAGTTACTAAAGCTTACAGTTATCACATACCAACCACAGTGATAGAACAAGCATGATCCAGCAAATGACAGCAAACATCCGTGTGAAGGTGTTAATAGCATTGTATCTCATAAACATAACGTTGGGGCGTAAAGTTGTAATAAGAACTTAAACAATCACATCCTCACATCTGTACAATCGACTCTGCGTTTTGAGAAAGTTGTTATTGATGTGGAAAGGGTACTTTTGTTGTTTGCATCTTTTGTCTAGGGTCTAAGTTTTGGTAAGATGTTGGCATTTACGGGATCTCACGGTTTTCTGGTTTTTATGGGAAATTTTGTTCTTACCAATACCGGCGGGAATAACGCTTTGTCAATAGAACCACAGAAATAGAACCGCGAGAACATCATATTTAAAAATTGATGAAACAACATTTACCTGCTTTCAGAACTGTTTCTCTTACAAACTTACCTGCTGCACATTCCCGAGTGGCGCAAACAGATAGTCTGTTCAATTGTTCAATCGATTCTGATTTTACCAGAAATTTCTTTTGGGTGTGGAATGAGTTTCCATGTTGTTGTTGTGGGTTGTCTGGGACCACCATCAAAAAATTACAGGATATCAGTGCTTTGTGTGAAATGCCGTATCTATGTCTGGTGCAACCCTGACTTGTTTTAACTAATTGTATTTCGTCAGTACCAGAGACAGTAGCAGAGTTAACAAGACAAAAATAAAACTGCAGTAACATAATGTTTGAAAAATTGATGGAACAATATTTTCCAGCATGTTCAGTAATCTGGTTTGAGTGCATGGAAATTGTTTTGTCACAGCGGGAGTTTTGATCGCAAACATTGTGCAGTTTATCTGGCATTTCTTTAAAATGTTATGGGTTAAATATGATTAACCAACCCAACAGGAGCACTAATGAATGACACAGTGCTTCATACCTCACTTGACACTCATCCGGGAATAGAACAGTAAAGTATTTGCCAGCATATCAAATCATATTTATTAAATGTTTCATATTAGAGCAAAGCAGTTAAGTTAATTATTATTGTTTTGTGTTGGTCGCATGCCTATTACAGTCTTCACAAGGATAGGAGTGGAGCAATCTATTCTCGATGAATTAAAAACCAATACGTTGTAACCGATGTATCTTGTTGAAGGTTGCTTTTAGTTAAACTGAACTGCATGCTTGCGAATGCAAGTTGTAGGACAGATGCAGATCGCGAATTGTACAGCCATATAGCGATGAAAACAATGTCATCAATTTGCAATATCTTTCGACAAAGGACAGTAAAACTAACCAGTCTATCACCGATGTATAACTGAAAAACTAGTAATGAAATCTAAACTGCTTTAACTATAGAGGACGATACAATATAAAATTGGCAATACATCGCCATACTAGGAGCCATAGTGAATCATGGATGAACCGTAAGCAATCCATCAGAAACAACACAATTCATGTACATCACTCCCGCATTTCTGAACCTGTCTTGAACACAACAACACCGCTGATGTAATCGTTGTTTAGCACCTGATATTGAAAGTTCAGTCGGGCAATCTGTACCGATTACGCTATTAAATCTCCCACAATGACTTTTACCTGAAACCAAAACAACTTAATCTTAATGTAATCCACGAGATGTTCCTTCCGGAATAGACAGTTGAAGAGAGTTGCTTACAACACTCAAACGAGAGTAGAATATTTCGCATTCTTTATGCGCGCCAAATGTCAGTAAAAAGGAAGATATTGCTTTTTGAGTTAAACATATAATTACAGTTTTTCGGATACAGGATTAATCACTGTAGTTTTACTCCTATTCTATTTCCATTCCTGGAGTCCTCCTGGGAGGGTACCTAAGTCCCGAAAGCATTCAAAGTACATTGGAACTTTCCACTGTTTTAACCGAAGCATGTGTATTTTAATGTTTGGCTAGATGTGTCTGATTTGCTGATAGTTGATGGGATGGTGTAAATCCAGTTAGGGTCCATTCAAGAACCAAATGAACTGTAAGTGCCCATGGTCCCTAGTATGGTGATCTGCCTTCGGTTGCCGATTTATAGCCCATTTTTGTCCCCATTTGAAATCAAATTTTAGAGATAGATGATAGTTTTACTTCTAAATTACTGTCATATTCTAGTTAGTTTTACCGTCCATCGTTGACAGGTTTGTGTAATTTATATATATTGATTGTGGATTTGCAACTTGTTTTACTCAAAACATGGTTAAAATAATGCTGATCTGACTTTAAAACTTAACTCACTCTCCAATTCACTCACTCATTCCTGGGAGGTTAACTGTTTGATATTTTAGGTATGATTCTCGGCTTTTGCATTTCCATCGACGATTTTCGATTTTATTACTGCTGTATTTCTTTAATCTCATGAACCATGCCAATTTTAAACAGACAATGCCACGTGGTTATCTATGCATTTCCTTACCATGAAGTATCGTTGTGTGATGCCATTTTACCCCTTTAACCTTTTCATGCCAGTGTTCCTATATGGAAACAGGTCATAGAAGGCTTCCTAACGTTTTTGTCCGTGAAGATAAATAAATATTTTTGGGACTATTTTGTGATGCCATTTTACCCTTTGAGAATAATTCATTTCTTTTTTCCATTTCGCAAGCATTTTCCAGTTGTAATTTATCTTCCAATCGTAGTTCGGTAAAAGTGACAGAATGCTACACCTTCGTTTAGGCAGTGGTCAAACATACAACTTGTTTGGTGCTGGATCAGCGACGTCATTAGTGAAGAGAGAGCAGCTCTCTTATTGATTGAAGGAGTGAAGGGTGGGGAACAGATTGAGCTAGCTGACAACTCCCAATCTCGTGTCAGTAACATTACTTTGTGTACTCGTGTAAAAAACCAGATGGGCTAAATCAGACAGCATTAGGTCTGGGACCGTTTTATCATCAATTGAATCTTTTAGAACTCGCGTCTTCCCAGCGACCATTTCAAAAGCGATTTATATACTACATGCTGCTATAAATACCTTCACGTTACAACTTCGATTTTCTACACGTGTGTAGAAAAAGGTAATTGATCGTGGTTAGTTTTTCTTTCGAAATTCATTTCGCCGAATCCCTCCATCACCAGGAGTTGCTAGTGAAGATTACTTGCAGTGCTCAATGTAGACATACCGAATGAGCCATTCAATAAGGAATGTAATAAGGATCAATGTTTCAAAAGCATCTTTCGTCGGACGTTAAAACTGCCTCACCAACTATACTGATACTGGAGATATGACCCAGGCCCTCGTGTGCCACAAAGCTTCTGTGATGTATTACTGGCATTTCTATAGGGAATACGCCAAAGAAGGTGAACTAACCGGTAGCATTTTACGAGTCAGTACCAACATGAGATCTCGATATTGTCATAAAAATACGGACGCAACACGATGGAAATAAATACATCTGAGAACAGTTTTACAAGAGTAAACTGGCATAAGCAATCACCACTGCCACTGAGAAGCTTGGGACTGTACATTTTAATTCTTTGTTTCGGTATGGTATAAGTAGTGCCGTGACAGCCTAGCAATGTGGTCTAAATTAGTTCTAGAATATATTTGTATTACCTCCGAGGGCAATCATATCGCGGTTAATATTTTTCATACGATGCCCTAGGGCAAAATATCACTTTTTCATGGTAACGTGACTTCATGGCGTCACGGTTCTTCTATGACGTTGCGTTCTTCACGCGAAGACGGCGGGTAGCTAGCCCGTGTTTGAAAGTCGATTTGGGTTTATTTTCCTCAATGTAACGACTTCGGTAATAAACAGAATATTATATTCGTGCACATAACATACCATGTTTACGACACTCGTGCCTAAATGTCGGTATATCAATCGATCTCGCTCGGGAAATATCAACAATTAGCCTTTCTTGTCGTAAACATTGTATGGCGTGGGCACGAATATAATATCCTCCATATAACTCTTTTAAAACTAATTTTGGGATATTTATGATAGCTGTCACAAGATCGGACATCACATAAACTTTGACAATGCAGGTGATAAATATTTGATTGTATTCTTCATAGATTAGCCGGCAACAGGACGAGCACCTGGGCCACGAACCATACACTTGGTGTTTAGTTATATGACATCGGGTAAATATACCTTGATTGATGGTACGGTCAACATCTGTGTTTTACGTGTTTATCAAACACTAAGCAAACACCATCAGCTATTGACACTCCACAAAGAATGGACCTTGTGTAAACTAAAACCGTCAACCCCATTCAGCGCAATCGGAATACGGTGTTAATTAATCCTAACAGTGTGTATATGTCTTCATATATTCCTCTCCTGACAAACCCTTTTATTTTGTTTACAGAAACAGTGAGCATTGGCGCTGTTGCCTTCCCTGGAAGTAAACGCCTTAATATTGGCATACACCAGCTATACAACTGTCAGGATATGTTTCACATATCCGGTACAAGGACAGCCCATCGAATAGCGACCAGACAATGCATTGCCCTCAGCCTCCCGCTTATGTTGAAATGTCCCCGTGTCACAGACATCCCGTATGTGTAATCCTTGACTAAACATGTTGCAAATTCATCATACATACATGTATATAATAAAAGACATATTGTCAACGAAGTACAGTAAAACAAATATTATCACAGATTCGGATTTATAATTAGTAATGGGATCTAAAACCTACAGATGACAAAACAAGGTAAAAAACAGGCTATACATTGGCCAAAAACTGACGGCATATCACCATACTAGGTACAACAGTGTAAAGGCACATATTAGAATGTTAGATCTTCACCTGCAACTAATCTCTTTCATGCTGCCACTTTGAGAACAACGTACATAATAGCCTATTCCGTGCACGTTAGTAGTATTTTGGTGACCTGAAATCTCGCCCAAGAGATAACGCTCTAAATGACACTGATCAATAACATGAGTTACTTCCGTGGGCTTGTGGGCTATTCTAAGATGCTTCGGTGAAAGATCAACGGCGCCGACAATACTTTATCAGACGACAATGTGCACGTTTTGCATTACGTCACAATGTGTTGACATCACTGCCCCATTCCAGTCTACCCCCTTGTAATCGAACTTTTTTACATTACGTCACAATGTAACCGACGTCACGATGGATGTCAGTTGCCATCGCCTCGTGCAGCCTCCCGCAGTAAACTGCTTCGTCGCATCCCGTTTCTCGGTTTGCAGTTGCATCACACAGCTAACATCACTAGTGGAAACATAACGTTTGTGTCTTTCGAAGGAAAAAATGTTAAAATGTCTCATAGTTCGACTCAGAATTTTACAGAGATACGGTCATGTTTGCAATTTTCACATTCCCACAATGCAATCGTAGTAGTAGAAATGAGACGGTCATATTACCTTGTATGGTTTAAGAGAATCACAGATGTAATAAAAATGATCTAGAGAAGATATTTAACCTGAACATAAACCGTCACCAAACTGTTCATCATTTGTTTTTCTAGTAACGTTTGTCTGAACCTAAGGGGCTGACACGTCAATAGAACAGCGCGTCAGTTAGCCCAATGCAAGGATTCTTAATTTAGGTCACAGACACCGTCGTTTGTTTTCTGCCATAGATTAATCGAAATTAGGCTTAGAAATTATTAAATACGGCATCTTAGAAAAGAAATAATTTCGTTCAACCACCATGAATAGTGTAATAAAGCACACTTTCGCCCTGAACTGTTATATCGTTAAACGATATATAATTGTTCAGGGCGAAAGTGTGCTTTATTACACTATACATGGTGGTAGAACGAACTGTATTTCTTAAATCTTAATCTGTTCATGAAAGCTACATTTGAGATGTTTAGTTGGCACGGGCTTCGTGTACGAGGCATCGTTGCCAGGTAGCCAAAGAACGTCCAGAGAAGAGCCATGTTCATTTGCATGATTGCGATACCACGGCTCTCGCCATGCAAATCTGTAACCTAGAACATACTCCAAGAAGCACGCCACGTACAAATAGTGAAGGAGCGATTGGTAGTGATCAATGACATATTCTCAATGGTACGATTGAAGAACGCCGCAAAACATCTTCACCAAATGTAATGTGGGAGATCACCTGGGACAAATAGCTTCTGTGATTTTATAAGCTTTGGGCAAGAAGTGTAATCAGTCGATACTTTCATGCAGTTCGATATGATACTGACATTCACATGAACACCCTCCAGGCAACTCAATGAATATTCCATATTTACCGTTTAGGGTGTTGGAAACCACTGAGAACAGGATGGCACTGCGCTGTCATTGGCGCCAGAACTATAGATTTCAAACATATTTGCGATCTGGTGCATTTAAGTGTTTTAGCTAGAGTTTTTAAAAAACTTTTTATGTAAACCATAGGAAGACATTAGTATGCAATAAAAAAAGCTGTTGATGAAGATTTGAAAATATTTATATCATAATTTGATTTTGGGCCGTAGACTCGGCATAAAACCACAGTTACTCTTTACTGTCACTCATACCTTGAGATTGCTTGGCTTCAATACGTTCACGTGTTGGAAACAATTAAGGACAGCCTGGCAAGGGAAACTAACACCCGCTGTCATTGGCCATTGATACTTCAGCACTATAGATTTCAAATATATTTTGGTCTAGTGAAAACTCGAAATATGTCTAAGTAAGCCTCCGGCAGTATTTAATCCCTTTTTATACATAATTACATAAGCTGACAATATGCTTGAACATGGAGAACACTGTTGATAATGATTTGCAAATATTTCTGTGTATTTCATGTCGTAATTTCACAAAGGACCAAGGGTGCGGCCTAAAACCATAGTCATTCATTCCCTCACTCATACACTTGATTTGTGTGGCCTTTTAAGGTAATGTCAGCCCATTATAAAACTGGCGCCATGGTTATACTAAGGAATGTATGTATATTTGATATTTTACCAGACAGATACGTTTCTGAATGGCAACTGTTTTGTTAATAATTATATATTCTATCACGAAGAAAACCATTCATCTTAATTTATAAATCTAAACAATATAGATGATAAACATTTTATGATGTTGATTTTACTTATGCCTGAAAGCGGACCCAGGCAGTAGGGTGGTTAAAGCGTTCTATCCCAAGGGAAAACGTACTCGTTCAGTTGTCCCACGAGTTTGCAAGGCGTAGAATAGGCACAGTGCGACTTAAGGTGGGTGAGTGAGTGAGCTGTAAGTAAGTGTAACTGTAACTGAGTGTAATTAATGGAGCCTGGACGTGACTTAAAGTCCTTTCGGTTTGCAACGGGACCCCACTTTGCAAATATCTTGATTGATTGTTTTCCTTCCTGTAGTAATTCTGGCATGAGCGTATTAAACACCCGATGTTGCACCATCAGGTTTTGACACAGAATCATAAATGAAGAAAATCGAAAATATGAAAACATTGGTCTCGAATATCCGCAACTTAGATGGTAAAGAGTTAAAGAGCTAAAGGGCTGCTTAGGTTAAAGGATAGTTCTATCCCGCGCTCAGCAGTATTCCAGGTATATAGCAGTGGTCTGTAAAAAATCGTGTCTGGACCAGACAATCCAGTGATGAACAGCAAGAGCCATCGACCTGTATCAACCAAGTCAGGCTGCCTGACCACCCGATCCCGTTAGTCGCCTCTCACGACAAGCATGCGCTACTGAACCAGGACCTTCACGGGTACACGGGTTAAATGACATTGAAAAGGCATACTGATGGCCGGCGTATCGTGAATATTTCGACCTTCCTATACTCTGTCCTAAAGTAAAGACCGAAGTGACTCATTCAGTTGTTTTACGTGACTGATGCGTATTTAAGCCAGTGAATTGATTTTTTTTGTGATAATAAACATGTTCTTGTATTTCTCAGTACAGTTTGTTGATTTTGTTTGTTTGCATGTGTGGTCATACACCGACTTTATACCAGGCTGTTTTTGTTCGTATCCAGGCTAAACTAGACTAACCGTTATTCAGAGTGAAAAATATAAAAATATTACCAGTATTATCGACCTTTCCATGTATCTTAACCACGGTTCACAGACTTCCACCTCATCAAGACATGGCCAGCTTGAGCATCCTTCTGAGCAGATCACTGAGCATACTTCTCCACGTTTAAAATTAGCGATGTATCTTCGCTGCTCTCTCTCAGTGTCCACTTCTGTTATGCGTTGGAGATTGTTAGATATCCCTAGTAAGTTTCCCTCTTGTATTTGTCAGTTTGAGATAAGAAAACGCAAACACAGCAGTAATAAATATCGACTTCCGACACGTCAACTGATGACTGGTAAATCTAGCTCAATAGATAACTTTTTTTTCTAAGATACGCATCAGTATGATAGATCTGTGGTGATTATCAGGAGAATCGGTTTACTTTAGGGAGCTTAGAGACTTTTCACGGGAAGAGTGTTCCTGAAATAATTGTGAATTATACCTTTTACTTTGAGGTCAGTATTATGATTGTCTCGAGTGTTTACACAGGTGATACATCCTTATTAATGATACTGAAAATAGTAATAAACTCACAGGAAAGTCTCGGGAAAACAGGGTCCTCGTATTACCTTTGATGACGAATTGTCCTTCTGGACTTAGAGGTAGATAACCCGAAGTCCAGTGGACAGCAGCTAGATTGTCGCCATTAGTGGTCCCTGATTCAGCTCAGACCCAACAATCCCATATATTTTTATATATGTAAAGAAATCCTCATGCGATCACCGGGAGTTTACACATGTAACCTGCCGCTGGCGATTGTAGATAAAGGTTGCCCATAACCTAAAATCACAGAGATACTACGTTTAATTTAAAAATGGTAAATTTAATGTCCTTTGAATGTTTTGAGAGTTACTTACCCTCTCCGGAGGACAATATTTTTACAATACCTTAATCCCCATGGATATAGCCACTAGCAACGCAGATACCAATCTAACCTACCAATCGTTAAAAGACATCTATCTACAGGAGGTACTTTTCAGAATTTAAATCGTTTAAATCGATTTCTTTATAAAAGCCAATGATTACATACCAATTAACATTTGTTAAAAATTCTTAACAGTTTCTACACTGAAATAGGTATCCCTTGTGATGGACAATTCAACAGATCCTTATACATTGTGTGTCACGGCATCGCCCTCTATGGAATCACATCATAAATGATTTAGAATGTATACAAAAACTGTTATAGGGTTTACTTAAGGACAGCCGTGTCCAAATATTTTTGATGACCAAAATATTGATCTTCATCACTACCGCGAAGCACATTGTTTTCAGCTACCCTGTTCCGCTTTGTAACTACCATTAATTACCATATATGACATTTATTGGTCATCCCCCTTGGTTGTGTCTGTCATCACAGCAACTGTAGAAGGAAGTGCCATTGTTTCTCTATCTGTCCATTGTGGAATCTTTGCCTCTCCATTGTTGTTAAAAACTGTATATATATGTATGCTTATATCTATACTGAGTTGAGTGTAGAGTCCGGTATTCCGAGTGTCTGTGTAGTTACAACCGCGAGCAGGATTATGCCGCTCGCAGGAAAGGCCCTGGTGTTGAGCTGGAAGTCCGTTCACCTCATTCATGTATACTTGTTTGTCATGTTTTTTGTAAGCAACTAAAGATGTTTAACATCAATTACGCCTTCATCATTTCGTCTTCATCAAAGTAATGTTCGTCTTAACCATGAGTTAATCCCCAGTTAATGCACCAACCATGCTACGAGCTGACACAACGAACAACATTGACACAAAACTGTGGTGCGCCTCTACAGTCTGGGGAGTTCGGCATTTTATTAACGTTTAATCATTTGTTGACACGAACCTTCCAGACAAATCATAACATGTACAAGATCATAACATTTGCATGCAAGGTTCAAGCCTTATGTGTGCCATGATATAAAATTGATCACGTAACGGAATCTGGCCAGTCAGTCTAAGTTGCATCCTACGCTCAGCATATCACATGTTCCGTTTGGGGCTAAATCTGCTATAAATAATAAACATTGTAGCTTTGTGTTGTATACAGTGAAACAAGCAGCTCACGTCCACAGACACACATCAGAATTCAGAATAAGATTAAGACTTGAATGTAATTGCGACTTGAGATTTGCGAGATCGTACATTAAAGGTTCCTCGTCCCCTTGCCCGAACTCTGTTTCAGAGAGCAATCTTAGCGCTACTGCGCTAGCTCTATGTTAAAGTATAGGAAATACTACAGTCACAGCTTTGTGAAACTCGACCCTGGCCCTGAGATCAATTATGTCCTTCTTAAGACAGACATGTGGTGCTTCTGTCTGCAGTGACACTGGGATCCCTTTATGTAATTAACACACTAACGCGTGTTTGTTTGAACAGCAGCAATGGAAACGAGATCAATATAATAAATGCTTCTTAGTTTGAATTGATAAAAATGATAACATTTTAATCATATTATCAGTGCCTAATACGTGCGAGTCAAAGATCCGTGATGGTGCCTCTGAATCCCAGGTGATTAAACATAAGTGAAAGACCCAAACGGGGGTGACCCAAACGACAGACCATCGACTCAAAATTTCATGAGCTGCCTATTGACACAAGGGGCCATCTCAAAGATATGTTTTGCTTTTTCGTGTACGCAAGACATGTCTCATCTATTGATTATAATCTTACCTGTCATTCTTTTATAAAGTTTATGTTGATATATGTAAAAGAGTGTGATAACTGATACCCACTGCAAATTGCCTTTGAACATCCGGCTCCGGCTCATCCGAGTGTATTCACGCTGCCAATATCCAAGCTATTTAAAAGTAACCAGTAAATGATCATGGAGACAGAGAGACATTAAACATTGGTTGTTGTGATTAATGGGCTATTCCTAACAGATATCATGATACACAATCAACGAAGCCAAAGCTTGAGTACCAGATCCAATTCTGTTTCGTCTAACGACACGTATTATAGTGTGGAGGAACTTTTACGATAATGTTCCACTTTCTTTATATACTATAGTTATCCGAACAAACACACAGATTGAGTCTTCTGTTTGTGACCTGGTCGTTTGTAAAATAAAATAACAAACAACATCAAATGCATACAAAATGTGTCCTGACACACTATAGTATATGTTAAGTCGGCATAACGATTTATCATCCAAAACGGAGTTCTACAGGAGATATCTCCTAGGAGATATTGTTTTGACAGTAGAGTTTGTACAATGAAAATAATATGACGTCATGAACTTGAAGACGTACAAAATGCTATGACATCGCTGTACTGCACGTTCAGTGGGAGAACTGTGTTCAGAGATGTCCATTTTTCAATGAAAAAAAATAACGAAGTCTGATAAATACAATTTCACCCTCGTATCTTCTGACATTAAATATATCAACACTTGTTGATAAAAGGTAAAATATCCTCGGCAAGCCTTGGATATTTATGAACTTGTGTGTATATATTTGATATCAGAGGACATTTGGATGAGGTTTCTTTATGTCTGAAACTGCTACCAGCAGAAAGGAACTCCGAGACGTCTTTCAGTGATGGGATCAAACATACTACAAAGTGTGACTAAAGCAAGTTTCAAATTCCTGAGTGTCATACCATCTCATGCCATCCCCTGTGATCCGTCTACTTCACCCAGAGGAATCATAAGAGGTATGTACTTCTCCAGGT
The DNA here is from genome assembly GCF_037392515.1 of Haliotis asinina. NCBI lineage: Eukaryota > Metazoa > Mollusca > Gastropoda > Lepetellida > Haliotidae > Haliotis > Haliotis asinina. Next base: position 61,653,266 of record NC_090283.1, read on the forward strand.
CCTCTTCAAAACCTGAGTGTAACTGCAATGGGTTTTTCAAAGGCACGTAAGCCTTGTCTTCTAATTTAAGGAAGTGCATCTTTCTTGGACTCCAGAGGTAGGATGCGTCTATGGAGGATGTTGAACAACAGTAACAAATAGACTCAATGGAATAACCACTTTCCTGAGATTATTTGAGATCAGCTCTTTGTTGGAGTCAGTGCTTGTAATACTTTAATTTGCCAGTTGGCCACCAGGGTCTGCTGCTACCTGCAGGGTTTAAAATCTACAGGTCCTGAATGGAATCTGCAAGCCAATTTTGTTTAAGTCAAACCAATAACACCTACTAGATTACAACGTAGACACGTTTCTACAAGATCAAGCGAAGCCTATGGCACACAGAAGAGTTATTATTTGTTAGACTGGTGTTGACATTCCAAAGCCAACGCGCTGAAATTATACAGAACTGATACAGTACGTTATCGTAACATGACAGATCGTGGAGATAAAGGAAAAAATGGAGAAACATTCCAATTGACAGATACTTTACTGAAGACCATAATGGTCTGTACATGTTTGAAACTGCCGGTTCGAGACAATACTGTGCCTCCGGTGTTGTGTTGATGCTGTGAGATGCATTGTAACACCTTTCAGACAATGCATCGTTGGGTTGACACATTCCGTATAGTGATATATTTTAACCTTTCAACAAGTGCCCCATTGAAGACTTTCAACTATGTATGTGGACGTTCGTGACCGACACACATGGGCCCGACACTGTATTGAATTTTAGCATGGTTGGTTTCTCAACAGTAAGTCCCAAAACATTCGAAGTAAACTGAACGTTTCCACTGTTTTAAAGCGTAGAATATGAGTCATTTTAATGTATGGCTAGAAGTGTCTAAATTGCTAACGGCTTAAATCCAAACAGGGCCTATGCAGGAAGCAAATGTACCGTAAGTCCTCATGGTCCTTAGTGTGGCGATCAACCTTCAGTTGTTGGCAATGTATAGTCCATTTTTATATTGTATTGTCCTTCATAGTTAAACTGTTTTAGATCTAATTACTAGATTTACATTCTTCTCTGTGATATTCTGTGTTGTTATTTTTAACTGTTTGTGAGCTCTTCGAGCATGTCCCTTTGTGACAATGTAAGTATCTTCATTATTATGTTTTACAGAGTAAGATTGAAATGCAGCAGAGAGGGTTCAGGTGATCCTGGCACAATCAGGCTGGTAAGGTTCATTATCAGCTCAGGGCCCTCGCCCCCTCTACACGCAGCCCAGACACCGAATGGGACTTCTCCCAGGAAACACTGCCTAGTCGAACCCACCAAGAACTTTCCGGAGAATATGGAGGCTTCCCAACACTGCAGCCTTCTGCATTACCCAGATTGTCAGAAGGACTGTGGTCCCGGTGGAAAACCCGGCCACTCTCCTCATCTGCGCCAAGAGATCAGGTGGTACCAAACCAAGGGCACCGAGAACAATGGGGAGCCTAACGATTGTGTACTTGGGATGCAAGCGAGACATTTCAAAGGCGAGGTCCGCATATTTATCATGCTTTTCCTGAATCTTGCCAATCACATTGCTGTCAATAGGGACATTATTATTATATTCTAGTTAGTGATACTGTCTTTCGATGACAGGTTTTTACAATCTGCCATTAATTAATAATATGTATTTCTGTAATTTATCGTTCACGATATGGCTGAAATATTGCCGATGTGACGATAAATTTCAACTAACTCACTCACTGGTTCTCAACACATTTTGTCGATTAACTTCTTTGAGATACCTTTTTAGAAGCTGGTGTAATAGCGTCATCAAGCAAGTGATTAACAGTATAAGGATAGAGGAGCATATATGCAGGTTAGAAGAGATTTGTGTACACTACAATATTGATTTTGGAAATCCTTGAAAGAACCCTAACAGAAGTTGTTTGTTTATCGTATGTGTTCAGAAACTGATTTTGTCTGATTGGGTCCATTTCTGGACTAAGCTTCGATATTCAGATTTGAAATGAACAACCTGGGAATAATATCAGTATTGTGGACGTGCTGACTTAACTTACCCACTTCTATGTGAACGAGTCAAGGTCTCATACAACACCTGTGTATCTCCGCTACACTCCATCTAGGTCCACTTGTTTCATGAGTCAGAAATTGTTAGTTACTACGTGTAACTAATCCTTTTGTTATTGTCAGTTTGGGATAAAAAAAATCTGTAAAAGATGTCCTTTTCCGCCCACATCGACATCTATCTAAGAAAACGCTCTATTAAGACTTCTGGATATCACTTGTGGTATTGCCTCTTGTTATTGTCATTTTGAGATAAGAAAAAGCAAACACAACACAGTAGAGTATATTGACTTCCGCTTATGTCAAATGTTACCCTGATGACTGGTAAATCTATCTTAATAGATAACTTTTTGCTGACACACGCATCAGTATAATAGATCTGTGTTGATGACCAGAAGAGATGAATTACCCTAGATAGCTTAGAGACTGATCTTTCACGAGAAGTGCGTTCCTGAAATATGTGTCTGAAATATATCTTTATCTTTGAAGTCAGTGTTATCACTGTCACGGGCGTAATTACATAATGAAGATAATTGTGGATCGGGACTCAAGAGATAGATAGATAGAGCTGGGTATCGATGGGACAGCAGCCATATTGTCGCCTGCAGAGATTCACCTTTAAGCTCAGACAGAAATACGCCAGTTGTGTTGCTCTTTTATACAACAGATTTTCTGTAAGCTGCCTTATCCAAAACACTCTCGTGCAAGCATGTCAGTGTTATGCTTCTCAACAACAAACAAGATTAATAACTCAAATTTACACGTGGTTGTTGTCACTTTCTGTTAGCCAGACATGTGTAGGTGTAGCTGATAGTTATGAAATGCTGACCGAGTTGGATGAGTGAGTGAGAATGGTTTTCAACCGCTATTAGTGATGTTCCAGCAACACATCACGGTGGGGGACACCAGAAATGGGCTTGCGAATCAAAACTGCAATATTTTGTACTTGGGTCTGCTGCACTCGAGAAAAGAACCCGGGATACCAAACCCAGTCAGAACCGTTGGATGTGCACTCAAGTGTAACGAAATCTTTTCATTGGCTGGGTCCTTCGCCGATACACTTAGCCGGCTCTCTGTTTATGGCGTATAAGCCCTATAGGTGTCAATTTCAGATTGCGTGTTGTCAACAATTGAAGCTGTGCACTGCATGTAGTCATTAGCAGACAAGTAGGGAGACATATACGTATCAATAAACTAGACATTGAGTCTTCTGTCACAGAGTCTGCTTATCACAATCAACATGTTTTTTAGGTAACAAGTGTAGTATTCTCTTTATTACTCTCCAACATAATTTAATAGAAACAGCGACACCTCCTACAGCATGACTCCTCTCAGCTTTTCGCGAGTCAAGCAAACTCTACTGCCATTGTGAATTAAATATTAGCATTGTGACGTCATAACTGTAAACTAGTATGACGTAAACTAGTATAACGTCATAGGTCCAGCGGTATTACATTTGTGCAATATTGCCGAAAAATATTACACTGCAGTGTATTTAGAGGATACTAAACGACCTTCCGTGTAATACCATTTTTATTAAACGCGAAAGCGAGTTTGATACGAAATCTTTACCGAGTTTAATAAAAGTGATATTTCACGGAAGCGAGATTAGTATTCCGCTTATTACGCGTCAACATAAATTGACAGAAACTGCCGCGAAATTCCCTACAGTGTGAGGACTCTCAGCTTTCCGCGAGTCAAGCAAGGTCTAGTAAAATTGCGACATCGGCATTAGCATTGTGATGTCACAACTTTGAACCATTTTGACGTCATACGTCAAGCAGTATTACATTAGTGCAATATTGCCGTAAACATATTACACTGAATCGGTAAGGCTCAAAAGATAAATGGCCAAGATGATTTTGCTAATCTATGTTTGGATATCACTGTTAGACGTCGGAGTATTGTTGCCCCAACGCTAATATGACGTATTGGAATCTGTTGTCACTATCGCTTCAATATATAACTGCGGTCTTGATGTCACTTACCATCCCATGACTAGATTTGGTCACAACTAAGATGTTGACCCATTCCCAAAATTGTACATCGATGCTGCCTGAAAATAAATCGTCAAACTAAAGACAGAGTAATATTTGCCGTGAAATACTTTTTGGTAAGGTGCAGGCCCTATACACCAGGAGCTGGCTGATTTGTCTGAACGCAACAGGGGATGAATAGGTTTTCGTCAAGTGAAGGCCCTAAACACCAGTAGCCGTCTGCACGCAACAAGAGATGATGTTGACAAAGACCCCAAATAACTACCAGCTTCAGTAGCGCAGACACCTAAGACTAGTCTTTGAATTGTTGTGCCACTAATACAATTACCGATTTATGCCAAAGGTGGTTGCCAGACAGTTTAAGTGAGGCTAGCTTGTAAACTTGAGCACACTCACTGACATAAGTGAGTGAGTTTAGTTTTACGCCACACCCAGCAATATTCCAACCATATGGCGGCGGTCTGTAAATAATCGATTCTGGGCCAGACATTCCAGTGATCAGCACTATGAGCATCGATTTGCACAGTTGGGAACCGATGACATGTGTCAACCAAGTCAGCGAGCCCGACCACCCGATCCCATTAATCGCCTCTTCCGACAAGCATAGTCACCTTTTGTGGCAAGCAAGCTGAAGGTCTATTTTACCCCGGGACCTTCACGGGTCTGTAATTATGAATTCAGTTTAACCATGAACAGCATAGCAAATAATAACGGTACTGTTTGATGACATATGGATTCAAAGAACTTAACATACGTACATGAAACAACATGGGCCAAGGTGAAACCATACAAGTTTAACTAACTTGTGAAGAGTATATTGCCTACCCACAGCACTGTTACAAAAATGGCATCATCGTTTCCAGCAACTCCTCAGATATCAACTTACGATAAATTTAGCAAGAAAAAATATCGTCGCAAATACCTTCCCCGTTGGGATATCATGGGGACTGATATGCAGAAACTCGTCATACCTTACGTGATCCTGCACGATTACCTTAAACATTCATGGTTCCATACAGTCTCAACCATCTCCCTGTCACAAATGTAGCTGGGGCACGCAGTCTTTAACTCGTAAATAATGACAATAAACCGAGGCATTTCTCTTCCGGGAATAGCCTTCCGACGTTGTGTTAACTAGTGTGATATCAGACATCAAGAAGAGCCAGTCACGTATTATTTACAACTATTGGAACAGTATATCATGCGTAATGATCTCCCATTATTTGCTCATGTTATCGACGGTTGTTTCAGCGATTTGCAAAGCTGACTGGCGTTTGAAAGAAATATGACTTGGTGTTACTTCTTTCTGTCCTTGATGAAATGTCCAGGATTTCTTTCAAAAGGAAGCAATGAAGACGTTTGCCTTATAACTCTAATCGTACAAACAAGCACGCAAACCTGCTCATATTTTAATACTCTTTATGTTCAGAAGCAATAAAAGCATCAAAGCTACGTTATGTGCCTTAAAACATTGTGTGCCCCTGTGGCTTAACGATATATGTATAAATGCCACCCACAAAAACATCGATCCATAAGCCTTTCCCGAGATTCCTTAAAACGTACGACAGTGTGTGGCCCGGTGGCAAAAATAAGTTTCAAGAAAAATCCCTCCGATCCTTTTACTTTAAACTGAGAGTTACGTAAGAGACATTTGCTTTACCGACTCTCGCAGGTTCTGATAAAAACCGAAGTGTAATTGCAATGGATTTAAATGACACTCAACCTCGGTAATATAATTGTCTAAAGTGCTCTTTTCGGGGACTTCAGTGGTAGAGTGCGCTTCATGAGACAAACATCACTCAATTACAGTGAAAATCAGACTCAATAGAATAACCACTTTCCTGAGACAGCATTAGCTCAGCTGATTGTTGGAATGTCAAGTAGTTTAACAGCGATGCCTGACTAATCGTAACCAAGCACTTGCAATGTTGGTAAAATGTTAAGCATCAATTCATCATTGCAGCAGTCAAGACGAGGGTTTACAAAGCTCTTGAAAGTCATTACCAGTACAGCTGGTGTTTTTAACGTACCCTGTCTTGTTGTTGTGTTTAATATGAACAGCTTCCCATGGTCTCAAGTGTGGTGATCTACCTGCAATTGTTATCGATCTATAGCCTGTGTTTTATATTGCGTTGTCTTCTTTAATTATATTTTTCAGTTTTACATACCAGTGTTACATTCCTATCTGTCATAGTAGCATTTTTACTGTCAATCATTGGCAGGTTATACTCTTTATAATGTCTTCATCTTTAATGTATAAATTGCTTTTGTCCTGATATGGCTGAGATATTGCCGATGTGACTCACTCACTCACTCACTCACGCACTCATGTTTAATACAAGCAGCTTAACATGAAACACCAGTCTATGGCCAGTCTCAAGCATCCCCTTACAAGAGAGGAATAATTAGGAGATAAGCATCATGCTTTGGCCAATTTCCGGGTGTAAACAACATTGTAAACATTGTAAACAAAAAAGTAAACCAAAGGGTTTTACTGTATCCACTCGTTTACATCGAGTAGGGGTGCTTCAGTGAAGTGTCATCAGCTGGCCGTTTCAGCTGATTCCAAGGTAGGATCTTGAGCTGCTCATTTGTGTGACGTCATTCTGACTTTACGTCACAATATGATTTGAAAGACGTCACCACTGTTGATGACAAAACAAAACAAATGTTTGCGATCTTTCTACGTGTCAATACGCAGCGAATAGTCTAGCAGTTTCCGTGAATCAAATACCATTTGATCATGTGTTTCAACTAGTCAGATTACAGAACACAGTGACCTTTGGTTTACAATGTGTGTTTAGCATCGGGTGTTTGATGTGCGGTGTCTTGATGTGCGGTGTCTCGTTAAGCATATATAATCATGGAAAATGAATATGGGACCACATGAAACTATAACTGTTCCTTTATCCCCGATCAGAGGTTTACCCGCGGTGCAATACATACCTTGGGAAGGAACCTCGAAAAAGAGTAAAGGAACATTTGCACTATGATGTGTTCTCCTATTCGATGAGTATGTTACTTGCTACAATGTATATCAACACGGCCTAATATCCCCTCTACACTTGGGACCCGTGGAGGTCCGGGGTAAAATAGGCCTCCAACCAAGGCGACTATGCTTGTCGTAAGAGGCGACTAACGGGATCGGATGGTCAGGCTCGCTGACTTGGTTGACATGTCATCGGTTACCAGTTGCGCAGACCGATGCCCATGCTGTTGATCACTGGATTGTCTGGTCCAGACTCGATTATTTGCACACCGTCGCTATATAGCTGGAATGTTTCAGAGTGCGGCTTAAAACTCACTCACTCACTCTACACTGGGGTTGCAGAAGACATAGGGCGAAGGAAGCGACGTGAAACTACATGCATTCATTCAGTCACTCAATTGTTGCCTCACAGTGGGATCAGGTAATTCTTCCGAAAGGTGATTTATTGCTGTCGGAAACTTTACCAATACCGCATAAACCCATTCTCAATACCTCGGTTATCCAGCGAAATCGTAATGCGTTGAAACACAAGTCGGGCGAACAGCCCCACGAGTTGCGGCTGATAACCCTAGGGCTTTGCAATCTGATATCACATTGTGAATGCATTGATTGATCTTATTCTATAACTTCAGTAGTAATTATGACGTGTATTAAACGCTTAGTATTCTCCCAGGCAGACACCATCTGCGAATGACAAAACAACACGCGGTTTAAATCGACGGCAACGCAAACAGGCAAAAGTGGCATTGCAGTTAAATGATTAGAAATTGAAAATCTAGGAAAGCGTTAAGTTTGTAAGCTGCGCACGATTCTTATCATACGTCATTTGTATAAAACTGTTTTTTAGTTAGTCAACGATGTTGCATTTAGGTGAGGAAGTCATGTACATACTCATACTAGTAGAGTTTTATAGATCTATATCTGTGATCCTCTAGTTATTTTCCCGTCTTAGCTGACAACAGCCATTTGTAAGTTCATAGTTCATTTTATTTTATACTTCATTATTCACATGCTGGTCTTGATGTGATTGCAGTATTGACGATGTGACGTTAAAGTTTAACTCACTCACTAATATATCGCGGCACTGGCCTCCACTGAATCACCACAGTGTGTATTTAGTACAAACAAGATTATTTCCAACGAATTATACTGCCGCATAAATCTTGCTTGTACAGATGTTGGCCATTACAATCCGAGGACGCTAGTACAATTTACTAACGTTTCAGTCATTTGCTGCCACTGACAGTTGCACGGATCAGCTTGAAAAATACTGTAATATATTAAAAAATAACAGCTTGTATCTCTTTAACCCCTGATATGGTCGGAATCGCTTTATGGGCTAGTATCATAGTTTTTGAAGAAAGACATACTAACACCTAATACACGAAGAAGAGATTATCATATGTAATCAAAAATTCCCTAAAATTCCCGTAATTGTCGATTTCGTTGTTTACCCTAATAATGTGTATAAAAGTCTAGACAGGTGGAATGATGTTATTGCGCTCAGTATATTACAGAAAAAAGGAATTGGAAATTTTGATGAACAACGAGTGCAATCACATTCAATGCACTTGTTTAAAGGAATTACTAGGTACAAAGACGTTCTAAGGGTGTCCTATTTTGGGATTTGTGTTTAATATCTGCAGCTGCATTGATGGAACATATATTTTAAATTATTTAAGCTGTGGAGGTTAAGACACATGGTTTCAAAAGAGGTCCTACACACAGGTTGATTTCAGAGACAATACCTCTGAGATAGTGCCTGGTCTTCAGATCCGTTTTTGTCTGTCTTGACAAAATGGCTTATGAGCTATAATGTGTGTGACAAAGGATTACAGCCATGTTATAAATACACTGTCTGTTTGAATGCAAGGAATGGATACCAGATCAATGCTATAAATGTTTGCATTTCCACAATGACATCCTCTCAGTTTTGATGAACATCATTAGATCGTTCTCATATTACCCTGACTAATGGTAGTAAACATATTATCCCATAGGGCTGGTAATGGTGTATCTGGACCCCAGGTGATTAAACAAAATACAAAGGTAATACACGTATTATCCCATATGGCTGGTAAAGGTGCATCTGGATTCCAGGTGATTAAACAAAATAGACAATCAGGCAGCCTGTTTCAGTTGTGCGAACGCCCCGAGTAAACAGTTCGTCCCTGTTTATGACACCACAGGTATTTGATGAAAGTATATCCATGAAATATCCCTGAATGAAAGTGCAAATAGCACGCTGTAAAATTAAGCTGATGGGGCTATGAAAAATGAAATAAATGGATTTTACTGAACTAAATTTGAAAAGGTCACATCATAAATGGCCAATAATGGTCCAAACTGGGTTAAAAGACCAGATCATTCCTAAACGTTGTGGGCATCACAGCAAAGGAGTGGTGTACCATCGAGACTGTCAAGACATTCAACTTGCAGTTGCCACCTTGACTGCATCAGATGACTGTGTTCCTGACCTCCCTGATCATCCACATCATCAGTTTTGGCACTACTAAGATGTCCACCTCTCCTCAAAAGACTCACGTACCGGGCTTCATTATGCAAATAAAGAGGACGTGGATTCTGCTGCGGAATATGTTTCATCAGATAGAAGCCATCAACATCAGCAGGATCCAGACACCTCTTGGCTGGTGTTTGAGCACGTCAGTGTGGATTATTTGACAACCAGCTTCATCAACGAACACAAATATGATTGTGCTTACACTTATGCAGTGACAATTATATATTCCTGCCACACATAATTGCCCGACGAGGCAGCTTTCCTTGTACACTGTAAAACCGAATTCATTCACTGACATTTCCATATCTCTTATAGCTTTCGACCTGAATAGGCAATATTTGCACACAAACCCTACTTTTGCAAAATGATAGGCATTGTGAACCAGGCATAAGAGTCTATGCAGTTCTGAATGACTATTTAATTATCATAACGTATTTTACGGTTACTCGGCTTCTGCCTTATCCACATGCAATTGTGGGGCGGTGGGTGGCCTTGTGGTAAAAGTGTCCACGTGCCTCTGAGTACCCGGATGCGATCCCCATTTCCATGGTGACCCTGCTATAAGAGTCTATGCAGTTCTGAGTAAGTACTAAAGAATAATCTATTTTACGATGACGTGGCTGCTAAATTAACCACATGCAGTTGTATGGCATTTGGAGTAGCCTACTGGTTAAAATGTCCGCTCGTCACGCTGAGGACCTGAGTTCGATTCCCCAGAGGGCACATTGCGAGCAGCAACATATCAATTCATGTGATTATCATAACTATTTTAACTGAACTCGAGACAACTGAATAATCGAGTCTAAATATAGGTATTCTTGACGTTTGTGAACTGGATATTTTCGTCAATATTCTTAGGTTTATTTATAAAATATGTCATCAGTCATTTCACGATTTCTTTCTTCAAACAGAGAGACAAAGAGATTTTCGGATGACGAGTTCTTTACGTCATTGCTCGTCGTGAATGAGAGAGACACTGCAGTGTGTTATGCAATACTGCAGTCAACAAGGTTCCAGCTTTATCCAGAAGCGGCATATGCAAGCGAGTTTCATGTATGCGCAAAGATCTCCTTGCATATCAATAATTGAACAGCTGACAGAGATCGATGCATTGGACACAAAGCAATCTTACAGCAATGGCTATAAAAACATTTACGTGTTATCATATTGCAGACTGATTTCGTTCAATAAATAATGTTCAATGAGGAAAATATTGAGGTTCCACTGCAAATCTCTTTTACAACCAACACTTATGCAGACACTTTATTGTGAGCGTGTGAATTTACGTCAGTCCCCAATGTCCCATCTAGTTTATAGTGACCATGAACAATCATGTCTTGTGCAGACAGACGAGTGGACCAAAGTGTCTGACACTGTAAATAATGTTCTGCAACGATCCACATCTATAACACCTCAGAGACTGACCAACAGCTGACCACCAGCTGACCACCAGCTGACCACCAGCTGACCGCCAGATCCAATTCTAAGACGTCTCACGACAAGCAATGATGTGCTGGGGATTTTTTACGACTGTCTCTCGCAAAATGTTCCAGCAGTAACCGACTTGATCATTTCAGTCAAGCCAGGAAAAACAAAATGTATCACATAGGTGCGTCTTTGTTGGGTTTCACTAGGCTGAATAAAACAATAAATGCTTCTCAGACACATTTGTTTCCAAAACGCCTTCTCGTTTCGAGTCTCGATTATATTGTTTGTTCTTTGATTGGTATTTCAGAAGTGATACAGCTTGTGATGTTTAGCACGACGTGATAAGGAGTTGTAGATTCAGTCACACTCGTTCTTACATACACCCATTTTTATAGTGGCCAGATGGGTGATCGGGACGCAGCCAAGTCATAGTTATTCTTTTAAATGGCAATGAAAATTGTTACGTGCACCAGTAAACGTGTCACGCCAACGCCAGCGAAACATTTCTTGTTTAGCCAGATCTCTTCTAAATGTAACACGGACAGGGGTCCATGTAAAACTAAAAGACAGTTCCATCAAAATGTGATGAGTATACCTTGCCAAACAACAACACTCAGTGCTACAAAAATGACCTGATGTCTGCAACAACTCTTTTCCAAATCAAGATAATTTAAACAGTTGTCCAAATTAACGTATCAAAGGAAAGACTCATAGTTAGTTTTATTAATGCAATCCTTGAGGACATCATGAACTGGTACCCAGACACTGACTACATTTAATGGACCTTGTGGTTTGATTCTCCTACCTTGATGATGACGTGATGTTGTGCTCGGTATCAATTATTTAAATGCCAAAAATGTCGGTCTGGTATTGCTGAGGGCTGAACTAGAACGTAGTGTTGTCTTAAGCAATACCCACATAACCTGAAAACATAAATCCAAACAATTTATCAAACTGTCACGCCACTTTTCCAACGTGTCTGTCAACTAACCTAATATCAGTCTCCGAGAAGGGTCATTAAATATGTATAAACACGGGGCAAAATACAGAGTGTTCATTGTACCGATCCTTGGATCAAGTGAGTGAGTGAGTTTAGTTTTACGCCGAACTCAACAATATTCCAGCTATATGGTGGCGGTCTGTAAATACTTGAGTCTGGACCAGATAATCCAGTGACCAACAACAGGAGCATCGGCCTGCGCAATTGGGAAACGATGACATGTGTCAACCAAGTTAGCGAGCCTCACCACCCGATCCCGTTAGTCCCTAGATTCAAGCGACACCCACGCGACTCGTCTGTGAAAGCAGTATGATCTGGCGTTCCTTGATGAAGGTGGTTCATTCAATTGGTACAAATGTACATGCATAGCTGCTTGTCTATATACTCCATGATGTGCCTTCAGGAATGTGATTCAACATTTAAAAAATCTAAAACTCTTAAAATCCAAAGTATAGCTGCGAGAATCGTCTAAACGTTTCGCTGAAAATCAGTGATGACACCATGTGTTCCCGAAAAGTGTCATTGTCCTGCAATACCAGTGGAACACCCCGTTCACAAAATGTGTGCCTCAAACGAGAAAGTTTTCTTTTGTCTTGGGCATGCGATAGCGGCCTGCAAACAAATGAGAAAATCAAGTGACGGATATGTATGCACCTGAAAGCTACTTTATTTGGAATTACTATATACGTTACTGATCTTGTGACGAATCTAAAGGACTTCAGTCCACCAGCAGGATGATCAACACGGCTGAGTTAAATTTAGAACGATAAGGCCGTTGTAAATAACCCTTGAATGCGTTTTTATCAAGTCCCACATACATCCCCTGCGACCCTTTTATTTTGTCCCGACGACTTCATAAGATATATGTACTTCACCTTCTTTTAAAACTGGAGTGAAATTAAAACGATTTTAGAAAGACAATTAACCTTGGCCCTCTTTTTTCATTGGAATGCTCTTTTCTGAGACCCCAGACGTCTATTGCACATGCTCAGAATGATGCACACAATTCTAGAAGAGTAAAGATTTAGACTCAGTAGAATAACCACTTTCCCGAAATAGCGTCTGATCAACTCATTGTTGGAATGCCAAGTAGTTTAACAAGGATTTCTGACTAAGCTTATCCAAGCAAGAGGAATAATGCTTCGTTAAGGGTAAGCATCGCTGCACCATTCTAGCAGTCGAGACGAGGGTTTACCAAGCTCTTGAGAAGCATTAACGGTACAGACATCGATGGCGCTACTAGCACTTACCCTGTTTCCTCCTTGTGTTTGATATGAACAGCTAAACATGAAGCATCAGTATGCGAAATGGCCAGTCCCGACTATTTCCAGGAACAGTTACCATAACAGGTTGGATAGCATGTGTATAGTGCTTCGTGTTTTGTGATCATGGTGCTGGATGCGTTGTGGCTTGTGAAGTACGTGTGACTGGTTACGATTGGTATTCTCTACTTTGATTTGTTTGTGTTGTGTTTAGCCAATAATACTGAACACTGCTCTAGGGGCCAAAGAAAAAATCCAAACAAAGCGCTACCCTAACAGGGAGTATCAAATAGTCAAAGAAATCACAAACCTAAAAACATTATCTCAAAGTGACTGAATCTGAATGATGAGAAAAAATTCAAGGGATCCAAACAAACTAACTCAAACACCGAGTGCTCAAACAATCTGGTTAGGTTTACCTGTTATCCACAATGAATGGTGACATCAATATTAGTAGATGCCATTTCTATTCCGTGGTATCATCTGGTTTATTTGAATGTGTTTATGTCTAACAATGCCATCTTTGTTAAATGTTTCGTGTACAGTTTAGTGTTAATTGTGTTGGTAGACGTTATCTGTGTGTACTAATGCCGTCAGTTAACTGATGTTACCTGTGTTCGCAGATGTTACCTGCCCAAACTAAAGAGTCCATATAACCCGCCAACTGGTTCCCCTCATTATCACAATCATGTCGAGTGTTTACATTCTTGAAAATTCGGTAAATGTATGTTGTTTTGATTCATTGTGCGTTATGATTCATTTTGCATGATACAATCGTAAATGACTAAATAATTAGTGAATAAACAATGAAACGCCTTTACTCCTCATCTTTGGACGTATACGCACCCTGGAAAGTACCTTGGTACGCACGTTTGAACGACTCCTTTATGCATATCTTAAGCCACATTTGAGAATGAATTTATGCGTTTGAAAGTACCTTTTAAACAACATCCTTCTCCTGTATTTTGATCACATATTAACCTCACGAACCATCATATGTATGACATGTTCACTCGTTCACATTATCTCTTCCGGAGCGTGAAACTTATCATTCATTCACACCATCACAATTTAACCCACGTTATCATCTGATGGCAATATGTTTTCATCCCAAGCCTACGAGTCAGCCATCAAGGGTAAGGGAACATATTTGACGTTGTATGATATACTTAAGAGCAAAAGAAACACAATTTCGATAAAAGTGAAACCTCATGAAGTAAGCGTTCATGTTTCTTCTACTTAAAAATTTGACAAAAAGCTAGAGTTGCGTTTCTGTTGCTGTTTGGTATATAAACGTTATCAGTAATTAGCTTTCTCCGTGGTAATTCCAGTTGATACTTATTACATTCGTTACACCTGTTCAGATTTAACTGCAAAATTGTTCTAGGCTATTCCACCCTAATTGCTGATCACGGGCTATGTTAACTGTACACAGAAATGTTATTAGTTTCTAATTTCATCACATCATTTGGCTCAAGGACCGGTGATTATATATGATTAAATAGAGGATTGGATTTGGTTCGATGGTGGAAATAACTATAACCAGTTCAAAAGTGATCACTGAATTTGCTGGTTCAGGACGGGTCCTTAAATGCTTGGCAATTTCTATATGCATCTCACAGAAGACCTTAAAACGAGTTTACTGGATAAGGTTCGTTGTTCACAATATCAAACAGCCTGGTGTCCAGAGTCCATCATTTACAAGTCGTCTTCACACTGATGGAACCCACGTTGAAGACTGGAGAAAATTATTGTATCCTGTGGACAAAGGCCAGTGGGTGACTGAATGTTGAATTTATGATGATCCGTGCAATATTCCGAAAGTTAGCACTGCATGAATACTACCGCGAAAGTTTCTCCAACCGTAGGGAACTGAGGGAGGTGAGCCCACATTGTCTCAGGATAATTGGTGAGGAGAATTTCATATATCAATTCATTTCCGTAAGTGATACTGACATTCTCACAGGACACTGCAGAACTCAAATTCCATTTTAAACATTAAGCAGTGAAAATTCATTTTAGTTTCAAATTGGAAACAGTTGAGAACACCATGCCAACGGTAAACTAAAACAAACTTATCGATATGCCGAGAACAATAAATGTCCAATATATGCCTGGCCTATTAACAGTTTGTCTAAATCAGCTTCAAACTCTTTTATATAATTATATATAAATACATCAGCAGTCGCCATAAATGACAATATTTTAGCATGGACATTACAATGTTAAACGTTTGAACGTCTTTCTCTAGATCTGTTCACGTGGACAAGTGGACGCATGACCAGGGAAATAAAAGGGCATAAAAGCATGGTCATCCGTGTACATACTCATATATTAAGACGACGTCTTAAGGTGGTATTATATATTATATTATTATCATATATATTATAGTATTGTCTCAGCTGTTGGCGATCCTTAGCGTATTATGAAGTCTGGTTGTTTTATTTTGGCAGGTTTTATAATATACACATCTTCTTTATCATCGTCACAATTGTTCTCGTCACCATATGACTGAAACATTGCCAATGTGGCGTTACAGATTAACTCACCCACTACTGTGTTCTCTCTAAGGTGTTGTTATACTGAAGCACAAAAAAGTCGGTCGATCCATACCCAATCACTCACTTATCCCTTGAGTTTGCAAGGCGTGGAAACAACCACGTTCGTCAGTCCCACGTGTCGCAAATGCGACTGACAATCCTTTGGGTTTGTAATCTGATATTGCATTGCAAACACCTTGATTGATCGACTGCTTGATTGATTGTACGGCTGAACAGCTGTTGTGTAACATGACGAGTTTGTTAAGCACTTTATGTTGTACCAGGCAGACACCATATGCTCAATATCATAGAGTTCAACGTGCATCAGAACCCATGTTAACAGACTTTTACCTTGAGATAGATTTGGTCACTTAGAGTGAGTGAATTAAACTATTACAGTCACATCTTTTCTAAATCAATTCAAAGTTTTATAGTAATTAAAAGTAAAATATAAACATTTGTCAACGAAGGAAGGTAAACAACTAGATTATCATAGATAGAAATTTAAAACAGGTGATTGAATTTAAAACCGTGTAACGATTGAAGATGATACAATGTTAAAAAACAGGCCTGTAGACCGCCAACAACTGCAGCGAAATCACCACACCAAGGACCGTAGGACTCGTAGTGCTTTTGCTACCTGCATAGCTGGATGTACACGACCCCTTTAGTCATTGGCGATTGTAGGAAAATTCAGCCGTACCTTTAAATAATAAAAATACTTGGTCACTTGTTAGTGAGCGAACCGGTCCATGTATCTACTATCAGCAGTGTATCTTCCCTTGCACTACATCAACGTCCACTTGTTTAATTTGCCTCTTGCCTCATGACTTAATTGTAGCTTAGCCTGTTCTTATTGTAATTTCGAGACACAAAAACAACAGCTGTAATGATTATCCTATTCCTCCCACGTTAAATTCTATCTAATCCAAAAGGTAATCCTTTACTTTGACTCGCACTCTGAAGATTGGAACTACATCACAGGCATTACAGAATTACCTTTTACGAGGAAAATGAGTCGTGAATTTTTGCCTGATATTACGGTGGCCTGGAATCTAATCTTCACACCGACGATCTTAATCTAATGTAAGATGTGCGTTTGCGTCATGTGAATGAATACAGTTGAAGCATGTTCTAGAAGGCTCTGGATTAGCAAAGGGGTTCAAGAAGCTTATAGGTGACTCTTTCCACCTTCTCCCGACCCCCCTCCTCCCACCCCCGAAACTCTTTAGTATAAATACAACATTATTTTCCAACGACTAACACTACCAATACAAATACCTGTCACTAGTATCATACGTCCTTCTACTATCGTTTGTGAAAATTGGTGCCACTGACAATTACACGAATAAAAACGGAAAACACTGTATTGAAACAATACAGAGTATAACCCGGTATCTCCTGACATAATCGGGGATATTTGGCCCACCCACCCGTTTGCCGTGGGTTGCGGCCCTGTGTCGGTGGAGGAAGGGATCCTGGTGGTTGAGGGCTTGGAACCGTGTTCCTCTTGCCCAACACACCACTTTGGCCCTGACTTCACCTAGATGGGTGGTTGAATGGGCCCGGTTCAACCAATCGGCTGGTCATGCCAAGCCCTGTGCATGGACTGTGTATGTATGATTGCTCAATTTTGATTTGGAATTGTTTTCAAATTCGGTCTTGGCACTACTGTTGATTTGTAACTTTTTTTATTCTGAATTATGATCATATGAACCTTGCCTAGAGTCTTGTCAGAAGGTGATGGCTCATGGGCCAATCTGGTGGATTAGTTATTTATAATTCTTCCGCTAGAGTATATCATCTGAGTACCCTTGGTGTTGCAAGTCGGAGACCCACTTGCGTTTAGCATTGTCCTTGTGATACTCCGTGGTGGGCGGGGAGCTCAGATGATGAAATCTAACTAACTAAACATGGCTTACGAAACCCCTAAAAAAATAGCAAACATCAACTTGATACTGATCCCGTTGAAACTGACCACAGACTGCTCAACTCAATTGATTACTGGCCACGTTTTCTTGTTGTTGAGACTATTGACAAGACACCTTTAAAGTTGAATCCTTTTGCCGTAGCTAAAGGTATACAAGGCATCGCCGGTGATGTTAAAAACATTAGGCGATTACGTTCCGGTGCCCTTCTGGTTGAGTGTACAAAAGGCAGCAAGCCACCAATCTTATGAGCACTAAATCTTTTGTCGGCATTCCAGCTACGATCTCGGCTCACAAAACTTTTAACACGAGCAAAGGAATTGTCAGGGACCGTGAACGTTTGTTTGCTGACATGTCAGAACTTGACATCGCCTCAGAGACGAAGGATGAAGGTGCCTTTGATGTCAAACGTTTTACAACCCGTAGAAATGATGCTACTGTAAACACAAATACATATTTGTTTTCTTTCTCTTCTCCAAATGTTCAAAAAAATAAAAGCAGGATACTGTAACATCAACGTTGAAATGTACATTCCAAACCCTCTTCGATGCTTCAAATGCCAAAAGTTCGGCCATGGGGTTAATAATTGCACATTGTCTGTTGTTTGTGCTCACTGAGGTGAAAAGACACCTACAACAGAAGATTGTGACAGTAACGTTAAGAAATGTACAAACTGCACTGGTGCCCATTCATCTTTTTTAAAGAATGTCCTGTCTGGAAGTATCACATGGAGATCAACAAACTAAAATTCACACGAAACATTAGTTTTGCAGAAAAAAACTGGTCCAAACCTCGTGAACCTAACGAAAGCTATGCTTCCATAACTAAAACACCGTCGGAAGCAAGTATACATCTGGAAAAAAGTATTGCAACACTAGGATTTTGGAAATCTGCTGTGACATGTACGAATTTTATGATATGATTGTGCAAAAAATGAACTAAAACCCATCATCGTGAGACAAATAGACTATTGACAATAAAATGACAACAAAACTGCATGTATTCTGTCATATTTTCAATCCATTCTTGTCATTTTAAAACAATCGTACAAAACACACAAAACCGGTTGCAGAATAACTATGGTCATAGCAGTAAGAAGTTAATGGAACACTAATGTCACTAGAATTACTGTTGAAGTCCTTAAATCAGACAAGAATATCAATATCTGGTGTAACCTCCGTCAGCAGCAACAACTGCAGCAACACTCCTCCTCATTGACAGAACAAGGCGTTGGATTTGCCTTTGAGGCAATTGGTTCCATTCCTGATGGAGAACCACATCAAGCTGTGCGAGATTTTGACCTTGAGGTTGTCTTTGTCGTATCCTACGCCCTGAAATGTCCCACACATGCTCTATTGGATTCATGTCAGGGCTTCGTGCAGGCCAGGGTAATGTTGTAATGGCTTCCTGACGAAGATAATCGCGAACCAGGGCAGATCTGTGAGGTCTAGCGTTATCATCCATAAAAACAGGCCTTGTACGGCGAGGATGGTTGTCAAAGTGTGGAACAACAACCTACAATATCACCTACAATATCTACTCAAACGCCAGAGTCACTTTCGTCTCAAATCCAATCAGCAGCATCCTCTGATCATGAGTCATCTTCTCAATCAACTCCAAAATCTTCAGAAACCGTTAAAACTAAACCTAAAAGGCCAGATCCTTTGAAAAACTAAGTGGCAGAGCCTCGAAAGGGTCACAAAACAAAATTCAGTTGTTTAACAAATATGGGTCTCTCGAGGACATGGACGTTTCTGAAAACGTCCATTCTGTGGCACATAGCTTGTCGCCCTCCAAAAAAGTGCGGAGTAGATCCCCAATAAAATATTCAATAATATTGTACAATGGAACTGCAGAGGGTTGAGGATTAATTTACACGAATTACAGCTATTAGTCCAAGATTTTACACCTTCAGCGATATGTCTCCAAGAGAGACAAACAAACAGATACATTTGACATTCGTTATTTTAATGCATATCATTGTTTTTCACCTCCGGGTGAAAGGGCCACTGGCGGATCATCCATTCTAGTCAGATAAAACGTTATTCAAAGCCCTGTTTCAGTTATTACTAATATGCAAGCTGTTGCAGTGAGAATTACTTTACATGTAGCGTTTACACTATTCTCTTTACATTTCGCCGTCTACGACGTTTGCCAAAAACTGATCTTCAAGCTCTATATGACCAACTCCCGAAGCCCTGTATTATAATGGGAGATTTAAATGGACACAACCCACTCTGGGGTAGTGTAACTACAAATGCTACAGGTAAAATGCTGGAGGACTTTTGTTCTCACAATGATTTACGTATTTATAATGATGGTTCCAACACATATTTAGACCCGGGTACAGGGACCTATTCTGCTCTCTACTTGTCACTCACAAATTCAGAACTACTTAATGAATTCGATTGGTCAGTCCACGATGACCTCTGTGGAAGTGACCATTTTCCTATTATACTAAAATATACAACTCCATCTGATGTGCCTCCATCATCAAGGTGGAATTTTAAAAAGGGTAACTGGGCTATATATGAAACACTGTGTTCTGAAAAAACTTAAACTGTGTTCTGAAAAGCTTAAATTTGAACCTTTTCTTGACGTTCCTGATGCTATTAAATGTTTCTCTGATGAACTGAATTCCATAGCTGATGAGTGTATACCAAAGTCCTCTGCAGTTCCACATATTCGAAAACCATGGTTCAGCGATGAATACAAACAAGCTAGGAAGGCAAGGAAAAAAGCAGAACATTATTTCCGTCGCCATCCTATGGTGCATACTTTAAATGAATTTAAAATAAATTTTTAAATGCTAAAGCATTGCGTACTTTCAAACAGAACAAACGCCATTCTTGGAAAAATTATGTATCCGAAATAAATTCGAGGACACCCATGTCCAAGCTATGGAACATGGTCCACAAAATGAAAGGTAAAGGTACTAAATCTACAGTTCATCATCTTAAACATGGAGATCAATTACTTACTGATAAATCAGATATTGCAAATATACCGGGCGAAACTCTCGCTAAACATTCTTCCTCTTCTAATTATATACCTTAATTTCAGCAATATCAAAAACAACAAGAAAAGAAAACTATTAATTTCAATGCTGATAATGTGGAAGTTTATAATGAAGCGTTTTCTCTTCATGAACTCCATACTGCTCTTGATCAAGCTCATGACACAGCTACAGGAGCTGGTAACATACATAATCAGCTCCTGAAGCACTTACCAGGATCCTATTTAGAGACGCTCTTATCAATTTTGATGATATTTGGACTTCCGGGAAATTTCCTTCTTCATGTCGTGATGCTATACTAGTACCAATACCTAAACCTGGACGTGATCATACGGATCCGTCCAATTATCGACCAATTTCACTAACTAGCTGTGTTTGCAAAACCATGGAACGTATGATAAATAATCGACTTGTTTGGTACTTGGAACCAAATCACCTTATATCAGATATACAATGTGGTTTCCGTAAAAATAGAAGTACTGTCGATCACTTAGTGCGTTTAGAATCATTTGTTAAAAACGCGCTGAACAATAAACAACACCCTGTATCTATCTTTTTTGATCATGATAAGGCATATGATACAACATGGAAATATGACATTTTGAGACATTTACATGAATTCGGCTTGCGAGGTCGTTTGCCTGAATTCATAGCCAACTTTATACATGACAGACAGTTCCAGGTCCATGGAGGTTCTACCCTGTCTGATCATTACAAACAGGATCAGGGTGTTCCGCAAGGCAGTATTTTGTCTGTCACTCTTTTTAGTATCAAGATCAACAGTTAATCTAAAGTTTTAAACGATTCAATTAATGAATGGATCGTTATTTGTGGATGATTTTAACATTTCTTGACGTGGGAAAAATACGCATACTATGGAACGGCAACTGCAGCTCTGTTTAAACAAAATAAATAAATGGTGTCTTGAAAACGGCTTCACATATTCTAAATAAAAAACCAGTTGTATACACGTCTGCCGTAAATATAAACCCCATAAAGACCCAGAACTATTTCTAAGTGGTACCTCTATCTAAGTTCTCAAGGAGGCTAAGTTCTTGGGACTTATTTTTTATTCACATTTGACCTTTTGACCCCCATATTAAGTCCCTAAAAGCCAAATGCTTGAAGGCTCTCGATTTATTAAAGGTTGTTTCTAATTCAAAATGGGGAGGGGATCCGACTACCCTGCTTCACTTATATAGGTCACTCGTGCGATCGAAACTTGATTATGGTTCCGTCATATATGGTGGAGCCTGTCAAAGCAACCTAAGACTTTGTCTTGGTTCTTTTAGAACCTCTCCTATCGACAGTCCTTATGTCGAAGCTGGGGAGCCTTCTCTCAACCAACGCCGTATAAAACTATCTTTACAATACATCACAAAATTAGTTTCAAATGAGTCAAATCCTGCATTTAATTGTGTCTGTAATCCTCTTTATGAGGACTTGTATAACAAAAAGTCTTCCCTTGTTCCGCCTCTTGGGCTAAGAATTAAGCCATTTCTTGCTGCTTCTAGCATTGAGCTAGAAAATATAGCTCCTTCCCGTCTTCTTTCTTCTCCTCCTTGGCAGTTGGTTAGGCCACAAGTTGACCTAACATTAACTACATTTAAAAAATCAGAAACGAATCAATTACAGTAAAAACAAGAATATAAACAATTGAAACATAAATATAGAAATTATAAATCCTTATTTACAGATGGGTCCAAGGACGGTGGAGCTGTGGCTTGTGCCACTGTCATTAGATCCAGAACAATATCTTTTAATTACCAGATAATAGTTCTATTTTTACAGCAGAAGCTAACGCCATACTAACAGCTCTTAAATATTTTCAAAGACACCCTAAAGGTAAACAATATTTAATCGATTCCGACTCTCTTTCTTGCCTTCAGGCTATTGAAAATATGTCTTGCAAACATCCACTTTTAATAGAAATTATTGAATTGTATAATGATCTTGCCACTGGCAAATACGACATCGTCTTCTGTTGGTTACCCAGTCATGTAGGAATCTCTGGTAACACATTGGCTGACCTTGCTGCTAAACCAACACTCAACAAATTTGTGACACCACTTCCTTACAGTGATTACAAAACCACCATTAGATCTTATATCCGTGATCTGATGCAGAAGAAGTGGGACATCCAAGTAGGTGCCAATAAACTATATGAAATAAAACCCTACATTGGTTATACGAACTTAGGTTGTCAGTCCAGATTTGAAGAGGTCATCATGCGACGATATCGTATTTTCCATGCACGATATACCCATAACTACCTGTTAAAAGGTGAGGATCCTCCATTTTGTATCCCTTGTGATGAGAGAATCACGGTCAAGCATATCCTGCTTGACAGTGTTGAATTCTCCATCACAAGGGATAGATATTTCAATGTTTTATATTATATTGTCTAAATGGTGATATTAGTTTAACTTTCCATGCTAGTTTTAATTGAAATTGTGATATTCTAGTTGTTTTACTGTCTTTCGTTGACAGTTTTTTATAATGTACATATGATCTTTTTCATTGCTGAATGTTCTCGTCACGATACGGCTGAGATATTGCCGATGTGACGTTAAATATTAATTCACTAACTCACTTGGTAAACGTGACAATTTGTCGACAAATCGAATAGCACAAAACCTCAGGGGAACATTCTCTTTCCAGCCCTACTATATAATGTAAGTGCAAATAGCTCAAAACACATATCAAAATTGTTCGAATCACCCCCGCAAAAGCTACTCATAATAATGGTTTTTAAGGTAATCTGTTTCTTTTAAGTTTTTGTTTTAATCGCGCATATGCAAGCTTATTGTCGCAATGTAATTAACATAGGACACCTGTTCTTCCGAGAGATTGTACGCAAAGGAAACCCGACTTTTGACACCGACCCTCTGGTCTTTTTTAAGACTGACTTTGGTCTTTGGTAACTGTAAAATTTTGTAGCTGTGGGATACGTGATAGATTTTACATACTGAAGTATTTGTTTGGACAAAATGAAATTCAGATTAATATCATAATTGTTTTCATCTTTCATAATAATACCTTCATAATTTGCATTGATGAAAATGATGAAAATTGTGATCACATTCCCACTGATTAATGTGTTTATTGATTTTATCATCTGTGCACATCAAACACTGGCGATGGTGCGACTGAATTCGAAGTGTTCTGAAAATACCCTGTACACAAAATAATCAGATAATATTAGTTACAAACAGTCACCTTTTTATCATATTTCCCATTGATTTTGTTTCATAATTAAAGGTCACATGCAACGTAAAACACAACTTTACAGATTGTGATGCACATACCGAATCAAATCATCAAAAACGCCAATTCAGCCTAAAAAGTGGTTTCAACAGCTATGCTGCGCTGCACTGCGCCCATAATGTGAATAGGTTCGAGGACCTTGAAACAGCATGCATGCCCGGAGTATGAGGTCGTGGTCAGTAGTCTAATCCTGGTTGTGTACACAAACAAGAAAATAATCTACTCGTTACATAAAAACCTTGTTGATTGTGGTCAGCAGCCTCTGTCACAGAGAAAGCTCAGTGTCTGGTTTACTGACACCTATATGTCTATCTGCCTGTCTGCTAAAATAAAATATGCAATACATAGCTTCAACCACTGACCACATATCAAGCTATACGCCATAAACAAAATATATTGATTTATGACTCCTGCACCTGAGTCCTGTCTCTGCCACATTATGTAATAAGGCAGGTGTAATACCTGAACAAATGACATACTTCTATGTCTGTGGGTTGCAGACAAACTACATCCATTTTTCCAGATGACTGGATCTGACGGAAACTGGTGCAAACTCTTGTCAGTTTCAAATCCTGCTTTGTACTTGGACGAATGACAGTTTCCAACCGCGCAGTAGTTCACCATCTCTACTGAGATGATTTTTGATTGGATCGAACGCAAATTCTGAGAACGTGTATTTATAAAACCCACCATCTCTATGTACATTCTTTATGGATAATAACTTCGTCTAGTGTATATGGTTTTGTTTGACAACGGTAGATGAATCCATACTGAAACGACGCATCAATTACAATAAAAAAGCTGTTATCCACAACGAATCTTACTTTCTTGTGACTCGCCATACTTCTAAAAGTAGTTCGGTTTGGTTCACCTCTGGTGAAAAATGCAAACACCTTTAAAAACAAAATTGGTAATCGCCGCAATCAAATTCCGAAAAGTGCAAAATATTGCATTTTGAATCGTGATTGTACACACATAGTTTTGTTTATTCGTTTTTTTACAAGCAACAATGTATATTATATGTCATGAATAAGTGATAATTGTGTTTAATTATATTTGATTTTTTGTTGCATCTGACCTTTAATGTTCAATGAAGGAACTTGTACAACCGACACTTACACAAACACTAATTTTCCAATAACGCCAGTCACCACTATCCCAGCCATTCTAGTAAGAACGTGTGAATAATCAGTCTTGGGCCGACAGGCTTGAGGACATAAATGTTGATATTGTAAATAACGTTCAACGCCGTCGGGATACAAAGTTTCGCAGTGACCAAAGTCCCCGAGCTTGACTACCAGATCCAATTCTGTTGCGTCTAACGACAAGCAATTAAGTGTTGAGGATATGTATATAATCGTGTCCCGTCTGGCGCCGTCAGAATTGCAACAGCATCACTCCTTTGACCATTTGTCACATTGGTGCAGTTTTGTGGTTTTGTGGATTCGAAGATGATGATCCGTTAAACGTTTCAGCTGACAATATTAGGGTCGATTGTACAGTTGTGACTATATCATGGGCATATATGTTTCAGCAACATCACAGTGAGTGAGTTTATTTTTACGCCGCACTCAGCAATATTCCAGCTATATGGCGGCGGTCTGTAAATAATCAAGTCTGGACCAGACAATCCAGGGATCAACAACATGAGCATCGATCTGCACAATTGGGAACCGATGACATGTGTCAACCAAGTCAGCGAGTCTGACCACCCGATCCAGTTAGTTGCCTCTTACGACAAGCACTGTCGCCTTTTATATCAAGCATGGGTTGCTGAAGGCCTGTTCTACCCCGGGACCTTCACGGGTATTCTACCCCGGGACCTTCACGGGTTTCAGCAGTATACTAGTATAGAGGCTGATGACTAAGTGCTTTCTTGGCATAGAACACAGATCTAAACCTTTTTAAGTATACAACTTTCAATTCCAAATTTCAAAACTAGCAATTCAATGAATCTTCTAAAGGTATTATAAATTATTAGCTTCGTTAACTATTTTCGACATTTAAACATGATTAAGTAAAAACACAAACTCACATCTGTGTTCTGCCATAAGAATCCCACAGGGCTTCGTGTCATTGCGAGGATTAAAACTGAAAAAGAAAAACACCCATAATATTTTAACATGACCCCCGACTTGCAATGTTTCACAATACAATCCATAATCTAATAATCATCATCGGGGGGTCATCAAAAAAGTGCTTTTGTTTTAATCCTCACAAAGAAACGAGGGCCTGTTCTGTATCATGGTCCAAACATGGAGGCATTCTACCCAATTACCAACACGTGCTCCTCATCAGGATAGGATATTGATCTGATTACAAGATATAAATGCTTAGTAGCCCCAAAGTGATCGTAAGTCCTAACTTTAACATAGACTTACGACTGTCGCAAGTCCTAACTTTAACATAGACTTACGACTGTCGTAACTCCTAACTTTAACATAGACTTACGACTGTCGTAACTCCTAACTTCAACATAGACTTACGACTGTCGTAACTCCTAACTTTAACATAGACTTACGACTGTCGTAACTCCTAACTTTACCATAGACTTACGACTGTCGTGACTCCTAACTTTACCATAGACTTACGACTGTCGTGACTCCTAACTTTAACACAGACTTACGCCTGTCGTAGCACTACGATCGTTCTGAGGAACGGGGCCAGTATGGTGTTCAACCCTGAACCTCTGTTTAACGAATGCTTAACTTGAAGTCCAAGTGTAAAATTTGTCTGCGTAAATTTGCAAATATTACGATTAACTCATGCTTTAATTGCATGATGATGCTAAATAGCTGAGTGTTCAGCATGTTCATGGGGACCCTGCAATCTCAAGCCTATCATATCGCCATCACTGCTAAGAGGTGAGACGAGAGGCTCGAATCTGATGTAAAAGGAGAAAAACTTTCATTTGCCATCCATATGGAAAATATTCATAACATACTTAACACAATAATCAGACACTTAGATTTCTGTTAAAATACCAACCAGTTTTGTTCACCTCTGGTGAAAAATGCAAGCATCTTAAAATAAACATTGATCATCGCTACAATCACATTCAGAAATGTGCAAATGATAAATGGTCCATATTATCTAAACTACCAGAAAACTACCGGCAGTCGGGGTAAACTGAGGGATTGTGTATCCCACCAAGACGATACAGGTGTGAGGCAGTATGTTGCCATGACTGCTGTATTTGACTCTGACCTTGACCTCACGGACCTTTCGCCTCTTTCAACAAACTTTGCACAAACAAGACGTCCACCCCCCTGAGCATCATTGTGCAAACAGTGATTCCGCTGTGGAATAGGTCTTACATCAGATGAAAGTCCCACCAGCATGATCCAGACGATGGGCGCTGACGTCATAGTGACGTTATATGTTGAAAAGTACGCAGCAACGGTCGGATTAAACAAATACAAAGCCGTGGCTAGGTTTACAATTTAGCGCCCACACTTGCTGTTACATTTTCAGTGAGGTTTGCCCATCGGGACCGGTTAAAGTGAGACCAGCTCGTATCATGTAAAACACAGCTCACTCACAGACATCATTTTAACCTCTTATATATCTTCCTGGTCGAGATGTGTCAAATCTGACAAAGTTTAAGGATGGATTGACACCAGGTATTCTTGACGTTCAGTTTCTGCACTTCATGTATGCAGAAAGATTTCCTCGCATTTCAATAAGTCAACATCCCACAGGCATATAGATAAATTGTACACAAAATAATCAGATAGTTTTGGTAATAAACATTAACTTTTGATCATATTTCATATTGATTTTGTTTCATAAATAATGTTCATTGAGGGAAAGTTTAAAACAACACTTATCCAAACACTAATTTTGCATTTACGCCTGGCACCACTATCTCAGTATTTAATAGCTACCTAGGAACAATCAATCTTGGGTCGACAGACAAGTGGTCATAAGTTGATATTGTAAATAATGTTCAACGCCGTCGGGTTGCAACGATTCATAACCATCAAAGTCACGGACTCTGCCCAACAGATCCAATTCTGTGGCGTCTAACGACAAGCAATGAAGTGTTGAGAATATTTTATTGCTGTGTGCCGTATAGCACTTTCGGAGTTGTAACAGCAGCAGCAACTGAATGAACCATGAAAACTCAGTGCATCACATCGGTGCCGTTTTTTTCGTTGAAGATGATATCTTCAAACGTGTTTAGACAATATAAGACAGCATGCCAGAAATATAACACGGACAAGGGTTGAGTTAAGCCTTAAAGTGCAATGAAAATGTGAAGAGCATACGCAATGTTCAAGACTGTCGTGGTCTCAACCTGCAAATCTCTAACAAAGCAACGTAATTCATACATTTGTCCATGTTCGGTATAACTGCAGTAGAAGTGACAAAACAAATTCTACATCCATTAGAAATATCTGCTCACAGCAGAGTCGATTGTACAATTGTACGGCGGCGTATTAGGACCACCGTGAAAAATGTGTTTGGTGTCACTATCTCCTACGTAGGACTTACTATCTCCTACGTAGGACTTATTATCACCTACGTTGGTCTTAGTATCTCCTACGTAGGACCTACTATCACCTACGTATGACTTACTATCTCCTACGTAGGACTCACTATCTCCTACGTAGGACTTACTAACTCCTACGTAGGAGACAGTAAGTCCTACGTAGAAGATAGTATTCTTAACTCCTATGTAGGAGATAGTAAGTCCTACGTAGGTGATATTAAGTCCTACGTTGGAGAGAATACGTCCTACGTAGGAGATACTAAGTAGTAAGTCCTACGTAGAAGATGGGAAGTCCTAAGTAGGAGATAGTAAGTCATACGTAGGAGAAAGTATGTCCTACGTAGGAGATAAGGAGACCCAAAAATCTTTTCACCGTGGCCCTAATACGCTTCCGTACAATTGTGATTATATCATGGGTGTATATTTATGTCAACAGTATTACAACTGCACGGTGTTGTTGTAAACAACTGAGTCTGGACCAGACAATGACATAGCTGTCACCATACGATACGAAAACGGGACAGGCGGTTTAACTTCAATATGAAATGGTGATGATACTAGGTGTTCGCGAAAGATGAGCATATTCTGCCACACCGTTGGCAACCGTCATAAACATATGTTAAATATAGTTAATTTGTCACCTTCAATAATTCGTATGATATAAGTCAAAATATGGAATAGCATCGGACACTTTTGCAAAGGAGGGATCAGACCACCCCGGTGGAGGAACTCGTAGACACATCGAGCTTTGAACTAATATCAGAATCTGTCCATGTTTCTAGATGATTTCATTTCTGTCGTACTCTTTACCGGTTATTTCAGTGCCGTAAAACTGGTTCTAGGGCTCCTTTTACGAAAGCCTACCGGTGAAGGTCCGGGGTAGAATAGGCCTTCAGCAACCCATGCTTGCCATAAACTGCGACTGCGCTTGTTAGAGGCGAGTAACGGGTGGTCAGACTCGCTGACTTGGTTGACACATGTCATCTGTTCCCAATTTCGCAGATCGATGCTCATGTTGTTGATCAAAAGATTGTCTGCGCCAGATTAGATTATCTACAGACCGCCGTCATATACTTGGAATGTTGCTGAGTGCGGTGTAAAACTAAAGTCACTCACTCACTCACAGCCGTGCTACTGCCATATGACGGAGACCTGCAAACAATCCAAGAGATCGATGAACCACAAAGTTAGATAATGTTTGATTTACGCCTGCTACGTACTATATAGATTCCGATGCTTAGAAGTGAAGAACAACGTATGGGAAGACACAGTCGGTTTTAATGTCTCGGAACATGTTTTCTTCTTGTAGATGAATCAGCATTATCAATATGCTCCTGAGCGTATAATGAATATAAGGGACCTTGGTCCTCAGCCTAAATATGGACCCACTGAATATAAATAAAGAACGGCAAGGAAGTTGCAAATATGTAAACAGTGTGTTTTGTTTCCATTTCCTTAATAAATCCCCTCCGAACTATTTATTTGACTCAGAAGGCTTCATGAGAGATTGCTCCACACACTCTCCCAGGTTCTCTTCAGAACTGAAGAAAAATGGCAATGGTTATAAACAGCCACTTAACCTCGGTCCTCTCTCTCATGTAAGCGCTCTTTTCTGGTAGGATGCGCTTGTTGAGAAAGTTCTGCATGAGGCAAAATTCTTTCTGGAACAATAACAATTAGATCCCGTGGAACAACCACTTTTACGAGACAGTGTCAGGACGTATGCTAGTTGGAATGCCAACGAGGATATCTAATAAAGCTTAACTAATCGAGTGGCAAAATGCTTGATAATGCTTTGTTAATGATAAGCATCAATGCATCATTCCAGCAGCCGAGACGAAGATTTACAAAGCTCTTGAGAGCCATTAGCTGCACAGCTGGCAATATTAACTACTTACCCTGTTTCTCCCCTGCTTTAACACGAGCAGTATCTGGAAGAAGCCGTGCTGGTCTCGAGCACTCCTCCCAAAACAGATTCCGTGATAACCGACTATTATGTGAATAGAACAGTTACCTTTTCAATGTATGTCTTGTGAAGTACATATCACTGGCATAATATCATCTCTGCACTGAGGTTAATGAGACTCGTTTTCTGTGTAGATAGTATTAAGCCACAAAACGAATCCAAATGAAAACTGTTTAAGCGACCAACGATAGAAATCAAACTGACCGACCGAGCTAGTAGATTTGCAATAGCCACCCATATTAAAATTGGGAAACATGTTATTTGATGTTAACTGTGTGACTTAATAGTGTCTGTGGTTAATTACTGAAAGAGATGTAAAAACATACCGATTCAGTCACAGTATCACAATATTCTATTTCGTTCACGTTTTAGTACTTAATTCCAACTTGTATTCATCACCAGCAAAACCGTCCCTACAGACGATCTCCCCTCAGTCTATAGACTGTTTTTATATTGTATCGTCTTTAGTAGTTAAACTGCTTTAGACTTAATTACTGATCTAGAATATAATTTGTGTTTGTGGAAGATTACTGTTTTACTGTCCTTCGTTGACACATGTTAATAATTTACTTTTAATTATCATGAAACTATAACTTTATTTAGTCACGATATTGCTGAAATATTAGCGATGTCACTTACAAACAATTTCAAGAATCAATAACAAAACAGGCATTCAACACCAGTGTTCCAGTGATAGCCGCGTAAAACATAAACGACGCTGTAAAATAAAAACGTTATCAGTAATTAGCTCTCTCATAGTCTCATAATGTTTTCAGCAGAACACCTGATGGCAGCCTATGTACATCACTAGCAAGAGGCCAGCCTTCTGTAGATACCACCGCGTCCCGACATGATAAAATATAAACGTTTATCAGTAATTAGCACTTTTTGGCAGAAACGTTTTTCAGTCGTAACTCACTCTGTAGTAAGTCCAGTTGATGCCATTTATGTATCTCTGAGATGTTCAAAGGTAACGGTTAAGTAATGCTCCACTAGCTGTTAATAATAGGATATCATGTGCGCGTGCACTAAGTATCATGTTCACGGCAGTTAGTTCAGGCATCGTTCATTATCTCCAAGTAGGAAAATCTGAACTGTGGATCGGGTGGTTAACCCCCGTAATGGCGGGGATCGATGGTAATAATATCGATCACTTGATTGTCCAGACTCGAACATTTCTATGCCTGCGACATGGAACAACATCCAGTGGTCGGTTGCCACGAATTCGCAATTAGCCATGTGGTGATGATGAGCGTCCAAGGACAATTAAAAAAATGGGACAGCACAAGGGTGACGTACAAGATTGTCGAGGGCAATTAGTCTCGAAACGTTCATAGCATAACAATTCTTATCTTTCTTCGCAGCCAGTGTATTAAGAATGGGTTTATCCAGCTAGGGTCCATGCAGGTAGCATGTACCGTAAGGCCCCATGGTCCCTAGTATGGTGTTTTTGGTTTTGTATTTTTATGATTTGTATGTATTTATGGTGAATATATTATACATGCATTTATGGCGAATATACAGTTTGGTTAGTTGTCACGATATATAACTGAGAATGAGTTTAAGAACTTCATAAGACTACAACGTGTCGAGAATAGCAATCATATGTCGTACGTGGTTGACCCCAGATAATCGACTACTTTCACTGGATAATCGTGGCCACGCCAGAAGATTAGGGTCTGTATTCATAAAAAGATCTCGGAAATTTCTTAAGAATACTCTTATGTCGCTAAGAAAATTCTTAACTAAGAGTCACACTTAAAAGTGCAGTTATAATGGCTCTGAGAGTAACTCTTAGCTAGGAGCAAAAGGAAACTATGAGCGTAACAAATAGAACCGACATTGGTCGTAACCAGGGGAATCCCTGTGCTATTTTTAGAATGTCAAACACGCTTCCGGTCCGGTGGCGAGATCTTACATCACGTGATGTAAACAAGCAGACGTGAATTTGACATCTGCTAAAGATTCGCACGATGGATCCGCCACACATTGTTACAATGAATCGAAAGCCAAAGTGGACATCGGACCAGGCATTGTTCTTGGTCCGACTTGTTGATGAGGGGAAGTCAAACGTCAAGCGCAAGTTTGGACCGGGAATAACATCTCGAATGAAAAAGGAGGCATGAGGGGAGGTGGCAGCCAATGCCAACGCTGCATTTCCCAACGTAGATTGGTCGAGCGATGACTGTGAGAATAGATGGTATAACATCCAGTCTGAGTCAAGGCAGGAGACATCTGCCTTCAAAAGACATGTCAGTGGCACTGGTAAGTAATAATTTTACATTTCTGTTCAATTTGATCTCAAAATCGATGAAAAATAAATCAATTTCAATTTCAGGGACATTACTCAAGCCTCGTTTATTCCGGTAATATACACAAATGCCGTGTACACAAAGTTAGAGTTAGATACAGATATATAGGCGTTGTTAACTCATGTGTACAAGCATATATGAGAACGAGCAATACTGATGAAATATTACTTTCTAAATTACTGTTAGTTATATTGACAAATGGGTCAGTGTATGAACAAGAAAACATTGCTTGATTACTTCTACTTGATAGACGTGTTCTCATTTATACAAAATAATCTACATGAGCATATGCCTATATGATTAAAATAAATGTAAAATAAAATTGAAAAAAAACCCACATTAATTATATTTTCTTTTCAGACCATGTTACATCTTAACTGTCTTGTAAACACATCCTAGTACATACTTAGCTAGATAAACTTATTAGATAACCTAAAAGGTAACCTGAAAGTACATTCAAAACTATTTTTTTTTAATGATTGTAGGAGGAGGACCTGGTCCAAGCAAGCTGAGTGCTGTTTCCAAAGCAGTCTATGATGTTCTTGGCCAATCCAACGTCAGCATAAGTGGAACTGGGGTGAGCTTCGATTCAACCCTTTTGCAGGTCATGGACATATGAAATAGGCAAACATTTATTCCTTTTGGTTTACAATACTTTATGATGCTGACTTTAAGTTTTACATTCAGACATTCATTTAAAATATTTCCTTTCAGAAGTCAGGAAGCTGATGTTCTTGAAGCTGAAGTCTGCTTCCCATTGGATGTACTTGCCTCACCCCAGCCCAACTGTGCAGCTACTGCATCAATCTCCAGTCAGGTTCCACCCTGCACAAGGATTGTACACCTCAGTGATAAAGAACTTTCCAGAAACAAATACATTGTTGCAGATTAATGTACTGCAGCTTCAGAAAGAACTATTGATGCTTAAACTGGAAAAAATGAAAACAGATCAATGTGATAATTAAATGAAAGAACCATATCTGAACTTGCTTGTCATTATGAACATATCTGGAATAGCTACAGGGATAACATTGTTGCAGTAGAGATGTTAATGTAGTTATTACCTAAACATAATTTTTTTATTGATTTGCATGCTTTTTCTTAATAAATGTAGCTACATAATCTTGAAAGTGAACATTTGTGCAGTGTTGTCTGTATCGCTGTCCATCAGCGGTGGAAGTTTCTTGTGGCGGAAACCAGCCATCAACACCATCTCCGCCATCATCACTGTCCCCATGATCACCACCATCAGCAGATTCTTCAGCAGGAGGTATATGGAGATTCCTCTGCTTGAATATGTTGTGCAGTATGGCACAAGCAATGATAACCCTACATGCTTCCTCTGGTTATACCCTCACCTCACCATGCAAAACATGAAATCTTCTTTTTAGCTGACCAATGCCCCTTTCTACAACAGATCTAGTGCGCCAGTGTGCTCTGAAATACAATCAAAACAAAAAAAATATTTTCTATTGACAGTATATGTGTAACCCCTAAAAGAAACATGAAATCTGCACATATGTCAGTATCAATTAGAAGTTGGAATTTACATTGTGTAGTGTCTCGTCATGAAATATTTTCCCAAAAATATAAACGCGTCATGTATTTGATGCGTTTGAAAAAACATTCTCTGATAACTGGATGGCAGAGACTTTGCGTACTTACAAAATCTCATTTCATTTTAAACTTGATGGGAGTAATGGTATGTCTTTGAAAGTATACATATATACTTATAACTGGATTGCAGTGAAATCATATATAACAATGTGGCAGAAATTACAAGTTGTTTTACAATTTGATTAATATCCAAGGAATAATGATCTTATTTCTGGAATTATCCTGCATGATTTTAGTAGAAACCCACAAAGAAAGGGAAATTACTCTAACCAATAAAGTTACAGGGGATGTTGCATACCGTACCCTTTTCATGACAGGGTGAACATGTGTGGAAACTCTCTTTGGGTAGGTAAAATGTCTTTTATGAATGCAAGTTCGTCGTAATGGTTGTATTGAGCACACTTATCTAATAAGAAAAAGCCGGAAACGTCGTACCAGTTGTAATCTGTCTGTGGTCTCAAGTACGGTGTTAGTAACCAGCGTTCGCAGGGGTTGCCACTGTCTCCGAGTAGATGGCAACTTGTGGGCATGTAGTTCCTCTCAAACAGAACTTTCAGACCACTCTCAAGTTACAGACATTTGCTCGCTCTAAGAGTATTCTTAAGAGTAAAGAGGCTTTAGCTATAACCAGATCTTAAGAAAATTTTGAAACTTAAGAGTAACTTTCAGAAAATGCTCAGAATTTTCCACCGATAGGAGTAATTTTAATTCTGAGACTTTTTTTTTATAAATACGGCTCCCAGTTGATCCGGAATTTCGCCAGTGCATTCCTTATTTACAACTACTTCGATGTTAACTGCAAACACAACTTTGGGAAACGACGGCTAATAACATGTAATGTTGATGCCGCCGCTAGGCAGGTCTATTTCTGTCTGTCACTCGCTGTGTCTGTATGACTCGACAGCAAGATTGTTCGGACTGGCGGCATGACGTCATACCTATCGATGCTGACGTCATGGCCACTGTCACTGACCTTTCGTCGTTGCTTTGACTGAGCCGTCGTTAGACATCTCATGTCAACAAAACATCTCATTTCAACAAAAATCAGGTTGGTCAAATGGAAAGGCGATGTCCGCCATATAATATATGGCGGAACTAGCATTAACTTTTGCAATAACCACTAAACCTCAAGGTCTGGTCAAATACCACAGCAAGTTTACCCGTGTCGTAAAGTTAGCATACGAAGACAGATAAATGATCGGGAATTCACAACCTTAGTATAACTGGTGTTTAACCCCCTGGATGCCGAGTTTTTTTTTCAGGGGCACATTTTCGTAAGGTTTGACAAGTGGACGTTTTGCGAGATTTGCGCTCGTGTGGTACTGGATCTGCGTACGGCTAAAAAATTGCACAGAAATGTAGAATATTTAATTTCCTATCCATTGGTATAAATATAATTGCTGGTGCCTCAGGGGTTTGAGAAATAGACACAGCTAAAAGTTGTACAAAACTTTTGTGTGTGTTCAAAAACAGTAAATATCTCCGTTTTTAATCGTGCACCAATAAAAGCACTCTGCTACGATTTTTTTAATTTGGCATCTTTACGGAAAGTGTGAGCGAAGAAAATAAAGCTTGATATCTGAACGACATAAGTGTATATGAAATGGATGTATGTGCTAATGCATAACGTCATACTCAAAATAAAAAATGAACCGCAATAAATGTCAAAAATCGATTTTCTTCTATGACGTCAAACGTCGACAGAGAGGTCATGCACGTATGAAGATAAGGGGGCATACCTCAGCTATGGTTTACATTAGGTCAATGTAACTCCGATCACATGGAGAGAATTTGCTGTGGATACGGACAGTATATTTCCGTTATGTTTTGCTCACAGTGAACCAAACTATTCCAATACAAAGTTCCCCAATGTGAGAGGATACCTTTTGGTAGTTTCACAATGTGTAAGAAAAGATGCCAATGTACTACATTAAAAAGCAGGTAATAGCGATTCGGATGCCCCTATCCGATACATATTTTAGTTCTTAGATTCCCATATTCTCCTCTTTGTGTAGATGTATTTTGATGAATTTTGCATCAGTATTAACGGAGTAACAGCCACATTTTCAAATGTAATGAAATTACTGAAAATAATGCGACATTTTAGTTGACGTCACGGCATTTTTTGTGCATTTTGTGACGTTGGAAAAAGACGGCTCTGGTTGCTGATTAGTATATATCTAACCTAATTTCCACTCAATGTGTAAAAGATTTCGGCTTCTGTGTCAGAATTCAACACTTCTTAGCCAAAATATAAAATGAATGCTTGACCACTGAAATGGTGTCAACAATCAAGAATTAGACGGTTTTACTACATATC
This sequence comes from Haliotis asinina, assembly GCF_037392515.1. Classification (NCBI taxonomy): domain Eukaryota; kingdom Metazoa; phylum Mollusca; class Gastropoda; order Lepetellida; family Haliotidae; genus Haliotis; species Haliotis asinina. Next base: position 61,689,983 of record NC_090283.1, read on the forward strand.
TTATTGTGACCAACACGTGCCCCTGCCTAGCATCAATTTAGCGTAAATGACAATTTCACAACACCTGAATATTCATTGAGTATTCATTTAGGAAAAAGACTTTTCTTCTCATGATTATGAAATCAATTCCCTTCATAAGTATGCAATGAAAGGTACAAAGAGATCGCTTTTTCTGTAAAGAAGTATTAGAAAATGGACGTAAGGCTTGTCCAAATTAAGACTTGACCTGATTTATATATTTTTAACAATTTCCGTATAAATATTGTTTGAGTTAGACATTCTGCCATCAGATATATTTTAAGCGCATTTGAATTGACTTTATTATCGAAAACCAATGATAATGAATCATGAAACGTTTTGACAAACTCGCACCTGGTCAATTAATATTCATAATAGTTTTGTCTATAAAAACGACACAAACCAATACAATGAACAAGACAATTCCTTTAAATAGTAGTATGTGTGCCCCTACATTTGATAAAATGTACAATTCATTTTCATTATTATTATCCGTTTTACTTATAAGTTGGAAGTAAATCGCTGTTTATTAACCTGTTCATATGAAACTGCAATATTTGTCCCAACGTATTGAATATTGCACATGACGGGAACTAAAGCATATGTTGCAGTAATGGCTACGTGTGATCTTCCAACACTTGTGTAGAGGCTTAAAATGTGGTGTAATACACTTACTGAGTCAATTTCCCATGTAAATATTATTCAAACAATCAAAAGCTTTCAAAGAATAAAAACGGATACCTTATATCCACACGTGATATGGTGTGGAACATGGATATATGTAGATGCTGAAATCAATTTCATGAAAAAATGTCTGAACGATGCGCAAAATATACATCACAATACTAAAAGTGCAATCGGAATGGTATGGGCATTGTGTTTACTCTTGTTCAACCGACCTTCACCTCAAAGAAATTGCCTAATATGTGCAACAATGTTGACGTGTGACATCACTACCGATGACCGACTTCTTTCAAAATGGCGGCTTCGTTGAGAAGGGTACGCAGGATTTTGCGACGACTTTTTGCGTGATTCAGGGATCTTTTGTATATAAATGTGAGATGTAAGTAATCAGAATTATTCTGACTATCTGTGTATTGTTTTATGTTCTTATCGTTTACATTGTAAATGACGGAGGAGCCAGAAATGCCGATAAGTACCGTTGTCGTTCTGCGTGATTTTGCGTCAGTCATGGCGTCACGCTGCACTAAAGGTTTGACAGTTTCTTATGAATTACCAAATTTTTTCATTGTATCTATTTTCAATTTACTATTTTTTGCCACGATACTCTTCCCCTGAATATACTAAGCGTATTGAGCCATTGTAAGCAATGATTAGAGGGCTGGATGTTGGAAAATTTCTGAAAATGCTAGGCAGTGTAAAATTGGAATTTTTCTTTGTTTACATTTCAGTCAAGCGTTGTCTTTCCAACACAGCGTTCGTTTTCATACAAAGTATATTTCGTTTCGTTTTGTCTAGACAGTTGGTATTGGTGACAAAGACCATTTGTAATTTGATTTTAAGATGTTTGGGGAATTCAATGATGCATTTGTCGCAGCTAACTATGAAGTATACATGATGTAATAGGCGTCTCAATACTAGCCTTCTCGACACGTGATTTTGTAAACACTATCCAATATGGCGGAAAGCGCACTTCGGCGTTCCTGTGAGTGTATTTTCGAAAACATCCCAACCGATTCTGGGTACATCGGTGACGTTTCAGAATTATCATTCCTGGTTACATGAAAACTTGATATCAGTGATCATTAATATGCTAGTTTTGAAGTTCATTACTCCCAGTAATTATCCGATTTTCACATTTCAAAACATACTGCAAATAACGCTGTGAATCTCGATTTTGTAAATTTTAAAAAATGGCGACATTTACGATGAAGCCTATTTTGAAAGGCGATTTTAAGTCAATTCAAATTGGATTAAAATATATCTGATGGCAGAATATCTAACTCAAACAATATTTATTCAAAATTGTTAAAAATATATAAATCAGGTCATGTCTTAATTTGGACAAGCCTTACGTCCATTTTCCAAAACCTTTTTTACAGAAAAAGCGATCTCTTTGTACCTTTCATTGCATACTTATGAAGGGAATTGATTTCATAGTCATGAGAAGAAAAGTCTATTTCCTACATGAATACTCAATGAATATTCAGGTGTTGTGAAATTTTCATTTACACTAAATTGATGCTAGGCAGGTGCGCGTGTTGCTAAAAATAAGATATGTAGTAAAACAGTGTAATTGTTGACATATTCAGGACACTATTTCAGTGATAAATCCATTCATTTTATATTTTGGCTAAAAAGTGTTGAATTCTGACACAGAAGCCGAGATCTTTTACACATTGAGTGGAAATTAGGTTAGATATATACTAATCAGCAAACAGGGTCGTCTTTTTCCAACGTCACAAAATGCACAAAAAATGCCGTGACGTCAACTAAAATGTCGCATTATTTTCAGTTATTTCATTACATTTGAAAATGTGGCTGTTACTCCGTTAATAAGAATGGAAAATTCATCAAAATACATCTACACAAACAGGAGAATATGGGAATCTAAGCACTAAAATATGTATCGGATAGGGGCATCCAAATCGCTATTACCTGCTTTTTGATGTAGTACATTGGCATCTTTTCGTACAAATTGTGAAACTACCAAAAGGTATCCTCTCACATTGGGGAACTTTGTATTGGAATAGTTTGGTTCACTGTGAACAAAACATAACGAAAATGTACTGTCGGTATCCACAGCAAATTCTCTCCATGTGATCGGAGTTACATTGACCTAATATAAACCATAGCTGAGGTATGCCCCCTTATCTTTATACGTGCATGACCTCTCTCTCGATGTTTGACGTCATAGTAGAAAATCGATTTTTGACATTTGTTGCAGGTCATTTTTGATTTTGTGAGTATGACGTTATGCAATTCGCTCATGCATCCATTTCATATACACTTATGTCGTTCAGATGTCAAGCTGTATTTTCTTCGCTCACACTTTCCGTAAAGATGCCAAATTAAAAAAATCATAGCAGAGTGCTTTTATTGGTGCACGATAAAAAAACTGAGAAATTTACTGCTTTTGAACACACACAAAAGTTTTGGACAACTTTTAGCAGTGTCTATTTCTCAAACCTCTGAGGTAGCCGCAGTTATATTTGAACAACGGATAAGAAATTGAATATTCTACATGTCTGTGCAATTTTATAGCCGTACGCAGATCTAGGACCATGCGAGCGCAAAACCCGCACAACGTTCACTTTTCAAACCTTATGAAAATGTGCGCCTGAAAAAAAACTCGGCATCCAGGGGGTTAAAGGCAAATGGCAAAATATTCTGCATTTATCTCAGGTGTATTCCCCTTCACCCTCACACCCTTCCTACTGCTTCATTCCCAACATTACCGAGGGCTTCCTTTCGAGGATCCCATTGTACACATGATATCGTCCGCCTCTATCGTAAGAATAGCATATATAGAGAAAACTACACTCTGTCTCATTACAAACGAATTATACGAAACGCGAGTCCTTCCCATGGTGTCTGACCAAGCTAAAGGTCAGATACCATAGGAGGGACACTCGTTTCGTGTAATTCGTAAGTAATGAGACGGAGTGTGGTATTTTATTTATTACCCACGTTTTTCATGCATCATAATGGCAGAATAGCGTGTTTTTTGTTATGTGTATGGTTTCAAACCTAAAGCGGCTACAGAAAGCGTCGCGGAATAATGTTATACTGTTCTACACTTTTGCATGACGTCAGACTGTAATGATGTCACTACCTTTAATACCTTGGTTACCGACGTCACGATCGATGAATGTCAGTTGTCATCGCCTTACATTGCCTCCTACTGTAAACTACTCCGTAGCACCCCTTTTCTGGGTTTGCAGTTGCTTCACTCATCTAACATCACTGGTGGGAACAGACGTTTATGTTTTTCGACGGATAAAATGTCTCAGTTCGAATCACAATCAGTGGATCTAGTTCCAGAATGAATGAAATCACGTTTGTTATGAATGGAAACAAGTTCAGTCCCAACGTGACGTAATTGAGAAATCATCGGTTATCCAGTGAAATCGTTAGACTCTCAGGTCAAGTCGTTACGACACAGGTCAACGCGATACGACACAGGTCAACGCGATACGACACTCGTGTGACTCTTGTGCAACTACCCATACACTGACCACGTGGGTAATAAACCTTAGAACCGATATATGTTTGTACAATATGGAGCTTCATAAACCATTTCCAACAAATCCTGCAAACCATCCAAATTTCCTAACACCACAATAACAATGCTAAAATGTATGAGATTGCATTTTTCGTATTCCCTAAATAAACGGCGAGCCGGCACTAAGTCAGACAGTATGTATACGCGCCGTTGAGGAACAGACTAGTACTGGGAGCCTGCAATCGCTAACAGTTGGCAAACCCCTGGATGCCGATGTGATTTTTTTTTTTTTTTTTTTTTTTTTTTTTTTTTTTTTTAGGCGAATATTTTCGTAAGGTTTGAAAAGTTAACGTTGTGCGAGAATTGCACTTGCCGGTGTACGGCAATAAACTTACACAGAAATGTGGAATTGTACAACATAGTAATGCCATCCACTACTATCTCAGACCAAGCTAAAGTGCTTAACATTATCTTCAAAATAGACTTCATCGTAAATGTCGCCATTTTTCACAATATACAAAATCGCGATTGAGAGCGTTATTTGCTATATGTATTTGCTGTATGTGAAAATACAGGATAAATGATGGTAGTATTGAATTTCAGAAATAGAACATTAATGATCACTGATATCGAGTTTTCATGAAACCAGTAATGATAATTCTGAAACGTCGCCGATGAACCAGAATCGGCTGGGATATTTTCGAAAAGACCGACTTTGAGACACCTTTTACATCACGTATATTTCATAGTCAAATGCATAACTGCATTCCGTACACATCTTAGAATCAAAGTACAAATGGTCTTTGTCACCAATGCCAACTCTCTAGATAAAACGAAACGAAAGATACTGTGTGCAAGAACGAACGCTGTGCTCGAAAGCCTGCGCTTGTTTGAAATTTACGACTTTACACTGAATAGCATTTTCCGAAATTTTCAGACATCCAGACGTCTAATCATTGCTGACTTTGGCTCAAAATGTTCAGGGGAAGAGTATCGTGGCAATAAATAGCAAAGTAAAAATCGATACATAGCAATGATTTGATAATTCATAAGAAACTGTCCAAGTTTACAGACGATCCCCGAATCAAGGGAAGAGTCTTCGCCAAATTCTGTGTACCCTTGTCAGCGAAGCCGCCAGTTTGAAAGAAATCAGTCATCGGTAGTGAATCTACTACTAGTGATGTCACACGTCAACATTGTTGTACACTTTAGGCCATTTCTTTGATGAACATGAGTAGAACAAGAGTAACCATAATGGCCCTATCATTTCGATTGCACTTCGAGTATATTTTTCATGAAACTAATTTCAGTATCTACATATATCCTTGTTCAACATGATATGATATGTGGACATAGCGTATGCGTTTATATGCATTGAAAGCTTTTGATTGTTTGAATAATGTGTATATGGGGAATTGACTCAGTAAGTGTACTAGACCACATTCTAAGCCTCTACACAAGTGTTGGAAGATCACATTTAGCCATTACTGCAACATGTGCTTTAGTTCCTGTGATGTACAAGATTCAGTACATTGGAACTTATATTGCAGTTTCACATGAACAGGTTAATAAACAGCGATTTAATTCAGCCTTATTAATAGAACTGATATTAATGAAAATGATTTTTCCAATTTATGAAATGTGTAGGCACGTATATTTAAAGGAACTGTCTCGTTCCACTGAATTTGTTTGTGTCGTTTTCATAGACAAAATAATTATGAAAATTGACTGAGTTTGTCAGAAACGTTTTATGATGCATTATTATTGTGTTCCATAATACAATCAGTTCAAATTCGATTAAAATGGTATTTTTATGGCAGGATGTCTAACTCAAACAATATTTATACGAACATTGTTTAAAAGTATGTAAACCAGGACATGTCCTAATTTGGACAAACCTTACGTCCATATTCTTATAGTTCCATACTGAAAAACGATCTCTTTGTAGCTTTCATTGCATACTTATGAAGTGACATAGTTACATAATCATATAATAAAAACGTTTATGTCCTAGATGAATATTCAATGAATATTTAGGTGTTGTGAAACGTTATTTTTCATTTACGGTAAAATTGATGTCAGACAGGTAAGCGTGCTGCTCACAGTACGATACGTGGTAAAACCGTCTAATTGTTGATATATTCAGGACACTATTTCAGTGGTAAAACCAATTATTTTATGTTTAATCTAAAGTGTGTTAAATTCTGACATGGATGCCGAGAACTTTTACACAGTCAATGGAAATTATGTGAGATATATACGAGGGGATGTCAATAAGTTTTGAGCCTTGCATAGAAAAACACAAAATATTGGTATGAACCACATTTATTTTTCAACATAGTCACCTTGTGAGTCAAGACACTTGTTCCATCTTTTCTGCCAGGCGCTGATGCCATCTCTGTACAAGGCGCCATTTTGGTCCTCAAACCAAGCCTCAGTAGCAGCAATAAGCTCATTATCATCCTGAAATCTACGACCACGCAAGTGTTTCTTGAGATTTGGGAACAGATGGTAAACACTTGGTGCCAGGTCTGGAGAGTAGGGGGGATGCGGCAAGATTTCGTACCAACATTCCTGGACAGCAGCGGCTGCAACACGAGAGGTGTGTACTGGAGCATTGTCTTGATGTAGAAGAAAACCACGTCTGATCTTGCCCCGGCGCTTCTCTTTGATTGACTGTCCCACTTGCCTCAACAAGTTAGCGTAATATTCCCCATTCATTGTTCTTCCTTTTGGTAAGTAATCTATGTGGATGACGCCTTTGCTATCCCAGAAGACTGTCGCCATTACCTTTTGCACTGATCCGGAGGCTTTGAACTTTTTGGTCCTGGGAGAAGTGACATGTTTCCATTCCATGGATTCTTGTTTGCTCTCAGGATCATAGTGGTGGATCCAGGTTTCATCACAGGTTACTAGCATGAGTCTCATTAACCAGACAATGACCTACTTTTCAACCGATCCGAATTTTCTCGTGTGAAAGTGAAAAGAGTCACCACAAACAAACCTGGTTACACCGATTTCTAATTTCGTCTTTCGTGTTAAATGCGATAAAACCCTTTCCATATATACCAGCTATCTTGATACGATGTGGGACTTTTCTGATTATAAAATGAGCCGGTGCTCAAATCACTATCAAATACTGACGATACCAGCGCTTCGTGGATAGGAGAGCGTAGGCTGTCCTATCCGTTACACTCGTCATAAACACACCCACAGGCAAGTTTTGTACTCACACGAGGGTCATGCACACTCGTTCACGCAGTTGTTAATGGTTAAATAAAAGGTAAAAAGTACAAACGAAAAAACCTACGGTACTGGGCGTTTAATAAAGCATAAAGGGAAATGCTTCGGGCGTCATGTCTGTCACTAATTTGTCAAAATGAGAAATGTTCCTCTTGTGTCTACAGTGAACCTATTGGAAGTTTTACTGAGAGGCCTTGAGTTATCCCGAGCTATGTTTGACTAAGACTTGTGTCATTCTCTTTGAAATCACCGTGGAAAGAGCGCCATCGATTTTATTTCGGTTCTCAAATGTGAAAGATATTCTAAATGTGGACGACCTGCACACGGTACTGTGTAGTTAATTTAACCCGTGTGTCGTGACATTGTCACTGAAGATCAAAAGGAGACTACAGGTTGGGGGCTTCGTGACATGTTAGATATTAAGCGTGAGTTAAAATTTAAAGTCGCACCGGCAACATTTCAGCCGTATCGTGACTAAAACTTGTTCTTAACTACATCATAAATAAATGTAAATCACTAAAAGCCCAACAACGAAGGACAGGAGAACCACCTGGAATATACACAGATACATGAAATAAAACTACCTGATATAAGAACTCTACCTCTAAAACTGGATTTCGAAACAGGAAATGAGATATTAGAACCGGTCTATAGATCGCTAGCAACCGAAGGTATATCAAGTGTCAGCTAAGATCTTAAAACATTAAACCCACCACAGGGGTTACTAGTGTATGTTGAATTACTAACAGGACCAACACTAAACAAACAAACAAACAAACAAATACACAGCCTTTCATTCATGGCGTGGACCAGCTTAGATTCAATGTAAGAATATAGACCTATATTGCATGTAGTCGATATAAAGCACTTAGGTCATAAGCTTTTGTTCTTGTGGTTTCTTGTTTAGGACACAGGGGTTAAAGTTGAGAGTGAGTGAGTGAAGTTTTGCGCCGCACTAAGCAATATTCCATCCAGCCAGGTGACGGTCTGGATCTTCTACAGCTGAGAGATCAAGGGTCGGTAGTTCAATCCTCTGCCTCTGTATGAACAGTTCAGCCATCTTAATGGTGACGTTAGACCCTTTCACCGTAGCAGGGGCGTCTGGCCTAGTTGTCATAGTGTTCGTTCATCACGCTTAAGATCCGTGTTCGATTCCCCATATGGGTACATAATGTGAAACCCACTTCTAGCGTACACTGACGTGATATTGTTGGAATACTGATAAAAGCCTTAAAATCGCTGAATACTAAACTCACACTCACCACGTAGTTCGTTCATAGTTATCCGTTTCCATGCGCACAAGAATCTCAGATGGGTACAGTTGGTGTGACAAAATGCTCTTAAAGATGAAAACTTTCATTGTTCTTTGTCTCAAATATGTGCCACACAATAACTGCAAACGTACAGCGCCATTGACTGTGAAGATATAAAATATTCAAAGACAATATTTGATTTCTATTCAAGTTAGATTTTTCACCAACAGCTGTAATCTTGAAGAACACCAACTGACAAACAGCAGTTGGTTTTCCTCAAACACAATATATCGATTTGCACAGATTCTACGAATATGTTTTCACATCGTACAGGAACGTCAAGTCAACGGAGCGCAACAGTGATTGCTGGGTGTGTTGGATTAATTGCTAAATTAGCAGAATAGAATAATGCGCCCCTGAGCATCTTTCCTCAGAAAATTAAAGCTGAGTCTGAAAAAAGTCCATGACAGCACCAAATGCATACCATCTCTCATGTCTAGCCTTACGGTGTCATTTAACAGATCGGGACGGCTTGTAGCCCAGTGGTTTACACGTTCGCTCGTCGCACCGAACACCCGAGGTTTATTTCCATGGTTGGTACACAATGTGAAGAGCATTTTTGGTGTCCCCGGCTGTCATATTGGTGGAACATTGCTAAAAGCGACAAAACAAACATATTCTCTCATAATGATTATTCGAGTTGTCGTGATTGTCAGCGTGTCGCCTGTTCCCCTGGGTTGAATGCAGAACCGTGAAGGTCCGGGGTAGAATAGGCCTTAAACAACCAATGCTTGCCATAAAAGGCGACTCTGCTTGTTGTAAGAGGCGACTAACGGAATCGGGTGATCAGGCTCGCTGACTTGGTTGACACATGTAATCGCTTCCCAACTGCGCAGATATAGCTGGAAGATTGCTGAGTGCGGCGTAAAACTCAACTCACTCACTTGTTCAAGGGAGAGTTGACACCCGTCACGGATTATTGTTTTTGATATTTGATTATGCACAGGACACCGACATGAAGTCGCGGTGGATAAGCAGGTTATGCGACTGGCTTTGTGAGCTGGCGATTATGTGCCTGGCTATGACGGTGCGGGTTCGAATCCCGATGGGAGTCAACCAAAAAAGTACTAGAATTTGTACTTTATCAAGAAAGTGTAATCCCAAATATAGCGTATGTTACAGTTTGAGCATTACCACCAGCGGTGTTTGGTTACAAACATCCATTCAGAGCACTGTTGGACATTATGTTTGGCTCCGAGTATGTGTGGGTTGAGCTTGCTTCCACGTAACAGATACATGTCTGAATAATCCCCAAGCGCTGACATTTTAAATCCGATATGCATAATTTGTGTTCTGTAATTTGTCCATTTGCGTAATAATTTCAATCATTGTATTCTAAAACCTAATGTTTATCATTTGAATTTCGTCCCCATTTTCACTTTTAGCTTCTGTTGAATTCCTCCACTGAAAGAATACCAATGCCCATGATTTGTTTTTTTCAAGGTGACATAGTTTTTAATTAAAGTGAATGCCAACCATTCATCTTCTAGTAAAATGCGTTTTAAGGATAAAAGTGACTCTTTTCAAGTTTCCATGCATTCGAATTTCAACCTGTTTGCTTCCTTTTGTCTTTCGTTTTATTCTTGTAATAAAGAAATACCAAATCTTATGTTTTGCTTTGTTCCTTTCTGATTAAAGGAAATGTGGCACCTTCATCTTTATGACTTGTTATAAAAGGAGTTTCATGAATCAAATAGCTATTTTCAGGTTTATCTGCTCAAACAATCTTCACCCTTGAAGGCTCACAGCATTTTTTATGTAATGTGCTGTTGACTTTGAATCACTGGCAGTTATGGCGTCACGATGACTGGTGTTGCTGCTAAGGTAACATTAAGAATATATCTGACAGTACTCTTGACCCTACGTTCATTGCATATATAGCTTGCAGATCAGCCTTAGAATTGATCTTCAGTAACCCATGCTTGTCGTAGGCGACTAATAGGATCGGGTGGTCAGGTTCGCTCACTTGGTTCACACATGTCATCCTATCGCAATTGCGATGCTCTTGACCACTGGGTTGTCTGGTCCAGGGGCGATTAGTCGATTAATGCAACACAAACCCAAACTCACACAGCAATATTCCAGCTGTAAGGTGGCGGTCTGTAAATAATCGCGGCGTCTGGACCAGACAATCCAGTGATCAAACAGCATGAGCGATCTGCGCGATTGGGAACCGATGACATGTGTCTACTAAGCGAGCCTTTTATGGCAAATATTGGTTGCTGTAAACCTATTCTACCCCGGATCATCACGGGTTGAGACGTTGTGCCCCCGTTGGGAATCGAATCACAGTTTTCTCCCCAAACCACTGGGAGGGCTTCCCAGTTCATTCATTTATTGTTATCGTTTTCTAATATGTGTTAAAAGTTAGACCGCTTTCAGCAACGTCTCAGTTATCTGGCTTCACACATCATACCCAGAATCCAACGATCGAAGGTGTTAACCACTATCCTACCCCAAAGTTCCTCTTTCATTGGGGAAAAACATAACGAAGGTCGACCGATGTATATCATTGGTGATAAAGGAATCATCGTGAAGCAGGTATTCCCTGAATGTTTTGACATTTACATCACAACGGACCTGTTTAGTAAAGCACATTACTCATGGACCTTTTCTCTCAGAACGGGGATGACGCAGATAATATTAGCTACCAGTAAGGTTGATAGTTGTGTAATCGTATAGGGGTGAAAAGACGTAAAATTCAGTGTAATTGTCCCAGATGTGACGACGTTCGTCTTTTAATGCTTTGAAAGCTGATCTTTACTGCTTCATACCTGTTTCCTTAGATACTTTATATTCTACTCCTGCTTAGTACTCATACGTTTGTTTCAAATATAATGTTATGATCCACATCCCATCGTCAGCAAGGCTGTAAGGTTGCAACACTGTTATCGTGGAAGTGATGCAGTTGTGGCTATACAATTTAAGGGCAATGGCCACTTACATACATACTGAAAGGCAAAAGAAATGTCGGTGGAGAATGTGTAGACGTCCAACGGCTTGTTGCCGTTGGTCTGTCATTAACCTAACTATACCTGCTGTATTCTGAAACCAAGTAAACGATTGCCATTCAAGCCGGCAATTTATGCATGAATGCGTGTATGATGCACGTGCATCGCGATTCCAGTGTTGTATATGTGTTGTATACTCTTCCATTTCCACAGACAAAAACATTTCTAACCTCAATGTCAAACACTGCTTTAATGGGAAAAACAGGCTGTACGACCATGATTCATTCTTTCCCCAACTTGACTTCAGGTGTATAATGCTCCATGAACACTTAAATGTCCAGTATGGCTGCGTTTCTTTTGCCTGTCAGTATATTTCATCCCATCTGGGTTTACATCACCTAGGTATGTAGTAACAACCCACATGGCAGTTGAATTGTCGCAGACAGAAATACACTGTGTCATATACTACAGCGTACGTATGAATCAAATTATTGTATAGTTGTGCAAAACCACCCCCTTACAGTGAGTGAGTGAGTTAAAATTTAAAGTGACGTTGTCACTTGTTCAGTCATATTGCGATTGGAACAAGTTGTTCTCTGCCTGACATCAAAAGGGAGTATAACAACCAGCAAAATATAACATTTTTTAAAAATCTTGTTGACCAAAAAATAAAATACTTGGATAACTGATGACGATACAAAGTAAATTGGGGATTACAACAAAAGGGATTTAAATAACCACAATCAAGGTAGGGTCACCATGCCGTTTGGACCTCTGCGTCCATCGCGACTTGCGAGCGAGATTTACACCATTTCCTCAGTTGCTGGTGACTGGTGCCAGAGATTAAAATTAAACAAATATTGTGCAGCTAAAATGCAGATAGATAAGAGATGGAATGTGAGAGTGTCAGGGAAGTATTTTATGACAGCAGTTGTTAGTAATGTACATGTGTTTGCGTTAATGTTTGCTGTTGATGTATCAGCCCTTTCAGATACATACAAACAGTTGCAAAAAAGCATGAATGGTCTTGAAAATATTCGTATATTCGGAAACAAGTATGCAAGGTAATCTGAATAATATTAAAATTATTGCTTTTAGAATAGAGGCCCTCTTCGCTGTTATGAGAAATGGTATTTTAATAGGGGAAACTTGAAACGGTTTTCTTCTATAATTGCCTGGGAGGTATTTTAAACCGAAACTTGTCTGGTCGAAATCCCAATCCTGTCGAGCAGCACAAACCAGGGGTGCGAAACACAGTTTTGTTCAAAGAGGATTTGGAAACTGATATTGCTTTGGTATTTTTCAAACTATTGAATTCAGTGATAACATCTATATGGTTTTTTGAGGGACTCAAAGATATGGAGTACTTCTTATTGGAATTGATTAGATTACGTGTGCAGCTTGAATACTGCGAATTGGTCAAGTTGTAATGTTATATACTTCTGGGATAATTTGCAGATTCACTTTACAGCATGGGAACCATGACGTGTGTACCATGACATGTGTACCATGACATGTGTACCATGACAGGTGTACCATGACAGGTGAACCATGACTGGTGACCCATGACAGGTGTACAATGACATGTGTACCATGACAGGTGAACCATGACAGGTGTACCACGACAGGTGAACCATGACAGGTGTACAATGACAGGTGAACCATGACAGGTGTACCATGACAGGTGAACCATGACAGGTGTACAATGACAGGTCGACTCTGACAGGTGTACCATGACAGGTGTACCATGACAGGTGTACCACGACAGGTGAACCATGACACGTGTACAATGACAGGTGAACCCTGACAGGTGTACCATGACAGGTGTACCATGACAGGTGTACCACGACAGGTGAACCATGACACGTGTACAATGACAGGTGTACAATGACAGGTGAATCATGACAGGTGTACAATGACAGGTGAACCATGACAGGTGAACCACGACAGGTCAACCCTGACAGGTGTACCATGACAGGTGAACCATGACACGTGTACAATGACAGGTGAACCATGACAGGTGTACAATGACAGGTGTACCACGACAGGTGAACCATGACAGGTGTACCATGACAGGTGAACCCTGACAGGTGTACCACGACAGGTGTACCATGACAGGTGTACCATGACAGGTGAACCATGACAGGTGTACCATGACAGGTGTACCACGACATGTGTACCATGACGTGTGTACCATGACATGTGTACCATGACATGTGTACCATGACAGGTGTACCATGACAGGTGAACCATGACTGGTGACCCATGACAGGTGTACAATGACAGGTGTACCATGACAGGTGAACCATGACAGGTGTACCATGACAGGTGAACCATGACACGTGTACAATGACAGGTGTACCATGACAGGTGAACCATGACAGGTGTACAATGACAGGTGAACCCTGACAGGTGTACCACGACAGGTGTACAATGACAGGTGAACCATGACAGGTGTACCATGACAGGTGAACCATGACAGGTGTACAATGACAGGTGAACCCTGACAGGTGTACCATGACAGGTGTACCATGACAGGTGAACCATGACAGGTGAACCATGACAGGTGTACCACGACATGTGTACCATGACGTGTGTACCATGACATGTGTACCATGACATGTGTACCATGACAGGTGTACAATGACAGGTGTACCACGACAGGTGTACCACGACAGGTGTACAATGACAGGTGTACCATGACAGGTCAACCATGACAGGTGAACCACGACAGGTGTACCACGACAGGTGTACAATGACAGGTGTACCATGACAGGTGAACCATGACAGGTGTACCACGACAGGTGTACCACGACAGGTGTACAATGACAGGTGTACCATGACAGGTGAACCATGACAGGTGTACCATGACAGGTGAACCATGACAGGTGTACAATGACAGGTGAACCCTGACAGGTGTACCACGACAGGTGTACAATGACAGGTGAACCATGACAGGTGTACCATGACAGGTGAACCATGACAGGTGTACAATGACAGGTGAACCCTGACAGGTGTACCACGACAGGTTTACCACGACAGGTGTACCATGACAGGTGTACCATGACATGTGTCCCATGACATGTGTACCATGACGTGTGTACCATGACATGTGTACCATGACATGTGTACCATGACAGGTGTACCATGACAGGTGAACCATTACTGGTGACCCATGACAGGTGAACCATGACAGGTGAACCATGACAGGTGAACCACGACAGGTGAACCATGACAGGTGAACCATGACAGGTGAACCATGACAGGTGAACCATGACAGGTGAACCATGACTGGTGACCCATGACAGGTGAACCATGACAGGTGAACCACGACAGGTGAACCATGACAGGTGAACCATGACTGGTGACCCATGACAGGTGAACCACGACAGGTGAACCATGACAGGTGAACCTGACAGGTGAACCTGACAGGTGTACAATGACAGGTGTACCATGACAGGTGAACCATGACAGGTGAACCACGACAGGTGTACCATGACAGGTGAACCATGACAGTAGTACCATGACAGGTGTACCATGACAGGTGTACCATGACATGTGTACCATGACAGGTGTACCATGACAGGTGCACCATGACAGTAGTACCATGACAGGTGTACCATGGCATGTGTACCATGACAGGTGTACCATGACAGGTGAACCCTGACAGGTGAACCATGACAGGTGTACAATGACAGGTGAACCCTGACAGGTGTACCATGACAGGTGTACCATGACAGGTGAACCATGACAGGTGTACAATGACAGGTGAACCCTGACAGGTGTACCACGACAGGTGTACCATGACAGGTGTACCATGACAGGTGAACCATGACGTGTGTACCATGACATGTGTACCATGACATGTGTACCATGACTTGTGTACCATGACATGTGTACCATGACATGTGTACCATGACAGGTGAACCATGACAGGTGTACCATGACAGGTGAACCATGACAGGTGAACCATGACAGGTGTACCACGACAGGTGAACCATGACTGGTGACCCATGACAGGTGAACCATGACAGGTGTACCACGACAGGTGAAACATGACAGGTGAACCTGACAGGTGAACCATGACAGGTGAACCACGACAGGTGTACCACGACAGGTGAACCATGACAGTAGTACAATGACAGGTGTACCATGACAGGTGTACCATGACAGGTGTACCATGACAGGTGTACCATGACAGTAGTACCATGACATATGTACCATGACATGTGTACCATGACAGGTGTACCATGACAGGTGAACCACGACAGGTGAACCATGACAGGTGTACAATGACAGGTGAACCCTGACAGGTGTACCATGACAGGTGTACCATGACAGGTGTACCATGACAGGTGTACCATGACAGGTGTACCATGACATGTGTACCATGACAGGTGAACCACGACAGGTGAACCATGACAGGTGTACAATGACAGGTGAACCCTGACAGGTGTACCATGACAGGTGTACCATGACAGGTGTACCATGACAGGTGTACCATAAAAGGTGACAAACCTTGGGGTAGACTAATTCTGTAGCCACATTACGGATTACCATATCACAATGGCGTTTTGCTCAAGCTCCAGACAGCAATGCACTACATGGACTGCAAAGGCGAAGAATGTTCTGTTTACATGGCTTTATGTTTGTTCAAGATGTCGGTGATGTAAACATGTTTATGAATCTATTTAAAGAAAGACTGTCTGATAAATCTGCTACAGTCATGGCAGTCCTCTGTTGATGAAACTTGAACTGGTTCTATTATAAACGATTCAGTCAACTTCTTGACGTGCAGAAGTATCCATCTTTTCATATTGATTGAGTTAGGAACAGCCCCTTTACTGCTTGGATAGTGTAATTTAATTGGAACTGGCCTCTTCATAACACTGAACATAGCAATAGCTCTCTGTACACCAAAGGGTTAAGTCCAAACTGAAGATGAAGTGCATAAGCGAGTGTTACTCAACCATACCAGATAAATATTTGGTATTAAGTATATGAAACAGTACATACCTTACACTGCGGTATCATTAATCCTGAACAATAGGTCAGACGTTCATGTCTGCTGTTTTATATTTATATCATGGGGTAATAGTAAATATTGTAATTCATAAACACTCGGTAAACAGTTTGATCACGTAAACACATTGTGACGTGTGCTTTCTGGGCTGGAGGCCGGTTAGGGAAATACGTGACTGATAGATAAAAAGAAAGCATATAAATTCAAACTTTTGAAGTCAAACTTTGCGTAACCATGTGGAATAAAAAACAGCACTAGAATTTATGTTCTGCAGGATCCTCTGATTTCCATTTACTTTGATGCTTAAGAGATAATAGGGGACGGCGGGGTAGCCTAGTGGTTCAAGCGGTCGCTCTTCACACCGAAGACCCGGGTTCGATTCCCAAAATGGGTACCATGTGTGAAGTTCATTTCTGGTGTCCCTCGCCAAATACTCATGGGATACTGCGAAAAGTGACGCAAAACTCACTCACTCACTCACCGATTCTAGAAATAATACTGACAGTTTAGTTTAAATGGATGAGTTCAGCCACAGCGTGACGAGGACAATTTCTCGTGAAATGTGAAGGAGTATAAACAGGTGGGCATTGTTTGTGTTGGTACAGATAAACGTATTTGGAAGCGATAGAAACATTGTTATTCTGTACAGGGGTGAGAACTACTACACGAATCTGGTCTGGCCAACCTGTATGAACAACGAATGACAGCAAGCGTGGAGTTCTGGAAACTCAGTCCGCTTCTGAATCCTCGTAGGAGATATAAGATTCCTGACGTACACAGTAATTCATTTTCAGCACGAAGACATGCTGAAAGACCGAGTATGTGCATATGAGAAGAGACAGTAAAACCATATTGGAGATAAACAGCTCAGAGATACAGTAACGTGAACACGTCTACATGAATAATCAGCCTCCACGGAGCCCTAAAGTCATAATGAGTGGGAAAGGCAAATGGATCACTAAAATTCAGCGGTGACAGGGTGTTCGAGAAAAATAAATAATAACCATGTCCATGGTCCAAAGGTCGGAAGCGACCACTTCTAGTAAAGATCCTCTCCATCTTGCATCACAAACGTGTTCTGCTGGGGACTTGATCCCTGTCGTGTTTACAACCCCATGTTCATAACTGAATGGAATAGGGTACAGAGGAAGTACAATGGAAACCGGCTCTCGTTGGGACTGAAGAATTAATCCGGTTTAGACAATGAGCCGAAATGTAGAACTGAAGATAAATGTACAAGCCGTATATATTATGCCAGTGTCCACAACTTGTCGGGTTGGACAGATGCCGGTTTTGACAGCTTCCACAGTAAGTTGTAAATGCAGATCCTGACTTTCCATGTTATTGTTTTCCAAGGTATCCACGTACGTAGTAAATCGCCAATTGCAAAATGTCACAACGTTCTGCGTTTCTAAAAGTTAACCGTATCTGTAGATTCCTCCTGCATCTTATTGGGCATGGTTAATTGAAGCCAACAGGTTACTGCCGATCACGCTAGAATGGCGAGTTTTATTAATATCACTGTCATCATGTCTAATATGTAAGTACGGTGGAAGCTGTCTAAACCGGGGCATGTATCGGGACTGAAGAAACAATCCGGTTTAGACAGCTTGCTGGTTTGTAGAGCTAGCATGGTTACCTACGAATAGAACTGAACTGAATGTACAATGCTTTCTTTAGTCCTGCATTGCCAATAACAGGTAAAGATTTGAGCTCAGTTTCTTTTAATAACACAAATATGATAAATCAACACACTTGAAGCAAATTTATCGCTAACAATATGCACAAATGGAGATGGTGACACTTTCGGTGCCTATTGAGTTTCAGTCTCTTTAAATTTGTTCCAACCCTACGTGAGCTGCCCTAAGTGTTTCTTCACATGCCATTGTGTTTGCATCATTTCAAAATGTCAAATGTCAAGGAAAAGAATTATGCGCTAAATTGATAGTCTCGGGAGACTGTCCTTCGTAGATAGTACTGAAAGACATGTCTTATAGAAATTTTGAAAAAAGAAGTTAAAGCTATTAAAAAACTATCCATAGTTGTTTACCAACGATCGTCAATGAAAACGGCCAGGCAAACAAGAGAATATACCGTGTTTGTCTTCTTGCAAAAAATAAAACAAACAATGATATATATATATAATTGGGCTACATTTAGCATGGTTGACTTGTGGACCTTAACTTTGCAGTGTTTTTGACCCAGCAACGTTTGGTAAAGTTCGTAATGTTTTCTCCCAATTCAATCGTTAACTACTTACTGGTCTCATACAATTCTCTAACAACTCATGGATTCCCAGCAGACAGATTATTTAAATTAAGCCTTATTGGAAGTCTATGATCACCCCCAACCCCAGCGCGTATGCGTAGACACTTTAAAGGGACTGTCACATATCTCGTACTTAGAAGGTGATTCAGACAGAATTCTATATACGGGCGATGTCAGGTCTTGGCACATACAACACATGGCGCCACATACCTTGTGGAGGAGAGGAGTTTAATATTTCTTTAATTTATCGACGTTTATTTATCATTGGAGACTCCCTTCGAAATTCTACAGTCGAAAAATACTGAATGTGTATGGGATGAGTCTTAAAACTTTGGTTTTCTGAGATTTTACGTCCACAAACGTGAATCATACCATTACAAAATACTGGAATACCATTTGTGGTGGCTTATATGAACTGGTGCCTGGTTAGAGTTAGTCGTCAGAAATCCACGCATGCGCAAGAGGAAACTAACGGGACCAGGTGGTCAGACTCACTGACTCATGCCCTTGTATCCTCACTGCGTAGCTCAATGCCCATGCTGTTGATCACTGGATTGTTTTGTCCAGACTCTATGTTTTATAGAAAGCCGCCATATAACCGGAATATTGGTAAGTTACCCAACAACCAACCAGCCAAGCAACCGTATGTCGGTTGCGTAGAAGCTGATAACAACAGGGTCGTCTGATTCAGACACCATATAGCTGAAAAATATACACAAAACAGTAATAATCAACTCGTATTTTGTGTGGTGGTCAAAGGAGATTCAATCAGAACACGATACCAGGCTTAACGTAATTTAAAAGTTAAACTCAGCACATAACGTGGACATCACGACGGAAATCTTGCAGGGTTGCTGAGTTTGTCAAGTTTGCTGTCGCAGTAATTCAGACAAAACAACCTGACACAAAATGACATCTTCTCAACAGCTTTATAGGAGTGACGTTTGTGCTCGCAAAACTTTTTCTTAGGACAAGGTATAAACAGAGCCAAAAACGAGAACACGGTCAAAGAGATCACAGGATAACTGTTTCATTCTTGTTTGTAGCCACAAGGTATTGTGAGGAGCCTCCCAAAGACTATTTCGTCAGGCGTCGCGTGAGATGTGAGACTGGGATGGAGACAACTACAGATGTCATTTGTTTTGCGGGTTGGTTATCGCAAAGCAGATCGAAAATTCTGGTTCTGGCTCCTAATTGCGCGACGACAAAATATAACTTCACTAGCCTGGACCACATGCACTATCATGCTTGGTTGCACAGCCGTTGACAGACATACACGTGTTTTGCAGCCTGTTGCATGTATTCCTTTCTTGGGTCAGACAGCATGTGTCCAGTATAACCAGCCAGGAAAGGCCCTTGCAACAGAGCTGTCGTCATTGTCGTAAAACGTTGTTTGTCAAAGAAAAAAATAAAATCGCGGAAAGTGCGTTGACCTATTTACGGGTCCTTCTTATCAAACGATGCTTATCGTAAGAGGTTACAACAGTCACACTTTATTGACGATGTCATTTGTTATGATGCGTTGAGATGCATTAAACACATGTGGCTTGCTGGTGTGGCCGAGGCGTATCATGACGTTTTAATTGCGAAAATCAATGATCAGGAAGTCATGCACTGGGCACACTTTGACCAGCATTTGATTTAATATTCAAACCTTCCAAATTTAATTTTCCCGTGAAGATCCTTTTTAGGATTGGTCTTCGTTAACCCATGCCTGTCGTAACACGCGACTGTTGGGTTGGCTGACCATGTCATTGTATCCCAATTGCGTAGATCTATGCTCATGCTTATGATCACTGGGTTGTCTGGTCCAGATTCGATAATTTACCAACGTCCGTCATAAATCTGCAATATTGCTGCTTGAGGCGTAAAACCACCAACTAACCGAAATTTAGTATATTGTCGTATGCTGTGTAAAACTAACAATGCGGAAAATACAAATTCTTAAACATTATGACTTTCCACACCGAGATATTGGCGATATTGTATTATTGTGTTGATGTTGTTACCATGCTGAATTTTAAACGTTTTGTTTAATTTTGCTCAAACTTGGTTATTTACAGAATATGTTTCTAGAATACTGAAAAGAACACTATATTGGTTACACGTACTTGGGTTGCCAGTTTATATTTGAAGAGGTCATCGTGCGACGGTGTCACATTGGCCATTCTAGATATTATACTCTTGAATACCTTTCAAAAATGAAAGGATCGTCCATCTTTGTGATGAAATAATGGCTATAAAGCATGTCCTCCTTGATTGAATTGACTTTTCCATCACAAGGGAAACAAATTTCAAAGCCAAAACAGAGAAGAATCTTTTTAATGTTAATTATCATTTAACTACTGAATTTTAAGAAGAAATACAGTAGGTACATACATTTTGATTAACGGTTTGCAAATAGATAAATGTTTTATATTTGATAGTTTACATTACAGATTGTTTAGGGCTGTACCCTGAAGTCATCACTTTCAATACACAATTAAACTTACCAGGATTTTTTTAAAACGTCCCATGGTCCCTAGTATGGTGATCTACCTTCAGTTGTTGGCGATCTATAGCCCTTGTTTTATGTTGTACTGTCTTGTTTAATTAAAATGTTTTAGTTTTACATGCTAGTTTTATATTCCTAAGTAATTTTACTGACCATCGTTAACGTGAAGCATATGATAGTAAGCATGAAGACGTTGTATATAGCCTCACACGTATGATAGTAAAATATGAAGACGTTAAATACAGCCTCACACGTATGATAGTGAAATATATAGACGTTAAATATAACCTCACACGTATGATAGTAAAATATGAAGGCACTGCATATACCCTATCATGTATGATAGTAAAATATGAAGGCACTAAATATAGCCTCACAGATATGATAGCAAAATATGAAGGCACTAACTATAGCCTCACAGGTATGACTGTAAAGTATGAGGGCACTAAATATATCCTCACGGGTATGACCGTAAAGTATGAGGGCACTAAATATAGTCTCACAGGCATGATAGTAAAATATGAAGGCACTAAATATAGCCTCACAGGTATGGCTGTAAAGTATGAGGGCACTAAATATATCCTCACGGGTATGACTGTAAAGTATGAGGGCACTAAATATATCCTCACGGTGATGACCGTAAGGTATGGGGCACTAAATATATCCTCACGGGTATGACTGTAAAGTATGGGGCACTAAATATATCCTCACGGGTATGACTGTAAAGTATGGGGGCACTAAATATATCCTCACGAGGATGACTGTAAAGTATGGGGCACTAAATATATCCTCACGTGTATGACTGTAAAGTATGGGGCACTTAATATATCCTCACGGGTATGACTGTAAAGTATGGGGGCACTAAATATAGCCTCACAGGTATGATAGTAAAATATGAAGGCACTAAATATAGCCTCACAGGCATGATAGTCTTCATCAATAGATAAATCTACCTTCATACACGTAATACTAAGCACACATACCTGTCGTGTGGTCTTCGGGGTAGGACATACTATAACCTTCATCAATAGATAAACCTTGTTGTATGGATTTACATTAATAATAAGCACACACACCTGACGTATGGCCTTTCGGTGTAGGTCACAATGAAATACCAATTTCCCACTAGTACGCTACGTACACACACATGGCTTCATAAATAACTCCCTGTCCAGGAGAATCAGACAAGTACTGAACCTCTCACATATGTAACCAATAACCACATTGAACGTAAGTAACACAATCGTTTTCATAACATGGTCTCATAAAGCATTCAAAGCTGAAGAATGAGTGAGTAAGTTATTTTTTAACGACATCACATCGGCAATATATCGGATATATAGTAACGAAATCAATTTATACGATAAAGATGAAAACATTCTGAAAAGTGAAACCTGTAAAAACGATGGACAATAAAGTACTAGTGTATCACAGATATTAATATAAAACTAAAACATTATATTTAAAGAAGACAATGCATGTACAATAAAACACACAGAAGCAGATAATAATCTCTGCTCACAAGTCAGTGATTCGTAGACGTGCGACAATGGGAATGGTACAATATTCTATGCTTTTAGCATTATGATTGAAAGGGTATTATCTATTTAATTGCTTAGAACATAAACGTATCTATATTGTAAATAAAGCAATCCAAAAAAAACCATATATACACTATATGCTTAGCTGTAAGTATATAGTGTACCCAGTTACAGGTATAATATAATAATAATGATTATTATTATAAACATTAGCATTTGCTATTGGTTTGTACCCTGGGTTTTATACTACAACCTAGACACTTTAACCTAGGGCAGTGTCTGGCCCAAATATAGCTGTCTGCCCATTCTATCCAAACAAGGCCAGTGTTCAAGTTGTGTGGCTGACTGTATTGTTCTTTTCTGCTTTGTTAGGCAGTTTTGCCATAAAAGGCGACTATGCTTGTCGTAAGAGTCGAGTTACGGGATCGTGTGGTCAGGCTTCGCTGACTTGGTGGACACATGTCATCGGTTCCCAGTTGCGTAGATCGATGCTCATGCTGTTGATCACTGGATTGTCTGGTCCAGACTCGATTGTTTACAGACCTCCGCCACATAGCTGGAATATTGCAGAATGCGGCGTAAAACAAAACTCACTCACTCCCTTTTGAGATTGCAATACTTTCTGTTCGCTGTTAAACGTTATGCGTCTTACATTTGCAGTCAGCTGAGAATCACAGAACTGGTATCGAAACCAATTGCAATAGCTATAAACTACCTATGGGGGATCTCACATGGACATGGTGAGCACAGCAATGCACTGCGTATCCATTGCACTGGAAATAGTTTCCATTGGAAATAATTGGGTGTCCAAGGTACTTTCGCTTTGTTTATGGAGGATGAGATAATTTCATATTTTGAACTCGGGTGTTGGCCTTCTATTTAGGTGAAGCACGACTCGCCATCAACTGTGAGTACAACGCATGCTCAATCTTCAAAGATCTTAACGACTTCACAGTATGTCTGTAGTCCGGGAGATTTTGAACAGGGTAAAACATGCAACATGTGTTACAGTTTGAAATTTTTAAGGAAGACAAATGGAGGCCATTTCCAAACTGGACGCATCAGGATCGTTTGTTAAAATTTTAATAAGTGTGTTTTTTCAGGTGATAGTTAACTGAAAATTTATGTGTTTGCGATGGGTGGCACTGGTGTGCAGGAGGTACCCATACCCTTTCGTGAAGACTTTTTATTGTGAAATTGTGAAAGTGACAATGGGAATCGAACCAGCTATTCTTCTTTAAGCAGTTTTTTTACTATGGCAATGATAATAATTATGAAGGGAATGCTATTATGTCTTATATTGCTTGTAATATATTCCCGTATAAAACTTATCTATATTGTAAATAAGGCTTAATCCAAACATAAAAGATTCATCCAGCAGACAATGTTCTCCTTGACATTTGGTGCAGCAGCTCACTTCTAACCTTATTCAAAAGTAGTCACAGACTTGCATGACCTCAGTAACATGAAACCCTGTGAAGATTCAATATAAATTCCACGTGAACTTAAACTCTTCATTTCCCTTGTTCATAAGAGGTCAGTGCCCTGAGCATGCTGGCGCTTTTTATAAATCCCTACTGGCATATTAATTTCAGTTAAAGAAGAATACATACGAAGGGATGTCAATAAGTTGTGAGCCTTGCATAGACAAATCACAAAATATTGGTATGAACCACATTTTTTTTCAACATAGTCCCCTTGTGAGTCAAGACACTTGTTCCATCTTTTCTGCCAGGCGCTGATGCCATCTCTGTAGAAACCACCATTTTGTTCCTCAAACCAAGCCTCAGTAGCAGCAATAAGCTCATTATCATCCTGAAATCTACGACCACGCAAGTGTCTCTTGAGATTTGGGAACAGATGGTAAACACTTGGTGCCAGGTCTGGGGAGTAGGGGAGATGCAAGATTTCGTACCCACATTCCTGGACAGCAGCGGCTGCAACGCGAGAGATGTGTACTGGAGCACTGTCTTGATGCGGAAGAATACCACGTCTGATCTTGCCCCGGCGCTTCTCCTTGATTGACTGTAGCACTTGCCTCAACAAGTTAGCGTAATATTCCCCATTCATTGTTCTTCCTTTTGGTAAGTAATCTATGTGGATGACGCCTTTGCTATCCCAGAAGACTGTCGCCATTACCTTCTGCACTGATCTGGAGGCTTTGAACGTTTTGGTCTTGGGAGACATGACATGTTTCCATTCCATGGATTCTTGTTTGCTCTCAGGATCCAGGTTTCGTCACAGGTTACTAGCCCAAATCTTCTGGATTCTTGTTGTATCTGGTTTGCATGGAGTTGCTTATGGTGAGACTTGTTTGCTTCATTTCATCTGTAAGCATTCTTAGCACCTATCTTGCGCACACCTTAGACATGACGATATGTTCATGAAGAATTGCGTCGATGGATCCGTGTGAAATGCCAGTGGTCTCCTCTCACTCGTGGAGTGTGAGTCGACGATTTTCCAGCACAAGTCTATGCACTCTGTCAATGTTTTCCTGACTAGTGCTTGTTGTTGGGCGACCTGGACGGGGGTCATCTTCAAGACTCTCTCTATTATGCTTAAATTCATTGACCCATCGTTTGATGGTAGCAGATGAAGGGGAAGACTTCCCATAAACTGCAGAAAGCATTTCTTCAATGTTCTTCGCCGAGTTTCCTTTAAGAGCTTAAAACTTAATTACTGCTCTATACTCAATTTTATTCACTTTCACTGCCGTGAGGGGGGTCTCTTTCTGTCAATGTGAGCTGTTCAATAACTTCTGAGAGTAGGATACCAAAACTTATATATCACATCAGCTACACCCCAAAGTTCAATGTCGTACCATAGGCTGTGACACCTGCGTATGAAAAATGCTCAAGGCTCAAAACTTATTGACATCCCCTCGTAAGATGCATTAATCATAACACCGAAAGCGTTAGCTCAAAAGTGCTGTTTTGATGTATTATGACGAGCACCGGTTATTATCCCAATTTGAAGGTGATCAAAACACATATGTTGTAGTCAGACACGTGCACACATTCATACACACTCGCACACACTCACAAGCAGTAACGTCGATGTAGAAATCCCACTTCGTCTCACGTCATTCTCGCGTTCCCTTCAATCCTCTCGCTACCATCCAAACCTGGCTATAATGCCTTCGTAGCTTGTCCGTTTAGAGGAGAATCGCAGAACACACAGATAGGCAACACTACTGTGTCGCGACAATGTCGTTATTTTGCTCGTTTATGAAGCGCATTCTTAATAACCAACCGTCTGGTCCCGTCCAAATGCTTATTGAAGGCATTATGTCTGGCTGTGATGCACATCGTTTTCCAATATTCAGTCTTTCTTTTTATGTTCCTGCTCAATGCGGAACTGAAAGCCCATTTCTTTTCTGTGTTGATGTTCATGAGATAGTTGTTAGAGGTTTGTTATATCACTTTGTCTCCAGATCACACAGTAATATTTAGAATGTCGGTGCAAAGGAAAACTTAAATCTTGAGTGACCTTAGACACAAAGTCCGATTGGTGTAAAGGGTGAAAACATGTGGGAAAACTTGGATCACTGTAAAATCAGTGATGACACCAGGTACTCGCCGAAGGGATACACTCATTTTCAAATACGGTAGGCGCCATACTTTTCTCAAACTCATTTATAAAATGTTATCGTCAGTGTGGTTGGATAATGGTACAACAGGCCCAACACGCATCATGCATAAACATAAATAACCCCAAATTTTCTACAGCTATAGTTAAATGGTCAACCTGAAGTATTCGTTACTGTCGCCAAAAGCGGTTTAAGTCATCACTGTTAGTACAATGCGGTATACAAATACACATGTACATGTATAATAGTAATTTACTGTTGAACTCCCGCTGGTGTTTTTCTTTAAGCAGCCCTATATGTTACACTGGCAAAATAAATCACTTCAACCAAATGCAACTTCACTACGTGTTCAGTATTTTTGTGGGCCATCTGTTCCGCGTTACTGAGAGGGAGACAGCGGTAAGCATGTAGCACCAGCCTTTCACAATAATTACCAAATAATGGAAGAATTGTTTCCCGACCCTGCACAGCAGTACTTTTGTCATGCCTCCTTGGCCTTTAAACATACTGGACAATTAAGTGGTGGACGAGCCGGAAAATACACCCACCTTTAAGTTACGGATGATAACAGGACATTTTTCACAACTCCCTAGGCACCGGTAGGCTCCCTATTGCAACTGAATGGCGGGCACCTTCGTTGGATACTTCCGGTAAAGCTGGACATAATGTTTCCATTTAACGCCATATTCACTGGCTGACACAGTCTCACTCGTCCCTTTAACAACCCAACTGAATGCGTTTCAGCAAAGGTATGAGACGTTTATAATAATAGATATTGTCGACGGAAATAAATCTCTGACGTTTGGTTTTGAAGAATGCACACACTAAATCAAGTTAATTATTACGTGGTAGCATAATGCCAAAGCAACAACGAATTCCGTCAAAACGTAGAACTGACAACTACAAGTATGTGTCTTAACCCAAGAAGGTAAGACAACAGAGCATACCCTGTATTGTTGACCTCTGGATACCATAACGCACTCTGCACACTCTGTTCTATGGGCGAATAAGGTATACATCCAAGTATGTAAATCACGTCAAGAGATATTGTACAATAACACCAA
Organism: Haliotis asinina; assembly: GCF_037392515.1. Lineage (NCBI taxonomy): Eukaryota > Metazoa > Mollusca > Gastropoda > Lepetellida > Haliotidae > Haliotis > Haliotis asinina. Next base: position 61,717,673 of record NC_090283.1, read on the forward strand.
TATTCTAACCGATCATTGGTTTCGTTGTTTTGAGGTTAAACCCCTTACAGGCAATATAGCAAAGTACAATTATACCTCTGGTGGCATTTCATGAAAGACATTAACGAATTTCCCTTTCCTGATGTACATAAATATTACTTATATTTACATAAATAAAATTCCCCATTTGATCGCAAAGTGATAGCAATAAAAACAGAAACGCATGGGTGATTCTGAGAATATTGGACAAAACAGGAAAACGTAATACAAATGTACTATTTATTTCCAAAACGTCTTTGTGTGCTCGTGAACAGCTTCAGCGTCAAAATTTTCCTTTGTCGGAGAAGCGGTTGAAAACATCTTCGCCAAAATATCACCAAAAAATTATATGCAAAGCACAAAGGACTTGCAAGTAAGCGAACAATGATCGATATCGATCATTTTAGAACGGCAAACCTTGTATTTAATTGTGTCATTCGTTTTAGCTTTGAAAATGGGAATGCATCATGCCACGACTGCCATCAATCGAAACATCGCAACGGCCGCTTTGAAGCACGTGCATCACAGTTTGCAATTGCAGGACATTTCAACGTTCATCAGAGCACCATATGCCTCCTTTGGGAGCGTATCCTGCAGACCAAGATTGTCCAAGAGTTACCAACCAAGCTCAGGACCAACACATCCGGGTCGATCACTTTCATCATCGTTTTGCCTGAGCAGTGGAGACTGCACACCGTATCCCTGGATGGAGAAGAATTTCAACCAAACTATCAGGAATCGATTGCGTGAATTGGGGATTCCACCACGGAGCTCAGCTGTCTTTCCTGTCTTGAGAGAATTCAATCGCTTGCGTTGCTGTCGTAGGATCAGGAGGTGGAACCTTAGAAAAATGGAGACGAGTCTGTTTCAGTGATGAATCACGATTGCTTCTTCATCGGAACATAGCGTGAAAGGAACGATTTGCCCCTAATTAATATTGTATTCGACAGGTCGAGAAAGTACATGTATCATCTTGTGAGATGCGATATCTGAGACACAAAGATCTGATTTAGTTGTCGGTCATGGGAATTTGAAACCAGCTAACTCCCAGCGCGTCACATGCTTCCTATTGTGGATCGACAAGGTGTTGTTCCAGCAAAACAATGCTCCCTCACATACAGTACGTGTCGAGGTCTTACCACGACCTGCTCGAACACCAGATCTATCCCAACATAAGTGCTATGGGCTGAACTCCATCGACATGTAAGTAAACGTGAAAACACGCCTCAGGCACAACTGGCAATCGCGTTGCAGGAAGATTGGACAAGAATTCCGCAAGAACGATTTCGACTTATCCAGTCTTTGCAAGACGCCATCATGACTTGACTCAGGTAAAGAGTAACACAGCGTTAAAGGCTCCCCTTGTCAATAGACGTGTGAATTTTCATATTTTTCATAATTGTTCTTACAGTAACGCAATAAATTCTTCTAACATTGGCTAATGTAGATTTTTGAACAGTGCATTCATTCAATCCATTTAAGCTATCGTAATTCCTTCTTTCCTCTTGGATGTTGTTTCATAACTGAGAAGGTCACTCTGTATTGGTTGTGATTATTCTTCTGGAAAAGAAAGTTGTTAGTGTTTGATAGTATGGTGTCCTGTTTGAGCAACCTGCACAACAAACAGACACGACAACGTATGATGACATTTGAGTTTTCACGCCTGTTTACTCAATGACACCTTTTATCTCGGTGACGGGTGCAGCTATGATAAAGCAGGTAAATTGTACCTGTGCTGGAAATCTGGTAGTACTTCTGGACCATTTGCAGACCAGCGTTAGTCGGAAGTACAATTATCGAAGGGGCACCCGGGGCAGAATGGGTCTTCAGAAACCCATGCTTGCCACAAATTGCGACTATGCTTGTCGTATGAGGCGACTAACGGGATCGGGTGGTCAGGCGTGGTTGACATATGTCATCGGTTCCCAAGTGCGGAGATCGATGCTCATGTTGTTGATCACCGCATGTTCTGGTCCAGACTCGATTATGTACAGACCGCAGCCATATTGCTGGAATATTGCTGAATAACTATACTCACTCACACACATCCTTTTATGTGAGTGGTTCAAACACGCACCTCTTCACGACAATCATCCCTCCAGTTCTCCGTAATGGTGACAGGAGTCGGTAGTATGGAAGTGTATTGATAGCAGTGAAAGACAGAAATATCGACGGCTTTTACATGCTGATGACTTCAAAGAATGGAAGCTGATGTCTAGTTGTACAGTAAGATAATGTACCAGGTTTTCATAATATTCTTCATTCTGTACATTATGAAAATTCAAATTTGTTTAATGAGGCAGACAATTGGTCATTTTGTACAAGCAGATGGTTCTAGAGAGATCCAATATCAAGTAATGCCGGCTAATATCCACACTAAACAGTACACTTAGATTCATGTATTACAGTGTACCTTTTCATTACTTTCTTATGGAAGGTATGTAGGTCCAAGTAATTACTGACTAGCACTTACCATTATCTAAGTACACGTAGATAAATACAATGGTAAAAGACGTTATGGGTTTCAGACAGTTAATTTCCGTATTCAAGATTATATAGCAGAAAAACACTTTATGCATCGTTTCGTGTGGACGTTTCATAGCATTTGTGCAGTTAATATTGCACGTTGCATTAGCTCGTGATATCCACATAAATACTATGGATGAGTAGCTTACGGACATACAGGCAGCTGGTGTGTGTATTTAAGACTGATAAGGGGAAATCTATATTCTGTATAGGATCGTTTATCTGCTGTCGTTCTGTATCTGTGGCCAGATGGAAAGAGAATCTCTCAGGGAAGTGACGCGGGCGCGTCCTTAAGAAAGTGAGCGAGTGAGTTGAGTTTTACGCCGCATTTTGCAATATTCCAGCTATGTGGCGGCGGTCTGTACACAATCGAGTCTGGACCCTACAATCTAGAGATCAACAATATGAGCATCGATCTCCGCAACCGGGAACCGATGACACGTGTCCACCAAGTCAGCTAGTCTGACCACACGATCCCGTTAGTCGCCTCTTACGACAAGCATAGTCGCCTTGTATGGCAAGCATGGTTGCTGAAGCCCTATACTGCCTTGGACCTTTACGGGTCCTTTAAGAAAGAAGGTAAAGGTGAGTGAGTGAGTCAATATTTCTCGTCACGTGGGCAATTTTTCAGCCATAGCGTGATGAGAGCAAATAATAATTATTATCAGTAAAGATCAACAATATTAGAAGCAACAAAACTGCTCATTATGAACACTAAAACGTCTTGTGTATCACAGATACTAATATAAAAGTGACATCTAACTAAACCTTATACTATAATGCAAGATAATACAACATAAAAACGGGCTATAAATCATCAGCATCTGAATGAATATATCTGCATGGATACTAGGTGGATTTATATCACCCCCTCAGCCGCTGGTGATTGTAGTTAATTAAGCCAACCAAAAACACAAAAAGGACTGCGTTTCAAAAATTCGGTAAGTATAATTTACCTTGAAAGTTTAACGTCAGTCGAAAGTCGGTTGGACGTTGACATGGAGGAGTGATCTGGAACAGGTTTTACATAGCGGTCCAGCCATGCACGTGTTGACGGGTTTTCCTCCTCCATTTCTCCTTGATGACAACAGGAGACGAAGATGGCAGCTTGTTGAAGGCACCCAGGGGCTGAAATGTAGACGACTTTTATATACGGAATATTACACAACTGTCCTGTGTCGGGTGACAGTAGCTCATTTTGTCTGTAGCGAAACGTGTGGCATATCATGAGATGCTTGACTACCATCAACTCTCATTTCGACACATCCATATGAGCACAACGGAACCGGAAATCATCTGTATTGATTTCAGACTCGAAGCATAAGTCACCTTACAGTGCCTTAGTAGTGATCTGACTGCCAGATCGTCACTCCGGCAGGTACCTGGTTTTCATGCCATTGTTTTCATGAAGGTACAACGTTTAATACCTTACCTCACACACGAATGTCGTCTTCTGACAGGCTGAGCGCTCTTCTGTTATTTTCAATGTATGCAAGGTACATTTCAGTGTATCCCGCTACCAAAGGCAACTCATTCGGTATTTTGTGGTAGTACATGTTTATCTCGAATAACATTGAATCACGCATGGTGGCAACTACCTATATTTTGCAAATTCAAATCGATGGAAGGGATATACCTCTAAATCTGTTTTTCTAGTATCGTCTGCTAAATCTAGGGATGGCTCCGAAAAGATTTGCCTCGCATTTCAATAAATAAATTTTGACAAAACGTTCAAATGTAGTCTCGGTGAATATTAAGAAAAGGAATGACACCACGGCGACTTTACTAAGACAATATATGCGGTAACACAGCAAGATGTAAGATTCCATTCACACAGGATGGCTGAAGTGCAGGATCCAATACCAAAAATTAACATTTGCGATGTTCCATAAGATAAATACGTCGTTCACTAGTCCCTCGGGGCCCATGGGTTGATATACCCTCGATGTTTGTTAATGTTCCCCTCGCCCTTCGGGCTCAAGTATTTGGAGACTGCGCTTCCTTTTTCCCTGACTCCTGCTCCTCAGAATGTCAAACATGAGTGCCAGTCTGGGACACCGGTAGCAGATGCCGTCGGGTGCAATTGGTTAAATGGAGATGAGACAATACATTTTAACAAATATTACCCACACACAGACGGACAGACACGCGTACGCCTCACTCATAGTTGTGAGGCCAATTTAAACACTCGCAGGTAGATAGGAATACCTTGCACTTCTATGTGCATTTCTTATCTTAACCGACGGAATTAATTGTGAGTATATGTGACGTCTTACAGAGTTCACCGCATTTATACCCTGGTATAACTTCATGTCTGCATGTAGATTTGAGAGATCTCTCAGAGTCAGCTGTATATGTTGCTATCCTGTTTGGACAACAATTAACAGCAGTCATCTCGGATACGTGTGATAACCATACAGACCCGTGAAGGTCCAGTGATAGAATAAGCCTTCAGCTTGCCATAAAAGGCGACTCTGCTTGTCGTAAGAGGCGACTAACGGGTGGTCAGGCTCGCTGACTTGGTTGACACATGCCATCGGTTGCGGAGATCGATGATCATGTTGTTGATCACTGGATTGTCTGGTCCAGACTCGATTATTTAAAGACCGCCGCCGTGTAGCTGGAATATTGCTGAGTGCGGCGTAAAACTAAACTCACTCACTCACTTTTTCGACCATACAGTTTCAAAGATATTTCTTGATAATCCTGGGCTAATCAGTCTGCGTCATAAACATCGTTGAGTAAATGCTTTGATAAGGGAAACATGTCACCAATATCACTCAATGCTCATTAAGACATCCTATTGCAATTCCATAATTGTCGAAACGCCCAGTACATATGGAACAGGATTAGTGCCAGTTGAAATAGGATTAGCAGGATTAATTACTTTCCTCTGCCATGTCATTTCATGGATAATACAGGACACGCCCGATTCTGTATCATTAACGAATTGTAATTTATTTATTGTTTCAATTTTCGATCAATAAATACATACGGAAGCCAAACGTTAGTCAGTAGGGTTTTAGTCTCGCCCGACACAGGGGAGATCTAATCCTCAGCCTAGAGGGTTGTACCGACTTGCCGTAGCTAGCTTATGTCATTCTGTTCTTGTAAATAGAATTGTAATTAGCTCCTTGAGACTTCGGACTCTTTGCTGAGTTAATTCCCCCACAACCGGACAAGCACGCTAGTGAAAAAGGGGGGTTTCACCATGAAACTCATCAGAAATCACTCACATACAAATGTACCATAATACTCCCATGGAGGGGATGATTGCTCTGACAACGTGCCCCTAGTGTCCTCGTTGGTTCTTATTGATCCATTCATGCAATTTTATTTCTTACCTTTTACGCGAAGAGGAACAAGGTTCTAACGTTATCTGAAACTTTCCGCGATGTTGACGTTTTGAAGAAAGCGCATAACCTTTTCTTTTGACTGAAGATTAAAGGAAGAACACAAGCCAACTGAACATGACAAATGAGATGTTGATCTCGAAATCCTGCCCTTTAGTTACGTAAAGACAGTTCACTGAAGTACGTTCACACTCCTTATCAGCAGAAGAAACCATGATACCTGAACGAAAATACCCAAGTAGGGAAGAGGTGAAAATACCTCTCCTGACATTTCACGCAAGGCATCATTAACGGATTGCAATTGTGCACGGTATATAATATAAATATCCCTAAATTACCCAGCCGATCATAAGATAGAAAGAAAAACATATGATAAGAAGTTGGTGCATGATTTACAGACCGGCGTGTGTCCCAGTGCAATGAGACATTAATCGAAGGAATTGAGTAGACGTTTTCACCGTGCTCTTTTTCTCTTCAGCGCTCTTCAGTTATTTGATTGTTCCTCACTGCACATAACGCCAGCAGATTTGTAGTCAGATATATATTCACAGTTTCACTTTCCCCCGTTAGTGTTTGATGTTATGAGATGCAGACGGTAGTCAGATCCTATATTAAGCAATATCAGCCGATGTCTATATCAATTTTTCAGTATTTTCTAAACACATCTGCGAAAGACGAATGAATGATTAATTAGGATTAAGCATTAGCTCAGGACATCGAATAAAATGGATGGTGACGGATTCTCAGAAATCTATTTTCTGTATGTGGTCGTTGGAAAGTTTTATCGTGGTTGCGTGTTATTGTTGGAAGATGTTTGTTTGAATGAAATATGAACCAGCTCACAGATCTAATAGCGAAGGTGGTCTTAGCTGTGATCTTGCTGGAGAGAGGGTCTCAGAGACCAGTGGGTGCTACGGTGAGTGTCTCAAGTGCGTTATCTGTAAAGACAGTAATGGATGGTACATGCTATTTCCGTTCCTGGCGAACAGCTTTGAAAGGTTAAAACGGGAACAAGTATCCTCATAGTATTTGTCATATTCGTTATCCTTCTGAAATGTCAATTTCTTATATTTCCATTTGAGAGAGAGAGAGAGAGAGAGAGAGAGAGAGAGAGTGAGAGAGGTTCTTTATCATTAACAACGACAACTCCGACAACTGGTGCAACTCCGATCACTCGCTGACTGAACTCAGAGAATTATCGATGGATTTTCAGTCAGAAAAATGAGATTATCTACAAACGTTCAGCCATCGAGGCGAGTTGCCTGAGTTGCAATGATAAAAGTATAAAAAATAAACAAGGAAAGACGTTAGCTCTGCCAAATATATTGTATCATCATACTGCGTGTTAGATCGTGATAAAACATCGAGTTATGATAGGATTACAATTAATGTAGCCGCTCTAAATATGTTTTGATTGCCTTCATCATAGTGCAGTCATTTATTCTTCTGGGTGTGAGAAAGGACGTTCCTGCTCCTTGACACTAAGTATATCCCTGTCTCCCGACAGCATACAGGCTTCATTCATATATCGGAAAGATTTTGATTTAACAACCGAAGGGATATGTTCAATACCAAATATTCCAAGGCGTCTACACGGTGGATTAGCCTGTCACGCGGAAAGCCCAGGTTCCAATTCTGGCGTCAGTCAAGGTGATATAGCTGGAATATTGCTAAAAGGGGCGCTAAACTAAATCGCACTTGACCAGCCACGTTCACTACAAAGTGACTGACTGACAGCAATAAAGACCCCATAGGTGTGCACCATCCAGTGACGGAAATACTTGCATTTAACGTGTGTCCATTCTCCCACCCCCGTGAGTGGACAAGATAATACAGGCAGTTAGGTAAATAACTTGCAAGGCCTGTCTGTGATTGCGCTGTTTTGGGAATATTGAAATATGAACCTTGGAATACCTTAAAATGAGATTCCTGTGGTGGTTTTTCACGCAAGGCGTTAACGAATTACCGTTTCATGCAGTGAATAGATATTCCTTTGAAACTCTCAAGCTCATGGCAAAATCAAAACAGTACATGTGTTGGAAATCTGACCCGTCAATCGGAAATCTGTTAAACATTAATCGAAAGGACGGTTCCGAACGGTTTTTATGTAAGTGATTCACACACGCACTTGTTGACGGCTCTGCCCGCTCCAGTTCTCCTTGATGGTGAGAGGAGACGGAAGATGGCAGGGTATCGGTGGCACTGAATGACAGAAACTTGGATGGCTTTTACAGTAGATGATTACAAATAATAACACCAGATTTCTAGTCTGATTTGCGCAGATACACGTGAAAGGAGACGATGATTGCAGAGAGTGTGTGAATGAATGATACTTGGACGGCTTTACATGTGGATGATTGCAAACAATGTCGGTACATTTACAGTCTGAGTTGTTTTTATTTCATTCTTGCAACGTGCGTAAACCAATGTTTTTTATATAAATAGTAGGTAAGAGTTATATATGAAGTAACGGCAACTGTTGTTTGCACTGAACAGTACGATTTCCATGTCCGGCTTTTCCACACCTATGAATGTATCTAACATAACATATTTTCACAGACTAAGCAGTAGTCGTGTCTGCACTTAGTCAGTATATGTTGTAACCAGGCTGAGAGTATCTTGCAAAAACGGTGAAGGGTAACCCCGTTCCATTTCGTCCCTGCTTCCATCAATCCTTGGACTATCTCACAACACTGTTTATTATACCTTCTTCGTGACTGGTCTGTTGTGAAGGGAATCCAAACACATTCAGACACACCACGCTGTTTTTTTCGCAACTTTTAGTTTCAGAACTTTGATTATGACATAACTCAACGCTTTATCACAACCTGACAGGTCTGACGATCATGTCTGTCGGAGTTAAATCGGTTTCCTATCCCATTCTTCTTTTTATGACCATGCTGCAACTCAGACAACCCCCCATGTTGACTGAAAATCCATATATACTTTTATGCTTGTGTTCCTGCTACTTGGTAGACGGAATATATCTTTGGCTTCCGTCACCTACAAAAAAGACTACATGTGACTCTTCACACCTCCTAAATTTCAAGGTTCTAAGCCAATTCCAATTCGAACCAATGTGATCTGGATAGGGACACAGGTCAACATGCGATACCTTTTGTAGCTGTGCCTGCTGGACGTTAACGAATTACTATTTACGTCGAACACAGGTGCTACTTCCCCCGTGATTGCAAAAGAAAATAGTACAGTTTTCACATCCCCTTTCTCGCTTTCTTAGCTCAGTGGCGTTAACCCCCTGGATGCCGAGTTTTTTTTCAGGCGCACATTTTCGTAAGGTTTGAAAAGTGAACGTTGTGCGAGATTTGCACTCCCGTGGTCCTGGATCTGCGTACGGCTATGAAATTGCACAGACATGTAGAATATTTAATTTCCTATCCGTTGGTATAAATATAATTGCGGCTACCTCAGGGGTTTGAGAAATAGACACTGCTAAAAGTTGTCCAAAACTTTTGTGTGTGTTCAAAAACAGTAAATTTCTGTTTTTTATCGTGCACCAATAAAAGCACTCTGCTACGATTTTTTTAATTTGGCATCTTTACGGAAAGTGTGAGCGAAGAAAATACAGCTTGATATCTGAACGACATAAGTGTATATTGAATGGATGTATGTGCTAATACATAACGTCATACGCACAAAATCAAAAATGACCCGCAATAAATGTCAAAAATCGATTTTCTACTATGACGTCAAACGTCGAGAGAGAGGTCATGCACGTATAAAGATAAGGGGGCATAACTCAGCTATGGTTTACATTAGGTCAATGTAACTCCGATCACATGAAGAGAATTTGCTGTGGATATGGACAGTATATTTTCGTGATGTTTTGTTCACAGTGAACCAAACTATTCCAATACAAATTTCCCCAATGTGACAGAATACCTTTTGGTAGTTTCACATTTTGTAAGAAAAGATGGAAATGTACTACATCAAAAAGCAGGCAATAGCGATTTGGATGTCCCTATCCGATATATATTTTAGTTTTTAGTTCTTCCCATATTCTCCTGTTTGTGTATATGTATTTTTATTGATTTTCCATCATTATTAACGGACTAACAGCCACATTTTCAAACGTAATGAAATAACTGAAAATAATGCGACATTTTAGTTGACGTCACGGCATGTTTTGTGCATTTTGTGACGTCGGAAAAAGACCACTCTGGTTGCTGATTAGTATATATCTAACCTAATTTCTACTCAATGTGTAAAAGATCTCGGCTTCTGTGTCAGAATTCAACACTTTTTAGCCAAAATATAAAATGAATGGTTTTAACAAAGAAATAGTGTCCTGAATATGTCAACAATTACACGGTTTTAAAACATATCTTATTGTGAGCAACACGCGCACCTGCCTACCATCAATTTAGCGTAAATGAAAATTTCACAACACCTGAATATTCATTGAGTATTCATTTAGGAAAAAGACCTTTCTTCTCATGATTATGAAATCAATTCCCTTCATAAGTATGCAATAAAAGGTATAAAGAGATCGCTTTTTCAGTAAAGAAGTATTAGAAAATGGACGTAAGGCTTGTCCAAATTAAGACTTGACCTGATGTATATATTTTTAACAATTTCCGTATAAATATTGTTTGAGTTAGACATTCTGCCATCAGATATATTTTAATCGCATTTGAATTGACATTATTATCGAAAACCAATGATAATGAATCATGAAACGTTTTGACAAACTCGCACCTGGTCAATTAATATTCATAATAGTTTTGTCTATAAAAACGACACAAACCAATACAATGAACAAGACAATTCCTTTAAATAGTAGTATGTGTGCCCCTACATTTCATAAAATGTACAAATCATTTTCATTAATATTATCCGTTTTACTTATAAGTTGGAAGTAAATCGCTGTTTATTAACCTGTTCATATGAAACTGCAATATTTGTCCCAACGTACTGAATATTGCACATGACGGGAACTAAAGCACATGTTGCAGTAATGGCTACGTGTGATCTTCCAACACTTGTGTAGAGGCTTAAAATGTGGTATAATACACATACTGAGTCAATTTCCCATGTAAATATTATTCAAACAATCAAACGTTTTCAAAGAATGAAAAACGGATACCTTATATCCACACATGATATGGTGTTGAACATGGATATATGTATCTGAACGATGCGCACAATATACATCACAATACTAAAAGTGCAATCGAAATGGTATGGGCATTGTGTTTACTCTTGTTCAACCAACCTTCACCTCAAAGAAATTGCCTAATATGTGCAACAATGTTGACGTGTGACATCACTACTGATGACCGATTTCTTTCAAAATGGCGGCTTCGCTGACAAGGGTACGCAAGATTTTGCGAGGACGTTTTCCTCGTTTCAGGGATCTTTTGTACATAAATGTGAGATGTAAGTAATCAGAATTATTCTGACTATCTGTGTATTGTTATATGTTCTTATCGTTTACATTGTAAATGACGGAAGAAGCCAGAAATGCCGATAAGTACCGTTGTCGTTCTGCGTGATTTTGCGTCAGTCACGGCGTCACGCTGCACTAAAAGTGTAATTTGATTCTAAGATGCATTGGGAGTTCAATGATGCATTTGTCGTAGCTAACTATGAAGTATACATGATGTAATAGCCGTCTCAATACCGGCCTTCTCGAAATGTGATTTTGTAAACACTATCCAATATGGCGGAAAGCGCACTTCGGCGTTCGTGTAAGTGTATTTTCGAAAACATCCCAAACGATTCTGGGTACATCGGTGACGTTTCAGAATTATCATTCCTGGTTACATGAAAACTTGATATCGGTAATCATTAATATGCTGTTTTTGAAAGTCATTACTCCCAGTAATTATCCGATTTTCACATTTCAAAACATACTGCAAATAACGCTGTGAATCTCGATTTTGTACAGTTTGAAAAATGGCGACAATAACGATGAAGCCTATTTTGAAAGGCGATTTTAAGCACTTTAGCTTGGTCTGATGTAATAGTGGATGGTATCAAGAAACTGGGAATTTTCCGCAGAATTCAAAACTGTGAAGTATTTATTTATGCGTGGGATATTTAGAATTTTAATGGACTTCCAAGTGAGGTATGTAGAGGAAGGACATATATGTCCCTGTGGCATCCAGGGGGTTAACACATAACTTTTGGTGTAATAGGGCCTGAATACAACCACAGGAATCTGTTTTGAGTTGCCGAACGTTTCAGTGCTGTAGCCAAAACGTCAAAACGTTCGTTCTTGACCCCTAAGACCAGGAATCAATTCCCAACATGGGCACAACACGTGAAGGCTATTCCATGTGTCCCCCCGATGTATTATTGCTGGAATATTGCTAGTAGCAGGGTAAAATAAAAACTCTCACTCGACAGTTTCAGAAAAAGAAATAATTGTTGCTTAAGATCGTGCTAAACACGGAACTGATATTTACAATAATGTGTCATTAATCCAGGGATTGTCACCAGCTGAAAATGCAAATTGAATGCAATTGTTGACAACAATACAAACGCTCTTTGATGTGGACGCATCCAGTTACGGAAACACGTACCTTAGCGAGCCTGCACTCCCCGATACAAATGGTTTGTGAGAGGACATTACAACACAGACAAGTTGTGAGCTTGTGTAGAATGAGCTCCGAAAGGGTGGGTGGGCGTGTGTGTGGGTTGGGGACATGGGGTGTAGATAGTGGTTGTTAGAATTGAGAGTATGTCCTGTATATGATAAGAATGCGTTGTCTGTATTAGTTTCGTTTGTGATAAGTAAACATTAAACGAAACTGTCTCCCATAATCCATGTGGATGACTAATACAAGAGAGAGCTATTTATTGTATGTATTTTAACAATATGTTGTATTACTCGCTCGTTGAAGATACTGCTGTGTAATATTTTCACTTCAATATTACACTAGTGTAATACCGTTTGACGTATGACGTCAAAATGGTTCAAAGTTGTGACGTCACAATGCTAATGTTGATTTCGCGATTTTACTAGACATTGCTTGACTTCAAAGCTGAGTGTCCTCACACTATACGCAATTTCAGCGCAGTTTCTGTCAGTTTATGTTGGCGAGTAATAAACAGAATACTAAACTCGCCTCCGTGAAATACCATTTTCATTAAACTCGTTAAAGATTTAGTAACTCGTTTAATAAAAATGGTATTACACGGAAGGTCGTTTAGTATCCTCTATGTATTGGATGAGACATAAATATCACACAATCTCTCTCTCTCTTTCTTTCTCTCTCTCTCTCACTCTCTCTCTCTCTCTCTCTCCTGATTCATAGTGGGTATTTGTACACACACAAGTAGTGAGCTTGTGTAGAATGAGGCCTTGTACAATGACTAACGTTACTGGGCTCGTATACAATGGCGCCGAGTTTCTAAACGGGACGTTTGAAATATTTTAATCTGGAAAAATCGTCAAAACATTAGACTTCTGGTGTTGTTATATGAAACACGTTACCGAATGACATTTTCGCGGAGTTCAGAAAAATTATATTGAAATTCTCCATGCAGTTGCAAAATCAGCGAGCGATACCCGTGCATGATTGACAAACGGCTTCAGTCAGAAGTCGGCTTCAGTCGGAAGTCGGTCGGACATCAATCGAAGGAACAAGGAGGAGTAATCTGGATACGTTTTTATGTGATTGGATTCAACACGAACATGTTGACGGCACTGTTTCTTCCATTCCTCCTTGATGGTGACAGGAGACGAAGATGGCAGCTTGTTGAAGACACTGAGAGGCTGAAACATTGATGACTTTTACATGCCGATAATTACAGATCTGTTCTGTGCCAGGTGACTACAATTGATGTCTGTAGTACAGGTGTATTCGAGTGTCAGGTCGGGGTCACGGGGTCTAAAATGTGATCATTTACCGGTATTTCGACACATCCGTATTAATCGAACGGAGAATAGACGAATCATTTCGGACAGTTAATTTAGATATTAAATCCGAACAAGGCTAGGTATCACTGCTATGGATGGTTATAACATTGACCCAAATGCAACATTAATATTGTAAGGCGAGTGTTTGAACGACATTTCTGAACTGAAACGCAGCTAGGTGTAGAGTTATTGATAGCTGGTCTGGTCTCCCTTAGCCTTTACGTTTGTATCATGACATCTACGTGAATGAAACAACATCTGTTGGAAAGTAAGTTTAGGATAAAATATGAATTGGTATGACACTCTACCCCGCAACTTGCCTGTTTACCTTTTCAAGCTTTTTTGAGTTGAGTGGATGAAGAATAATGGCATTTCTTACGGATATACAGCTTCTTTCAGTGATCTTGCTTGAAAACGACATTAGAATCTATGTCGAATGTCGCCTACATGAAATAAAAAATATCATGATTCTTCAAGGGTTATTCAATTGAACTTATGAAATGTTATGGCTTTAAGCGTCAAGTTACCCAAATTAACCACCGGAAAAGGCTTATTCTTACCTTTAACCTTCAGCAGACGTACCAGGATCCCGAGGCGCCTGTCACCTACCTTATTTTGCTATCCGCTATGTTTTAGTGATTACATGCTGTGAAAGCAGATCCGTCAAAAGACAAAGAACTTAAAGGGCTGCGCTCCGGACTGGATCATTCTACAGGTAAGTTTCAGCGAAGGCAGATAATTCAGCACAAATGTTACCCTTTTCCTTTCATATTTATAGAGCTGATGATATAAATACGCTGTAATTTTGAAAAGAGATTACCTAAATGATTATTAGGGTATGTTTTTGTCACATAAATGAACTAATAGGTATTATGGGTCACAAACGTTTAAGGCGCTGAGTATGGATTTGAACTCTGGGCTGTCTACTTTCACCTGTTATGAAAGTAGTCTGAGGAATCAGAGTTGCCTCTTTTGTTTCTTTGTTGTTGTTGTTGTTGCTTCTGGCGGATGACGATGGGATTTCAAGTAATTTTCAGTCATTTTCAAACGTTTGGCATTGCGTTCTTTTTATTCAAATTCTCTGAAACTTTATGAAAGAGGTGGACATTCAGGGCCTACTGAGTCTTTGGATTTACGTTCATCTGTCTGTCTTCACCAGAAAATCAAGTTCTTGATGACTTAGGATTTTAGATATTTTGACCCAGTGTTATAGATTTGTGACTCAAGTGTATTGCATTGGAAATCTGAACTGTCATTCATTGTAACCTTGATTGTTTATTCAATATATTATTTACTATTAAAGACTTGTTTGTGTTCTATTTTTATGATTGAAAGGGGACTCACAAACCTTTTGTCACTGCATTATCCATCCTCGATACCTCCAGGGTATACGTGCCGATGAATCTCCACTATACCCTGGGTACATATACAGCTAAACCAGACAAATGTATTACCTCACTTGGCTGGGGTTTGTTTTATATCCAATCAAGTGTATACGCTGTGAAGTTGAGCGAACCAATCGAAACTCACTTTCGCTTTTTAGATTATTCAACCGTTAAACCCTGAAGATATCCAGGATGGGGACTTTCTCCAAAGGGTAACAAAGTAACCGTGTTAAGTTATTCGATTACTCAGGAAGGAACACACCACTATATCTTTGTAGCATTAAGCCATCGTGATAGCCATTGGCAATACATATGTAAGTGTTTTATACCCATATGAAGAAAAAGCCACTCATTCTCTGAAAAGAAGTGTTTCACGACTCACAAGGTTCATAAGACGTTCGAATCCCGGTCATTACAATAGCGTGCGTCCATTAATATAAGTTATCACATCATGTCGAGGGAAATACGGGGTTTCAACACTCCCGAGTAAGGTTGTATTCCTCCGGTTCGGGGAATACAACCTTACTCAGGACTGATACAACCCCGTATTTCCCGAGACACGATGTTATAACGCAAGTATCTAGCTGAATGTTTTCACTAAATCAAAACGAAACAACACGCATCGAATCGACTTGCTGCCATGTTGACACCAGCTGATCGTTTGACCTCAATGAACCGCACGTCACTAAAGGCTTGTCGATGCACGCTTTTCTCACTTCTCGCGTCGTCACCGAGGCATAGCGGGATGATATGACTTTCGCAGTGGGAGTGTCAAAGTCGTATACTCTCGCTGGCGGATCATGATGGATGTGCATGGTATTTTATCAGAGTCACGTGGACCAATCAAAACTCGACATTCTTACATGAGGCTAGATAACGGTTTTAGTCGCATTGTTCCACCTCTCACTCTTATGAGGTATCTCGGAAACAATGCCAAATGTTCTTTAAACTGTGTCATGTCACCATTTGCAGCGAAACTTGAGACATCAACTGGTGCCCTAATGAAAAGTGCAACACATGCCTGGGGAATGTGTTTTTGTGTTTTATATTTCCCTCAACCTGGTGCATCACTCAGAAAGGAGGACTGTTCTCAGTTACAACTGTGGATTTCTGGTATTGACGTTTCCAGCAGTTTCTGGACAATGTGCTGGTTTGACATGTTTGCTAGTTTTTAAAACGAGCGACGTCAAAACGAGAACATGTGTGCATGGCATCTCTTTCTAGTCTTCAAAACGTGACTAGTATCCCAAACCAAAAAGACAAATATCAGCCCTACATCGGCGAAAGGGTCATACACACTGCTTGTAAATAGTTTGGTCCATGTTTTGTTCTGGACATAATGTTTCATATTCAGAACCATGTCATACATGCAGTTTCTACCGTTTGACGTCAACTACCGGCGTTGATAATTCGCACAGTGGGCACTGTAACAAACTCTTTAATTTATGACTAAAAAACTACGAACTCTTAAGATGCGTGTTCTCAATAAACGATCCCAACAGCAAAAACTAAATCGTATGCAACATCTGCCTTTGTCTGAGGGGTGGCTGGGACACAATGTTTTGTGTTCTGCAAACACATACTCAGTCTGACTGCGGCTTGGTGCCTCATTTATACCGTACCTGAACAAGATATTGGTCCACACTAATACTCTGGTCCATGTATTGGACCTGGAACATTGCCACACAATATAAACAACTGCCATGTTACAACACACACATGTGCGTGCGCACACATACAGACACACATACGGACAAATCTATCCCATCGGTTTTCATACAGGTATCTTTTCCTTCACACATCAAAGCATACGCATGTAGGTAAACATGACACACAGCTGCCGCTCATTAACTCAAAACACACACAAGATAAGCGACGCTACGTTGTCGCAGCTGTAACGGTGTTCCGTTCTGTTTATGAAGCGCATGTTTCATCGATACTAACCTGACCCGTGAAGGTCCCGGGGTGGAATAGGCCCTCAGCAACCCATGCTTGCCATACAAGGCGACTATGCTTGTCATAAGAGGCGACTAACGGGATCGGGTGGTCAGGCTCGCTGACTTGGTTGACACATGCCATCGGTTCCCAACTGCGCAGATTGATGATCATGTTGTTGGTCACTGGATTGTTTGGTCCAGACTCGATTATTTACAGACCGCCGCCATACAGCTGGAATACTAAACTCACTCACTCACTCACTCCATACTAATCTAGTTACAGTTGTTAGAATCTATCACGTAATGTGCTGCAGTAACCTGTCTGATAGGGTTCAACACTCTTATCCAGTCTTAATTCCTCCTCAATATAGGCCAGTCTTTATATTTTGTGTTTATGGTTGTGAGAAAGACAGCTTTTAAAATTTGGTTGTATCTCCTCTTTCACACTTCCTTACTCACTAGCACCTATCAACTGAGTAGCGCGGAAAGTGGTAAAGTAAAGCAGGACTCTGAACAAAAATACTTGTGCGGTCACTAATTTTCAGACCCATGAAGATGAGGGGTAGAATAGGCCTGCAGCAAACCATGCTTACCACAAAGGTGACTGTGCTTGTCGCTCTCTGACCTGGTCGACACCTGTTCCCAGTTGCACAGATTGATGATCATGCTGTCAATCACTGGATTGTCTGGTCCAGACTCGATTATTTACAGACCGCAGTCGTATGCATTGCTGAGCCCATTCACTAATTTTCATCGGTGACTTAAGATTTTAGATATCGTGCAATTTGATGTAAGTGATTCATGCAGGTTCCTGTTTAGGGCACTCTCTCCTCCAGTTCTCCATAATGACAGTAGACGAAGATTGTAGAAAGTTGATGATACTGGAAGAGAGATACCTTGACGACTTTACATGGGGATGACTGCAAGTAATGGCGGCACATTTTATATTTTGAATAGACGAAGGTTGTAGAGAGCTGTGGTACCGGAAGACAGATGACGAACCATTTTATATGTTGAGGAGACGAAGGTTGTAGAGAGTTGTGGTACTGGAAGACAGATGACATACCTTTTTTATATGTTGAGGAGACGAAGGTTGTAGAGAGCTGTGGTACTGGAAGACAGATGACATACCTTTTTATATCTTGAGGAGACGAAGGTTGTAGAGAGTTGTGGTACTGGAAGACAGATGACATACCTTTTTATATCTTGAGGAGACGAAGGTTGTAGAGAGTTGTGGTACTGGAAGACAGATGACATACCTTTTTATATGTTGAATAGACGAAGGTTGTAGAGAGTTGTGGTACTGGAAGACAGATGACATACCTTTTTATATCTTGAGGAGACGAAGGTTGTAGAGAGCTGTGGTACTGGAAGACAGATGACATACCTTTTTATATCTTGAGGAGACGAAGGTTGTAGAGAGTTGTGGTGCTGGAAGACAGATGACATACCTTTTTATATCTTGAGGAGACGAAGGTTGTAGAGAGCTGTGGTACTGGAAGACAGATGACATACCTTTTTATATCTTGAGGAGACGAAGGTTGTAGAGAGCTGTGGTACTGGAAGACAGATGACATACCTTTTTATATCTTGAGGAGACGAAGGTTGTAGAGAGTTGTGGTGATGGAGGACAGATGACAAACCTTTTTATATCTTGAGGAGACGAAGGTTGTAGAGAGGTGTGGTACTGGAAGACAGATGACATACCTTTTTACGTGTGGCTGGTTCATAGTCTGGATTGTACAGTTCAAAGTGTTCAAGGTTTCATTGTATTCCTGTAACGTGTGAAAAGCAATGTGTTGATACCACTGGATGAAAGAAAATTGGTCAGCTTTTACATGCAGATATTTACAGAGAGATCCCATATCAAGTAATAACACCTAATCCACACTCGGACATCTTTTTCATTACTTATGTGTGTAAGTCCAAGTAAGCTTTAACTAACATTAAGCATTATACGAAGACATGATGAATGCAACGAAGGATTAGACTACTAGTAGATTTACGGCTAGCTAGTTGGGCGCATGAAGCATCACGTAATTGCAGCTCCTGTGTTCACTGGACAATGCAGTTGTATGTATCAAGTATCACTGATATATATGTATCTAGTCATTGTTTACTCGGGTTCAGCTTCTGAAACTCATCAGCTGAAATGGAATCAGTTGTTTTCTATGAGTTTATGAGTAGGTATTTAGTGTAACTGGTATTGATAATACTGAAAGTAAAATTAAGCCTTATTTCCATCTCACCTCAGCTTCCATTTATTCTTTGAGCTAACTCACAACACAAGTTACTAGTATATTTCTTCGTAACCGCACTACATTATATTATGTATTATGAAGGCAATCGGAACATATTTAGAGCGGCTACACTACCTTGCTGCAACTGTATCGTTATATTTAGTTTCAGAAGCGTGTTTTTAATCATACTATAACTCGACTTTTTATCACGGTCAAACACGCAGTATGATGATGCAATTATATTTGGCAGAGATAACACGTCTTTCGTTGTTCATTCTTTCTTTCTATCATTGCAACTCAGACAACTCGTCCTGCTGGCTGAACGTCTGTAGATAATTTAATATTTCTGTTCATGGTCTGGGAAAGGACGTTCCTGCTCCTTGGTGGACTAAGTATATCCCGGTGGCAGCAGACAGTTTCCATTCATTGTTTTATTTTACAACCAAAGGGATGTGTTTGGTACCAAATATTCTAAGGCGACTACACGGTGGGATAGCCAAATGTTTTGCCAAATGCCATGGGTTAGCCGAGAGGTTGAAGCGGTCTCTTGTTACCCCGGAGACCTGTGTTTGAATCCCCAAATGGGGTCAGTGTGTGGATCACATTGCTGGTGTCCACATCCGCGATATTGCGGGAATAGGAAACTAAACGTTATTCAACTAATCGATGTTGTAGTATTTCCAAAGTGATGAAAACAAGGACGATGCCAACTCCAACCTGTTGTAAAAATGGAAATGTCAGTAACATTCACGTGTTATTAAGCCGTGGACGTTCACAAATGAACTTGCAAGGCAAAGCCTTATTCTTGACAGCACAAAGGTCCTCTGGAGTGCACACATCCGGTGCTGGAAACACATACCTTTGCTGTGTGACCACTTTCCCACTTGCCTTGATATGTGAGCGGACATGAAAGTCCACCCACTCAATGAGCTATTGTACAATAACACCAAACGTCCTGAGCAGTCAATGATTGTGATAGTTTTGAGAATATGATAGCAGAGAAATTTATGTAAATCACTAGAACAGCTATCGTACAATAACACCCAGTTTCCTCACCAATCCGTAATTGCGCTGTTTTTGAGAACACTGAAGCCTGGACAGTGAATATGTCAGAATACGATACCTCAGGTGGCATATCATGAACATATTAAAGGATTACCTTATCGCACCTTACATAAATATTCATTTGAAACTCGACTGCAAAATTGTACGTGTATTAGAAATCTGAATTATACCTGTGCTCGATTTACAGACCGGCGTCAATCGGAAATTGGTAAGTCATTAGTCGAGGGGACGGTTCTGAAGAACTGTAAGTGATTCACGCACGAACCTGCTGATGGCCCCCTCTCCTTCAGTAAATGGCACACGGAAGACAGTAGAGGCACTGGATGACATAACTTTGGACAGCATTTAATGAAGATGATTAAAGAAACATTACATAATAAAAATGATATGCAGCTGATTCTTGCAATGACTACACAGATGGATTGGTGTATCAGGCCTTCATAAGTGATTGGGTGTGGACCAGTCTATCTATGTGCGTGTGTATAAAGGGAAAGAGAGAAAGAGGGAGGGAGGGAGGGAGTCAGATTACTTTTACGCCGCACTCAGCAATATTCCAGCCTATATGGCGCCTTCCTGTAAATAATCGAGTCTGGACCAGACAATCCAGTGATCAACAATATGAGCATCGATCACTGCAATTGGGAACCGATGACATGTGTCAACCAAGTCAGCGAGCCTGACCACCCGATCCCGTTAGTGGCCTCTTACGACAAGCAGAGTCGCCTTGTATGGCAAGCATGAGTTGCTGAAGGCCTATTCTACCCCAGGACCTTCACGGGTCGGTCGGTCGGTCGGTCGGTCGGGAGAGACACACACACAGAGAGAGAGAGAGATTTATATGGCAGTAGAATCCAACAGAAGCTGCTCAAAAGTCCATCAGTTCCAGTAAAACACCTCAAGCAACAGCTTCTTTGTATGAGTGAGTCTTTAGTTGGGTCTTGAAGGTGGATAGCTGTTGTTCTGATCTCAGGTAAAGAGATGATCTGTTCCAGAGCCCAGAAACATGTTTTACCATAATATCTATCTCCAAAACATTTTTGTCATAGTTCGTGGCACAGTATGTAGATTCTGCTCAGCTGATCTCAACTGACGTCTTACTTCATAGGTTTCAACCATGCTGTACAGATATGATGGAGCCAGACCCAACTGACATTGGAGAAGAAGAAAGCGGATCAAAGCACTGGTCTGATGGCTTCCATTTCGCGGTTCTAGTGATGATCCTTGCAGCTGTATTTTGTGCTTTAGGAACTTTGCTCCAGTGGTATTCACATCAACATACCTCCTTATTAGACCAATGTTTCTAATATCGTAGTATGACCTCTTGCTAACAGAGTTGTTTGTTTTGCTTATTTTTTCAAAGTACACGTCACATGTTACATGTTGTAATCAACACACTTGGTAACAATTGCATGCTCTTACTTTTGTCAAGAGAACACGCAGAACTGAATTCAAGAGATGCTATCCTAGTTGAACCAGGTGCCTATGATAAGAACCCAGTTGCACCAGCCACATTCCAGTTGTAACGTGTCTTGCTACCAGAGTTGATTTGGGTCTCCAAACAGAGTACTAAACCCCAGTTTCATCGTTTTCAAACTTCTGGGTATTGTGCGTTCGCCTGTTTAGAACTGTGGCAGATGGATCCTGGTCATGATTGTCTAGTGGAGATTACCAAGAGCTCTGTTTTGTAATCGTTCAATTTTAGAAAGTTTGAAGTCATATAGAGACTGATGTCGTCAATACAGTGTTGGGTTCGCTTGAAAAGAGATTGTTCCCGAGAATGGTTTGAAAGCCAGATAGATTTGACTGTCATTCGCATAGAAGTGAAAATCAAGGTTGTGTGCTCTGGTTATGTGCAGGTTATGTGCAGTGTTACGAGTTAGTAATGTGTGTATAGTGAACCGGACCGACCGAAGAACAGACCCATTTGGAACATCAGAAAGTAGATCGTTCTTCTTTGAGTTTGCACAACCGATACTTACAAACTGTGATCTGATGAAGAAGTAAGACGGACCCATTCAAAACCTGAACCCTGGATGTCGATCAGGTTATCCAGCGCATTAAGAAGAGCATCATGATCCACAGTGTCGAATGTCGCTGATAGCGCTGAGATGGCTGCTCCGTCTTTGTCAACTGCTCACAGGAGGTCAATCTTGTCAGGGCAGTCTCTGTGGTCGATTGGTAGACATTTTCCAGCATGTGTTCTTTCAAAAGGGAGAACACAACATGTTCGATCATCTTTGACATGTATGGAAAGGTTCGATACCGATAGTTGCTCAACATCTTTATTAAAGCCTCTTGATGCCGATAGTTGAGGAAAATATGATGTTATTGGAGATTCATTGACAATGAAGGTGATGAGAGGAATAACCCTTACATGGACATCTTAAGAAGCCACGATGGTTGTGGATACAAACTGCAGGATCTATAATTTTGATCAGTGATACTATTTCCGCTTCAGTTGTTGTCTGGAACAATGTGATTGGATATGGACTAGGCTCATTTCAAAAGTCAGATAAGTCAACTGTGTTGATAAAGGAGCTCAGGATTTTGAAGATCATAGAAAAGGTTGGAGAACTCTTTTGCAAGGTTCTTCTTTGACGTGAAAGATGGTAGCTGTCTTTTTCATAAAGCAGAGTTGGTTAAAATGTCAAATATCTCCTGTCCTGATGCTGACATCAGTGCTTCACGAAAATATGCACACCTTCCCTTTTCAGCAAGGGTGTTCACGTAATTTCTTTGAATGTTGGGCAGATCCCTATGTATTGATAAATGTGTTCTGCATTAGTGCATTTCAAGTCGTCGGTGCTTTCGTTTTTCATTGCGAAACTCGTGGTGCATCTTGATAAACTGTGATGGTACAATTATGCAGTGGTGTATGGGAAAATGCACACTTGTCACCGCACTGTTGAAGATATGATAGACGATTTCCACACGAAGCAGACTGTATTGACAACAGTGTGGATGTTCTATGTGCCTGTTGATTCTTCAGTGGTTTACCACCTATTCTCCATTACACACCACAGCTAACCCTTCACCCCTTTGATATTGCCTTGGGTGAATTTGTAACCATTTGGGATCATTTTCGCTACAGCAAAAATATCAGAATTATTATTTCTAAACTATGTATTTTGTGAACATCTAACTGGTTATTTATGATAAGGCCATGGATTGCCTGAGCCTCATCATTTGTTGGATCACTTGTCTTTGCAAATGTTGCAATGCCAATACCAAGGTGGGTGCTGTGTTCTTTTAATGGCACATACATCATGGGATGCGTTCACATATGTCAACCAAGTCAGCGAGTCTGACCACCCGATCCCGGCAGTCGCCTCTTACAACAAGCATGGGTTCCTGAAGACCAGTTCTAACCCATGCCTATCTTCACAGGTAATTTGAAGTAAATAGTACTAATGCTCAGAGGGCTCATGAAGGTGTTCTGTATATCGACTGACATCTGAATAAATGCATGTATTATATCGTATGTTTTAATGCATTTAACATGTTCAAATATTGTTTTGATAATGAAAATGATCCTTACATACAAGTTTTCATGCTCGTGATACAAGAATAGTATCATATATGTGTGACCCATATCTTATTCATTAGTTATACTATGGTAGGAAATCCAATATGGTCATCTGCAGGAGTGGTAGTAGGTCACATAACATACCAGGGTGATCATGATGCAAACGGTGTATGTGCCAGATGTTCACCACTGTTTTGATAAGGCTAAAACATGAAACTCTAGACTAGTCACTGCACAATACCTGTCACGAATCAACGATCGTGTTTCACACTATTCATGCTGAGAGTATCATGAATAGCCAATTCATGTATAATTTGGATATTTAGCCGAGATGTTTTTCGCCTAACATAAAGCGTAAACATCATAAAATAGTACAGATAGTTGGTTACTTTGGCGGACTGTGACGGTCTCCATGTTTCCATATACGATATCATTATTCTTATCAATATTGTCCCTTTGTACATAAACTGAACTAAATATGGTGACCACTTCATGTCAGTGCTCAAATTTTTATTTTCAGATCTTCTCCCATAGCGCTACGCTATTCATTTCACACTAATATTAAATATTAAACGGGGGCTGAAATTTTCCCCGGTGTATTCATTTATTTGTTTATTTCAGTAAAATTCAGTGAGAATTCTAAAAGGGGTGAGGACAGATTTGTCGACAGGAGAAAACACAACTGGAAATTTCACAGCTCGGCGTTACAGGGATGACAGTCTTGTCTGCCATTTGCTTCACCATGTCTAAGGCTTTAATACAGTGACGGCATCGTCATAAGTTAACTTCCCTGCACGAAACAACGTTAAGACTGTTGCATTTGACTCGACACTTTGTTCATAGAACACATGCGGGATGACATGGATTGTCATGTTCCACAGCGATCACATCCTCTATACCGTTACTGTGACGTAGCACTGAAACAAGAAGACACAGCCATCAATATCCCCCCGCTTTCCTCCATTTTCAGTCTGTCATACTTGTTGCCATTGAAATGCGAAAAATATTTTATCAAGAATACCCAAATTACCAAAAGGCACTAATATACAACCAATTCTGTCTATATGCCAAATTCGGTGAGGAAATATTGAATGGCTTTAAAGTTCTGCTCCGGAAAAGATATATGTGCATTTTAATACCACCACCCCGCATACTTGTTGTTCTCATGGTGAGTATACTACTTTTAAAGCCGCTTTCAGTAACGCCTGATGTGATTTTTTAAGTATCAATCTGTTTCAATGTGAATTAGGTTCTATACATTAAGATACACATGTTTCATAGATTTATGTTTCAAGTAATCTCTCCAGTTTTATAATATTCATGTTACCGTTCATCTATTACAATCTCACAAAAATAAAGCATTCATGTTGTCAGTCCCCATTACTAAAGAATACCAGTTCTTATTTAAGCACTAACGTTAACCCCATAGGGACATTTGTGACGGCAACTAAGTCATTCGAACGGTTGTACACACCTTTGATGTTAATCTGTTCCGACAGTATTTTGCCCAAAGACCTTTCGTGTTTTTCAAGACTAATTTGACCAAGATTTATCCTCCATATACCTCAATCTATTAGACGAAAACATATATTGTATGGCGCAAAAACCGATCCCAGACGCATCTCTAGTTCTCCAGATGACCACACACGCTAAGCCTTGCAAGTAGATTGTCTCTTGCAGAATTATGTTTTATTAAACACCAATGGGGGTATCAGACATTCGGGACTGGCTGCTGAAAGACATTAGCTTTAGCATTTTGAGCCCAAAGACGGAATTACGGATGCTCAAAGAGTATCTGTTAATAGCTACATAAGCCCGTAAGACGCCCTGACGCAGCTACTCTGTCTTATGTATGGTAGTTCAAATGAAGGTTGATTTCTATAAAACCTCAATGTACCATGTTCCCAAGGACACGGGAAGCAGATATTTGTGAACACATCTATGATCACATCTATTATACGTTTTGAAACTATTGTTTTATTGTGATACACATATGGTTATTTCAATTTTGTTTTAATTGATCCGCTTCGATCGCAATACAGGTATGTTCATTCGACCGAATTGCATACAAACAAATTCTTTTCAAACGATTTTTGTTGCATGTAATGTTTTGATAAGCTGTCACAGTGGTGTCATGTGGCGATGTAAGTTTGACATCTGTGTACCAGAGGCAGAACGCACCCAACATGCGTTAAGTAACTATACATTGGATTCTGGCCAACTGGCCTAGTTTCTCTGCCTCTCTAGTGAATTGGTGTCATAGGGATTTAAACTGTTTGTCCCAAATGACAGAATTTCACATTCAACAATACTGTATATACTTCAGAAGTAACGTCAGTATGGCTTACGTTTCAACGTAGCAAATAACCTTTACGTTTCGGTGTTGACGTTCACGAGTCTCTTAAAATGTCATCACCCGTGAAGCTCCAGGGGTAGAATAGGCCTTCAGCAACCTATGCTGCTCACTCTTATGACGTATCCCAGAAACCTTTTGTAGCATTGCTTGCTGGAAGTTAACGAATTACTATTTGTGTATGGTTGTACTTTTTGTATGGCTTCTCTTTCTAATCTTCAAAAAGTGACTAGTATCCCACACCCACATGCCAGATATCAGTCCTTCATCGCCTAGAGGGTCATACACACTGTTTGTTAATAGTTTGGTCCATGTTTTGTTCTGGACATAATGTTTAATATTTCAGAACCATGTCATGCATGCATTTTCTACATTTTGATGTCAGTTACCGGTCTTAATTTGCACATATATTTCGCACAATGGGCACTGTAACAAACTCTCTAACTTATGACTAAAGAGCTACTGTTAAACCAGGAAGATGCGTGTTCTCAATAAACGATGCTAACAGTAAAAATGAATCGTATGCAACCGCTGTCTTTGTCTGAGAGGTGGCTTGGAGACGATGTTTTGTGTCCTGCAAACACATACTCAATCTAACGGCGGCTTAGTGTCTCATTTACACCGTACCTGAACAAGATATTGGTCCACACTAATACTCTGACCCATGTATTGGACCTGGAACATTGTTACACAATTTGTCACTGCCACATTACAACACACACATACACGTGCGCACACATAGACACAAACAGACAAATTTATTCCATCAGTTTTCATACAGGTACTTTTTTCTTCACACATCAACGCTACATTGTCGTAGCTGTTACGTTCTGTTCATGAACCGCATGCTTCATTCATACTAGCCTGACCCATTAAGATCCCGGGGGAGAATAGGCCTTCAGCAACCCATGCTTGCCATAAAATATTCCAGCTATATGGCGGCAATTGGGGACCGATGACATGTGTCAACTCTGCTTGTCAGCGAGCCGGACCACCCGATCCAGTTAGTCGCCTCTTACGACAAGCAGTGTCGCCTTTTATGGCAAGCATGGGTTGCTGAAGGTACATTCTAGACGGGTCTCACGGGTTTGAAAATGACTAACCTGAGTAATTAGCATTAACAGGGACGGAATTCTTTTAGAGAGTATTATGGCATCTTCATATAAATGAAACTGAGAGTTTGTTGGTAGGTTTTAGATATAAACCATCAAACGCTGTTGTAGAGACTTTCACGTCCATCTTGTAATATATAACAATGTCATCCTGGGAATATTTCGGAAAACTAGTTTGGTTTCCTTCGAGCTTCAAGGGATGGACTATTAATCAACCTATTTTCTTTTTCAGCAACGATTTTTGATCCTGTTAAGTCCGACGTAACTTGCAAAGTATAAACGGAAAAAGGTAGGCATTATTCACAGGCATAGATCTGATGAGAACATGTTCTTCATACGATATGACAGAGGTTTGACATGTATCCTTCATGGATACATTTTTGTCAGAAAACCCAAAAAAACATGTCATCCAGTGAATGAAAAAAAACAACAAAGTAATTATTTTGTATTGACACAAGAGACTCGCTGTAGGCCTGAATACATTCTTTGGAATTGAAACTCTACAAAGCAGGAAAAATCACGTATCCGTTTTGGAAAACGAAACAAAACAAAACAAGAACTCTAGTCGTGTCGATATGAACTAAATTACAAGCCTGCAGAAATAGGGATTGTCATTTTGTCGATTTGGTTTTTTTTTAGTTTTTGTTTGCTGTCCACACTCAGCATTATAGGGTGTTTTTTTCTGGTCAGTTTTACACCGATGAAAAAAGAACATAGCATACTATTTCAAAAGTGTTTCTTTTCTGCCGAAGTTGCTTTTCAATTATTGGATTATTATCAAATGTCCGAGATTAGACTCCCATTTAACAACGTTTTCTTTTTGCTAAACCAATCAAATGTCCAGTTGCCTTTCAATGTTTCCTGGGTTTTTTTCCTTGACAGATGATCTTAACAGCATTTCAGTGATATTTGTACGTGTCAGCTTTTCGGGGAAAGCGAACAATGATATACCAATAGTTCCTTAATACAGGTATGATACTAACTGAGTAAGAAACATGCATATCGTTGACCGAGAATCAAAGCCTCCGCAAAACTGCTGTCCCACTTTAACCTGATCCTCTGAGCACCAAAAGAGGAAAAGAAAATTAGGCAGTCTCGTTTCCGGCCTAATTTGATATTTATTGGAAATGTTATGAAGAGTTCTAAAAATATAATTCAAGTTGGTATATTTGCATCATTCTCTTACTGCCCCAAGGAATACATAGTAACCTGTATATTGCGTTATGACGAAATAGTGAACCACAGCTGACAAAGGACAACTGTATCTGCACTGGGTCTTGAAGACGCCCATTCTTTCCTCGACAGCAGTGTCATGACACTGTCACCGGTAAGTGAGCATGGTCTCTAGTGTGGTGATCTACCTTCAGTTGTTGGCAATCTATAGACCATTTTATATTGTATTGTCCTCTATACTTAGTCTAGTTAAACTGTTTTAGATCTAATTACGGTTTTACATACTTCTCTGTGATATTCTAGTTAGGTTTACTGTCCTTCTTTGACACGGTTTTTACAATTTGCCATTAATTGATATTTATTTTTGTAATTAATCGTCCTAGTCATGATATCGCTGAAATATTGCCGATGTGACGATAAATATTAACTCACTCACTAGTAATTCATTCGTGATATGTCGGCCAGAGGCCGTGGGAGGAATGGCACTTGACTACCGAGAGTTTCTAGCACTTCAATCCCCACAGTGAAGCACATGACACATGTGGTCTCACCTTGGGAAAGTGAGTTTGTTCAAAATTGCCCCTGTTCACCCAACAGAAAATGGGTACCCGGTGGGATAAGTCATCTGACTATAACCTTCTAGCGCCTACCAGGCAGCTTGAGTTATCCGGGGCAATGATATGCCTGCGTTAACTGTTTGAGCATTCACCTCGTGAATGGTGTTTGTAATATAAATGCACATATTATTATTATTTATTACTAACAGTAGGGTATGCTGTGGTCCGAGCTGACGGATTAGGTGTCTGGTATAGGTTTAACAGTTAAGATAGTTGAACAAGCTATCATTACCTCATCCTCGTGGATGATGTTCTCACACCAGCTGAATTTCACATTTAACAAGTTCATTACGTCCTCGATCACTTGATTGTCTGGTTTGTTTCCTGACAGGAGTGTTGTCGATAAGCAGTTGGCTGTGTGTCCTTTTTAGGATAGGGTGCTACTGCAGCAAGGGTTGGCCATCGTGATTAGTATATTGACTAAGTTCTGTTCGATGAAATCACTGACAATACGAGACCTGTTTGTTGTTTCCCTACTGTTGTCATCGTGAAACATATAAACACGTCCATGTATGAGTACAAATGGCACGTGTGCCAAGAATGTGCTCGATAGTATTGACACGGCCCTGAAGAAACGTGTTCTGTCAGTGACCGCATTACACCATTAACTCCCCCCCACCCCTCCACACACACACACACACACACAACCACCACCACCACCACCACCACCACCACCACCACCCCACCCCCCACCCCATCAACTTTCAGCCTGGTTTTGATCCCGACCATGTGCAGTAACACAAAGACACGTTTCACTGTAAATGTCAGATTGACCTACGTCTGTGGTCACATGCACATCATACGAAAGACAGCCGTGAAGATCCAGGTTAGACTTGACTGTCAGTAAACCATGATTGTCGTAGACTGATGCTGTTGTTGATCACTGGATTGTCAAGTCTTACATATCGCCACCATCAGCATAGCGATAAACCACGAACAAAGCAACCAACATACAAAACCGCTTGCACGAAAGTGGCTTTTTGCGCGAAATGAACAAAACGTTTTCAGTCATATATTCATTTCCTAAATCCATATGCAGTCATACATGTTTCCCAAAATACTATTTCTCAAAAATTGAATATCCCCTACGCCTTTAACAGTATGTTACTCAAAAATGCAACAGTGTAAGAAATACTTAAAGGTCACATGCAACGTAAAACACAACTTTGCAGATTCTGGTACCTTTCGGTATGCACTTACCGAAACAAATCATAAAAATGCCAATTCAACCTATAAAGTTGAAAAAAACGCGATGAAAAAAAAGCCCGCGAAATCGAAGTTCATACGTTTCACTAAACTCCCCCCAGCGCAAAAACTGGTTTCAACAGCTGTGCTGCGCTGCGTCCATAACACATGCACAGTGAATAGGTTCGCGGAGCTTGAAACATTTTGCATGCCCAGCGAGTTCGTGAGCAGTAGTCTAATCTTGGTTGTGTACACAAACAAGTAAATAATCTACTCGTTACATAAAAACACTTGTTGATTGTGGTAAGCAGTCTCTGTCACAGAGAAAGCTCAGTGTCTGGTTTATTCACACCTATATGTCTGCCTGCCTGTCTGCTAAATACAGCATGCAGTACACAGCTTCAATCATTGACCACGTGCAATTTGAACTTAAGACCTATCTGAGTATATGACATAAAGAAAATAAGTTGATTTATGACTCGTGCACCCGAGTCCCGTCTCTGCCACATTATGTAATTAGGCACGTGTGACGGTGACATGTTTTTATGGCTGTGGGTGGCAAACAAACTACATTCGCTTTTGTCGGATGACTGGATCTGACGGAAACTGGTGCAAACTCTTGTCAGCTTCAAGTCCTGCTTATAATTTTGTTTATTTGTTTTTTTAAAAGCAGCAATGTATATTAGATGTCATGAATAAGTGATAAATGTGTTTTAATTATGTTTGATTTTTTGGTTACATGTGACCTTTAATGATGAAAAAGTTATGAACAAAAAAATGGAACTCTTCTTAACATATTGTTTCCATGGTAACATATTACATCCATCTAGATGGCCAAGTCTTCTGTTTATTGTGAGTCATGACAGTGATGCTGTCAGAGATGATGCTAATGACGAACCAGAACTGAATCAAACCTTCAGCTATGTCACACAGCTGCTCACCTATCCTTCACGTGATCACGCTTTGAACTTTGATACTGCCAATATCAGGAATAATGAAATACACACAGCTAGGCACTCTCCATGCAGTAAATTAAACTGTTAACTGGATGCATAATAACTGTGCCGCGCCTCAAGCAGATGTCGTTTAATGGGATTGTCACAATTACTGCTCGATGAAATCTATAGAAATATAAATAGGTGTAATGAACAAAAGATAAACATTAATGCTGTAGCACATTCTGACATCAAATAACGTTCACGTTACGCGTGACCTTATTATTAATGTCCACTGGAATATGTAGGCTTTGCAGACTGTTGTGACTCCGGCGTCAACGGAAAGACCAAGAACTGCAATACTAAGACTGATCGTGCCCAAGGATTTGCGTCTCTGTGATTTGCGTCGGAGTAATCGCTTCCGGCTGAGATCAGTTTAGTTCCATCTCAGGACGTCTCCTATGAGCAGCAAATCCTGCTCAATGTCGTCCGTACATGAGTCGACGGTATAATATAATGTCTGTATTCCATAAAGACGGAAGTTGACCACTGAGCAATGATGTTGGTGACCGGGACAGACAGACGTTATGTATAGTGGTTCCGGTCGCAGAAAACAACAGGCACCGTCTCACTAGTAGAGTAACAGCTAGTCTCTGATATGCACATATTTTACAGATAAAAAGATTAAAATTAAATTAAAATGAAGTTAAATTAAAATAGAATACAATAAAAAGAGCCCAGGGACTTTCTGCACATGACCCCAGGGGCGTAACCATCATTATATAAAGGGTTTTAACACGATTTTTGCTAAAGAGCTTGGGCAATCACTCAATACTGTCTAAATATGATGAAAGCTTTGAAACGTATCGGGCTTACACGAAAACCCGACCAGTGACGTTCCAGGATAGAACAGGCCTTAAGCAACAAATGCCTGTCATAAAAGGCGACTCTGCTTGTCGCAAGAGGCGACTAACAGGATCGGGTGGTCAGCCCTGCTGACTTGGTTGATAAATGTCATCGGTTCCCAGTTGCGGAGACCGATGCTCATACTGTTGATCATTTGATTGTCTGGTCCAGACACGATTATTTACAGACCGCCGCCACATAGCTGGAGTATTGCTGAGTGCGGCGTAAAACTAAACTCACTCACTGGCTTGCTACGCGAATGGAAACTGCGGTAATCTTGACCGGCCACACATTCTAGACCTGCATGAGCTATACTGGGTACAATTATTTTAGGGTCTCTACGGCAGACTACCCTGCTGGCTAAGGAATATGGTAAACTGTACACCACTGACCAACGCTGATGTAAACATGACTGCCTAGAGGCAGACAAATGCAGTCTTTCCTAATGTCATCCACTGGTTCCTGCAGCCTATGGTTCATCGTCAGATGACACCAAACCCGGAGGGGATCGAGTCGTCCAGGTCGTGCCTACTAACAACATCGTCTTGTCGTGTCCAGAACGATGTTGTCAAACACAGGACGCCGTACGCGTCCAATCAACCGCCAACCAGTCTGGCCTTGACGAATGGCAACAGATTCCACGTGCGCCAATCGAGAAGTGACCTCATCTTTGTGACAGTTAGTAATTGCGAGTGTGAAGGCATGTGCTGATCACGCTATCAACCAATTTGTATTCATACTATAGTGTCATTTGAAAATGTTTTCGCATGGTGACGGCGGTTTAAAAACAAAAACAGTTTCTTCTCCATGTCTGTGTTATCCTTGACTTCTGACTCACTGTCATTTCCCGAATGGATTTAAGGGACGTATATGAGACGCTGCAGAATAATACTCTTTTTATACACTGGCGATGTATACATGAGAAATTTACAAATGCTTTGAGTGTGTTCCCCGGAGACACAAGGAACCTGTAGTTGTTGGTTCCAATCCCGGTTCACCACGACTGTTTCTAGGTTTGTCACCACCAAACACGAGGGTGAGCGTTTGAAGTCTGCATTACTTCTCTCCTGTTACAATAAGCAGACACATCGTCTTATAACTGGAAAACATGGTCAGTAAACGCAATTCGTCACTCACATGGCTGTCAGAGTAGGCATCACAATGCTGTAGACGGCAAAAGTATGGTGGTTGATTCAGGCCATCGCTTTCTCGCCTTCTGACAAAGGTGTTGGATCGGCAGTGAGGTCAATTAGCGCTTGGATGTCAAATTACCATAAGGTGATAAATAATGTAGATAACATAAACATAAACACCACAATGATGACCAACCGTGCAATATATGTTACGTCTCTGTCCTTGAATGTAACGTCGACTGTGGTTGTCTTGCTGGCGTGGCTTCACACGTGCACAAATCTCTCGTGTTCCCACTATGTTGAAAACGTTACCATAGAGACGAAATCGGATTTGATTTGTGCAAATAGAGTGTAGTGTCAACGCTCCACAATACTCCTCAGAGTATCCCACGAAACAAATTTCATTTGGTCTTAACGACGAAACTAGCGAAAAACGTTATATAGAAACACTCTCTTACCAACGTTCTAAAGCTACGCAATTGAGTCCGTATTACCAGTATTCTGCCATTTAATTGCTACCATGCATGCATAAACATGTACCCAAATCCCTATGTATGTATAGCCTAAAGCCTTAAAAATTGAATACATTCCGTCTGTTTGTCTAAAAGCATTATCATGATGTAATTTCACCTGCCAATCATCGGACGGAACGTAATATGAATTGTCCAGGGCATTTGGTGCACAAATAACTATATAAATAGCATTGGATGGACGGAAAATTGCATACGTGAAGGAATGGGTCGAGATGTCCAAAATGGGCTAATTAAGTCCAAAGAAATCAAGATCTTTTCTTCCTTACTGATTAGTTGTGAACAACCATATGGTCATTCCTATGTGAGTAAGGAATACGCCAGGGAGACATGCTACTCACTTTTGCCTTTACGTTCAGACGACGTTCCAGTTAAGGCAGGGCATAAAGCCGTGCTGAGATCAACACCGAGGAGATCACTAGACATGCGATGGCACCTCTCTTTGTAGAAGGTGCACGGTCCAGCTACAAATTCTACGTGGCTACAATGTCGTGACAACGTTATATTAATACAGCGTTAATTTCCAAAACATGTTGTCACGACTATGTGTGCTAACATTGTGATGTGTTATGGCATTTATGTTCAAATGAATATTATACCGTATCTCGACGAGGGGAGGCAAGCATGGGTTGTTGAAGACCAATTCTAACCCAAATCTGCACAAGAAGAGCAAGGCTGCAGAAGACCGGGATCTTCTAGTGAATACTACAACCATGATTCAAACTTAATACAACACTTCAATATAATGAACAGCAAAAGAGACGCAACCTTTTTGTGAAGGTTTTAAGTATAGAAGACATAAACATGAAAGCTAAGTTGTATATGATTTCATTGATTACACGATGCCATTTAGAAAGTGGTCAAATGCAACATATGTCATATTTGGGATTTCACTTTCTTAGTAAAGTACAAATTCTAGTACTTTTTTCGGTTGAGTCCCATCCGGGATTCGAACCCGCACCCTCAGAGTCAGGCACCTAATCGCCAGCACACAAAGTCAGCCGCCTAACCCGCTCAGCCACCGCGACTGCCACAAAAATGAAAGTCGGACAACTGGTAGTCTAGACTGCGTACTTTGTGTACCCCTCTGATGAGTGTAAATTGGCACGGCTCCCACGGCCGAAAGCTATGATTACACGATGCCATTTAGAAAGTGGTCAAATGCAACATATGTCATATTTGGGATTTCACTTTCTTAGTAAAGTACAAATTCTAGTACTTTTTTCGGTTGAGTCCCATCCGGGATTCGAACTTTGTGTGCTGGCGATTAGGTGCCTGACTCTGAGGGTGCGGGTTCGAATCCCGGATGGGACTTAACCGAAAAAAGTACTAGAATTTGTACTTTACTAAGAAAGTGAAATCCCAAATATGACATATGTTGTATGATTTCATTGTTTTGAAAACTGCGTTTCTTTTAGTACATTTTAAGCTATCTGTAAATCTGGAAACTCTGGGAAAATAGATTAATGAGGCTCCACTGGGCAATACGGCTTTCCTTAGTATCAGCTGGAATAACCGCTCTAAACAACCGACACGGTGGCCGTGATATAGTGAGTATGCCAGGTAATACATCATAGGTCCATAGAGACGCATGTCACAATACAGCATCTCCAACACTGTACGTCGAAGCGTGGGAATTCAATTATGGTCACTTTTTTAATGCAAAATGACCTGTTATCACGAAAACACATTAATTTATGGGAAAAAAACACAGCTTGCATACAAAATATTCCTAAAATATTGCTTTGGCTGAAATACAAACTGTAGTTGCTTATAGTTAAATGTGGATACTTTCCTTCAGAAATATATACCCAGATATGAATGCTCGTTGTAGAACATTGTTTTTACGGCTCAGTCGAAACGTGTGCACTCCAAATATACCTTGAACGCCATGTGGAACATACAATCCGTACTACCGTGTGACATGTTATGATTCCATTCTGCCTGGTACCCATTCACAACCAGATGACCAGAGGAAGCATATTTCGAATATATATGCGTACAATGCACGTATTACGTACTGTGCATTATGTTATATATCTCGTTACACATTCTGACACTAGATGACAGCTTTTGGTTCTTGTTCCTGTCACAACTGTTTTAGCACAAGTCGTATGTTGACATTTTGACACCTGTTCTTTTCAAATCAGCAAAATATTTGACCAGTAAGTTACTAAGGTAACCTTTGTACAGTGTTAAAGAGTGGGAGTTAAGGGTAACCTTAGCAAAGGTTGCTTCATGAAAGGGGCCCAAGGTTAGATTTGGCCTTCCGAAGCTCAGGCTTATCGTAGAAGTTCACAGCTGATACGATCTTTGCATGTGATTGTATCCTAATTACGTAGATTGATGCTCATGATATCGCTCCCGAGAGTATCTGGCCAAGAGTGGAATCTTTACAAACGGCCTTCCTGTGACTGATTACATAAAAACGAACAAATATTCTAGCTTGTAACGAACTGCTGATATCTTTTGTACGATATTTTATGATGCTCGGTATTTTAAGTTATCGATATGGATAAAGACTTTGTATCACCCTCGAACAGAGACAAGCGTGTTACGTCAACGTATGCTCTGCTGCAGTCTAAGTAAACGTAGTCTGAGTGTATTTCGTTACACTCTATCCGTGGTGGAGTGTAACGAAAAGTACTGAGACTAGGTTTACTTAGACTGGCTCTGCTGAGGTGTATGCGCTGACCCAGAGTGGGGATGGTTTGCGTGAAATTGGAGACACCATCTGCGGTTTGTCAGAAAAAGAAGGGCGCCTTTGGTCCTTTGGTCTCACTAAACCCATGGGGGAATTAGCAGGTAGACCCCAGTGTTTTGAAATTTGATCAAGTCCACTCAAGAGAAAATACATCTTATCTAATTACGACAATCTATTTAACTTAATATAACGCGAGTGTTCTAAGAGAGTACCGTTTTTCATCACCCGTGTTGTCATGGTGGAATTGAGAAAGAAACTAACGTGGTTGCAATTCACTATTAGCTCTCTGTTGAGTAGATACCTTTTCATTTTAATTTGCAACTGAGCGCTTCAGCTATGAAAATGGTGCTCTTCTGGAATATTCAACTACACATAAGACAGGAAATGCCATCCCCAATGTGCGGCAACAGGTTGTACACAAGAAAATACTCTACGAATAGTTTTTCTTTGAAAGTGTATGTATTAATTTTTTAATTTTTCTTTTGAAATTTGTAAGCCTTATTAGTTGGTTAGGATCCACCCCAAGTACTAACCATGATCACACAACGCAAGGTGGGAGAACGTACAAAGATAACAATATAATTACGAAGATAATATTAAAGTACAAAGATAACAAAGTAAGGATGAAGCCAGTGAGATAACAATGTAGGATGAGGTCGATGATTGCAGGACAATGGAGTATACACTGGGAGTGTAAATAGGTTGGTCTAGGGTTACTGGCCGTTCATACGACACCTTGAAGGGGACGTGTACACGAAAAAAAATTAAATTTCACTTTTTTCTTACGAAAGCTAACATTACTTTTAATTACTTAATATCAGTGTTTGAAAATATACATTCATTTTTCTTATAATGAATGTACAACCTGCCCTCTAACTGTGACATATGTCATATTTGGGATGACACTTTCTTAGTTCAAATTCAAGTACTTTTTTGGTTGAGTCCCACCCGGGATTCGAACCCGTACCGTCAGAGTCAGGCACCTAATCACCAGCAAAGAGAGCTAGCGGCATAGCCCGCTCAGCCACCGCGACGTTCGCGTGACGTGTGTTACATCTGACCACTTTCTGAATAGCATTGTGTAATCACCGCACTCTAACTGCTGAAATGTTACGCTATTATGAGACCTCTGTTTCCCGAGCTAAACAGGTCTCAGTTACCGCCCATTGATTATACCGCAATCGGTGTTAACTGATTTAGACTGGTCTCTCCTCTAGTCCCAAAGCCAAAAGTTGTCAATACTGACATTAATCACAGTTGTAAAAATACGAAAGAAGCATTACAACTGAAAGTGGTAGCTGCAAGATAGATATAATCGTGCTTATTTTCATTCATATCCATATAACTCAATGAAAATGTCAAATATGTATTGCAGTGTTGACGTACGTATGACATCACAAGCGACTTTCTGAAAATGGCGTGTTCATCGACATGAGTACGCTGGATGTTTGGAAGGAAACTTTCGTTATTTTTTCCAGCAACGTCTATGCATAAATGTGACATGTAGGTAGTCCGACATGTTCTGACAATGTGCTGGTTGTTACATTCGTTTTGTTTTCATTGTGAACCAAGGCAGTAGTCAGCAATGAGGAGAAGTGCCGTCAGCGTTGTGAGCTTGCGTCAGTCATGGCGTCACGTTTACAAAAACAATGAAATATATATGTAATCGTGGAAGTAATTGGAATACGTCTACTCTCATCTAACTATGTCTTGCTGCGATGCTCTTCAGGTGCGTGTTCCTAACGTATGAGCAAGTGTATGCACGAGACGAGCAGGCGAACGGATGACTCGCAGTATGAGAAAACGATACACAGACTTGGGCTCTGTTTACATCTCAAACGAGTGGTCCTGTCAGGTGCGACATGTGATATATTTTGCTAGATATCACTTGAACACTTGGTCTGATCAGTGTTTATTCGGCCAAACAATACAAATACCGGTGATCACGATGTAACGTTCTTTTTTTGTTTTTGTTTTGTTTGTTTGTTTCTTTAAAAAGAAAACAAACAAAAACCCCGACACTTTGAAATTCGACATTTGAATTAAGACATACTATAAATTACGAAAGTCGCAATGAATGGTGTTTTAGTGTCGAGGCTGGCTTGATGTACGAGCCATGTATTCTCATTAAATTTGCCCTGCAAAAGGAGGATGGTATCATAGAGAAACGAATTTCAAACAGAATTCAAAACTGCGAATTACATCTTCGGGATGTATTTGGACATGGTATCGACATCAAAGTGCAGTTTGAAGAGGATGCGCATATGATGAGCGATTTATGTGGCAATGTACCAAACTTAAAATGCCTTGAAAGTTCACAATGTTACCGGTAGCATGCAAAAGATGTAGTGCATATATACGTTTGAGTTTTGGTGAAAGAAGTTGGTAGGAAAGCCGGCCGACTTGGGTTGAATGTTACACAAATTGGTTACGTGGTAACACTTTTTGTATAATGTGACATCGTGGAACCGACCACATAGACATCTGACGGCCAGGTAACAGGTGGATTAAAAACTGTAGCCTGAGCATCAAGACACAGATAACACATCTATACCTGCACCTCGTGAAATCGGTCGAAAAGGGTGTGACGATGTCATTTGTTTATCATTTGAATGCCAGTCATTTCCAAGGGAGGTAAGCCATGTTGTGCATATTGTGGACGAAGAACTGTCGGTTAATGTAGAAACTTTGAGTCGATATAACGCAAAAAAATAAATTAGTTATTTCTCATATCTGTTGTGTTAGGGCTATAAGACTTGATAAACACTTCTTGTGATGAAAAAGTGGAAGACAAAAAGGTTAATTTTCGTGTAAACTTGTCCTTTAATGCTATACAATTTGTGAAAGTTGTGGCCCTGATAAAAATGTTGGTGTATGTTTTGTTTCACGGCGTATGTTCTGAAATGGATTTCACCACGTTCGATAAGCATGAATAAGAGCTTGTGCTGTGACGTGCAGTGATATGGGTGTTTGCCTCTCCTGTGTTTTGTGGCGGTTGTGTCTCACTCATCTACAGTCCATCTTACCCTTCGTCTGTAAACACGCAGTATGAATCTGTTTCTGGCCCGTAGGTCAGACATGACGTCACTGTAAAATGGCGTCATCACTGAACGCATGACATCACAAGGTATGATAGCAATCAAATGACACAGATCGCAACATGTAAAGATAGAAAGATATTCTAATAAACATCGAATGATCTTCTGCTTGTCGTAGGAGGCGACTAACGGGATCGGGTGGTCAGACTTGCTGTGTTGGTTGACCACATCGTAT
Organism: Haliotis asinina; assembly: GCF_037392515.1. Lineage (NCBI taxonomy): Eukaryota > Metazoa > Mollusca > Gastropoda > Lepetellida > Haliotidae > Haliotis > Haliotis asinina. The sequence goes on from NC_090283.1 coordinate 61,757,529, forward strand.
CCCATTTGCCTATAAACGATGATCATAATGTTGACTACCAATCCGTACTACCGTGTGACATGTTATGATTCCATTCTGCCTGGTACCCATTCACAACCAGATGACCAGAGGAAGCATATATCATCGTATCCCATTTGCTTGTAACGATGCTCATAATGATGATCCAGACTTGGTTGTTTATATACCGCTGCCTTATAGCGGTACCATTTCTGAACTTAAAACTAAATTCACTCACACAGAAACCGAATACAATATTAATTGTCCTTATTAGATGCAACAGTTTGGGAATGTAGGTAAGGTTTGCCGAACGCTTAAAAATGCTAACACACTGCTTGTATGAAAACACAATATCGAAAAAATGCAATCCCAAGTATATCATATTAGTAGGCTCTCTAGTGAGTACTCTCTACAGAGTGTCCTACAATGCTACATGGTAACATGGCACCTCTTATACCGCCCGGTGTTTTCATTCAGACGCCAATAGTATTTTTGTCTCTATTTTCCCATCCGCTGTAGACATTTATGCCCTGAGGTGCCTTTCCGTTGCAAATTCATAAAACAGCTTGATCTTTTTTAATCCACAATTTCCGACCCAAAGGCCCTCGATCTACATTCCACAATGGTTTAAAAACTATTGCCAAGTGATCTAAAATTTAGAAATTTTCTCCATGAGGAAAGAAATCTAATTTTTTTCTTTAACTTTCTATTCATTTTGAGCTTACTAGTTTTTGATGAAGAGGAAAGACAAGTAAAATTTGAAGATGATTTTACAGACCGAGTTGTACTATTCCTGGTACTTGCTTCCTATTAACCTTCTGCGGATAGAGAAGGTTTATCTCTCTCTGATTCAAACAAACATTAAACTTTTGTGTCTGGACCCAAGCATTTTGAGAGGATGGCACAACGGCAGGTGTGTCTCAGTTATGTCCGTGGCACGCTGCCATATGTATCTGAGATAGCTGGTATGATTACGTTCAAGTATAGACAGGTACATGCCCAAACCCACGCTCGCGATGTTCAACCTAATTTCATTCCACTCTACATAACCTCCGTGATCAGTGTACTCATGTAAGAGCGTTTATGTCTGCTCGCAGCACCCTTTGTGTCAATCAGTCACTGCAGAGAGTCACCACAAGTTTTAGCGGTACTCAGGAACTCGTTTTGCCATGGTTGTATCTTGTTGCGTTTAACTTAACTCATGTGACTGGGATTTATTTGGCTTTCTGCGGTTACACAACGTGTAGGTGCTGCTCTTCTTACAAGGAAGTGGACTAAAGAGGGCTTTACGTTAGGTTCAAAATGTTCAAGATTATATCACTTAGAAAGCGAAACCTTAATAAGATGTCCAAGAGGCCTTCAGCAACTCGTGAATATCAAAGGAGATGCCTAACGTTCATGCTGTTGATCACGGGATTGTCTGGTCCAGATTCGATTGTATACAGACCACCGCAATATAGCTGGAATATAGCTGAATAAAACTAAACTCAGTCATGCACTCAGGTGTTCAGGCTCGCTGTACTTGCTGACCCATGTCATCATATCCCAGTTGCTTAGATCTCATCTCTCCCAGTTGCTCATGATGTCAATCCCTGGATTGTCTGGTCCAGACTCATTTATTTACAGACGTCGCCATATAGCTGGTATGATTACTAGAGCGGCGTTAAACAACGAACAAACACTAGTGTACTTGGAAGCCTATGTATACATACAATCGTGTGTGCGCGTGTGTGCACATGCATGCGTGCATGTGTGTGTGTGAACATGTGAGTGTATGTACATGTATGTAAGCGTGTGATTCTGTATATGAATGTCTGTGTCTTTGACTCAAGTCCATACTTATCCGGTTTTATCGTTCAAACGCACTGAGAATAGCAGGAATACCCAACAGAGGTACAGAATACGGCCGGAATAGTTATTTAGTCATCACGTTAAAGAAGAACGCCAGGGTAACAAAAAGTATCACCAATTAACCTTGTTTTGTATGACGCGGCTTGGATGGACCCTAGTCTTGGTGTTGGCGTCAAACCTGAGATGCAATACGCATCATGATCCTAAAATCTTTAATTCCACCAACTATCAAACACCTATCAAAACCGAAACAAGACCATTTGGTCAAATTCCACTAGTGTTTTTCAGTGTTCATTTGGAATTGATTAATTACGTTTATACACGGATTTTGTGAGTGTTAATGAAATTGAAGCGCTATGTTCATGACACGAGAATTTCCGCGACCTTTTTAGGGGGAAGTAAGTGTGCATATTTTTTAATCATCAAACAAATAAGATTTGACAGATATCGCGATTCGGCAATACTCAAAGTAAAACTATCGATGTATCGTGGCCCTTTAGAAGTATCGGATCGGAATATACGACAATGTAAAACTTTTTATCAGTTCACTGTATCGGCGGCCCAGGGATTGATACATACATGGATCAGTCGTCACAGTACGGGGTGGAACCCCACCCTTCCGCTCTCCTGGTACCGCTCTGTCTACAGACCGGACTGAGTAGTGAACATTTTGTACAGGCGGAGGAATCAATACGGGCAGCTGTGTATTATAATAATCACACAAGTTTGCTATTTTAACCCCAGGGGATTATTTATATGACTTATCTTTGGTCCAAAAGAAAACATACCTTTTTGTCAAAAAATATATATTCATCGATTATTTTGGAAAAGTTTTAATCACTATGAGAGATCTCAGGAGTGGTGAGCTTGAGGATATGAACTCGACGACTCCCCACTCCGGGGACTAGATCCCCAATGAAAGAACGTTAAAAATATATAACCAGCTTCTAATGTCCCACTAAACGATATAACTTTCCTATTGTTTCAGGCATTGTGACACCGATCGATACGAACTAACCTGAACCAAGGTATGAACATAGAGCATTTTCTCACTTTCATCTTCTTTTTATTCTATGAATACAATGTTTCGCGGATTGTTCTGACGCCATCATCAGGTAAGAACTAATCAACGGGTGATTGGGTCAACTGATATTCAAAGGATGAAAAGAAGATGAAACCCAGAAAATTCTCAATGTTCATCAAAACGCCTCTCCTAAATCAAGCACGAACCTACGTTGTTTAGCTTTACACATTACACCCTATGCCATTGCTTTTGTGAATATTTTGAAAATTTGATTTTACGACGATTATATTTACACATTTCGTATTAAGAACATCTTTGAGAAACATTGCATCTTTCATATTATTATTATATGAACACACACACGCGCGCTCGCACACACACACAAACACACACACACACACACACACACACACACACACACACACACACACACACACACACACACACACACCACCCCATCCCCCCAAAATAAATAAATACATAAAAAAAAATAAAACCACACATTACTGAGACGTTTTTTTGTGAGACTCTGCTCTGTTTTTCGACCTAGCTTTCTCCTTCGGTGTACGGGATACAAGGGGACACAAACACAAACGGAGACCAAATTAGCCCTTCCTCATTCAAGACTATGACTACCGTCCGCCTATAAATGTAGGAAGACTAAGCGTCGTCAGCCAATCTGAGCACAGCTTGGTACGCGCGAATAATATTACAGAAGGTGGTCGATCAATAGCAAGTTAGAGCAAGAGCAGCTGGCAACAGCGGCAGAGTGTTGGTGCCAGTTGCTGAAGCAACTATGCTACATGGATGCTAGGTGATCATACGGCTTTTTACAGGTAGGAACTACTGTCGTCTCAGCTCTGGTCGTCGTGCACTTTGAGTCAGTCTCTTGTTTAAGTTGAAATTCTTCATCCACTTAAAATGTATATGTATGATTTTTATTTGATTAATTTTCTTGCAGATGAATTTCATATTCCTTTATATTCCTGTCTACGTATGTGTTAACTAGGCTGGAGGTGGTTAATGAGTAGCTTGTGTTATTTGGAACCACTTTCGGGAATCTTCAAAACATGTCAACAGGTGACGCCAAGAACTTGTTTCACACTTATTGGCATTCAAACCCACGTATCCATGAAGGTCCCGGGGTGGAAGAGGCCTTCAGCAACCTATACTTGTCATAAAAGGCGACTATGCTTGTGGTAAGAGGCGACTAACGGGATCTGTTGGTCAGGCTCGCTGACACATGTCATTGGTTCCCAATTGCGCAGATCGATGCTCATGTTGTTGATCACAGGATTGTCTGGTCCAGACTCGATTATTTACAGACCGCCGCCATACAGCTTGAATATTGCTGAGTGCGCCGTAAAACTAAAATCACTCTCTCATTCACTCTGTGAACTATTGGTTCATAGTGCGGCGTAATTCTAAACTCAGTCACTCACTCAAACCCACGTCTTAGGCTAGCTGTACACGACAGCTTGATCGAACATTTACATGTAAAGATGTGCATGGTTTGTACAATGAACCTGTTACTTCTGGTAGTGGTCGACCGACGGTTCTCCTTTTATGTGTAAGGTTAAAATGGGGTCATCAAGTGCAGTCTACGTCAGGGTCGGGCTCGCTAACTTTCACACCATTCGTCTAACTCATCGTCTTTTGTCACGTGAAGAACGAATCGCAGGAATGATATGATATCACATATTCATGAAGATGACACTCTGAATGTAAATGATCAACTCTGAACGATTTCATATATATATGTACAGTATATTCGATTCGATTCGTTCTTCACGTGACAAATTTATGTTTATGATAACTGTTATTTCGGGAATAGTTACAATCACGCTTACGTTGTAACCAAATTGAAAATCATCAAATTTCTCCAACAACTGTCAATGTTTATTCAGGGGCCTTGGACTGGGCCAGATACCGATTGTGTATGGTGTCATGAAAGTCTGTCTCACAGTCACTGAACCACATTTTGCCAACAGCCTCGCCCTTTCTGAAATGCTGAAGCTCAAAAGTAAGCTAATCTGGATTTCCCTGGGATCTATGGGTCTGTCTTGTCGTCCTTTTCAGTTTTAATCGGATGGTAACAAATACCATCAAAATTATATTATCTATTAAAAATTATATGCTATCTATTGTACACATGAGGTCAGGGCACTATATATAAGTAGGCGGTTAATCTGAATAACGACTTAAACTTGTCTCAAACTGTTTTACACATTGTCATGAGGTTCAATATTCGGATTCGATCCAGAGAACGCCTAACAGCCAACGGAGTGTCAACACGACTGGCTTAGGTATTGAACTGGAATGAGGCTATTGACTGTGCGTCTTGACATACTTCATTACGTGATATGAGGCTGTACGCTTGGTTATGCCCAGACCCTCAGTTTTCGTGATATAGGGCTCTGTGAACTAGTCCCGAGGTAGAATAGGCCTTCAGCAACCCATGCCTGCCATAAAAGGCGACTATGCTTGTCGTAAGAGGCCACTAACGGGATCGGGTGGTCAGGCTCGCTGACTTGGTTGACACATGTCATCGGTTCCCAATTGCGGAGATCGATGCTCATGTTGTTAGTCACTGGATTGTCTGGTCCAGACTCGATTATTTACAGACCGCCGCCATATAGCTGTAATATTGCTGAGTGCGGCGTAAAACTAAAATCACTCTCTCATTCACTCTGTGAACTATTGGTTCATTTTCTTCTTTTTTCATCATGTGAAACCATCCAAACCCTTCCATCTATCGTGTCACTGGAGGCTGTGCACACCCTTTACATTGTGATGTGATATGAAACTACGGTAAACATGTGATATACGGCTTTACACACCAGAAGTCATTCAGACCTGGTACTATATCATGTGATATGAAGATGTGTAAATCAGTAGTTATTTATAATGGATTACTCATTCGTTTGGTATCAGGAGGCATGCTGCAGTAATGATTCGAACATTTGCACCATTATATGATATGGAGCAGTAATGATTTAGCCCCTTAACTTGTTTCTGTGCACCAGTAATGATCCAGAACGTATACCCTGCCATGTCACATAAAACTGTATACACCCGTACCGAACAGAGCCGGTTACTCTTTCATGAGATATGAAGCTGCATACACCAGTAACGATTCAGACCCATTGCTCTGCCATTTGACGTAATTGGCTTTTCCCTTTCAGCCCTTCATGTGATATGAGACTACTCGTCAATTATCATTGAAACCCTTTACTGTGAAGTAGTATACACCAATCCCATCGGTCTGTATGCAAGGCAACTATGTTTGCCGTAAGAGGCGACTAACGGGATGAGGTGGTGACACGAAGCTGTAGACGTCAGTACTGATTCAGAGCCTATACTCTCCAATGTGACACGAAGCTGTAGACGTCAGTACTAATTCACACCCTTTACTCTCCGAAGTGACACGAAGCTGTAGACGTCAGTACTAATTCACACCCTTTACTCTCCGAAGTGACACGAAGCTGTAGACGTCATTACTGATTCAGACCCTTTACTCTCCGAAGTGACACGAAGCTGTAGACGTCCGTACTGATTCAGACCCTTTACTATCCAGTGTCACACGAAGCTGTAGACGTCCGTACTGATTCAGACCCTTTACTCTCCAATGTCACACGAAGCTGTAGACGTCCGTACTGATTCAGACCCTTTACTCTCCAATGTCACACGAAGCTGTAGACGTCCGTACTGATTCAGACCCTATACTCTCCAATGTCACACGAAGCTGTAGACGTCCGTACTGATTCAGACCCTTCACATTTTCATGTGATATGAGACTGTGTATACACACGCAGCTTCATAATGTCCATCCGGCAAATGTGTAATTTATAATGCATAAATTCACGTAACCATACCGAGGCTAAGTGTTACGGAGCAGTCCCACATATTGAATGAATAATACATACTTGTCTTCAACTGTTATGGCCACATCCCACAAACTGCAAGGCTCAAAATTAAGACTGGAACAATCCTGTATTTACAGAAAGTAGTTTAGCGTGTAATAGCCTCGTCTCGATTTAATAGCTACATTCGCCCTTTTCTTGTTCTATTTTACGATGTCTATCCCTCACGAAGTGTGTCTGAGGCAAGTCAGGGCTTTGATCATCAATAGACACGAAACAAAGCTGATACAGAGTTTACTGTTCTGCCACTGTGTGTAATAAACAATAATCCACAATTAAAGTTATTTTGAAAGACGAAAAATAAATAAACTGAAGAGCCCATTAGACTTGACAAATAGGCCCTTATGCAGTTTCCGCCGTAATTAGTGTCACCCCGCCGTAGTTATAAGCGCTAGTTCTTACCAATGATTGATGCTTACGAAAGATTTTTGTGTGCGATAAACTGTGTATTGTGATTCTTAAAATACTCGAAGCTTATAGTCTATTTCAATCACTAAAGAACCAAACGTTCTGCTCACTTGATTCTTTTCACTGGACACTTTAAAGTACATGCTGGTCCGTGCCAAGCGCTCGGCATTAATGGTTGCAAGGACTGGTCAACTCAGAGTGAGTATAGTGTCTCTGATTGGGGTATTCATGTGTAACTGCGTCATTGTGTGTCAGGGATGCGTAACTGCGTCATTGTGTGTCAGGGATGCGTAACTGCGTCATTGTGTGTCAGTGAAGCATAACTGCGTCATTGTTTGACAGTGAAGCGTAACTGCGTCATTGTGTGTCAGGGATGCGTAACTGCGTCATTGTGTGTCAGTGAGCTGGCACTATAAACCTAGCTAGAGGGTTGGTGCAAGCACCCACATACACACGCATATATGATAATAGTCATAATAAGAGTGCTTGTAAAGCGCACAACTCCACGTGCTAAGCACATGCTCAATGCGCATGACAAAAACATGAAATATATTACGTAAACAACAGAAAATTTACAAGAGTTCCAGAGCACTGCAGAATTGTGAGACAAAGAGCGTCCTACAAAGGCTTTTAGATTGATTCTTGTAATGTCGAGCTGTAAGTTGCTACCAGAATGAAGACGGTGGGATGGGATGAGTGGCTTGACAAGACTCTGGAGATACTTTGTAAAGGAGTTGTTGAGAGATTTGTACGTGAGACACAGTATTTTATGATCAGTTCTTTCTTGGCCACGGAGCCAATGGCGAGAAGTCAGGATAGAGGAGACACTAGATGATGATGAGCGAGTGACAACACGAGCGGCATGATTCTGAATTTTCTGAAGGCGTTGAAATATGAGCGACACGGTACGACGTTGAATCCTATTTTACCTCACCGTACCTCACCTTACCACACCTTACCTCACCTTACCGCACCCTTCTGAAGCAATTCAAATGGAAACGCTTGTGACGAAGACTCAGCAATGCAGTGTTGAGAATATAGGTATTGCATTGACGTAATGTCTCAGCAACTAATTCCTGTTTGGTTACCTTATTTGCATTTGAATAGAATCGTTATGTCAATTTGATTGGATTGGTTTAAAGATCCGGCGACACTGCCCGTTATCTGATAGAGCTACACACTCATCAAAGACAACGTACGATAAATGTGTCTGGTTGAAAGCATCAGAGTTAACGCACTCCGTCTTACCGACATGAGTGATGTCCGATGTCATTGCCTCTTTAGAGATGCACCATATGTTCCTTGTTTTACTAAGTTTGCAATTCATTTGTCATGGTATATGTGTGACAGGTGATCCTGATGGGGTCGAACACGCCGACCATTTCAGCCTGTGTCATCATTAGTTATTCTTTCAATGAATATAAATTGCACGTTAACATCTGTTCTGGAAACGCACGACTGACCCATTGGACGTGTTTGCTCATAAACAGAGGACACTGACATGAATTATGGTAGACCTGGCTTGGTGACAATATACATATAGCGTTTCTAAATTGTATTTAAACGAAGCAAGCGCACTAGTACTAAAGCGGGATGTCGGCCACCAAATGATAACTAAATAAAACGCTACAAAACCCTTCCACGTCCATACGATATCTCTGCTAAAGGCAGAGTCGGTTAACAGATTCCATCTATGTAATGCGTCTGTTGTTAATCGTTACCAAATAATCCAAGGCAGCAAATGCTACCCACAGGACAGGGATAGTTTCGTGAACAACGTGTGCCAACACTGATTTTCAGATTTTCGGTAATACACAAGGCTCGTGATGTTCCACGAACTGTGGGATCTGTTTCCTCTGATAATAAATTCTTGATATTCACTGGTGTTCAGCTTTAATATTCAGGTATAACCTTCTAAGTATGGAACATGTCTGTTGTTATCATGTGCTACTTGGGTATGGATGTTGCAGTTCTGTCGTATCTGAAATACAATCATTCTTGAGTATTCGTAACCTTGGCTGATGAAGAAACACCAAGATTTATTTAAATTAATAACGTGAAATGAGGTCGATTGATGGGAATCAAGCTTGCCATGACTGCCAGGTCATGCCGGATCCTCTGATGCAGGAGCCTGTTTGTTAAGATCATAGTGAAAAATAAATCTTGTGTCAAACACACCGTCGGGGGTAATCTAATAGTGAGCTATGCTTAGAGACCGGCTTCACGACGAGTCCTGGTGTTGGGTATTGAGCCTTGTTTAGAGACCGGCTTAACGAGTCCTTGTGTTGGGTATTGAGCTTTGTACAGAGACCGGCTTCACACTCGGTCGTGGTGTTGGGTATGGAGCTTTGTTTAGAGACTGGCTTCACACTCGGTCGTGGTGTTGGGTATTGAGCCTTGTGTAGAAACCGGCTTCACACCCGGTCGTGGTGTTGGGTATGGAACCTTGTCTAGAGACTGGCCTCACACTCAGTCGTCGTGATGGGCATGGCGCCTTGTCTAGAGACTGGCTTCACACTCGGTCGTTGTGTTGGGCATGGCGCTTTGTTTAGAGAAAGGCTTATGGCACTGTGAGAATTTGGATACACAAACTTGTGTACGGTACACAACCCTGGGCACTGAAAACAACCCACGAATCCGTTGGTATGTGACCAGACTCGTCACGATATGGCTGAAATATTGCCGATGTGACGTTAAATATTAACTTACTCACTATGTGACCAGATGGTGGCCACATGAATACGTGCAACCACCAAGATGTGGGTACACCAACGTGCAATAAACTTGGACAAAGTACTCTGTGTGTCCCAGTCCACCCAACTGTGAACTGGTACTTCGTAAAGATAACAATACCGCAATAACTCGGTGCGGCTAGTAGCTGCAAGCGTAGTATGATAACAAGGGAGTTTGATAATCCAATGTGACGTTGAGATCCAATGGTTGAGAGGGAAAATATCAGCGCCTTGAGCAAACATCCTACAATAATAACTTTAATTTAATTCATGGAATATACAAACATGTCTACACTCCCTATTAAAACCATTTTCCTTTGTGCCTGCAATTTGTGCCGCATTTTAACATGGGGCCCTATCAGGCACGGTACGCTGGAAATGCCTTGTTTCACGCTCCCCACGACAAGCGATATGTATATGGTGACAAGTACCGCATTTAGGCTGTCCACCCACACTGCACTAACAAGCCATGCAAGTGGTGTCAGACCACTTAACTCTCTCTTATTTGAGTGTCACGCGTTCGGAGGATATACATTTATGGTTTCGTAGGTTGCCTACGTTAATTACCTTTTTGGGATGTACATGTGGAGTGGTGTACTCCATCCTAATTGGGGTGCGACGAAGTGGTAACATTTTGCTTGCTCTTCTTTGAAGCAACGTGACTGGCTGAAAGAGAGGGTCAAAACGAACCGGAAGTTCCCATTCTTGTACCTATTGGATTTTAAGATTATACTTGTTGGACATTTTCTTTTTTGAACCTGAGGTAGAACATATATATACAATTTAAACATTCGTGTAGGCGGAGGTTTTGGACTTTGTGGTATATAAACAACATTACCGACCATGTGTTCCACAAACCGGAAATAGGAGCGGGTGTCTTTGTGTTAGTGTCTGGACGGAGGTTTCCTAAAAAGAACGGATTACATTTGACGTGCTGGCATCCATCCATCTTATCTTGGGTACAGAAAACAGGCTGGAAGTGTAGTGTGGTATGTGATGGTTTGTGTGCTGTCAGAAATTGCATTATGGGCTTGTATTCGTGTGCGTATACACCTGTTTAAAAGAGGTACTTGTTCTGTGGCCATTTACGTCAGGTTTGTTTGTAATTGTCGTGCACACGTTTGTTTGATGAGAGCGTTTCATCTGAAGACAGAGGTTCTTTTGAGAAGTTGTCCTGAATGAATGTAGACTTTTTGCTATTATTGTGTATTTTCATTTTTTGTTTGCTTCGTTTGTTTTTTTTATGTTTCACTTAGTGTTAGCAGCCGGTGACTACTCGGGTCTGGACTGAATAATCCAGTGATCGACGTTATGAGCAGCTATCTGTGATGACGTGCAAACAATGAAGTTGTCGAGACATATTATTGTAAACTCCTCCTGATACCGCCAATGCTGGCTGGGGACCAGGCGCCTGTTCTTAGGGACGTGTGTGTGCAGGGGGAGAGGAGAGAGGAGGGCGGACGGAATATATGGTTTAGGGTGACACAGCATGCATACATATCTGTTGTTGTGGAATTGGAGGTAGGAAAACATATTGATTTGTTTCTTGAAAGCTTTAGTCTGCCCATGTCCGTAACGCTAATATTGCCTTCCCCTTAGCGACCGCACTATGTCGATCCACACTTTTATACTTTAAACATAACATTTCTGAGATTCCGATGGCAACGATCGCTTTGTAGAACAGCTTGGTGCCATCTGCAATAAAATGATGGTTCATTTTTTCAAACTGTTTGCGCAATACAAACACGTTTATAAATGCACATATAAATCGTCACAATATTACACAATTCCAACCATATATGACGGATCTAGTCAGGCATATCGCGTGCTTTAAGTTGGAGTATGAACCAGGCTTTGTCCTGAGTACACCAAGTATTTGTTCCACATGGTAAGCTGCAGTGAATCCCTGTCAGTTTGCTCGATAACTAAGTTTCTCACAATCAACAATGCTTATTACCATAGTATTTCTTTTCGGAACGGCAGTTATTGATTTGAAAAAGGCAGATGTTGACGCGATCGATAAGGATGCATTGATAATTGTAGCGTGGAAGTAGATAATCATCGCTTGTAATGACATCATGAATGAAGAATGTTCTGGGCTTGAACTAATCCCCGGGAACCAGGTCGCATTTTTATGGCCAGAGTCTACACAGTGGCTTTGGTTCGTTTATTGAACCAGGCCCTTCTATCGACGCTTGTTGGGTAAGAAATAAATTATTAACCTCCGTCATATTGCTGAATGCAACCTTGAATAGCAAAACAAAAAGTACCGATAATCGTTTTGTTGTTTAACGATGCACTCAACAACGTCCCAGCTATATGGTGGCGTTATGTAAATATTCAACCTCTTCATCCAGTGATCAGACACCAGAGCATGAATCTACGCAACCGGCGTATGATGTAAGCCAATTACGCCAGCCTGACCATCCGATCCCGCTAGTCGTGTCATACGACAAGCATTAGTTACTGAAGACCAATTTTAACCCTGGGTTCCTTATCCTTGTAATCGGTGGCACAGAAGTGAACTTCTACCCGTATCAAATTGTCAGTTTCATTCGCAAACCAATCATAAGGCGCAACTGGTTAAACATTCCGTACACTTTCGCGTCCCTGGTAAGACGCACTAGCATGAGTTAATTGTTGACAGGCGCGCATCCTGCTACGGATAAGGGACTTAACTCTGTATTGAGTATAATTGCTAGTGAACGAGCATGACTGCAATAATGTCTATATAATTATTATCATATCGGGCAGGTAAAATCAGTAAGTCGGAAATGCATATTTCACACTTGATTTCGTGTCATGGTATTTCCAAATTTTGTTGAACAATGCTCATAATATTGACTCCAGATTCAATTATTTATTGCGGCTTTAAACAACAAACGCATGATGTAATATGTCGATGGTCATGTCGTCGTTCACTGGTCCAGATTCGATTATTTACACGCCACTGACGTATTGCTAGAATATTGTTGATGGTGAAGTTGGTGAGTTTGTAACAAACCAGGTAACTTTATAAAGGATAATTATGTAAGAATCTACACCGAAATGTAGAAATAAACAAGACGTTATTCGCCTCAAAGTGGCGTTAAACTACGCATACACATTTAACAACACACAGTTGAGTTCTTGTGTAAAGGCAATTATACTTGACCTTCCGTGAAGAGTCACTGTATATTCCCGTCACGATACAGCGTTATTTGTGTTGTGTAAATCCATTTGCACGCATGCGCCATTACAACTCACACATCGGGAAATCGCCATCAACCCGGACGTGTTCACAGATCTGAGTTATAGTGACCACTATGAGATATTAACAGTATTTCTGGTTTAAGGATAAACGTGGAACTACCTTTCGTACTTTTGCATGTGTTTAACGCCGTACTGAGCAATATTCCAGCCATATGGTGGCAGCCTGTAAATAAACGAGTCAGGACCAGACAATCCAGTGATCAACAGCATGCCCTAAGATACGATGACATGTGTGAACCAAGTTAGCGAGCCTGACTTCCACATCTTGATAGTCGCCTCTTCCAACAAGCAAGGTCAATGGATCAATTCTAATCCAGATCTTTAAGGGTCCAATAGCATGTAAAGACAGACGAGAGAGACGATACACTCAAACAGAAATGGTAGCATAACTCCACCACGCTTAGCGATATTCCATTTTCATTCAGGTCAGTTGGTGACAAATTACGGGGGCAATAAACTTGTGAGATGCTTGTTGGCCTGAAATTAAACAATTTCAACAGAAATGTTTGTAACTGTATTGAAGCTGTGATCGTTTGGCTGTCATCCCACAAATATGAAATGATGAAAACTACCTATGTGGAAGCAATAGCGAGATGACTTTTATTTGTACGAAATTTGACACTTTGACAATTTTTCCATGACAAAATCAATTACGTGAACACGGAAGGCATCTGTTTGATTTTTTACGTGGAGATAAACACCAAAGAGAATGTTTCCAAGCCAAAACAGATATTTTTAATTTTGAACGTTGATTGACTTGTAACTTAATGATTGTTCGCGGATCTTTCCTCGTCCTAGTTCAAAGCTATAAAGGCAAATGGAGGCAACAGGTGTTTTTGTATGGAATTGTGAGGATAATAAGAGACGGAGTGAGCTAAGATTTAAACTCATATCGTCCATATTTCTGATGTTCTGTGCATTGTTAAAAAGCTTTTATGATTTTCCTTTTCAACAACAGAATTAGAAAAGAATACCGTGTCGTTATTTGGACCATATGTATGTCAACTGGACATATTCTTTTGAATTCCGAATTGTTACTATTTTTATGCGAGTTAAATTTCCTTATTTTTCACGATACTCCTTCTATGTTCCTAAACTTGTGAACCAGTGCAAATGTAATCACCTGGCAAATCTGGAAAGTATGCTTCACACTTTTGATTCCCCGTTTGTTTGTTTATCACAAAATGCTCTCTTCCTATAACAGAGTGCGTTTCCACGCCTGTTTCATGTCGTTTTCATTCTGTCTGGACAGTTTGTTCTGGTGACAGAGACAAGCTTTCACCAATGTCTAAGTATTCATGGATGCATCTACAGCAACTGATTATTAAATATTTACGATATAATTACTTAACTGGCACATATAATCCGTCAATTGAAGACCAAACAGTGTCCAGTATGGCAGAGGGCTCACTTCTTGACGATTTTATGGTTTCCAGTGACGTTTTAGTGAGAAGATACCTCATTTTATTAAAATGCATATCATTGATCCATTATACGTCGACCATCAAGCTCGTTCGGCCTAACTGTGTGGACATTTCAGCTGAAAGGGATTCACATTAAGAAGCGATAGGTCTGAAAGATCTTTTTTTTCCGCGTAAGCGACCATCTAATTTTCTGCTTAAGGGAAACCTTGGTCTTAAATTGCAACTATCAGGTGTGTGTCAGTGAGGGAGGGAGTTTTGTTTTACGCCGCACTCCAACTATATGGTGGCGGTCTGTAAATAATCGAATTTGGACCAGTCAATGCAGTGATAACATGATAACGCCGTAGAGTTGGTGCTGTGTTTTTTCTTTGTTTGTAAAGAGTACAGTAACGAGTGAATACGCGATGTAAAAAACTCATTTGGACTTAGATTGTGTGCTCTGTCTGGCTGGGACCGATCCGACGTATAATTCAACTCAGCTTAACGTTTTAAAAGTCTATTTTCCGATTACATGTCGGATACCAAGACGACTAAACGTAACCCGATCAGGTGAAATTTACAATAATAGTAAATTTGAAACATCTTTTTCAGCAAGTATCTTAGCTTAAAATGACAAGGCTTGAATTCACAGAACGGAGAATTTCTCACAGGGTTGAAAAGCGTGAAGTGAATTAGTGTGCTTGGTGGTTTCCTTCGGCTTCAGACACAGAACGCGGAGGCAGGATTGTTCTGTGACAGTCGTCTGACATTTCCGAGTATCTCCAGGGACAACAGGGGAACGTCGTCCTTCCTGTCGCGTAGTGATACGCTCTTCAGCTGATCTCCGATGCTACAGGCGTTGATAATTTTATCTTTCTCCCGACAGCGATATGACAGCAGCCTCTTATAGTTCTAAAAGTATCATGGCTACGTTGTGGTAGAGATGACGTCATAGTGACTCATGACGTCACGGACTGGACTAGCACGTCATTTGCCACAATGTCATAATAAGTATATGACGTACGTTCACGATTACCACGCGAATGTGAAAAATCGGAAGCGGTTTTATGACGTATAGGGAGAAGAAAGTGAGTTTTGAGCGTATCCTTGCTTTGAACAGCGATTCCGTTGCATATACTGAACTGCAAATGTATTGTCACACCCATAGAGGATTCTTAATTCACAAACTTATATTCGCCCTTATTAAATCTAAACGGAGAACTGAGTTAACGCAATTTTGGGAATCACATTTAGAGATCACACAAACAAAATCAGCAGAAGTGGTAACATCAGGATACCTCAATGTCAGTATCATATATTGAGGCCATATTGATCGAAGATAGCGTTACATAGTCTGTAAATGGAATGAATTATACTGTTGATGGAGTCCCATAGGAAGTTGAGTCTGTACTGCAAACTGCCAGATCGAGTCCAGCCGCAGTTGTCGGCCCTAGTTGGAGGTCATTCAGTCTTCTTTGTATCTCGTTACAAAGGCGTTCGTTTGAACCTGAATTTCGGACTGAGTGCAGGCCTTAGGAAGTCCAATGTTGCTCTGGCATTGTGGACTCGAGCATTGATTAGCTGGACCTTGTGACTTCTGTGACGTCGAAAATGCGGTACAACATGGAGTCTTATGACTTGGTCAACATGGCAAGCAGCTGTCCCGCCATTTCCTCATCTTGGACCGAGATTCCGAGATTCCGAGATTCTGGAGCACTACAGTGTCAACTCACTGGTTCAGATCCACTGCACCCTACACAGCGATACCTGGCCCACCTCACGAGTCTCTTTTAACAACACTCTCATCTCAGTATCGGATTTCATCTAAAAAAAACCCCACAGTTTTCCATTGTCGACAACGCCAAATCGATACTGAGTTACTGCAGTCGATTGCATGGTGACGATCACTGAGGACATGACCACGACGTGGTCCGTTACATCAGTGATCATGTCCTCGTAAACGTCGACGTGGTGTGTAGACACTGATGGGTCTGTCTGATGGGTCTGAGTCCCAGTGTGCTGGCATGTTGTTTTCGTCGCTCTGTTGGAGCAGTCCTGAAAATGGTTACATACAATATGTCGGCCATGATGCTGTGATGTATTAGAAGTTCTTAGTGGTCTGACGCCGCTCCAGTCTTCACATCTATCCAGTCTTCTTCATGGCTACCCTGCGAGCAGTTTTGTCAAAATTGTAATTGTCTCAAGGCTTGGTTTCTCAGAGCGCCAAGTCATGATGTGGCGACTTTGCCAAAACAAGAATGATTACAGTAAAGTTTGGGACTCACTTTCATTGGCAGGATTGTCACGATATACACGTGCATTTGCATTTTCAGTAATGTCATATGGAACCTCTTTCCACGTCTGCCTTTTCTGGTGTGTTTGGTCGATATGATGTTTCATCAGAAAACACACTGGTGGTGGTAACAGCTGTCAGTTTGGATTGAAAAACATCTCAACAAACGGTACAATCATAATATATACAGCAGCTTGTAAGAACAAAATTTTGCATTTGTTTTTGAAAGGTGACGTTTCCTTTGCGGTTCAGTACATGTATATTTATAGCAATATTTAGTATAGAACATGAAAGAGAAATATCGTCATAAATATTGGCTCTTCGTAATTGGTATTTCAAGTCAAGGATCTGAACAAGAAGTACAAGTTTACTCGTAAATCACAATAATGTGATGTTCTACAGCAGATTTCACATTTTCTTGACCAAGTTCCGAGTTTAATCATCCGTAACTCGTGCTTGTAAGAGGGTGCGCATGAAGGGATCGGGTGGTCAGCTTCGATAACGTGATTGACAAATGTCATCGGTTTCCACTTTCATATATAAATGCTCATGCTGTTGATCACTAAATTGTCTGGTTATCGATTATTTACAGACCACCGCCATATAGCGGGGATATTGATGAGTGTAGCGTAAAACGAGTAAAAACGGGGTAGCGATGGGCGAGCTGGCTAAAGCTTCAGGGTAGTGATGCATAGAGGTGGAGGTGTCGGGATCGAGCCCACCTGTGACCGGTGTGAAAACCTTATCGTCAACTTTGTGTGCAGACTCTTTCCGTGTTGTCACAACCTCTGTGCACTTAAAAGAACCCACGAATCTGTTGGTATATGGCCAGATTGTGGCAACATGAATACGTGCATACACCTAGTTGCGGGTACAGCAACATGCAGTAAACTTGGACAATATACTGTGACTATATGCCCCAGTCCACCCAGCTGAGAACTGGGTACCTCGTTAGGATGTGAGAGCCACAATAAAACTCGGTGCACCTAGTGGCAGCAAGAGTTGTATTATTTACAGCTAGTTGAGATTGATAATACGATGTGACGCTGAGACGGACATCCAGTGATGGAGGGAAACAAATACCAGCGCCTTGAGCAAGCAATAGCTGCATGGATATGTGCGCTATATAAATAACATATAATAAAACTAAACTCACTCACACGACCTTGACCAAGTGCATAATGAGCTCTTCGTTCAACTGTATTCGCATAAAGAAAGCATTGAATACGATGTCATAGGGTTTTGGCGTCCCTTGTTAAATTGAGAGGCGGCTGACAAGGGATTCAGTTCTATTGAATGTATTTCTCACGCTAGTGAATACACAATGCCATTCAGAAAGTCGTCAAATGTAATACACGGTAAGTTTGAGGTTACACTTTCTCAGAAAGTACAGATTCTAGTACTTTTGGTGGGTTAGTCCCATCCCAGATTCAAACCAAGCCAGCAGGACCTGTCGCCGGCACGCAAAGCCAGCCGCCGAACCCACTCGACTACTTATCGTGGAAACAGCGGTGGCTGAGAGGGTATACACGGCTGACTTTGAGTATTTGAGAAGGTTGGGCAGTTATTTGAATCTGTAGTTTACCGAGAAAATGTAATACTAAATATAAGGTGCGTATGTTTTGTGATGTTTGAAAATCATTTTATTGTCAAGATAAACGACGCTCGTCTGTTTACATATAAACGTAAAAATAATTGGAATACTGGGTAACAAAAACGAATGTGTTTACCTAGACGTTCTCCCGACCTGTATACAGTCTGATACAAACAGACATACAAACAGTCAGTCAGTCAGTGAGAGTGCCCAATAGTCTCAATCACTCTAAAACTCCAAACGAAATATATTCCCATAAAGCTCTGCAGTAATGATTTATTTTATTTTATTTTTTTTAAAATTGAAAAAATAACATGAAAAAAATTTTCAGAGGGCAATGTTTGTATTCGTAAACATTCTGGCATAAAAGCAGCAACATACAAGAACACGTGGCCAGTGTATGACACCACCACCAAAGTGTCCGCTGCCTTTTCTGAGAAAAAACAACACATGTTTGGCCGATATATTTTGTAGTGAACATTGTGCTACGATATAATACACGGCATGTCGCTAAATATCCCTATAAAGTACTTAAAGAGTTCTGAATAATCACTATCCTTAATTACTAGTATTTGTAGGTCAACTTATTGATTGACTCTACTATGAACACGGAAGACACTCGATTTTGTATGGTTAGTCAGAGTTTACTGATAATGACACCAACAACGTAGCATCTACGTTACCCTTACGTCGTTGGCTACTAACTTATATTTAATTTACAGTACTGTTTCGTCGCTTTTGATAGGATATTTAGATAATAATATCAATATGCATACAATTTATAAATACGGAAAACGAGAGAACACATGTTTCAATTTGTGTGTTGGGAATAAAACACGATATAAATGGAGCGATAAATTCGTTTCGCGCCAGCAATGAGCTTGGCGCCTTTCTGTACCTGCTGGAACGTCATATACTTTGCGTCACAGTGAACCAGGTCACGTCTTAAACTCTGGCGTGTGGAGTAGATCTTTACCTTCAAGGATATGTAAAGCGCTGTTACACGTGTATCTGCCTGTAAAGCAGACATGTCATTGTTGTAAGCAGTAGAGATCGGTGTGACAATGAACGGCACGTTACACTTTTAGAGCGTAGTATTGGCTCCCTTGCCCAGTTAATCCAAAGACGTACACACACACACACACACACACACACACACACACACACACACACACACACACACACACACACACACACACACACACACACACACACACACACACACACACACACACACACACATATCTAGCAATATTCCAGCAACAGGCTCTTTGGCGTGACGAGCGAACGCTTTAACCACTGGGCCACTCACCCGCCTCCTTTCTTGAATGAATGGAGGTTAAGATGATTTTACAATATTTCACTATAGCAAATGCTACCTGTGTGTTTGGTTAAGATCTCCCTTTTAACTTTGCGGCAACAAGAGTTTGCATTGGGAAGACACGTTGTTAACTTCCTGGATCTATGCCTTTATCAAATTAGTAGGAATTTGAGCGTTGGGATTCGAAACCAATAAGTAAAGCGGGCATGGTTGTAAGTCGGCGTTGGATTTCGAATCCATTAACCTGCATCACAGCAAGTTTTGCCTCGCTAAAAAGCGAACGAGCTGAGATATAGCTGAATGCTGCTGATGATGAGCCAGCGGAGAGAGCAAGCAGGCGGAACAAGTAATCTCGACGAATACATTTGGTTGCTACTGGTAAATTGGAGATAAAGCACGTGCAATACATGCTGACCGTGGCGTGAAATCAATACCGATACCGTTTGACACGTGTCTCGTAGAGCGATTTAGTTCAGCAAAACACCATCACGAGCACCTGTTTCCCTGTTGTTTCAAATGGAATGTTCTGGAGGGCGTTCCCATGTATGCAAATTGGGGTCATTTGTCAGGTCGTGGCTCATCTGATACTTCTCAAACAGTAGTAAAGTTCGAAACCACGTTGGCCTCAAAACCAAGTCGCTTTTTCACTTATCCATGCTGTTTCACAAAGATAAAGTTCATCGAGTGGGGTCTGAGTTCGTGAACTTAACATTCCGAAATCACGCTGAAAGTAGGTGCTAAATATTTGACACATTAGCAAATAAAGTTTATTTACTTTGCATCATATAAGTCTTGTGTACAGTCATTCTGTTTCAAGACGCACGATGACAATCCAGATAGAAAATGATGGTGACATGAAGCTCAAATAAATTACCATTTTCGATTTTAATAGATAATGTTTTAAATGTACTATCTGCGTAGCCTATTAAATTATATTCTGTAAATTATATCCATGATTGCATAAGTATCAAATGTGTTTAATAATGTAGTCTATTTTTTGTTTTAAAATATTTTCACTCAATTAGAAATCTTTGTTTTAATGTTTACACCATTTTCAAATTTCTTGTGGAAAATATAAATTTCAACCCATACCGTATCGTAACTTTTAAATGAACATTAAGGACGTATTTGAAATATGCTACATACTTGTCCACAATTATATTTTACAGCAAATATGCTCTTCATTAAGTTATGTATGTGCATGTAGATCCGTTTCGCCATAATGAAGACACTGAATCAACCGACCGCAGAGTTAAAATAGATTCAGTGATAACTTGAAGCTGTTAAGCAAGACTACTGGAGTTTCCACCGTATCAGAGCACTTCCCGTCGTGAAGTAGACTAAAATTTTTCTTCACCATTGAAAAGGTCTTAAATCGTTGCAGCTTTCTGACAACCGAAACTAACTGAACTGAAAGGCATGAAAACGGTTCTCAGAAATCTGAGCAAGAATGTTGATTGGCCACTTACACTTTTTCCCTGTCGGCTATGGCGAATCATTCTTTTTTTTCGTTGTTTGTTGTTTCCTGTGACCACATGTTAAAGACGTGGTCTCATAATGTTTGTGTGCCCATACATGTGTTTTTCATGAGTGATGTTTTCTTAGCAGCATCATGATATGTCTGATGTTGGCTCGTGTATACAGTATTTAATTGAGCATCCTCTCATAGACAGCCTCGCAATCTTAATTACCTACACTGAAAGAGTTCTGTGCACAGATAATGAGTTCTTTGCACAGATAATGAGTTCTTTGCACAGATAATGAGTTATTTGCACAGATAATGAGTGTGTTATTGTATATAGTGTATAACAACATTGCAGTGGTATTCTTGGCACAGTGGAAACAGGCTTCGCCCATTGCAACTACTCGAGGAATAGAACCAAAGTGAACGCTTTTATCACACCGCCCCCTTAATTTCCAGTAACTTATTAGACAATACTGGTTTAGTAGTGGCAGTACATTGTCTTTAAGAATCATTGCATTTATAATAAAGTCATATATACAGTGACCCGTGAAGGTCCCGGGGTAGAATAGGCCTTCAGCAACAAATGCTTGTCATAAAAGGCGACTCTGATTGTCGCAAGAGGCGACTAACGGGATCGGGTGGCCAGGCTCGCTGACTTGGTTGACACGTGTCATCGGTTCCCAATTGCGCAGATCGATGCTCATGTTGTTGATCACTGGATTGTCTGGTCCAGACTCGATTATTTACAGACCGCCGCCGTGTAGCTGGAATATTTCAGAGTGCGGCGTAAAACTAAACTCACTGACTCACTCACTCACTCATATATACAGTGTATAAAGTCGTCCATTACAGTAGTGAGTGAGTTTAGTTTTACGCCGCTTTAGGTAATATTACAGCAATAACACATTTTCATATTGTTCACGCAAAATATCGTTCTTCGTATTTTTCATATGATGCTCAAGGGCAAAATATCATTTTTGTCATAGTGATGTGACGTCATAAACAGAACTATGACGTCATAAACAGTACTATGACGTCACGTGGCTTTATGACGTTGACTTCTACATGTGACGACCGCGGGCAGCCACTCCATGTTTGACAATAGATTTGGGTTTATTTTCCTCAATTTGACGACTTCGCTCTCGCTTGAGAAATACCAACTTTTAGGCACTTGTGGCGTACACACATCAGAACATCGATACTCATACAATATCCTCTGTTTATGTGCATCGCTACAAAATGCCCTTTCAAAGACTAGACCTGGTCAGCCTCGGGATTCTGTGTATTGACGTTGCCTTGATTCAGTGACATTGACTGACGCACACGTTGCCAGCCCCTTGGGGGCTCGGGGGGTCTCTTTCACTCTCAGCATCGCGGCATAATCGCATCCCGTAAAATACAGTCGAACCTCAATGCCTCGAACTCGGTTGAGACGACTTCCCGCTTGTGTCACATTCATGTCTCAATTCCTGCCGATTTCCATATCTGTATCATTGTTCTTACCCTTTGTCTCGAACTAGATGTGTCAAATTCCCGGTTGAGTCCCTAAAAATCCTATTACGTGTAAATGTATCCTTTGTCTCCAACTGTTGAAAGTTTTCATAACCCGCCGCCATTCCCCATTCGCACACACAGCTGCATTTTGTCTTTTACACTATCGTGGGGTTTGAATTCACTAATTTATAGATCTGTCCGAACAAAGTCATAAAACCTTTATCTTTGATAAGATATATTTGCCAACAAGTGTTTATCATGGTTTAACTCACAGATGCACTTACCGAATTACACATACCATTTCAGCGAACGATAATATGACACAGATGTTTCATTTTTGGCACCTTCTGAATCTTCCAGGTTCATAGGTGGCCCATTTGTTAAAGACGCTGCAATTTGCAGACTTATTCCCACGAGCAGACACCTTTGATTTGGGTTCACCACGATTAGGTCGCTATATTTGTTAGTGCGATGGTTATGCTCGTACCATTCACAAACGTTGTAAATGTTTGAATCCCGTATCACCATCTAACCCGATTGGGATATATCTCGACTACTGTTCAAATGGTGTCAACACCAACTCACTCACTCATTCTTAATCTCGCCTTGTAACCCTGTTTAGACTTATTCTTAAATAGACATTCATTAACCTGATGTGTTTTGGGTTTTTTATAGAGAATAGACACAGCAGAGTCAAGCAAAGATGAAAGTCTCTGTCAGAGACAGTTATCCTTCGTTTCCTGACTCGATGGATATCGATTGTTGTTAATCTTAAATGAAAATATTGTTATGGTCTTTGCTAATCAGCATTCTCTATTGTATCCCGGTTTCGTCACCCGAACATCAGTCGAGCTGAGTACCGAAGAAGGGTGTAATTTAGTTTTAATCAGATCATCAGCCGATCCATCTATTTGCCTCTTAGACCAGCACAAATTGCTAGGGAGCCGTATTCCTTATTGGAATCAACCCGTAATCCTACGATCAAAATCCTTTGGTAGTTTGCATTATAGAGAGTTACATGTTTAGCATCATTAGATAGTGAGCTTGGATTTGATTATGTAATTGCTCTTGTAATACGAAAAAAGCAACAACCCTCCCCGACTGCCTCTACCCCCCCCCCCCCCCCCCCCCGAAAAAAAAAAACCCAAAAAAACAAAACGGATAAAACAAGAAAAAAATAACGACAAAAACAAACAAACAAACAAGCAAACAAACAAACAAATCCGGGCCCAAATTGAGAAATTACAAAGAAAAAACCCCAAAATAAACAAAAAGCAAAACAAAACAAAACAAGAAAAAGAAACAAAAAAGAAACAATATGAAAATGAAAAGAAAAGAAAATAGGAAACAGAAGAAAACTCGCCACAACTAGCAATAATAATAAAAATAAATAATTGCAGCCCAAACTCTAATTAGTCCCGCTCCCCATTGTTCGTGAAGCCAAAATATAGCACTTCGTTATCTTATGCTTCACATGACACTTCCTTTGCCCGTGGCGTTATATCATTGAAAACCCGGTCAATAGATCAGTGTGCAAGCTATTTTCATTCTCATCTCCCTGGGGAGTATAAACCCATTCTGCCTGAGGCCAAAATGGTCAGGTTGTCGACGTGTGTCGACACATGAATCTGCTCAGTGACGATTAGCATTAAACAGTGTGGTGCATTGCTGTGCGGGGTCAAGTTATTATAATCCATTAGCACCAGACCAGCACGAAAGGGCAGCGTCAACGTCAAGACGTAATTGTACACTTTCTAACGTAGCTCCACACTGCCGATTGCCTACAATTGCATGAATTGTATAAGATAAACGCCGCTGTGATGAGCACTGGCATCTTGTTTTATTTGCCATCTTATTTTTGTCCTCACGTTAATTGTAGAAACATGCTATTGTTTAGTTGGATTTTTGGCCAGATATAAATTTGTTTTAAGTATAATTCATCCTAAAGTGAAAAAGGTGATCGGGTTGGTTAAAAGAGAGAACTTACTCATTTAGCCATGCGCTGCGTTAAAACAAGTCAAATATTTTGTTCCAACACTCACACACTCTGGACGAACTGTCAATTTACTTTTCCACTTGTGAAATTCTGTATATAGCTGAGTGCAAGGCAATGAGATTTACAAGACTAGAAGATCGACAAAAGAAGGTGACAAAACTCAGTTGCATATACCAACATGTCACCAATTCTAATGGGAACTGGATGCATGCATGTATACAAAACATAAAGACGTCCGGTTTGTTTCTCGAATATTTGAATATTTTTGAGGATTTACATAACATGCTACGATTATATCAGTCTCGTGTACCTCGTAACTCCATCGTGAAGCCATATGACGAATCCTTGAGCTTTGTCCATGACCTGATTAGGCCTGTACACCGATGAATCTACACCTACACCTCTCTTTGAGTGAGTGAGTTTAGTTTTACGCCGCACTCAGCAATATTCCAGCTATATTGCAGAGGTCTGTAAGTACTAGTAACCGAGTTTGGACGAGACAATCACGTGACGATCAGCATGAGCATCGATCCGAGTAATTTGGAACCGATGACATGAGTCAGCCAAGCCAGCAAGCCTGACCACCCCTCGCTAGTCGCTTCTTACGACATGCATAGTCGCCTTTTTCGTGGCAAGCAGGGGCTGCTGAAGGCCTATTCTATCCCGGACCTTCACGGATCCACACCTCTCTGTGATGCTTTGATGTCTTCATGTCAGTATAAATTGTGTCGAAAGCTGCCAGGGTCAGAATAACCGCCACAAACATCACTCCGACATCATTTTCATTAGATCCAGGTGGCCACAACATGACAAATGGAATCTTTCCGAGACTTGGCAACACGCTTCAGCACCGGATTCCACACATACCCAGTGTGTTATGGGTCGGCCAATCGTTATTCAGATGATACGTCACTGTCGCTCAAACAACGGGTGGTCTTCATGGCGCACCCGAACTATCTGATCCCCTTTTCATTCCAAACGTGCCGCATCCAACAGACACGTGAAACGGAATAGACGTAATAGCTTCTGCGGAAAGAATATTATGTCTACATCGCTGCTGTAGTACACACTCGGCGTGACACTCGAAAACCGCTAACGTTGACGCAGTCTCGGAATGAACTTCGCCACACGGAGAAGTCGTCGACGGCACGTCACGTCAACGTCTGTGTAATCAGGTACCATTTCAGTGATTTCAGCTGTAAGGAATACGATTTCAGTGATGGGTTGTCCAAATCCGCCTGACGTTCATACGCTCTTACGTTGTCTTCGGCTTCGTTGGCGATCTGTAACGTTATTAGTTGTTGATGCCGTCGTTTCTAGTTTGGATATGCGCTTAATAAGTCAAGCTACCTTCCCACAAATAATTACCAAATGCTTACATCATATCTGTAATGCCTGTGATTCGAGCCTTATGATATTTCTTTCAAACCACTGCAATATCAAACATGACACAAATGAAATTAAGCAAATGTAAAGTCTGCTGTGCCCACTTGCAGTATCGACGTTTTCTCATAACCATGTACCAAGTATGATGCGATGAAGACTGCTTGTAATCTGTACATGTAGATATGAAAGTACAACATGTTTTGGTTGCTTGTAATTCCATTTATCCAACGGTTACTAGTGGTTAGAGCGTGCGCCCGAAGAGCGTTAAAATGTGGCACTGCCTGGCGCTCGGCATTAATGGATACAACAAGAGCTGGTCGGTTAACATGCCGGTATCATATGACTGAGCTGGGTATTCATACTTCACTGATTCATGTGATTCAGTGAGCTGACGTTATAAACTCAGCTTACGTCTGGGCTACAACAAGCTGCCACGCATTCACACACATACACGTGGTTTGAGCGAGGCAGTCTTAAATACACCGTTAAGCTCATTTAGCCTCAACTCACCTACATGCAACAGCCGCGTTTGGATATGACAAACCTGTGATCAATACTATGAAGAACGACGTACACGAACCTGTTCAAACAAAAGTGTCATTTTGTCGGTTCAGGAATGATTGCTAAAATTTCGTTATTAGTTTGGTCTCGCAATGTAAAATTGACCACACACGTATGATGTTATAAACAACAGCACTCTTCTACAGTTCATTCAAAATCCGGGCTAGAAATGATCTTCAGTGAGGCAGGCTTGTCGTAAAAGGCGACTAACGGGATCGAGTGGTCTGTGACTCGCTGACTTGATTGACACATGTCATCATATCCCAAGTGCTTAGACAGATACTCATGCTGTTGGTCACAGGGTTGTGTGGTACAGACCGTCGCCATGTAGATGGGATATTGCCGAGAGTTGCATAAAACAATAAAAGAATGATTATTGTTTACGTGTTATCACGTTAACGATACTTGATAGAAGATGTTCCCATACGAATGTCCATTCACGCATATTGTTTCCGGAAAGGATATCAACAGAGTGCATTTTGACAAGAGTGATTCAAAGGTGATAATACAAGGCAGACATACCACAGCGTGTTCACCTTGACCTGAGCTACTCTACATATGCATGACTCGGGAGGTCAAATGGCACAGCGGCAGGTCGAGTTGATTTCATTAAATAGGGAGCAGCCAATGTTATCAACGTTGTTTTCGTGGAAAGCATGCATGCGTCAGAAACATTAAACCATCTGCTTTTTCAAAGAAAGTTTGGACATAGCATGACGACGATTTCTTGACGCTGAGATGTCAAACGGCAGCCATGTCACGGCTACTCGAACATGTTGACGATCAACTGTCAACGGGTCACCCCTTCAGAATAACAGATGCAACCAGTTGTGACACGGTATATATATCATATTATTATTCACTTGATCAGGTCATGGTGAACAAGTTGTAATGACCTGTAGCATTTGGCCGGGATCGTACTCACCGATGGTAGTGATTTCAACGCATCAAATGCATGTGATTTCAAGTAATTCACGATGTATAACCAAGTCGCTGGTTTTACAATAAGCCGGTGGAGATAATATGGTCGAGATGTGCCGTTCGTTCAAAGCTTCGGGACTACAAGTCATCTTGAAGGAATACGCTCTGAGATATCTCCCAGACACAAACATTTTGAGGGCACGCGGTAACACCGGCTGCGTCGGTAGTGTCACACCATGTTCAGTGACGAATTGAGTTTCCTTCACGGCTTTCTCGATCACCGGGGTCGTGGCGAGAGACGCTTAGAGGTCTGGGCCCCGTTTCACAAAACTCTCGCAAGCCTAAGATCTCGTAAGTTTTCTCGTAGCCATTGTGCCTCCTATACTGTAGCATAAGAGATGCGAATGCTACGAGAAAAGTTACGAGATCTTAGGCTTACGAGAGTTTTGTGAAACGGGGCCCTGACTCGTGCACAGTGAATTTGATGGTAACATCAACCTGACACTGATGGGCAATGACTCAAGAGACAGTGGACTCACCTGGGATCATAAGAACATTGGACTGAAATGGTAACTTCTGTGTACTACCCTGTAGATTTAAAGTTCTACCCCATTTATTTATACCTTGGAATATAAAACAACCTGGTTCAACGTTTGCAGACCCGCCACCCGGATTAGAATTTGCCTTCTGTAATCCACGCTTTCTGTATGGGGCGTCTAACGGGATCGGGTGGTCAGGCTCGCTGACGTGGCTGACACATGTCATCGTATCCCAATAGCATAGATCGATGCTCATGCTGTTGGTCACTGGATTATCTGGTCCAGACTCGATGATTTACACACCGCCGCCTTATAATTGTAACATTATTGAGTACGGCGTGAAACTAAACTCACTCACCCACTCGACGCTTTGCTGCTTTGCAACGCCAAATGTCAACAGAAACATCCTCAATGATATCGAGGATATCAGAGTGGCATACGTGCAACACAATTGTGACCGACTTGCTATACATGTATAATTTATATATTACATGCTTGACATTTCTGGCAAGCTTCTCCCTGTTCAATAAGTGGTAATTGCCCCACAACCCCCAAATTACGAAAGCAGTTGCTCTTCTATAAAGTTCTGTCATCTCTTTACTAACCATCTTCTAGACAGATCACCAAAGCATATACTCGTATACATCTAGATTTTCTTCTGAGGGTGGGCTGAAACTAACCTCCATCGTGTCGCCACACATAGATGTGGTTGTCTAAGAGCCCAATCGTTCTCGGTGCGTTCTTGAAAAATGTTCGGATAGTCCTCGAACTGTGTGCGAACGGACTGGATGTATAATGTGAGGTGTTTTACAGTCTGTTTAGGAACTTTCTGGACGGGGTCGGTCGAACTAAGAACGGAAAGGCGCTCCAGAACGCTGAACATCATACGCGCTCTATCTCAGGCGGATTGGCAAATAACGACAGTTATAACGACGCTGACGAACTACGAACGGAATTACTTCAGTCTTACTCGAGTCGTGCATTAATTGAAATACGTTTGCAGACAGTTTCAGTAACGTCAATCCCGTTCACAGACAGACCTACCTCGACCGCATTACGTTAAATCTTAGTTTGTTGCTATTCCGTGCAAATATATCAACAAAATGAATTGTTCTCAAGAAGACCTTATTATACGTTTCTACAGCTTTCGCAATGGGTTCTCGTTACGTCCTACCCGTTGGTAGTATGTTTATCTCCTTCTCACGATATGACAAGGCAGAGTATAATTACGATTTAACGTACGGAATTTAGATAAATATTTTTAAGTGTGAAGCATAAACACATTTGCAGCTGTCAGTATGTTAAATGCTAGTTTCCTGCCATTTCTGTTGGAAGGAGAGCAAGAGTAAAATGAGGTGGTAGAGCAAGCGAGAAGTAAAAGAACAAGAACTTGCTGGATGACTTAAACATAAGAGGGCTAAAGATGAGGTAGATCTATTGAGGACTGTTTATTGTTACACACCCGTGGAAGATACAGCGGTGTAACATTTTACTGCAATATTACAGTAGTGTAACACCGCTAGACGTATGACGTCATAAGGTTCACAGTTATGACGTCACAATGCTTATGTCGCTGTCGCAATGGTACGAGGCCTTGCTTGACTCGCGGAAAACTGAGAGTCATCGCACTGTGAGCTGCAAGCCGCAATTTTTATCAACTCGTTTTCGCACGTTTGATACCAAATCATTAACTTGTTTAATAAAAATGGCATTACACGGATGGTCGTTTAGTATCCTCTATGTATTTACAGAGGACACACTTTCTGTCTCGTTTGGAAGCTATTTTTTGGACGGGACAGGGTGTACTAAGAACTAACTTGGTGTGACTCAGACCTTAGATACATCAGTACAGAACGCTTTGTCCAAGAATCCAAGTTTACATCAGTACCACCAAAGGATTTTCTGTTGTTCTCTCAAATTCTGATGCGTATGCAAACAATCCTACTGTGATACTGTGATACGTATCATCATCGATATGATTCACTCTGAATAAATTAAAATGTCTTATTTGAAATGTCTGTGAGCGATGATCGTACGTTGAATTTGACCAGAAGTCTCCGTCAACAAGTTCTTGTCTGATTTCCAGTTTTCTCACATCGCTTTAGCAGTGAATAACGCCATGTTCACTGATCATTGTCAGCATTTATTATGTCTTCTCTTTTGCCCTACCTTGCTGGAATATTGCTAAAAGCGGCGTAAAACCAAACTCACTCACTCACCCTACGTTCAACGTTCATTTTCTGAACTATCATAAAATCAGAGGCAGATAAACCGCGAAAGGGCTTGGCACACGACAACCACTGACATCAGATGCTTTTGTCAGAGACATTTTCACGTCATAAAATCTCGTGGTTCGACAGTGAGAAGCGATAAACCAAACGCGATGTTGCCTTGTCGAACCTCCGATGACGCGGAGTGTTAACATAGGGGACGTGACCGTGTTATACAAAGTATATATGCTAGTAGATTGTAAAACGAGTGAATACAATGTGTAAAGCTAATTTCTGACGTCCTCGGCAGTGAGTTGGTTGGATTATTAACCATATATCCTGTTATTTATCCTTTCTCACAAGGAGGTCGCACTTTTTGTTGTAAGTTGATTGGCTGCTTCTAAACAAAATGAAGGATTTCATTGGTTGAAAACAATAAGTTCTCCATCGTCTCAATTCAGTCATTGTTTCACACTCCAACGTTAACTTTTTTGTACACGACAATATGAAAAATACATACTCAGTACACTCAGTTTTGCTTATTTATAAGTACATCAATGTACCGTCTTGGAAATAACAGTTGTAAAAAAATAAAAACACAATTTTGCTAAAGATTATATAATAAGTCTGCTGAATCACGTCTAAGTTATTGCTGACGTCACACATTGTCTTCGCTATGTCCGATAGATGTGAATGGCAAAGCAAAGATTGATGGCAGCATATTGGGAAAACTGTATATATTGTACAGCTACCAAACACACTCAATGTATTTGTTGTGATGACTGAACAGGGCGAGATGTTAGTACCTGGTTTCACATCTGTTTTGTGCCTGAGACTATCACGTCTCGCCTCCATACGAACTGCTCCCGCACAGATTTGATAAAATACGGTTCTGCTTGCAACTATTAATACACAGTTCAAGCTCTCAAGTACAGGAAACACATATGCAATTCATTTAAGAAACTGCACAGATATGTTATCTGAGAAGAACATGTTTATTTATCCTCGTGTAATAAACCCCTTAAAGATGGCGGTAATTCCCCTCATCGCGGGGGTTGGGGCCTTGGGGTGTGTAGCCTAGCTGTAAAAGCGTTCGCTCGTCACGCCGAAGACTCGGGTTCGATTCTCCACATGGGTACAATGTGTGAAGCCGATCCTCGGTGTCCACCCACAGTGATATTGCTGGAATATTGCCAAAAGAGGCGTAACGCCAAACTCACACCTTGCTAATGCAGGGTTTAATGGATCACGGAATATAAGCTGTAAATGATATGAAGTCACGTATAGCCTCATGCTAAGGCGAATAGCGCTATCGGGTAGTCAGGCTCGCTGAGTTGGTGTACACATGATATGGCATCGTACCCATATCAAGGAGGTAGATGCTCATGATGTTAGTCACTAGATTGCCTGCTCCGAGCTTAATTAATTACAGAACACCGTCATGTTGCTATATACTTACTAGGTGTGAACAACATAGAAACGCCACGTCGTCACAGCCTATTCATGTGTTCAGATATTCTCTCAATGTAAAATTTGGGTAATTTGTTTTCACAGTATTGATGATCCTGTTAGTCGAACATTGTTGAAAATGTCAGACAGTCACTTTTCTTTATTTAGCGGTAGGCAGTGGAATGGCTTAGCTTATACAGGGGTGGTAACTGCGGGTGGCGGGTATGAGGCAAGGACGTCTTGCAGTATGGAGTGAGTGAGTGAGTGAGTTTAGTTTTACGCCGCTTTTAGCAATATTCCAGCAATATCACGGCGGGGGACACCAGAAAATGGGCTTCACACATTGTACCCGTGTGGGGAATGGAACCTGGGTCTTCGGCGTGACGAGCGAACGCTTTAACCACTAGGCTACCCCACCGCCGCCTTGCAGTATGGCGCGGGAGACGAATGTGTGCATTGCTGTAGGACAAAAAGATGATAATATACGGTTATTTGGGGTGCATTGATTCTACCACGAAATTTGTAAGTAATATATTTATTTTGGGTATGTATGCATGGTATATGTACTTATACTTATGGCAAGATCACTTGATAGCTCCCGCCATTATGTAGTAACACGTGCATGTTATCACTGCATCTTGAATGACAAGTAGGAGTAAGGTAATACGTTAGTTAGTAAGGTACAAAGGCATTATTTTAGACAAGGGTATCCAAATAAGCTTCTGTTTTAAATGGTTTCAGCTTAAATCCTGCTTCATGTGATATAAGATACAACGCAACACCGGTAATGTGTTTACGTTTCAGGTTAATCAATCCTGGCCTTGAGATGAAATACCGTGAAGAGCAGGTGTTTGCCGTGACGGTCCTGTGTATTAACGGCTATTTATTTCTGGCCATTTATTACGGGAAGATAGAGATTACGGTGCTGTTAATAATACTTGCCCGGACTGGGGCTGAGGTAGCACGAAAACACGAATCTTCTGAACAGGGATTAGGCTGTTACACGCACATGTACACACACACACACACACACACACACACACACACACACACACACACACACACACACACACACTCTCTCTCTCTCTCTCTCTCTCTCTCTCTCTCTCTCTCTGACACTCAAACAGTTCTACCTCTCTCACACGCACCCACTGTCCCATCCACAGCCCCATACAGCATTATAATAATTATATGTCCTATTGTAGGCAGATATAAACAAATGATGTATAACCCGTTTCTCTTCAAACATGATAGGCATGGTCCCCGAAAAAATAATCGTAACGCTGCGCAAGTCCTGTAGCGAGCCAGCCTTTTGTGGAGGAGATCTAGTAAATTGGGTCAGATACAGAGACCAATAGCACCTCCATCCCCAGTATGTCCACACAATTTAACTTTCAGAAGCCTGTTTCCGATATCTCTGTGACGTCAAACAATGCAACATTGTTAAAAGTAGCGTAAATCTCCTGCCACTCACACGTGCGAAACATGAGGCTGAGGTAAACTGAGCAGGCACGGTACAGTGGTCGCTAATAAAGATAGCTCTGGTCAAAATTAAATGTCTGTTATTACAAACAGCAAGAGGTGAGATAAATCTAAACGTCTAAAAAAAGTTACGAAACTCGGTGCGAGTGTTGATTACGAAAAGATGCATTTCCTGAAGTATTTACATAGTTATTTCCTGGTGTCGGAAATATACCAAACAGCAAAAGAAGTGCAACTCTGTCTATTCGTCAAAATAGAGGACATTTCGTTTCTCGAAACTTGCATTTCTTTTGCTGGTCAGTATATTTTTAAACTTTGCTGGCAAGTCGGGCTAGTTATACCTGAAAGTTACTGGCCAAAAAAGGCATTCACTACCCTGAAGTTTGCATGAAAACACGG
This sequence comes from Haliotis asinina, assembly GCF_037392515.1. Taxonomy (NCBI): domain Eukaryota; kingdom Metazoa; phylum Mollusca; class Gastropoda; order Lepetellida; family Haliotidae; genus Haliotis; species Haliotis asinina. The sequence continues at coordinate 61,791,229 of NC_090283.1, forward strand.
GTTTCTTCCATAAGGGGCTAATATCATGAATATTTTTACCAGACCGTAATCCTGCATGATGTGTCTGACAGGGTGATATATTTACAAAATGACCTCATGTAAATTCATTAGAAAGTCGGTCACAAGACGGGGTATTTACTGGCCCGATTGGATTCTTACTAGCCACGGACTGACGGGTCAAGTGCTATTTTTCACCCTGCTCCCCTGACTGTCAACCGCAATTCTTTAGTCAAAACGTCATTCCAGTAAATACTTTTAACTGAACTGTGTGCTTCTCATATATTCCTCGATATTGCTCCCTTGTACTAAATAGGTATCGTTATACATACGGTCACCGTATCATACAATGTCATCGAAAACGCGGGCAAGATGACTTTAACTTGCGTTAAAAAGCTGCATACTATCTCAATGAATATAATCAAGATCGTAAAGTCGTCACATAAACGGTTTCCAATATCTTACAGTGACACAGAGATGCTTTATGTTCAACGTTTATATTGCATTGTGAATGCACCGTTTCGAATTAGATCCCTGCGAACAACTGGATCATGAAGATGTACATTCTTTTTACTAATTGGCCTCATCGGGAGCGTTTGATCGTAACGCCTTGGGTACAGGTAGATTTCTGAAATAAGCACAATGTATGGAGTTTATTTTGTGTTTTTCCGGTCGTGCTTTTGCTTGAATGTTGCTAAAAGAGGCATAAAACCTCACTCACTCACTCACACACATCCCATCCTCCCGTCCTCGCTTACCTATCCGCCCGCTCTCTCCCTCCCTCCCTCCCTCCCTCCCTCACACTCTCACTTAGCTAACTAATGCTCTTCTTGTATTTACATGGCCCGCAGGCCGTGGTTTCTTACTTCGCATGTTAAATGAACGACCATGTTGCGCTAAACACCCGATCGACAGAACAGATTCATCCGCGGGCTCTTAATCAATTGCCTTCTCCTTAGCGAAGATCATAGATCACTTTACAATGAAACAATGTGCTTCCGTTTGATGAAGGAGTTTAGATACAATCAGATTACAACGCACCAACGTAATGAAATAAGTAAGCGTGCTGAAGTCATGAATGAATTCGGTGTAATAATTGTGTGCTGCTCTGCTTTGAGTACCTGGTGATCGTCGCGATGTACTGTGTGCCGTACTTCACTCGAGTCAGAGGTACGAGCCATACAGGGACGATGTAACACATTGGGAATGTGTGTTCTCTATTGAGTTAAATAGTAAGGAAATCTGGCTTCAAAGAGTATGAAAGCGGGAGGTTTGAAATTGAGATTGGGTCTGTGGGCGAGCCTAGCGACGAAACTAATCGTTCGTCACGCCGGAAACCCGAGTTTGATTCCCCACATGAGCACAATATGTGATGCCCATTCTGGTGTCGTGATATTGCTGGAATGTTGCTATAAGCGGCGTAAAATTTAACTCACTCATTCATTACAACTCCCTAAATGATGTGCTTTTAACGCTGGTCTTCAAGAATGACACATAGGGCAGTTTTCTTTCTACTAGGAATGACAATGTGGTAACCACACCCCCTCGGGTTGAAGCAACAGGCATGAGTGTCGAACACAAAGTATTTACATAGACACACCCCCCCTCCCCTCCCTTTTTGGTAACAGGTGACTGACAGGATCGGGTGGTCAGGCTCGATGACTTGGTTGACACATGTCATCGGTTTCTAATTGCGCAGGTCGACGGTCATGCTGTTGATCACTGGATTGTCTGTTCCTGTCTCGATGATTTACAGACCGCCGCCATATGGCTGTAATATTGCTGAGTGCGGCGTAAAACTAAACAACTCACTCCAACATTTTTGATGGTACTAGTAAATGTCCTTCAGGGCCACCTCATTCTTTCCGATTGTTGTTAGTGTGCTAGGATTGTTATTATTTGTATAGGTTATATGTGAGTAAGCGAGTTCTGTACGCCGCTTTCTTCCAGCAATATCAAAGGGGAGAACACCGCAAATAGGTTTTACACATTGTACCCATGTCGGGAATCGAAGGCGGGTCTTCGGAGTGACGAGCGAACGCCTTCACTACTCGCCTACACCACTGTCCCCATTAATAGTGTTAGAAATGTTTGTGAGATGTTTGGCTTCATGATGTTGCCAGGAAATTACATGGAATTTAGGGCACATTGTTCTCGAATAATCGCCTGCTATTATTGACCACTGTCACGCAGATGTCGACTGATCCTTGTACCCAATACGATTTTCTAATCTTCTTAACCGATTTGTTTTGATAACCGTTCATGGGTTGGAATCATTTCTCAGTACAAAGAAGGAATCAACAGCATGAGCCTCAGACTTTGCAACTAGGTTGCGATGACAGGTGTCAACCAAGTCAAGGAACTTCACTGCTCGATCTTGTTATACAATTAGTCGCTTCTTTCTACAAGTTTGGGTTGTTGGTCAATTCTAAACCGGATCTCACGAGTGGCGTCAGAATTAACGATCAGGAACACGCACGCACTCACGCTCACGCTCACACGCACACTCTCTCTGTCTCTCTCTCTCTCCCTCTCTCTCCTCCAATCATACATTCCACACATCGCCATTATATAACTGGACAATTACTGAGTGCGACGTTCAAGAACAAGCATCTAAACTAATTAACCGGCGTAACCAAGGCATTTGGTATGTGTCGACATCATTGGAGATGCTGGGATATAATCACTTCCCGTGTCATTGGTTTTATACATGTGAGGCTTGCAGTCACGTCACGAGTATATTATCATTTTGCTGTGAGGAAAATGTTTCTAAAGCATGATTTTATGTTAGTTTTTGCATGTGTCTGACTTCATTTCGACCTTCCGCATGGAATTGTTACGACAGGCAGAGCACACGCTTAACGAAAGAGGAGTAGCTTCCCTTTGATAATGCGCAATCCATTCAGCAGACAGTCGGATTACGTGAAAAGAATTTCTGGCGTTTCCCATTGTCCTAGGGACAAAATCTATTTGGAACCGCTCTGACTGACAGTGGTTTGATGACAATAATAAAATGTAATTTTACATGAAGCTTCAAAATGTTTGGATCAGCGCTAACATTAACATCCTCTTAGAGTTTCTGATAATGCCCTGTTTTCATCTGGCGCCAAACTCGGTTTACACACCACTAAGTAGAAAAATAGAAATATTAAGTGAAGTCGCAGATATTTTGGAGAAGACAAATGGCACAAAGAACACTGTTCGTGGAGGAAAATAGGAATCATATTATTGTTCTGTGTTTCAATCCTTCAAAGTGCTGGTGTGGCAATCAGTCTAATCCCGGACGATATGTGATTAGTTTTGAGACTCCTTACAAATCTGTGTAAAACCCGAGACGAAAAAGTGACCGTTTCAGTATTCTAGTATTAATTCAGTGATGCAGCGGGCGCCTTTCAGTCAGAATTTTCAGCTCCTTGTCAACACAAATGCAGGAACGCTGTTTCAACTATTCATACGAGGCGAACATGCTCTGCTGCTTGCCCCCGTTGTTAGACCGCTAGCCGAGTTGTCGCCAAAAGTTCAATGTGGAAGCTGTGGGCGGCGAAGACCGTCTTCAGCTGTATCAATCTCACCGTTTGCGACCGCAGCATCAACCACAGCAACATGTTTTCGTGAGTAAAACTGACGATGTGTGAAGTCCTGTTGCAGGGACGTGTCTATCGTTATAAAATAAATAAATAAATAAATAAATAAATAAATATAATCCATCAACACTATCTAAATATGAAGCTTTGCAACCTATCGGGCTCTCTGCGCGCCTGTGGTGTGATGGTAACAGGCGTTTATTGCACCCAAAGCTGTCTTGTGATGAAAGGCATGTCTGTGAGTGAGTTTGGGTTTACGCCGCTTTTGGCAATATTCCAGCAATATCACGGGGGGAACACCAGAAATGGATATCACACATTATGCCCATGTAGGGGATTGAACCTGGGCGTTAGCGTGATAAACGATTGCTTCAACCATCAGGTCATTCATACTGACCTGTAGGGCAATGAAAGGCGTCACTACAAGTCAGTTTCGTTTTATACCGCTTTTCGTAATAATCCAATAACATCACGGCGACGGTTTAAAATGGGGTTCACACGTGTGAGGAACGAGCACCGAGCTTCCCCACCGCTATGTTATGAACGATGCGTTGGCTGTAGCTGTCCTTGGACACGAGTTAAATATAGTACCACTGAGGTACACTGGATGGGAGAGTCGACTAGGTTGATGGGGGCGGTCACTTCGACTTTCCTCGGTGTAAGATGTTGAGGGTGAATCACTGGATTGTCTAGACCAGACTCTGTAATTAATACACTTCTATTCAGTTTAGCAAGGAAATAGAATTAATCATCATGAAATATATTTTTCTCATAGACAAACACGGAAGACATTTACGGGAAATCTATTATTATTTTCAAACTGGTGAACATACGACACGATCAAATCACAAAGTCTATGGAGCTGTTGTTCACGTGTATATCCTTAAAGGCACACTATCACGCCACGCTTCACTGAAACTCAACATTGCATTTCTCTTATTAATAATATAGCTATCAGCTCCCTCCGAACTTACCGTATAGTTTATTTATAATACGTATTAAGATTACAATATGAAATAAAAAGTTCAAATGATTTAATGCAGCGTTGCATTAAATCGACTCTAGCCCCATCTACCAACGAACACGAACACAACTGACTTGCGTCCCTTGAAATTCTCCACACAAGATTACGACTTGTGATTGAGGCCTAACACCGACAACACCGCTTCGATGTACGGAGCAATCGTTTACATTCTATATATTGCAAGTGTTATCTGTTTGAAAGCCGTAAGGGACGTTTACTGAATCAACAGAAAGTTAAAGTGAGTGCATGTGCCCCACTATACATATTATAGACCAAAATATTATCGAAAAGCGTGCCTTTGTGCTTTACACGTACACGAGCGATATGGCCGCCAGAGTGCTTTATTATATCATAATGATAGGGTTTGCTACAGAAAGTACATCTTGTATATTTTCCTTCATGGATTTCAGGTACGTGATGTAGCTAGATGGTTAAAGTGTTCGCTCGTCACGGTGATGGGTCGGGTTCGATTCGGCGTACGGTTGTTTTAATGTGTGAACCCCATGTCTTGGGCTTCCTCTATGATTCTCCTTATTCTCGAAACGTTCGTAGCCCTAAGAATTCTTAACTTTGATCGTAACTAATGTGTTAAGAATGTGCTCAAGAAGTTCGTAAGGTTACGAATGTTTCGAGAATAGCTAACCTGGAATATTGCTGAGGACTCCGCGTTCTCACCAGCTAGCCATTTAGTGTTTCATTCTACACCACTGAAACCCAGAGTCACTGAGATCCCAGCAACGTGATACCTAACAACGACAACGAAAGTAAACTCGCTGTTCATCTAGGATCACAATAATTCTTCTCCTGATCGATAACGTACTGCAACAGAGACGTGTGAGTAGCGTAGTGTTTGGCATTCTAGTTCAAAACCCGGGTTCGATTCCCACCAAGTTTCAACTACTAAAAGGCGTAGGGGTACGGATGGGGTGGAGAAGGCGTCCTTGTGAATACCCAAGTTCTTTGCCCACACTGGCACAATGTGCGAAGCCAGTGTCTGATATTACTCGTCGGGGTTTGCTAAATAATGCAAAAACAGTTACATAAACTTCCTCATTCAGTATGTGAAGTCTGTCCCCTGTACTGGTCTGAAGTATTTGCTTAAACCGTCTTAAAACTCTCTCACTACTAACATTATTGGTTTGGAATGTCACGCAGCTTTTTCCGTAAGGAACAGCACACGAAATCCAGGAATTAAGAATGGAAATTCCTCGTTGCATAGCTATCTGGCATGGTCCCCCTGCCATTTGTGGAATTCCGACAAAAACGTCGCAGGTGGCTTCAACGGCGCTGACACATATATACGCCTCTTTCCTTCCGAAAGTGACATTTATTGGTCCACTGATGGATAAGAACGTTTTCACATGTTCTTTTTTGATGACATTTTTAGCTAGTGTTTAATGCTTGTGTCGTTTAGGAAGCAGGAATGACCATGCTTTTTCCCCATAACTAATAGGATCACTCCACACTCTTGGCTATGGTTATCTAAATGCAACTTCTAAATATACGACTTTCGTTTTTTGTAAGCACACTTCTTTGCTTATTGACTAGAAACTACCTTTTTTATAAACTATTTTAAGCGTCACTACTGAGTTAAAAATTCAATATGTGATTATGGTCAGTTTTATTTGTTTTTATTAATGCCAGAAATGAATTTAAGATTTGCCCCAAGGTGTTGGGAGACCGAAAGTTTGTTCGAAAGACAGAACGTGCCTGATACCAAAATACCAGAGGAGGATAAGCAAGCTGTGCCAACGACAATATGGGATATTCTTTCAAGTCAGCACGCTCGGTTTTTTAATAACGCAACGCTGTTATCCACAGGCAATTAAAAATTTACTCCATTTTACTCAATAAATAGCAACACTACTTATTCTGATATTGCCTGCACACTTCCTGCAACGGTGCGTCTTTCTGTGTTAAGAGACACTTTAATAAAATAGATATTTCTATACCTGAGTGATAAGCAGCTGTTTTGAAATTGCCTGTATTGAAGGTTAAGTTGTATTCATAGCTGGTTAGGTTTTATGTTGTGTTGATGCACAGACAGTCCCATTAGGGGGTTCAAACCCAGACCCGCAAGGAGCAAACGCAGTATACATCTGTTTGACACTAACAGATTCAAACTGAAACACGGAGAGTAGCCGAAACCAATATTTCCAACTTGTCGCTGCTAGTTTGGCTGAAAATATTTGCCTCGGCCGATATCCGGTGTGTTGTGAAGATTTTATATCAACTACATTTGGAATAAGCACCATTTGAAGGGGTCTTTCGCATTTGCAAGATTTGAGTCCACAGAAGCACGTAATATAAACACGTAAACTTAGTAAAATCTTTATTGCTTTGTCAGCATAAACCACAGTGGCTTTTACAATTGATCAACGATCAGCACTGGTCAATAGCCGTAGGTAAACATCACCTTTAAGAATGTCATGAGAAATACAAGATATTGCTTTACAGGTCTCTGCAAGAAGCCTTTCAGTGCCACTCGCTGGTGCCAATGTTAATAATACCCATTTCAATGAAATGCCAGAGCCCTTAGAGAATCGTGTACGATCGCCCACAAGTGTGATTAAATAATCTCCTTTAACCGAGTAAACTGGGTACAATCCACCAGATGCTTTTCCTGATACCTTTCTGATGACGACAGCTGCCTGTTCAGCGACAGTTCATTAATGAGATCCTATAAGAGCAAACGTTTTGTTAACATGGTGAATTCTGGGTCCCAATTAAGGCATTTCAATCACGGTAAGAAGGGATTTGTAGTGACGTTAATTAGTTAGTTTTTCACATTGACTGGGCGTGTCTGGGCGTGTTTTCACCATTATTGGTTCTTTTATTAGCTCTTTTTATATCTGTAAATGTCTGCCTCAGTGTTAGAGTGAGTGAGTTACAACCTGTCACCTCGGCAATATCAAATGAACAGCAAGGTAGATTATCATTCTATGGTTACGAGGCCTTTGCTACCTGAATTGATCCTAACTTGATTTACGATTGTTGGAATATTAAGTCATAATTTAAACCAACAAAAAACAACGCTTTTAATTGGAAAGTTTTGGGACTTACGAACCCTCTCATGAGGATAATAATTCCCAGTGTTAGAAACAAGCCCAAAGTCGACATGTTTGTTATTGGCTGATAGGTTTAACCTTCGTAATTCCTTTAGTTTATTTCAAACTGTAAACATGGTCATAAATCATAACGCTGTGATTATGTGGGTATAGCACGGTTCAGCTTCTTAGTACTGAAGTCGTTAATCAGTGCCTCGCTGGTTAATGAGTCCTACAGAGCGGGAACTTGCACATGCAAAGCGGAAGTGTTATGAGATCAATTGACATGCACTCTTCACACTGCGGTAGGTATCGCATTACCTGCTTTTGATGCCATTTATGCAACAGAGCTTGTAAATATTATTTCCGGAAGCTGGTGCGCCTTGTCTGATCGTCTCTATGTTCATTTCTGCACATTCTGTGATGCTTTGGAACTTTACATTGAAATGTATTTTTCTCTACCCTGATTGTTTGTGCATACAGGTCTTCAAAATTGCCTGAGTAGTTTTAGTGCCTCGGCCCTTGAGGCGCGAAATGTGCTCAGCTGGGAGTCAACCATACTTCAAGACTGAACAATGGCGAACATATTAAAAAGAAAAGGTGAATGGGTGATTTGAAGTTTACGGATCGCATTATTGCGAGTTCGTAAACACGTGAAAATATAGGCAAGAATGTCCAGTTAATTCTCAACTGCTAAATTCACGGCATTCATTGTAAGCACCAGCAACCAAAGCTAAGCAGTCGCGCGGATGATCACAATACTTCCGCTTCATTGTCGTGCAGGATACACAGTGTATTTGAGGCAATTTAACCTTCAGTTGTCATGGTGATGGAGGTCATATAAACTGCCGCTTGTTATACAAGTCAGTATAAACAAGTACAGCTCTGAGTATATAAAGATAGGTCGATGATTGCAGCATTGATTATGACTGGACTCGTATGCCACGCAGGCGGCCAGTTTTTGTTACTTTAGTAGACTTTTTGATAATATCTTTATTGAAAAATGCGCATAACGGCAAATTCAAAACAAGCACGTACGTAGTCTGGTTATTTCGAAAATAATACCGTGACAACCAAAATGGTACACTTCAGTACGGTTGCACGTACAATGGCCCCATAGCTTTCAAGTCAAAATAGCCACAAAACGTCAAAAAGGCAACAAACGCCTCTAGTCAAACTGACCATTCTATAAAGTCAAAATGGCCAGAGAAAAAGTAAAAATGGCCATACAGTGGGGCTTTTTTAATATTACCCTGAGATTTTTCTATGGTTTATTATTTGATACCAAGGTTTAAAGTTACATTAGTGAAAACGGCATATTTGAAATTATTACATATCAACAAGCGCGCGCGCGTGCGGGCGTGTTCTTTCTTAATTTTCTTCCTCCAAGTATCATTTAGGAATTTAAGGAAACATTTCAATATAGTGTGCGGCCATTTTGACTCTTTCTGTGGCAAATTGTACTTTTTGGAGTTGCCATTTTGACGAGGGGTTTGGGACAATTTTGACTTTTTTGTGTGGCCTTTTTGACCTGTTTCCTTCCGTACCCATGACATATGTTGGCACAAAGTAACAAATGTTTGGAATCTAAGTGATCAAGGGAATGTTGCTTGTGAAACAGGTTCCACCCGTTTCCCATAAATCAACAACGACTAACAAAATAGTAAACACCTGTCGTTCATTCTGCATCTATACCTCGTACAATGTCTCCTGGCGTGCCTGGATGTGCTTACAGTTACCGTCATGGACATTCCGTGTCAAGAGGGGAATACTTGGCGTTCTTCTGTGTTGATAATGAGGATGATGGCATCTCAAAGCCAATCACTGGCAGATGTCATCATCATGGTTGTTGCCGCCCTTGTTCCTAAAGTACTTGCCCTGCCTGCCGCGACTCCAATCGTAGTTGTTGGTGATGTTTATTTACATTGGTGCTTGGTCACTGTTCCGGCAAGGTAAACGGTATTATCACTTTCATTAATGTATTGTGTACTGCTATTTTATTACTTGCCCGTGGACTATACTGCAGTGTAATATTTTCACGGCAATATCGCAAGACGTATGACGTCATGAGGTTCCCGGTTATGACGTCACAATGCCACGGCGAATGCATCTGTCTCACACTTTAGGCAATTTCGACGCAGTTTCTTTCAATTTATTTTAATTTATTTTGGGGAGTAATAAACAGAATGAAATCATGAAATACCATTTGTATTAAACTCATGAAAGATTTAGCGTCAAACCCGCTTTCGCTCGTTGACACCAAATCATTAACTCGTTTAGTAAACGTGGTATTACACACAAGGTCGTTTAGTATCCTCTATATGATTACTTTTTATGAGTGAATTGTATGCTCACCCAGTTGTTCTATGTGGAGATTCCTGGTTAACTTACTGTTTGAACTTAGAAACTGACGTGTACGGACAATTGTTGGAGTGTGCGGGCAAAGAATCACATAGATTTTTTCAAATTATATTTGTCACGAAATTCGTGAAGCCGATTGTCTCTATATTTGTACTGTAGATGAGTTTGTTAGTCAGCTTTCTACGGATCAATCTCTTTGCCAAAATGTCCGAGACCAAAAATAATTCCTTTTTCCTGATCCCCCTTTGTTTGGAGCATGTCCAATAATCACTAACCTAACAGTAACCCATCCATCACAAGTGGTTATTCGCCACACGTAACATTACATTTTAAGCGTCGTGGTAGGTAAGTTGATAATGCGATTGTTTTCCCACTGCTGACGGAGTTTGATTCCCCTGATGGATAAAGTGTATGAAGACCATCCCTTGTGTGTTCAGTAATTACATTGTGGAATAGAACTATAAGCGGCGTATCATCAGATTCACCTACAAAAAAAACAACGGCAATAGTTATATCGTTTAGTTATACGGGAGTTTATCGACTGCTTCTGAGAAACACAGATTCGGCATCAAACAGCAATATCACAGCGGTGAACATTCAGAAACTGTTTCATATATAATTATATAAGTGATTTAAGAGTGGAACGAATGGTTAAACCTTAAGCCTAGCCTCTGCCCAAAACGTGACACCGTAGCGTCTAATCAACATTGCTCAAAGGCCCACTGTCATGTACGTTCACGCAGTTATGTCCACCAACCTCATCGTATCAACTTCTGTAAGCTTAAACCATCAATTGCTGTCTGCTCGATAACTCGTGTCTATCCAATTTCGGAAATGATCGGTTTGTGTTCAAAGAGGTCAACCCAATCATATGGCACTGTTCTTCATCAGAGGAGTGCCTGGAAGCCTTCTTTGTTACAGCCAATTACAAATATCATAACAGGACACCATTGTTCTGGGCACCTTTGAGACACCTTTGATTAAAGTACATCATTTGATGTTTATGAACCTGCCGGGACATTGATCTTTGAGGCCTGTGATGTCTGTGGTCATATTTCTGACACCAGATCCCTAATCCAGACGAAAGGTTAGTCTGCGGCACGGAGATGTACATTAACGTGACTGTGTGTTAGCGGAGGGGATTATAGAGGAGCGAAAGTCATTAGTCCTGTCCAGAAGGTCAAGGTTGATGCAGTAAACATGGTCTGTGCCTGTTTTGGACAATGGACAGTGGGCACTTGTTGCCTAGACGTTTATAGGATGAAGTTACCGTTATGAAAATGCCCGGGCTTATACGTGACTTTGAAAAAGTAAACGTACATTATATACCTTTGCTTACCTCTTGCTTACACGAAGACATACTGGCTTGCTACGTGCCCGGTTTAGCTAACAATGATTAAGCTAAACATAACTATTCGTATGTTGCTTTATTTCATGACGTATCCTGATATATTTCTAAGAAATATTCGTCCCTCTAGTTTGATATAGGTAGCATTACTTACCTGCTTGTAAAGTGAGTTTGACTCTGTGGTGTATATTATCTGTTAACTTCATGGATTCATATTAAAGACCAGCAAATTTATGGGATCCGTTTTCTCGCGTTTGTTGACGTCTTTTACTTGAAATAAATATAGGGCTGTTCAATACAATACGTTATTACTTGCTTTATCTGCAACACTAGCTGTTTTTTTAAACCTGTTGTGATTGTTTTACCAACGTATAGGATTCTAATATACAATTATCCGCCTGTGACACATCCTATTATGTGTACATTTTCCATACTGGTCAATATGACTATCAGCCCCGTGACAATTCATTTTTAATATTAGCTTGCACCATCTGAACCTTGAAGCGACAACGTCAATCCTGATGGATTATCATACGGGTGTATGAACCTGTGTGATGGGTTACCATACGGGTGTATGATGGGTTAGTATACAGGTGTATGGTGGGCTATCATACAAGAAGCTGAGACGTGGAATGTCCCTATGATCGCCAGTTAGTTGCTTGTGTATTTTAAACAGAACATTAAATAGTTACGTATACATTAATATGAAGGTTTCATAACTTGTTCTCGTCGGCATGTGGATGAAATAATGCTAGTCCGAAGTTAACCTAGTCTGAGATTAAGCTAGTCCGAGATTATCCTAGTCCGGGATTAACCTAGTCCGAGATTAACCTAGTCCGAGGTTAACTTAGTCTGAGATTAACCTAGTCCGAGATTAACCTAGTCACTTCATGTAACCTTAATACTCACTCATAATAATAAAACCAATCGCGGTATTTATGCTTTGGTGTCGGTTTTGTTGTTTGCATCAAATAGCCGATGTAAACCATGATTTAAAATTTTATTTGCTCGTTTAGGAACAGCTCTGGCATGTTAGGTGTAATACAGTGTGGCGTAATCATTCCCCAAATAGGATGGATGGCAGCTGTTACCGATATGTTTACGATCATCGCGAGCACCTGTTGTCACCCCTGATCTTTACGGTTATGTTTTACACCCAATGGCTTCCGTTTGGAGGGTACATTCTTTCATTCTCTGAAGTTGATCCCGGAGAGGTCCCTGTTAGATTTGCCCTTTTCCAACCTAAGATACGACTGATGAGTTAGTCTTGCTGACGTGGTAGACACATATCATCGTATCCCAACTGAGTAGATCGATTCTCACCTTTAATCACTGGTTTGTCTGTTCCGAACTCACTTTTTTATTGACCGCCGCCATATAACCGGAATTTTGCTGAGTGTAGCGCCAAACAACCAACAAAACTTTGATGCTCCATAATCAGTTAAAATGCCTTAAGATTATGAAGCATTGTTTTGTTTGTCGTTCTTGTCTTCAGGAAGATGACTGCTTGTCTTAAGAGGCGACTAACCGGATCGGGAGGTCAGGCTCGCTGACTTGGTTGACACAGGTCATCGGTTCCCAATTGCGCAGATCGATGGTTATGCTCTTGATCACTGGCTTGTCTGGTCCAGACTCGATTATTTACAGACCACTGCATTATAGTTAGAATATTGCTGAGTGCAGCGTAAAATTAAACTCACTCACTCACTGAATAATATCGTAACAATGGGTATGATTCAGGGAAAAAAACATTCTAAGCATGCAGACCTCGCATTGAAATGTCTCGCGTTCATCCAAAGTATACTATCGTCAGGCACCCACGGTACCTCCTGATCTCTTGGCGCAGATCAGGAGAGGGGGCCCGGGTTCTCCACCGGGAGTACAGCCATTCTGACAATCTGGGTAATTGAGAATGTTGGGGAATGTTCACCGGAATGTTCTTGTCAGAATCAGCTGCATACCTTTGAAATCTGTAAAACACAGTTCATTAACTGACACTGGTCTAAGTGTCTACACAATGTAGATTTCTATCAACAATAATTTCACACAAGCCAATGCAGTTTTAGTATTCTGTGACAGACATTATAACAACAACGACAAAGGCAACGACACTAGAATCTGTGTCGACACAAGAAACGTTGCCTATATAGAATACAGAGTGAAAGTTACAGTAACATCGTCAGTATGTCAGCCATATCGTAACTAAGAAAGCTGTAAATGTATGCATGAATAAAAAAGAAATTAGAGAATATACTTACCCGTCTGCCAAAGACAGTAAAACAACCAAATTTGTGTCACAAACACACACTTAAAACTGGTAATTAAATCTAAACTGTTCTAATGATAAAAACCGAATAGAGAAGTCTATCCAAAATTGTCCTCAGTTTTCATGGCATTAATGGTTCATGTGTTTCGGGGTGAAAGCGTTCGTTCGGGACGCCAAAGACCCGGGTTCGTTGCCCGGATGATGTGACCATATTATTCCTCTCTATGATGCTGTGTACTATGTTCCTGTATACTACGGGCATGTGGCTTTCAGTATGAATAAAGACTGACTGATTGAATGTGTGAAGTCTAATCTGGTGTCCTCCGCCGTGATGCTGCTGGAGCATTGCTAAATGCGGCGTAAAACTTAACTCACTCACTACTACTCGCAATGTTGCTGCTGTTACTACAACAGCTACATCACTGCTTCTTCAGCTGATCCTTCTGCTCCTACTGCCCATGACCCGTGAAGGTCCTGGGGTGGACTAGGCCTTCAGCAACCCATGCCTGCCATACAAGGCGACTATGCTTGTCGTAAGGGGCTACTAACGGGGTCGGGTGGTCAGGCTCGCTGACTTAGTTGACACATGTCATCGGTTCCCAATTGCGCAGATCGATTCTCATGTTGTTGATCACTGGATTGTCTGGTCCAGACTCGATTATTTACAGACCGCTGCCATATAGCTGTAATATTGCTGAGTGCGGCTTAAAATTAAACTCACTCACTCACTGCTACTGCCCACACTTATACTATATATACAACTAGCACTGTCCACCTGTGGGTGTCCTGTTCATTCACACAGAAACATGGTATATGATCCCCATCACTGCCATTCGGGCCAGCCATAGTTATGGACCTTCAGCAATCATGTCAATGCGGTTTGCTTTAACAGTGGGACAATATGTAATTTACGTCCCTTTAAGTGGCGTAACATGGTTCTAATTTCCTGTTTCTGAACATAGTCATGGTGTCACAGATGGTACATCGATATCATTCGGTGCTATTCTCAGAACAGCAAAACGCCAAGACAGTCTATTCACCCCTGTCTAGTCATTCTGCAATATCTGCCATAATATTGTCAACTAATCTTCATTAGTTGGAGTACTTGGTGTGAAGGTGTTATGTTGCCTTGATGTCCCACTGAACCGGACATTAATGCATTGGCTGATCCACATTATAAGTAACGCTTCACGACCAATTACCAGCCTCATTGGATTCTAATACAGTAAATCTTCCAGGCTGAGCGAGTAGGCGTGTACAGAGGTCTCCGACAGGTTGTCGTTCGGGATGGATTATGCTAGAGTGGTGACCTTCAACATTATTTGCCCACTAGTACTTTGGTCCTCTTCCCATCTATCAAATGAAAACAGGCAGGAGATATGCTGACTTACGTACGCCATTCGATCGTTAACGCAACTGACACAGTTCCTGGTGACCTACACATTCACTGGAGTATCTGTGAGACACTTAACTATGTAATAATGTAATTTTGACTGTAGCAAATAAACCCATTTAAATTGAAAAGGAGCCCAAGTGAGACCAGAGATTCAGACTGAACCTGAGGAAATCTAGACCTGCTTCATATTTCGGGGTTAAATTAAGTATTGCAGGATAGGCAAGACAGCAGGGACTGTGACTGACCAGTGAGTCACATACGTGGTCTTGGTCCCAGTTTCAATTCAAGTCCCAAAAACTACATCGCGTATTTTGTCCAGTATTTCAAAACGTATATATGATCAACTTTTACATGTTTTCAGGTGATCATCTCGTGGAGATCCGGTTAGAACTAGTCATCAGCAAGCCATGCTTGTCGTATGTGGCGACTAACGTGATCGGATGATCAGGCTCTCTCACAGGTTGATACCAGTCATAGTATCCCAATTACGCAGATCGATGCTCGTGCTGTTGATCACCGGATTCTCAGGTCCAGACTTGATTATTTACAGACCGCCGCCATATAGCTGTAATATTGCTGAGTGCGACGTAAAACTAAACTCACTCCCTCCTAGTGTTAACAAACCGCGGCCATACAGCTGGATTATAGCTGGGCGCGGAGCGCAACAAACCCCAAAATAATCAGATGAACATTTTTACTACTGAAAAGTTGT
This sequence comes from Haliotis asinina, assembly GCF_037392515.1. Lineage (NCBI taxonomy): Eukaryota > Metazoa > Mollusca > Gastropoda > Lepetellida > Haliotidae > Haliotis > Haliotis asinina. Next base: position 61,806,964 of record NC_090283.1, read on the forward strand.
GAATGTACGTTCCTAACGATTGGTTCACCTTATGTCACAGTAATTCTTAATTTTCCTTTGTATACTTCCAGTGACATCCTTACGATGGAGACCGCAACCGACCAGTATTACATCATAGGGAACGACACCGTTAACACAACCCTCAGGAGCCCACCATGGCAATCAACGTCCTTGTGGAGCAACGGGAACGACTCCGGCAACACGTCCACTGCTGTCGGCATGAACAGCACGCAAAACCCAAGTATAGCCATCCAGATACTATACCGTATACACCTAGGAGCTATTCCTGCTACAGCGATCGTTGGTACCATTGGCAACCTTCTGGCGTTCTTCACTTTCATCAGTAAACCTCTCCGACGTACTTCTTGCAGCCTTTACCTCGCTGCAAGATCGATGTCTGATACAGGCTTCCTTCTGTCTCTCCTCGCAACCTGGATCGGAGACGCCACGACCTTCCAGCTATATCATCGCGATGGAATATGTCAAATTGTCCTTTTTCTCACCTATTTCTGTGGATTTCTATCTGTGTGGTTGGTTGTTCTTATTACAGTGGAGAACTACATTCGTATATGTCATCCTTTCACTGTGGCACGGTTCTGCACAGTTCAGAAAGCAAAAGGTTTCATATTAGCTTTGTGTATCATTGGTGTAATCTTGTATCACTTCCCGCTATGGCTTAGTGCCGTCATGGAATTTCCTGGAGGAAAGAGGTACTGCAACTATATACAGAAATACATCACCATCACTAGAGTGTTTACCTTCGGGGACATGCTCTTGACTCTGGTGATTCCGTCGATTGCTATTATTCTTCTGATGGTAGGTATCACCTACAGTTTAATCACGTCATTAAAACGACAAAAACGACTAAAACAAAACAGCGAAAGAGTCAAGAGCCAGCGGTCAAATGGGAAGAAGGCCGGAGGCTCATCTCCTCAAGCTAAAGTTACCAAGATGTTGTTCGCCGTATCTTTTATATTCCTAGTTTTAAATCTTCCCAGCCATGCTGTTAGACTCCGGGTCTTGATTTTGACTTACGAGGGGGAACCCCAGAAACCCAACCTTGATCAGATGCTTCAAGTTATTTTTCAAATCCTTTACTATCTCAGTTTTGCAGTCAACCTGGGAGTATATTTAGCTTGTGGGGATAATTTCAGGAAGGTATTTTTGGACAAGTATGTGTCGTGTGTGCTCCGTTCCAAATACATGAGAAGGAAGAGCGAGGTGTCACATACCTCCTTCACGAACATTCGATTGGAGGCAGCCGAGCCAATGAAAGAAGAGGAGACGTCATTAATTACATGACTAGGGTGCATCTAGATAAAGCTGGATATAAAATGGCGTCCATTACTGATCAGCTGAATTCTAGCATGCATTTAGTGACAACGGATTTCTTTGACGACCTACCAAATGTAGGCAAATTTGATTGTTGTATATGTATTTGAATGTTTGAAAACACCCTGAACATGGCATTAAATACGTTTCGTAAGTTACACAATGTACATGGCCTATGTGATGTGATTTTATATTCCTTTTCTACATAAAAATACTTTTATAGGGACTTTTAAGGGCTATTTTCCCTATATATGGTTCCCACATTTATATATAATATCTATATATGATACCCCTCAAAAAGACATTTCTGAAATGTATACTATCGTCCTAGGAAACATTTAAGAACGGATATGGTCAATGCACTCAATGTCACGAGTACATCTGTGAAGCGACAGAAACGTTTTTATTTAAAGCTAAACACTTATCGGAACCAGCACACATATTTTATGTGTTTCGTTTAAGAAAATACCGGTGTTACCCATTACTTATATCGTAAATAATCATGCGATTAGGACCTCCAGTCACTTCAGTTTGGGCATATTGTACATGCAGACAGTGTCCACTGAATGTAATTACCTGTAACAAGGAGGGCTGTAACCATCTTCCTATATATTACGTCCATGTTATATTTGCTCAGTGTGTGTTATCTGCCCAATGTTCCCCCAGCTCGTGGTCATCTCACAGTGTATGCCTTCATGCCAAACATATGTTCACACATTAGCATGCATGGATTAAACTTGGGGATGTGTCACTGTGTGACATTCAGTTTTAGGGAAGGATTTGATGAGGAGGCCCAGAAAGCTCACGTGACCGGAAGCTTTAATTGACCCCTACACGGACCACGTGACTTTGTGGACCTTCTTGAAGCCTTTCTCCTGCTCGAGCATCTACAAACATACCCCGCGTTGCTAGGTTACGACGACCAGGGATCGTAATCATTCTTTTTCTAATTTCGATGTATCATATGTGCAAATATGTCCCGATTTGATAAATATTTTACCGTAACTAACAAGAAACCGGCAACCTCATTCAAACATTACATATTACACTTCGATCAACTTAGAAACGTTATTTGTTACTTGTTAAAGCTGTGCTTGTTCTATTCATTGCAATAAAACATTCTCGCTTATTTGTCGCTTGGTTGTCATATTTACACTCAAACCATGTCGCTATGTAAGAGTGATATATATCTTCTCAACATCTGGAATACATAACCAGCTGTTGACAGAGGGGTTAATTAACACCTTACATATTTCTCTCAACAAATGATATACCGCCAGGAACAGCTTATATAACTAACTCCAGCTCATGACAGATGTGTCAACAATCACTATATCTACTGTTATGCCGCCATTTGATATATGTGACCACGACCATGTCATACTTAGAGTACCGCTCCATAACAGATGTGTCATGTGTTTCTCTCATGATAGATGTGTTCATTACCCAAACATACTAAGAGCATAGAAGAGAAAATTTTGACTAAAATTTATAAATTGATATCTAACTTTAAGATTACTTTATAAAAAAACCAACAGCATGGAATGAACCTTTGATTAATACGCCTTTTTGTAAAACGTCAGATCAAACCTTTACAGACAAATACTCACTTTTAAGGTTTCAGTTGTTGTCAGCAGAAAAAATCATTACAGTCCGTACACCCAAACCCGACTATTAGCATCCCAGAATCTCCATCTATTTGTCACTCCTAGAGTAATACGCTCATCATTCTGACACACAGCCGCCAGTTTCTGGAACAACATGCCTACTCACACCAAGGATGCTGAATCTTTGGACTCTTTTAAATCTTCTTTAATCAAAGACCTACTTTTTCCTTCTTGCCTGTTATAAAACTGTCTATGTTCAGTTGTCTGTCTTTTGTCTGCTGTATAGTCTTAACTATGTTCTACGTCACTGTAGCGGGTATGAGTACCTGGCTGTATAAATACTCATATTATTATTACCAATTACCGGGTCGTCAGCGTGACTTGCCTACATCCCATCGTGCCGTTGCATGTATGGATGAATAAAGGTAAAAACCAGAGGTCAGTCATACATGCCTGTTTCCTTTTGTTACTTTAGTTCGGGCAAGTGGCATGCAAATATCGTTTACTGTACAGCTGTGTCGTTAACTGTTGATCGAGTTGCGATGTTGGATTGTGATCTCTTCAATACACTTTACTATATGCATTTATTTATTGTCTCCGCAAAATAGATTGATATTTATTTATAGTTAAGGTTGACAGGAATTTACTAAAACGTGTTTATGTGTCTGTATAAAGAGGGCCAGCAAGTGATGGCAAACAGCAAGTGATGGCAGTGGTGAAATCCGGGACATACATATGAGCTTGTTCACCTTTGAGTCATTGGGTTAATGATTTTTCTGAATTGGTGATAATATTCGAATACGTGTTGATATTTAGCTGTATTTTGAACAGAACCATCATTTGAGACACTTAGGAGACTGAAAACGAGTGTAGTCATTTGTACTACATATAAGTGACATGGAAACCTGTGATCATGCACCTGGTATTCTTGCTCCTATTCGCAGTCTAGGAGGCTGGATCTTGTCGGTGCAAAATATCCTTCTAAAATTGTACAAATATTTATACAAAGACATATAATGATATATATTATAGCTTAAATGGATAGAATTATCATGAAAACGACCGCTCGTTATCAGAAATGAGCGGTCCACTGTAACTTGATAACGCCCGTACAATGCTTGACGACGGGCCATTATCAAGCCCGTTGTTAGGTGACGTCATAAGTAGCTCAGCTGTTGAAGTTCAATCACCTTCGGCTCGAATCAACTTGGGTTCATTATTGACCATATATCTGGCTCACATTCGTCACATGTGCCTGTGCCGTATTGCACTTTCCTGCCTGTGCCAGCCATAACAATTGTACCATAAATGACAACATACAGCAATGAAAATATCAACTTGAAGTCTAACGTTGTTCGTCGGGCAGTTCTGCAAATGATAATGCCCTAAAAATACTCAAGATTTTGATGACACATTACAGTTTCATGGATAATAGGAGACCCGTGAAGGTCCGGGGTAGAATAGGCCCATGCTTGCTATAAAAAGCGACTATGCTTGTCGTAAGAGGCGACTAACGGGATCGAGTGGTCAGACTCGCTAACTTGGTTGACACATTTCCCCATTTGCGCAGATCGATGCTCATGATGTTGATCACTGGCTTGTCTGGTCCAGACACGGTATTATTTACAGACCGCCGCCATATAGCTGGAATATTGGAGTGTGGCGTAAACCTCAACTCACTCACTTCATGGGTAACTGGAAACCTGTCATCATACATTTGATATTCGTGCTCCTAGTCGCAATGGCAGAGGCTGGAACTTGTCGCCACGAAATATCTCGCGTCCTTCTAATATACAGTGGAAGCCGACAAAACCGGCATCTGTCCAATCCGGTAAGTTGTCTACATCAGCATAAAATCCCGTCCGTGGCATGTACATTTAATGTCATCTCTACAATCAGGCAAGTTGTCTAAACCGGGTTATTTCTTCAGTCCCGACCTGTGCCGGTTTAGACAGCTTCCACTGTATATGATATATAACGTTCCTCCAAAGTTTGATAATGCATTACAGGTTCACGTTGATGTTGTTAAGGGTTGTGTATTTCATGGATAATCGGATCGATGCCCGCCTTCTAAATCATCAACGGGACTCAGTGACGTCTCTGTGCCGGATACCACTATCGTTGCTACAGCTTTATCCTGTTCCTGGTAATGAATTTCATGGGTAATATTAACGACGTTGACGAATCGAGGCCCTTCCAAGATACGTTGTAATGAAACAAAGATGTCTCGATCATTACGTCAACCTATGAATGCTACAAGAGAACTGGCGTCGTTAGTATACAGGGCGGTATTGATAGTATTTCTGCTCTTCTGACATTTCAGTGAATATTTGCTCTGTAATCCATTTACATACTGTAATCGGTATGATTCTCTCGAGGGTAATTCGGTCTGACTTACACCTTTTGTAGCAGTGTCGCCCGAGCCCTGAGGCGACCGATGACACTGCCACGTGAAAGCGAGCGTCAGGCCGTATTACACGAGGGAGACGTTTACAACGTATTTATCTTACCGCTGTGATGAGTGAGTGAGTGAGTGAGTGTAGTTTTACCCGCACTCAACAATATTCCAGCTATATGGCCGCGGTCAGTACATAATCGAATCTGGACCAGACAATCAAGTGATCAGTAGCATGAAAACGTCCCTGAAGTAAAAATTGAAATATATCGGCTTATTTTGCGGTTATAACGAAAAATCAATAGGAACACATCCCCCGAACTCATGCCCACGTCACACCGAAAGGAAACTCACGTGGACCATGTTGTAAACGTGAAAATCGCTTTTATTATTTTATTATTTTATTTTTTTACATGCTTCTGCAGTAACATACCATCATGAAATTACAGTATAAAAATGATGCTCGACTGTTCTCATTCATCACTTCCCTACGCTGGACACGAAGAACATGCCTCGACTAACAGGAGAACAGAGAGAAAGAGCTATTGGGATGCTGCAGATGGGTGCATCGCACAGTCATGTAGCCAGAGTCAAAACGATCGCTAGACTGATGACACGCTTCCGAACAACCGGCCGGACTGCAGACAGGCCGAGGACAGGAAGACCACCCGTCTTCACCCCTCGGGAAGGATGCTTCACTTGCGCAACAGATTCGTGACTGTGACGTCATCATCAGCAACCAGCCTTGGCCATGCGATCAGTAGAAGGATTGTATCCAGACGACTCCGCCGATTCGGTATCAGGGCCTACAGACCATTCCGGGGATGACGTTAACGCTGCAACATCGACGTCGTCGACTTCCTTGGCCAAGGACAGTTCGGCAGTGGCAGCAGCGGTACTGGCGCAGAGTCCTGTTTAGTGACGAGAGCCGTTTCCAGATGAACCAAGCTGATGGTCGTGTTCGTGTACACAGACGTCAGAACGAACTTACAGCACGTTGTTGTGTTCAGGACGTCGAGCCGTTTGGCGGCGGTCGTGTGATGGTGTGGGTCGGAATTTGTGGCGACAGAAAGACTGAGTTTGTGGTTATAGAGGGGAACCTGACAGCCCGTCGATATACTGATGATGTTTTACGACCCGTTATGCTGCTGTTTTACCCGGAACTTCCTGAACACCAACAACGTAAACGTTTTGCCTTGGCCAGCAAGATCCCGCTACTTATCGCCTATAGAGCATCTTTGGGATCATCTCGGCCTCAGATTAAACAACGTCAACACCCTCCCACTGACAAGAAATGCTTTGGCACAAGCTCTGCAGGAGGAATGGCGTCACATTCCAAGTCACGTCATCAGACGACTAGTGCACTCTGTACGACGTCGTGTGGCAGCAGGTATCGCCTCAAGAGGTGGACACACTCGTTACTGAGGATTTTGACACCCTGACACACCCTGTTGGTACTGATGTGCATGTGCCGTTGTGATCGACAACCGGACATTTGAACCTTATGTGAAAAACGCCATAAAAAGTCTACTTAAAGCAGATTGTTTCTATTGTTACTGTAATGACAGTGTACATAACATGTTCAAAAATTATATAAACCATTTCAACATTAAATGGCATGTGTCTCTCTCATTTTATAACAAAAATTATCGGGGACGTTTCTTTTGCCCGTCAGTTTATTTGAAGATCAATAAGCTCGGTGCCGACTAAATGACATGTAAATAAAAAGGTTTCTGTCTCTCGACTGAATTTTTAAAATCAGTGAAAACATTTTGTGACATGATTAAAACTGCTATTAAAATAAAAAAATGATAAGCATCTTAATTGTTTGTGCAAACGATTCAGTGTCAGAAATAATATAAACAAGGTCATCAATATTCCCCGCAACGACACGATATTGTTCATGAATATTTTTGCTAATTATCATTATTACAGTATGTCAGTGTTTTCGGTATGCATATGGCAGGCAGGAAGGAGAGTATTGTAAAGACCACAACCACCAAATTCAGTCGAGGTCGAACCTGTCACCATGAAAACGCAAATCATATTTAATTCAGATACGTTTGGTGAAGACAAACTAAAGTTCTGCACCGGAAAAGAGCACAACCACCATTTTCAGTCACAGTTCATGGAAACAAACAAAACAAAACAAAATAAAAAACAAAAACAAAAAAAAACAAACCAAAAAACAATACCAAATAAAAAACCAAACAAATAATAATGAAAAATAAAAATATATATAGAAAGAAATTAGAGAATAAATAAACAAACAAAAAACAAAAAACAAAAACAAAACAACGACATAACTCCCCCCAAGACCTGCCCCGGACATCCTCCTCATCAGTCATAGTCACAGCCGAAGTCATGTTTCCATAGAGACCGCAAAAATACTTCATATCTGGGTCGAACCCCCAAAGTGCACATTTTGGGGATCAAGGTTGACATGTGTTCCAGGTTTGGTTGTTAACACGAATAGTTTAGGAGATACGCTTCGGATGGTGTATTGCGGACGCACGGAACCTGTTTCCCAGCTGTAAATGTCGGTAGAATAATTGTGTACATAGTGAACTCAAAACAGCTAATCGATTATAGTTTGCGAACTCTGCATACGTCATATTCTGACGTCATACGATCGTCATACGATACAGCTTCACTGCGGAGAGTTTGACGGTAACCGTGGTAGCTGGTAATATTTCTTTCACTTGTCACCGACCTGCAAATAAAATTCAAGTAAGTAAAATTTCAAACGAATTACCATCGAAATGAAATGGAATTCAGTGTAAGTCAGGGTCATTGTTATGTTTAAACCTACACCGAAACGTTAAGTCCTTAAAACCAGTCAATTGTTCATCGAACTTTGACTTTGTCAGTATTCCAACTTCTAAATGTATCTGCAAGCAAGACAAAACCAGTGAATTGTTCATCGAACTTTGACTTTGTCAGTATTCCAACTTCTAAATGTATCTGCAAGCAAGACATTTATCAGTAGGTGGAATTGTGTGATTTGATGTACAGTGTAGTCCCATGTTGATAAGATAACTCTTATCTGACTGCCTGCTTGTTCCAGGGGCCACCGTCTGAGAAAACGAATCTTCTAAAAGAATCCTACAATCACATTTATTATGAAAGCCGACATTAAACAACATCAATCCCCCAGCCACATCAGTCTCTGTCTTCGGGTAATGATGTCCTGTCCCCTCTGTAATCCTCAGTGTTAACCGACTGTCAAGTATGTAGTTTATCGCTCGGCAGACAGGGCAGTCTTGGTCAAGGATCTTGCAATATGACCACAGACATCACAAGCCCCAGATATCATTTGTCTCGCCAGGTTCCATAAATACCAAATGATGGACTGGAATTAAAGGTTTGCCAGTAGTGCCGAGAACCATGATATCCTGTTGTGATATATGTAATTGCTAGTGGTAGTTCAGAGGGTTCCAATATATTCGATGAATAGACACTTACACATGCTTCGCCTGTTTTGACGCCAAAGTGGTCATCTGATTTGAACATCCACAATTGGAAGGGGGTGAAGTTTTGAGGAGCAGTCATCAGTCGATATGCTGGAGCGTTGCCAGAAAACATTATCTGGACATTATCATCCGATGTGTCCCTGTAAACGCTCCCGGTTACGTCCAATGTCCAGCTAACCGTAAAAAAGATATATATATTATGTAGAGTTAGACAAAATACGTACCTTGGGTCTGTTCCGAGTATTTGGCAAAATGTGATCACAACGACCAACGTATTTGAACATCTGCAACAGCGACAGGCAACACTAGTTGATAAAACTCCAGCACATTGGTCACTGGCTACCTGTGGCAACACACGTACTTGACACTGAAGTACTCAGCTAAACTACCATCGATCAACAACGTTTTACAACATTCACAAGCTTGCTTGTTTACGAACTCGTTGTGTCATTGTGTCATATTATGACGTCATAAAATTGTCAGCTATACAGCTTCACGGCGAGTTTGGCGATTACTGTGGTAGCTGGTAATATTTTGTCCAGTTGTCACCCTCCTGAGAGGGGTGACACGGAAACGTGTTAAAGCGTCATTGACCAATGAAATTAAAATATTTTAACATGACGGTAAGACAAACGTTCATGTTTACATGAAGGAAAAAATATAATATATATAAATACGATAAATAAAATTCCAATGATTAATATTTCAAACGAATTGCAAACGAAATTAAGTGGAATTCAGTGTACGTCGGGGCCATTACTATGCTTAAACTTACACCGAAATGCTGATGCCTTTTTAACGAGTGAATTGTTCATCAAGCTGTAACTTCACCAGTATTCCAGCGTCTAAACGTCTCTTCAAGCAAGACATTTATCAGTAATTATAAATCAAAAGTCACTATGTTCTGTAATCTGATTGGTTGAAAAACATGATCAAATGATATTCCCGAAAACTGCAAGACCATTCGCTGCGTATTGACACTCAGAAATATCGCAAACAGTTCTTTTTTGTTGTGTCATCAACAGTTGCGACGTCATTCAAATCATATTTGACGTAAATTCAGATTGACGTCATAAATGAGCAGCTCCAGATGCTACCATCCAGTTGAAACGGCCAGTTGATGACACGACACTTCTGTACCCGTACTCGAGCTAAAAGAATGCAGACAGTAAAACCGTTTGTTTTGGTTTGGTGTTTTTTGTTGTTTTTTTTTGTTTTTTGTTGTTGTTGTTTTGTTTTTTTTATTTTATTTTTTTGGGCTTAAGATCGTCCTGTCTGGAAAGCAGTCACAAACAACAGTGTAAAACAGTCAGAAGAGACCAGGATTGAAGAGTGCATGAAGAAACGTACACTTCGCAAGGCAAACGAGGCAACTATCTCTACAACTTCAACAACAACAACTTTAAAAACAGATCTCATGTGCTCTAGATTTGGGAAATACTTCCGCGCCCGGATCAAAACAATTGAGTGAGTAAGTTAAGACTTTACGTCATATTTTAAGTTATATCCTGACTATATATATATATATATATATATATATATATATATATATATATATATATATATATATATATATATATATATATATATATATATATATATATATATATATATTTTAATAATAGTTGTAGATAAAGTAAAAAATCCTGTCAACGAAAGACAGTAAAACAACTAGACTATCACAGACAGATGTTTTAAAATAATTTAGAACATTGTGACTGATCTATATATAATACGACAGCGAGCATGACCACCCGACCCCTTTAGTCGCGTCTTACGACAATCATAGCACCCTTTTGTGGCAAGATTGAGGTGCTGAAGATTATTCTAGATCTCACAATATTAGGTAGGCGCACCCCGTTTTGACATTTGTTATATGACCAAACTTGGGTGGAATTGAAGTGAGCATCCCCACTTTCTCAATAGTGTGCCCCGCCCCTTTCTCGAAAAGCTGAATCCACTCCTGAATCATTAATAAAGCCATATCCCCATTTTATAGGGTCGGTGGGGTAGCCCAGTGGTTAAGCGTTCGCTCTTCATGCTGAAGACGAGGGTTCGATTCCCTACATGGGTACAACGTGTGAAGCCCATTTCTGGTGTCCCCCACGATGATATTGCTTACATAAGACCTATTTGAAAGCTTTACTGAGGCATTGAAAGCTGTTAGCTTGTTCGAACAACCTCTGAACAAGAGTGGCATGGCGCCGTTTGAAATCTTGCTAAGCTGAGCATGTTCGCTTGTACATCAAAAGTTGTGAAATGTGAAAATCAAAGACTGGATCTGTTGCAGTATTGCCTGACATGAATGGGAAGCTGACTATTGAAATTGCCTCTTTCGTCATACAGTGGTGTGTTTTTTCCTAGTTGCTCTGACCCATTATGTAAAGATCTAAATGTGAAATAGTTGAGGCGGTCTCACTTGCCTCCTTAATTTCAAGCTCCGATGGGTAAATCTGTGGAAGGGAATTGGTAATATGATAGTTATTGATCGATATCAGATCATGCTGTATCTGTGTCGCCTATGCATGTTTAAAACCATGCCTTCGACTTTGTAGACGCGGAACCCATGTCCGTTAAATGTGTGGACAATGGTCGCCCAAAGGGAAAATACATTTTCTACATCTCCTGTGTCCACATTCAACATCAAACCTGTGAAGACGTGGGACCAGGACGGTCACTACCGCTGCTACTTTTAACCATACTAAATTCTTTAGCATATTACTGAAGTATAGCAGTCAACGTGTCAGGTGTTTTAAAGGGATAGTGTCTACAAAAAACTCCGTAACTGTTTCTTGAGACACAATATATGCATCAGCTTTCAGGGGGAAGCTATTTGCAACTTTGCACTGATTAACTACACTCACACTGATTATTTCCTTCTCTCAAAAGATACATTCAAATTAAATGAGATAGGGAAGTGGACCGACTTGGTGCCTAGTTGAACAATAGAGTCAGACATTGATTGAATCGGACATGTCCGCTGAGATTACAAAAGAGGGCTACAATACTGACACCATTATTGGCAAAGCAATGATCTGTATGGTCAGCGGCTATTCGTCCATTCAGCGAAGGAATACCATAGGTATAGCAGAGATCAAAAAGTGGTTTCCTATACTCACCACAATAAGTGTATCTCTCGACTTTCTCGACACTTTTGTAGTTCATGCCAGGTAAATGGGAACACAATCCCTGTCATCACTGCATATTATACAATCAGTCAAAATACAATCAGTTCGAGCGTTACAATCACCAATGAGTATAATTTCAGCATCAGGAAGTCACCAAGTATTTCTGTTGACCTTTGTTCTTACAAATCCGTCACAACAGAGGTGTTGCTAAATTAATAACTCCCACAAAACGTAACAGAACATCCTTTCTGAGGGCAAAGCAAGAGGATGCTAAAGCAAGGACGATGCGGTTCCTGAAATGGGTTTTAACCTGCTTCAGTAACACAATAATACACATTCGTTTCAAGACCGCGATGTCGTTTTTGTGTTACAGCGTGGTCACGATATCTCATAATTATACTATTTGCAAATTATTTTTTTCAAACGACTTTTCAGTATCGTTGTTTGGACACTTGTTTCCAGAATTCCATAAGGGCAAATAGATCGTATCATTCACAAAGTGTAACTCGCTCAAATTTTAAAAAATTATTACTCAAACATTGCACATTCCATGACATCATTAATACATTGTCACATGGGTCCTAGTCACCTACCTTCGTCCCGAGTTCAGTGTAAGATAAATCGTCTAACAGGCAACGGGGGTGTATGTGCAAGGTATGTTTTGCTGAAACGCACTGTATAGACTGTATCTAGTCTTCTGTCAACACCTTTTGATCAAATATAATTTTGTCATAAAATAGACAACACCTTTCATCATTCACAACAGCTTCATCCATAATCACTTGGACGAACGGTACGTGACAAATCCTCATATACTCACAACTCGTTTGTGTGAATAGTATGTGTTGTATGAACATGTTTCAAGATGTAAAGCACAGTCTTTGCTTAAAGGCACATGTCTTTTCACCCAGCACCATTTCCATGGTGTCAGCATATCCGGTGTCACATTGTCGGCGACATTTATGTGTGGTGACGTGTGCATAGCGCTCGGGTTACGTGTCTCCCATTTTGGTTTAGGGAGGTGTGTGTGCATGTGTGTGTGTGCGTGCGTGGGGTCATCATTTTGTATACACTGATATTGTCTGCGGCGATGTACAAATAACATACATGCAAACAAATAGCCCTAAGTTTCTGTTGAATAGTGTCTCCAAGTACGAGAATTCACAAGCATGGCTAAGCTGATCGTTATTCATCTCTGATTTACGGGTCAGACACAGACAAAAGGTAACACGAAAGGTTACGAAAGATAAATCGTTGAGGTGAGTTTTATTTCTTTCCCTATTTTACATGAATCGACATTGCAGAACTGTTGCAGTATAGTACACTTACGGACACATCTATTACTTTGGCGAGACGAGCAAAAGAAACAGCTGGCAAGCTCTTTGAGTTACATTATTGCGAACAGCAATATCTTTCTATTATATGATTATAAATATTGTGACGGTACTGTGTGGCATTTTAAAACTAATAACGCCAACAAAAAACAACATGGAATCATTTGTAATAACACTGATCACGTGCACAGTCTTTCAAACTGTCGCTTTCTTATGTGCCTATAATATAATAGGTTTGTTTTTGTATGCAGTGAGGAAATTTCATGGATGCAAAAAATGGTAAACTATGAAAGATATTTCCCATGGTGATGTTTTTTTTCAAATCCTCCGACATGGCTGTTTGAAATTGGATATGAATATATTTATATTGCAGCCACGGTCTCGCAATTCCCAGTGATGACACTAGGTATCAATTTTATATGAATCTTGTGGACAAAACCTCCTTTACAGCAATCGTTTTAATCGTTTTAATCCGTTTCCGTTACTACAAAGAGGTGGCGAGGTGGTGGCGTAGACTAGTGGTTAAAGCGTTGGCTTTTCACGCCAAAATACACGGGTTCGATCCTGGGTATAATAAGTGAAGCCCATTTCTGGAGTCCCCCGCCGTGATATTACCGTTGTATTGCCAAAAGCGGCATAAAACGAAACGCACTCACTACTTCTAGCAATGTTGTTGCTGCTACTACAACAGGAACTATTACCCCCAGCTCTACGACCGCTACCGCTACCGCTACTGCTACTGCTACTGCAAGTGCAGCTTATACTTCTAGTGTTCTTAGTGAATAATTCCTACTGCCAACACTTACACGATAGTATACTATCAGCGTTGTCGACCGATGGTTGTCCTGTTCATTTAATGCCAACACTTATACTACAGTATACTACCAGCGTTGTCGACCGATGGTTGTCCTGTTAGTTTAATGCCAACACTTATACTACAGTATACTACCAGCGTTGTCGACCGATGGTTGTCCTGTTCATTTAATGCCAACACTTATACTACAGTATACTACCAGCGTTGTCGACCGATGGTTGTCCTGTTCATTTAATGCCAACACTTATACTACAGTATACTACCAGCGTTGTCGACCGATGGTTGTCCTGTTCATTTAATGCCAACACTTATACTACAGTATACTACCAGCGTTGTCGACCGATGGTTGTCCTGTTCATTTAATGCCAACACTTATACTACAGTATACTACCAGCGTTGTCGACCGATGGTTGTCCTGTTGGTTTAATGCCAACACTTATACTACAGTATACTACCAGCGTTGTCGACCGATGGTTGTCCTGTTGGTTTAATGCCAACACTTATACTACAGTATACTACCAGCGTTGTCGACCGATGGTTGTCCTGTTCATTTAATGCCAACACTTATACTACAGTATACTACCAGCGTTGTCGGCCGATGGTTGTCCTGTTCATTTAATGCCAACACTTATACTACAGTATACTACCAGCGTTGTCGACCGATGGTTGTCCTGTTGGTTTAATGCCAACACTTATACTGCAGTATACTACCAGCGTTGTCGGCCGATGGTTGTCCTGTTCATTTAATGCCAACACTTATACTACAGTATACTACCAGCGTTGTCGACCGATGGTTGTCCTGTTCATTTAATGCCAACACTTATACTACAGTATACTACCAGCGTTGTCGACCGATGGTTGTCCTGTTCATTTAATGCCAACACTTATACTACAGTATACTACCAGCGTTGTCGACCGATGGTTGTCCTGTTCATTTAATGCCAACACTTATACTACAGTATACTACCAGCGTTGTCGACCGATGGTTGTCCTGTTCATTTAATGCCAACACTTATACTACAGTATACTACCAGCGTTGTCGACCGATGGTTGTCCTATTCATTTAATGCCAACACTTACACTACAGTATACTACCAGCGTTGTCGGCCGATGGTTGTCCTGTTCATTTAATGCCAACACTTATACCACAGTATACTACCAGCGTTGTCGACCGATGGTTGTCCTGTTGGTTTAATGCCAACACTTATACTACAGTATACTACCAGCGTTGTCGGCCGATGGTTGTCCTGTTCGTTTAATGCCAACACTTATACTACAGTATACTACCAGCGTTGTCGGCCGATGGTTGTCCTGTTGGTTTAATGCCAACACTTATACTACAGTATACTACCAGCGTTGTCGGCCGATGGTTGTCCTGTTGGTTTAATGCCAACACTTATACTACAGTATACTACCAGCGTTGTCGACCGATGGTTGTCCTGTTGGTTTAATGCCAACACTTATACTACAGTATACTACCAGCGTTGTCGGCCGATGGTTGTCCTGTTGGTTTAATGCCAACACTTATACTACAGTATACTACCAGCGTTGTCGACCGATGGTTGTCCTGTTGGTTTAATGCCAACACTTATACTACAGTATACTACCAGCGTTGTCGACCGATGGTTGTCCTGTTCGTTTAATGCCAACACTTATACTACAGTATACTACCAGCGTTGTCGACCGATGGTTGTCCTGTTGGTTTAATGCCAACACTTATACTACAGTATACTACCAGCGTTGTCGGCCGATGGTTGTCCTGTTGGTTTAATGCCAACACTTATACTACAGTATACTACCAGCGTTGTCGACCGATGGTTGTCCTGTTCATTTAATGCCAACACTTATACTACAGTATACTACCAGCGTTGTCGACCGATGGTTGTCCTGTTCATTTAATGCCAACACTTATACTACAGTATACTACCAGCGTTGTCGACCGATGGTTGTCCTGTTGGTTTAATGCCAACACTTATACTACAGTATACTACCAGCGTTGTCGGCCGATGGTTGTCCTGTTCATTTAATGCCAACACTTATACTACAGTATACTACCAGCGTTGTCGACCGATGGTTGTCCTGTTGGTTTAATGCCAACACTTATACTACAGTATACTACCAGCGTTGTCGGCCGATGGTTGTCCTGTTCATTTAATGCCAACACTTATACTACAGTATACTACCAGCGTTGTCGACCGATGGTTGTCCTGTTCATTTAATGCCAACACTTATACTACAGTATACTACCAGCGTTGTCGACCGATGGTTGTCCTGTTCATTTAATGCCAACACTTATACTACAGTATACTACCAGCGTTGTCGGCCGATGGTTGTCCTGTTCATTTAATGCCAACACTTATACTACAGTATACTACCAGCGTTGTCGACCGATGGTTGTCCTGTTGGTTTAATGCCAACACTTATACTACAGTATACTACCAGCGTTGTCGGCCGATGGTTGTCCTGTTCATTTAATGCCAACACTTATACTACAGTATACTACCAGCGTTGTCCACCGATGGTTGTCCTGTTGGTTTAATGCCAACACTTATACTACAGTATACTACCAGCGTTGTCGGCCGATGGTTGTCCTGTTCATTTAATGCCAACACTTATACTACAGTATACTACCAGCGTTGTCGGCCGATAGTTGTCCTGTTGGTTTAATGCCAACACTTATACTACAGTATACTACCAGCGTTGTCGGCCGATAGTTGTCCTGTTGGTTTAATGCCAGAACACCACACTGAAGTCTGAGCATGATAGGAAGTGATGTCCTAAAGAAATCATATACACTCTTGTCATTCAGAATATACTTAGTATTGTTTACATAGACTACCCATGACAACTTAACTTCTCATGAGTAAGTGAGTGAGTTTAGTTTTACGCCGCAGTCAGCACTATTCAAGCTATATGGCGACAGTCGGTAAATAATCGAATCTGGACAAATAATTCAGTAATCAACAACATTCGGTCTAGGCAATTGGGATACGATGACATGAGTCAACTAAGTCAGCGAACCTAACCACCCGATCACGTTGGGTTACTGAAGATCAGTTCTAACCTGGATCTTCACGTGTCTGACTTCTCAAGACACGCTGCAATAACCTGTTCATATGCACGCGGTCTATCAACATTACACCCATTGCGTCTTCACAGCGAATCATCCAGATGGAGTAGGTCTGTGATTGCAAGGAGTACAGGAAGTCAAGAGCATTTAGGCAGCGTGATGAACTTGAATAAGATCCATAACCTCGGGGCACTTGTACACCAGGTCATAAAGAAGGGTGACAGGACTTGTGATATGTTATATCTCTATATATTCTGAAGCAACAGCTCAGTACCTCTCAGCCATCATTTCCAGACCTCTGCTTGAGCAGAGTCATTGTCGCGGTTCGGACTATCACGAGTGTGTGTTAATAAGTCAATTACATAACGACAATAAATATGATGAAATTCGCAAAAGGTGAGCGGATCTTGACTATTACGTCACAGATCTCTAATGGTGCAGAGTTCATTTTTCTCTTGTCTCGATAAGATACACATGAAAAGATAAGTACTCTTGTCTACAGCATTAGTTACAAGTCTCCTAAGCTTGCTTTTTCCTTGAATACTAGGTTTATTAGATCTCAATGGCAAAGTCTATCCCTGAAAAGTATACAGTATGTAATGTACTATGTATAATCAATGATTGCACTGGTTTAGCGGAAGTCAAGCTATGAACTCATTGACCTTTCAGGCGACGATACACTCTGTTTTGTGAATGAACTTAACCTCAAACATGAACAGTGGAATACTAAACTTAACATTGGCGTCTAACTTAAGATTAAAATAAAATACATACGATATATCTATGTCCACCTCCACAAATGTAACAATACGACACAGGTGCTATTTTAAATTGTAATTTCTAATTGAATTTTCTTGTCTCTTTGATGTAGGATTCAAACAAGACTTCTGCCAAACAGACCTGTCTTCTGTAAAACCTGAGCACTCAATTAACTGTGCTAGTGAAATTAAATCCAATCGACAACCCAGATGAGTAATAAAACTTATAACTCAGAAATAACCTGCATGTCAGTGAATCATTCGAGCGTTCAACCTGCTGCAGTTTGACAGTAAAAGTGCGATTAGATCTGGCAGGTTTGAGATTAAGCACACATATCCTGATTGATGTCTTAGCCTGGGTTTAAAAATAGATATTATATTTTCAACTGCAATGTTGAGTATTCACATAAAAGTAACGCTCAGTGTGTTATTATGTTACTATCAGGTTACGTTTTAGTGCGATACCATGTTTTTATCACAGAGAGGAAGGGTTACAATATGGTGTATGACGAAATGAAACGCGCCACTGATTTCCTGCACCTGACTCCACATATTCCCTTTTTTTACCCAAAACACCAGATTTCAGATTTCTTTGTTCACTAATACAGGCAATGCTTACATTGTTATGAGAGTGTGTTTTCTGTAATTTGTATTATCACTGATCAGGTGATAGTTATCACTGGGTCACAATGTCTAGAGTCTTGTCTGTGAATTGTGGGTCACAATTACACTCGGAATTATTCTGGAGTGCCTCTACCTATCATCGACTGTCAACAACATCAGACCTACAACCTACATCCAAGATTGACGCTCCGTGCGTGACTGCTCTGTGTAAACAAGCTTCACTTAGAACTTCTGCTCTCTGTGATGCCAAGATTCTGGTGAGTTAATATTTTATATTTGTGACCCATCACCTTAGACTTGTGACTCAACTGCACTGCACTCGAAATCTGTAATGTGATCCATTGTGACTTGCTCGTTGTTTGCTCAATATATTAATGAATATTTTATACTTGTCTGCGTATTTGTCTATATTTTGCAGATTCACCTTTCGTCACGGCAAGTTGTTAACCATAAGAAAATACAAAATGTTTGTGTGTTAGAATGCATATTATATACATACATATATATATATATATATATACACATATATATATACATACATACATACATACATACATACATACATACATACATACATACATACATACATACATACATACATACATACATACATACATACATACATACATACATATATATAGATATATAATTATTCATGTTCACAATAAACAATTACAAATACTCTCCCATAAAATTTCATGTTGGCATATATCTGTTGATATGCACAGCAAGTTTACATGTATGGCTGTCTGATGATGGCATGAATGGCGTCACTTTGTCACTATTACGACCCGGGTATGTCGGTGATACCTGGTAATAAATTTAACACTGCTAAAGATATATTCTGGTCAAACTAAACGAAAGAAATATTCACACTCGGTGGTAACAATTATCGCACACATGCACGCGGAATGTTTCTATCTTCCTGTGACTCTGTTTTCTCACATTCAAATGCTGTGGAAGAATGCAGAAAGAGAGCAAGCATGTACCCGAATCATTTTCCAAATAGGCTATTGTAAATAGTGTAAAATACGTCTTAAATACTTTCCTTATTTACACGTCCGTACTATTAATCACATAGAGGCTCTTGTACGAATGTTACAATCTCCTGATATCTCACTGCTAAAAAAAACCTGGCAAATTTTGTTGAAGACGGTCTACGATTGTCATATGTTTACAATTTAGGAAATGCAGAACCGATTGTAAATATCAATTTACAAAAAGGTAAGTACTGAAATCGTAGTCAGATAACTGAGATTTACTGTTTATGCCCTTCATACACCAGTAACACATGCATTCTCTAACAGATGGATACAATGTTCTACATGTCTTCAAAACATTAGAAACCTCTCTTAGAAATTCTAATTTGCGACACTCATTTAACAGAAACCCTGTGTTCATGACTCTTCAACATAGAATAATATGTATATGAAAACCTTTCAGCATTCAGACGGATAAGCTTACACAGTTAATTGGATACATCTCGTCAAATAATTTGCACACAGAAAATACGACAAACTTTATTGAAAGCAGCATTAGATGCGAAATACGTTTTACAGAAAGTGCTTTGAGCTTGTTAAAGGGAATTCTCTGTTGGTGGAACTCAGACCTCACTACGATAAAATAAAATCGGGCAGCTGTTTTAAAAGACATTTCTGAATGTTTTTCTGTCACGACTGAAAATAGGAAAATATGCCTTTCCAGCCAGTATTGCAATGTTTTCACGTGTTGACGGCCAATTTAATCTGGAGGTGAACATATATGCATATAGGCCCATTAAGACTTGTTTTGCTCACTAATATCAATGCCGAAGTTCATTACTCATTGCTATATGCACCATTTCGGAATTTCAATATGTTCAGGCACGCACGCACGCACGCACGCACGCACGCACACGCACACGCACCGTTTTTTTTCAGGTTTCATGTCTCTTCCAAAAAGGGGTAGCGTCATTAAGAAAGTGTGCACCAGTTGATGTGATTTTTATTGAACCGCAGGTATAAAAAACCTATTTTAAAGTATTCCAGATACATGAAGTGCTTTAAGCATGACACTGACTATGAGGCATAAACCATAGCAGCTACAAAGCAAATTCTCTTTGAATTTTGAAATACGCTTTGACGCCTATTCTGATTAAATATACGCCACACTATATTCAAGATATTTTATTTATTTAAATCATGCACTGATGGATGGCACTGGAAATAGTGTTCGCCTTTCTGGTTTGTTTGCATTCATTATTAAGCCGTGGATTTGTAGAAGCCTTGGGAATACATTCATCGGCTATTTTATTTAGCTCATCGGAGAATAATTGCACTGAATCCGCAGCATCAATAAAACGTGCAGGATTTAACATGCGTAAGCAGAGTAACTTGAATAAAGGCCAGTTAGTTTTATTGAGTTCCACTTCCATGATGGAGTTATTGCTAGAATGGTAGGAAAATGATCACCGTCCACAGGTCGTTCCGTGAGTGTTCAAATTCATTAAACAGGGTTGCGTGAATGAGAGATAATTCTAGACAAGTGTATGTACCTGTACCACGGTGTAAACATGTTTTCGCGTTATCATTAATGATACACAGATTGTTGTTAGAAATACACTCTTCTAGTGTCTTCCAATTTCTGTTTGTGTCAGAGGAACCCAAAGGGGACTATGACCGTATAGGGGTACATGACTTCGTGAGTTGTTCGTAGAGAGACTGAAGGTCAATTTGGTGAGTAAACAACATAAGGAATGCATAATCTGGAAACAACTATGAGGAGTTGTTTATGTACTTAGCCTAATGACGTCGGACATGACGTTGATGGTGGGAGATGAAGAGGGAATGGTCTCACGGTCATACAATGGACATAAAGGTCCGAGTTTGAATGGCTCGTCAGTAACCCATCCTTGTCGTAAGAGGCAACGAACGACTCCAACTTGGTGGACACATATCATCGGTTCGCAAGATCGATGCTCTTGCTGTCGGTCACTGGATTGTGTGGTCCAGACTTGATTATTTACAGGCTGTCCTGATATAGCTAAAATATTTCTGAGTGCGGCGTAAAACTAAACTCACTCAGTCATTCTTTGGTGCTTAACACTGCGCTCAGCAATCTTGAGGCTGTGTGTGCTGGTTAGGTTCAGAATCAAGTATTGACCAGAGAGACCAGTAATCAACAGCATGAGCATCCATATACACAACTGGGATTCGACGACCACGTCTCACCACCGGATCCCGATCACAACTTGTCAGCGAGTGAAGGGTATGTGACCGCGATCTGCAATGCAATATGTGCAACCCCGTACGTACGGGAATTTATATGAAGAGAATCAAACATTCGCGTTTGAATACTGAGCGGTACACCAAAGTGGAGGTCGTTCTTACATGTTGTTCGCACATGTAGTGGAAACTCCCTGTAAATTCGTGATGACGTCATCAGTGAAATAACATTTTAGGATTCGCATGACGTGTATGGAGTTCGTTGATTGACATAATTTGCATAGTAATCAGATTTGGATTAGGGTAGTTTATCAGATTGCTCTGTTGCACCGACAACACTCCATTGCACGATGAAACGACAAGAGTTTCACAGTTAGTTTGAAAACTAGAAGTTAAGGTTGAAATACTTAAAGGAGTGACACCAAGTAGAAATGAAAAGCTGC
This sequence comes from Haliotis asinina, assembly GCF_037392515.1. Taxonomy (NCBI): domain Eukaryota; kingdom Metazoa; phylum Mollusca; class Gastropoda; order Lepetellida; family Haliotidae; genus Haliotis; species Haliotis asinina. Next base: position 61,829,145 of record NC_090283.1, read on the forward strand.
GAAACGACACCACGTAGTGGCACACAAGTCAAGCAAAGGAAGAATGGTCAAAATTGCGCTACTTATTTAACTGACTTTTATTTGTGACCCATTGTTTGCATGTCAAAACATTGATTACAGAACAGTCTCGTTTCCTGTTTACTTGGTTCTCTCCTATTGCGCAGCTTAATGCGATAACCAGTCCAGTATTTTTAGACTATGTCATTTAACTGGATGCATAAATATTAATCCGTGTGATTTGATAAGCCTACGCAGTTGTATATTGCAACACTAAGCTCCTTCTAATCCTAGTAAATACGTCGTACGGCGTGCTATGTCGTACAGCGAGCTCTGATAAACGGAAACCTGGAAATCGTGGAAATATCAAAACGAGGCCCTGCCGCTAGAAAAGTTTAGCGGTCCCTGACGGAACTGATATTACATCAACCTCATTGTGCGTTTAACCAGTGAGCCAGATGGATTGTAAATCGTTTTACAACCTCATCAGACAGGGGCAATCTGTGATTCCACAGTTAAGGTATGCTGCCTCAACCTCGACATAAAGTAGAGAATGACGGAACAATTAAAGTTTAAAATTAAAATTCATTTGTAAATACAATTTTTTTACGAAACAAGGAACTGGAATTGAGTTTAACCAGAGTTGTTTGATGTGTCAATTTACACTTTCACACGAGAAAATTCGGATCGTCTGAAAAGTAGGTCATTGTCTGAATAGGTTAATGAGACTTATGTTTCGGTCTGAATGAACTTTCCTTCACAATGAGCTTAAGTGATGAAGCTGATGTCACACACTACCATTAAAAAACAAGATACTCCTACCTCATTTGTCAGACTAATGATGAACACATGTCTGTAATCTGTACCACTCTGACCGCGATATTTGATACACCCACGGACGCCAACGCTTACACCAGTCAAAGAGTGAGAGTCAGAAAGGCTTCAATGCAAATTGATGTAACGACGTGCTGTTAAATTGTGGATACAGAACGCCAGACAATGTAAATATCTATACGTCAGGAAATATCCTGAGTCTTGACATTGCAAAAGACGGGAGATTAGAAATAAAAACTCAACTGCCATTGTTTCCATGACGACTGGAGCGCCGTACGTTCATGTACTTTGGAACCTGGAGTGGTCTGAGCCTACTTGACAGTGTCAATGTAAAATGTGTCTTGACAGAACCACACATAAAAACGATGTCACGTTCTCAACTCTCCTGTCACTATTGTCTTTGAACTGCTGTTCGTAATGATGTCATCATCATCTTCTTCATCATCTTCATCATCATCAACAGCAGCAGTATCACAGCGCACATATCCAAGCAAATAGCACATGCTCAAGGCTCTGGTATTTCCTCTTCCCTTGATGTCAGTCTCCACGAACATAACACTATCAATCTCAACTCCCTGGGGGTCAGGGTACTCTTGCAGCCACTAGGAGCACCGAGTTATTTCGGCTTCCTCATTATTACTAGGTACCAATTCACAGCTGGCTGTCCTGGGACACATAGACACAGTAGTTTGTCAAAGTTTGCACACTAGGTTGACGCCAAGCTTTTACACAAGTCGACTCGATCCCAACACCTCAAGCTCGCTGGATCACCAGCCTGACGACTAGCCAGCTCGCACACCTTGCTCGCAAATGTAAACCGAACCATATTGTAAGTCTGCGATGTGTGCAGATTTTAAATAAATAAATGTATTCCATGCAGACGCTGAGGACAATATCTGTTTTACCATCGAGTTCTCATGACTTCGGGAACAGAGTCCAAAACAATCTATTGTGGAAAATGAAACAAAAAGGAAGATGTTTCAAAAACTCAGTAGAAAACAGAATGGACATTTAAAATTATGGACAAACAATCAGTTTAAAAAGCTAGTCCTTTAAAGAAAAAGGAAATATAACTGAAAGGTCATTTTATATCATCAGTTATATTGACAGATGGATTTCTGACCAAACTTAAAAATGGAAAACAAATTAATTGCCTTATTTATTTCGCTATCATTCACGCGGTGTGCTTTATTCAAACGCAGAATCAACTAGCATACACCAGTCTCAGGATTCGTGCCATTACCAGTCTAAGCATAGCAGAGTGTTCCCCGGGGATAATGTTCCAGCAGATTAGAGATCTGAGAGGGTGGTATTGCGCTGATAATAATCTCGGAGACGAGCATCAATCCTATCCAATTAACCATGGAATACATATAAGACCTTAACAATATCAACATGATCCTGTAATATATATATATATATATAATAACACCCTTCTGAAGCAGACACACAACGAGTCACGTGGAAGAAAACTGTATTTTGTCATTAAGCTACAATTATCCACATTAGTTCGAGAAACTGATACGGTCGTGGGGGAACATGTAAACTACATGTATTCCATGAACAGACAAACGGTCACTGAGATCTGATAAGTCTGGTGTTAAGTTTTCATAACAACAGGATGCCGTTGGACAAGCCCCATCATGTTACACTTATTTTAATCATGTTTGAAATGGGGTTGAACGGTAAACTGAAGCGGAAGGTAACAATGTCTCTTTTAGAGGTTCGGCTAATGTGGGTGCATATAAGGCGTGCGTAAGGATGGCAACTTCTTTTTTATCGTATAACATGACGTTTCCCGGCTACTTCTTGACCCTTCTTTGGGTCATCACCATGGTTACATGAGACTCTGGACATTTCAACGAAAACGCGATCATCATATCAGGTATATGATAATAGATGGTACATATGCCCGCTGCCCACGTGCCTCGTTCATGTGTCTTACTCGCTTATCAGACGCCAACAAATTCAACACATTCTATTCAGTGATAAACGTCTCATGTCAGTTCATCATTGGATTATCACCGACTAAATGTTACGTTTATTATGGTAAAGGGAAAACCCATCAAATGAAATTTATGTTTACCAGACGTTTTAGACATAGTATGTTTGTGATTGTAAATTCTGAAATATTACTACCATCGCCAGTGGCTGAAAGGTTGGTGTAAATCCAGCTAGGGTCTATGCAGATTGCAAAGGCATTTTTAAGTCCCATTGGTCATTAGCATGGTGGAACCGCCTCCGTGGTGTTGCGGTTACAGAGGTCGCCCCAGAGAACGGGTGGATGAACACACCGAAATTCCTTACGTCAAGAAGTGAGGAAAAAAAACCCAATTCGTTGTTTAACGGGCATTCTAGAAGTTGGTGTGTCAAAAATGAAACATACAACTGTTTGTTTATTACGTTACGCGACGTTTCAGTGCTGACTACTACACTCACTTTAAACGATGTAATAATCTAGATCGAAACGTAATAAACAAGAATTTGTAGTCCATAAAGATGTATGTTTCATTTTAAAAACCAACGTGCTGGTGGATTTATTCTCACGAATAATGTATAGGGTATAGAAATGTTGAAGGTAATAAAAAGTTTCACTTTGAAGAAAAAGTAAATTGACTGAAAAGTCTTTTTCCTGAGTAAGTTCTTATGACTGTTCATTTACCTGTAAGTCATCAAACTGTTAACGTCAATAGTAGATCAAAGCGTACTCAACAAAACAGTGTGATTTACTGACAGCAGAATGAGCCATAAACACCTGTGAAATAACACTCCGGCCATTAACATTCTCAGAACAGAGAAAATAATTGTTTGTTGATGCATCAAGCCTCCCCCATGAAGAGTGTTGATCTGTTTTCTGCCGAAGGCTTAAGGTTCCCGTGGTGTCAAAATTAGAAAAGAAACATTTATATACCGATTACTGAAAATAGGTAAGGACACACGACTAATTAGTTCATGGATCCATGAAGATCCCGGGGTAGAATAGGCCCTCAGCAACCCATGCTTGTAATAAAAGGCGACTATGCTTGACGTAAGAGGCGACTAACGGGTTGGGGTGACACATGTCATCGGTTCCCAATTGCGCAGATGGATGCTCATGCTATTGATCACTGGATTGTCTGGTCAAGACTCGATTATTTACATATAGCAGGAATATTGCCGAGTGAGGCCTAAAACTAAAGTAACTCACTCACTTTAGTTCATGGCTCGTCTCCTGAGACGAATGAATGAACTAATGTAGCGTAGTTAGCAAATCAATGAAATCTTACAGTTGAACTGACTATTCAGAAAATATTTTTATCTGCTATCACCGAATCTAATTTGGTCGACAGTTGCTGTTGTAGGCATAAGGAATAAATGATAAAGTGATTCAAATAGTGATAAATGATGGAAATATTAATATTGATGACTCCAAAGAACATTTACTTCAAATGAGGTATGTCAAAGACACGAATTACAGTTCGGAAAGATAAAATGCAACTTCCATTTGGGATGAAATGTAAAGACAATGTATGTCAATGATGTGGTAGTGTTGTGGAGCTCAAAAGTAAATGTTTCAGGTACTTAATCACTTGAGTGCCTGAACAGATGTAAAAATAACTTGATTTAACACGATGGGATTGTATTGTCGCATTCCTGTTTGTGTTCACACTCTGTCGCCTGTCTCGCAACACTGGACCCAGGTTATACTATGTTGACACGCAGAAAGTTAGATGGGGGTCACACGATATCCCAAAGCAACCTGAATTCAACGTTCCGGTGAACTCGACGTGTGGCATTGCTCGCGCTATATTGGTGAAGTAGGTGCGCGATCGGAGTGCAAAGTTAGCACCATCGGTAAGGCAGATGCCCTATAGGTAAAATCATTTGCTTATATCACCCAAAATAGCGAGCGAAAAATGAATACACTGAGTCGCCTGTTTGTGACAGGCAATGTATAAATAGGAAGCCACGTGATTACATCACTCCCTCGTAGTGCGGGGTGAAAAATACGGTTCATCATCAAAAACCATAGAAAATCCCCTGGTGTGGAGAGCGGCAACAGTTTCGCCGACACGACGTCATCAATGCTATTTTCATGGGGAACACTTGATATATATATACACAGACACACACAGACACACACAGACACACACACACACACACACACACACACACACACACACACATATATATACACACATACACACACACATATATATATGTGTGTGTGTCTGTCTGTCTGTCTGTCTGTCTGTGTGTGTGTGTGTGTGAAATAGACGATTATAGCCTTTATCACTAAGGGTTAGAATCGTATAAACGTGTAATGATATTAAAGATAAAAAGATAAGTTTTGGTCTTACATCGTCGAAAACCCCCGTCATCGGGATATGTTGTTAAATTTGTCAAATATATCTGCCCCATACTGTAAACTATTGATAGCTATGACTCCATTTTTGGACTTTTCAAATGTCCAGTAACCTGTGAAAACCTGGTTTGGGACTGGTCTTCAGCGACCTATGCGTGTCCGAAGGGGCGACCCGAAGAATAGGGTGGTCAGCCTTACTGACTTGGGTGGTGCATAGTGTGTTACAGTTACGTACACCGACGCTCATGATTTCCAGGTCCAGTCCATATGTCCAGAACGCTGTATTACATCTTGAAATGTGCTGCCTTCAGTACTAGCTAGCAAATACAAATGTTCCAACAGACATTACCAAGGATACTGACTTGCCTTAGAACATATAAGCATGTACGCATGGGTTCTTTCCTGGCAATGACAATCGCCTCTTTCATCTCCATTTTCATCCAACCCTGTGCACATAAAGAACCCGCGAATCCGTTGGTATATGACCAGATGGTGGCCACATGAACACGTGCACATACCTCGTTACGGGAACAGCAACGTGCAAAACTTGGACAAAGTACTGTGACTACGTGTCCCAGCCCTACCAGCTGTGGATTGGGTACCTCGTTAGGATGAGGGAGACACAATAAACTCGGTGCGCCTAGTGGCAGCAAGAGGTGTATACTCCCCAGGGAGTTGAGATTGAAATACGATGTGCTGCTGAAATTGACATCCAGTGATCGAGGGGAAAATACCAGCGCCTTGGGCATAGACTAGTGCGTGGATATGTGCGCTATTCAAAAATACCCTATATCCTATGAAGCGAATCATATCCAAGCTTCATAGGTCCCTGGATACATTGTTTCCTTGTATGATGATCTGCCTTCAGTTGTTGGCGATCCATAGCCTGATTTTATATTGCATCGACCACCACAGTTAAAGTATTTACATGTCATTACCAGTCTTAAACTATACATATCTGTGACAATATAGTTAGTTTTCTGTCCTTTGTCGATGGATATTTTAAATTGATTACCTTGTTTTCATTGCTACATGGCTATAATATTGCCGCTGCGATGTAAAGCTTTAACTCACTCACTCACCTCTGGAACCTGTGAAATCATCTTTCCGCCAATTGATAAACTGCTGAAAAAGCAAGTTAAAGCAAGAAGCACAGATCCAGCTCAACAATCCTAATGCCACCTCATGATGAATGCAAACATATCGACATATCGGTTTGTTCGACATATGTCAGAGAATGCATCTAGAGTTTCCTAAAACAGAAAAGTGAAGAGACAAAGTTAGGTTACTAGTCAGCGCTCTACAAGCAGAACAGACATGTAGCACTAAGCCTTGGACAAGGTTAGTGAGTGAGTTGGGCTTTACGTCACTTTTAGCAATCCAGCAATTTTATTTTTATAATTGTACCCATCGGGAGAACCCATAAAAAATTAATATATTATTGTACCCACCTGGAGAAGCGTTCCCGGGGTTTCAGCGTGTTTAGTGAACGCCTTAACCGCTGGACTACCCGTCGCCCTCTTGGACAAGGTTAAGTCACTGAGCTGCAGAAATCGTGCTGGTAGCGTGTTTCGTTGTTTAACGACGCAACATTCAAGTTTATGTTTGGGCACTTCACTTCATTTTTGTTTTGACCAAGTCAACGTAAACATGATGATGAACCCGCAGGACACATATAAGCGTATGTAGTTTAGTCACCACTGATGACACCTACCAGTTCTTTATTGTTATTTCTCCAAAGCCGATTTTGACCCCCAGTTAAACGATCTTGACAAGTGAGAGGGCTTGCTTTGTGCGGCCTTATCGCCCTTGCTATCGTCGGCCATTTGTGTCAAGATCGTTTAGTTAGGGGTCAAATCGGCTTTCAGGCGACTTGCAGAAATAACAATAAGGAACTGATAGGGGTCATGAGAGGTGATCGATAGGTCAGTCACCCGTGATTATCTTTAGATGTTTTGATGTTTAGGTTTTAATCCACTGAATGCAATGGTAGAGTAGCAATCCGCAAAGCAGGCGGGTGGGGTACTCCGAAGTGTCCGGCCTTGTCTAGATACATTGTACTGTGAAGCGTTTCAAGTCGGGGGTCATCTGAAAACAGGTACCGTGAAGACCGAGACTTACTGCAGCGGTCTAAGGTTAGTTGTAATTGTTACAGGACTATGGATAACATCCTGCTTAACGGGGATTGAATATCCTCCAGTTGCCCGTGAAACATCATAACGTGCATCAAATGGACGTAAACTAAACCGTGTCCGTCTGCTGCAGGTACGTCTCCTGAAGACAGAATGCAGGAGGGGTAAGATCTTGGACTAACAGCTGTAATGCATTAAAATTAAACCTTACACCTCTACAATTCCTCTGTACTATATTTTTGGAAATCACTATCTTTTAGAGGGATTGGTTGGGGATCTACCCCGCACTTTCTTAAATGGCGACAAGCTATGTCCCCTTTGTTGAATGTTATCGGACAGATCCTTGTCCTCCAGTTACCCAACCTATTAAATAATTTTAATTTATCTGTCTCATTAGGGGTTCGATTTGGTTTTGATGTTTTGCCAGTGGGTTTGCTTTGGTGTTAACTGTTTGCATTTGAACAGGTTTCTGATTGTTGTTGAGAGAGGTTTTGTTCATCATAAAGCGAAGTCGCTGTGTGATACGGACAAACGAGAGAAACAAGTTTGGGATTTTAAGAGTCTCTTTGACATGAACGTGATGAAGTAGTTACAGTAACGATGAATGATCTCGAAAGCAGTTGGTGCATTTTTCTGCAATCCCAAGTATAACATATGCCGCATTTGACCACTTCCTGAATGATATGACTAGTATGTTTATATTTAAACGCCATTCGGGCTTAGCATTGTCAGTCCAAAACAACTGAACATGCGAACTCAAACATTCTCCACCAATGGATAAAGAAGTAGGAACCAGGTGGTAAATGTAGAATGAACCCAACGTTTTACTTCAAATTCTCGTACATGGCGTTAGCTTTTCGTACAGCAGAACTAAACACTCTGCGCGAATTTCCTGGCCATTTAAAAGAACCAGCAGTTTGGGACTCGTGGTCGCTTGCGGCATTAGAGTTTCTAGATGGTGACATTTTTAACGACCGCAATCGTGTTAGGAGCATGTGTTAATGGGTGTCACTTAAACGAAACATTCATTTGTCAGTGTTCATTTTTTTTGTTTCTTCAAATCATGTAGAGATATGTTGCCCTATGGAGATACACGTGCACGTGCAGTTAAAACATAATTACGAAAGTTGGTTCAAACTCGCTTTTTTCCAGATGAAATAGTTTAAATGAATTTAACAGGAATACAGATGAGCTACTCAGAAGCCCATGTATCTGGCTTCTTCAACTCTAGAAGCTCAAAGGAGCTGTTACCACCTGTTATTTATGATTAAGGACGATCAAGAGATCACTTCAGGGGGAGCTGGTGCTCAGTGGTAATTGAAGTCTCGACATAAAAATGAGACTGTGAGTAGTTGATCTTCTGAAACCAGTCGTCAGTGCAGTCATGTAATTGTGGTGTGTTGAGAGGACTGTAGCTGAAGGAAACACTTCCAACAGTGTAATCTTCAGAGCTCTAGTACAGTGTCATGTCGATGTAAGCAGGTAGAACTTCAAGAAACAAATGTCTAGTGTCTCTGACACATTTGTGGTTTACGATTACATCAGTAAGGACATTTTCCACTCCAGATGTTTTGTGTTTTGACATAATTTAAGTTGAGACTTTCAACACAAAAAGAGAATGTTAACAAATTTTGCCTGGGGAAAATTACCTTTCGGAAGTGAAGAGTACATCTATGCAAAACGGACTGTGGGCTATTTTTGTGGTTCTTTTGCTTGTCACTCAGAAGGCCTGGTTCGAATCCCCACATGGGTACAATGTGTGGATCCCATTTGTCCCGATGTGATATTGCTGGAATATTGCTAAAGGCGGCGTAAAGACACACTCGCTCACCCCTCCACTCAAAGATACCGCAATAGTCACCACTCAAAGATACCGCAATAGTCACAGTCTTGTTGTTTGTCCGAATGGTTCGTTATCACTGCGGTTCTTTTCTTATCATATTTGCGAATACGATTCTAGTACTTTTCTCGTTGAGTCCAATGTGGGATTCTAACCCACACTCTCAGACAGGGGCGACTCATTCTTACAACAGCATGACCTTCTTTGACCTGTTGAGATTGTAAGTCCTAATTTCCATTAAAATGTATTGCTTCATTCGCTCCATATTTCGCGTATATAAATTCATATTAATATTCACTCTGAATTTGTCAAATAAATCGAAGCTTTGAATATCTCTCATTTGTCTAAAAAGAGTTTTAAAATATGTGTCACTGAGTTTTGACTATTGTCAGTATCAGTTTGTGTATCGAAATTGCTAACAGCCGAAGGGATGGTGTAAATCGAAATTACTGTGATGTTCCAGTTGGTTTTTCGTTGACAAGGGTAGTAATTTACATGTATCAGCTTGTTTTAGTCATGATATGGCTGAAATATTGTTTCCAAATTAACTTTCTATATCCGTGACATACCTTTGGGTAGCGATCCGTGAAGGTCTCGGGTAGAAAAGGCCTTCAGCAACAAATGCTTGCCATAAAAGGCGACTATGCTTGTCGTAAGAGGCGACTAGCGGGATCGGGTGGTCAGGCTCGCTGACTTGGTTGACACATGTCATCGGTTCCCAATTGCGCAGATCGATGCTCATGTTGTTGATCACTGGATTGTCTGGTCCAGACTTGATTATTTGCAGAACGCCGCCACATAGTTGGAATATTGCTGAGTGCGGCATAAATCAAACCTCACTCACTCACTCGTCTTTGGGTACCCTAGTAGTTAACGCAATCACTAATGTCAAACAGGGAATGGTTTCGACACCCCACATGGAATCACTTGTCAAAACCGGTTTCCTCGGCCGTGGTATTTCTGGTATATTTCTACCAAACGGCGTATAGCCATATTCACGTATATTGTTATATATTGTTATATATATAATGCTGTTACACTATAAATTCTGTATCATGTTGCTTCTCTGTCTCACCCCCACCCCACACCCCCCCACCCCTACCCCTACTTTTCAGTATCACGTCAGTAATTACATTCGTAAACGAAGTGCTGCTTCAAATAAAAATGTTCCGTAACTGATCATGAGATTTGTTTCTTTCTTATTTGTTTTGTTTCATGTTAAATTAACTACTCGTTAACAGATCTATGTCATGCAGCAAGTCTCTTTTGTATTCGAGTAACAAGGTTACATGGCATCGTGTAATCAAGGTTACATGGCATCGTGTAATCAAGGTTACATGGCATCGTGTAATCAAGGTTACATGGCATCGTGTAATCAAGGTTACATGGCATCGTGTAATCAAGGTCACATGGCATCGTGTAATCAAGGTTACATACCTGAAATCTGGACAACCCAGATGAAAAACGTTGACGCTCCTTCTGATGAATAATTCTCTGCACTTTGTAGCCAACGTTAACCGAACAAAATCCCAGTCGAGCTCTTTTCCTACACAAAACCGTCTCTGAAATTCAGTAAGGGGTGTATCAAGTAAACTACAAATCTGATTAGTAGTAATGCAAGAAACTTCAGCCAGAGCCACGTGCTGTTTAATGGATTATTTGGATTTAGTGAGCAAAGATTGCAGGATGGTCTTGACGTCGAAGTGAACTGGTTTAAGTTGAACAAAGCTAAAACTGACAATACGCCGCTGCATGTTGAGCTACCAGAGCAGTCTACAAAGATTCCAGTTTTAAGGTTTGGTTTCCAAATTATGTCATTGTGTCCATACAACCAACAACGTACTCTGAGCACTTAAAACCAATTACGTGATTATGTGATTTATTGAACCTCGAGATTACAGCCATGGTTTTCATGACAAAACTTGGCATTGTGTCGAACATGTTACACGTACATGTAGTGCGTGCGGTCACAATAAGATTGGAAATCGATAAGAAGACAAGGTAAAACACGAACATTGCGCCAGTCTTTTGACATTGGAGCTTCCAGGTTACTGCGGCTGCGGGACACTTTGACGTAAGGAGCTATCATGTGTGTTATTTTATGCGAGAGTTAACCTTTAACTGGGAACTTGATCGAGACGAATTTTTTTGTAATTATCAACGCCCGTCAGTCTCTGTCTGGTTTAAGAGACCTTAGCTCCAGTAATACTGTTATCGTTAAGACCATTTCTTGTGAGGTTGTGAAAAATAAATTTGCATACAAAAAGATCTGAATACATGTAATGTAACGAACAAGCGATCATATATAGTCGACAGCACTACAGTCAATCCCCGTTGTTCGACTTAACCGACCTTTGGAGACCCGAAAATGATAAGGACACAGCAGTGATTGAGTTAATATATAATATCATACTGGCAATATTTCAGCCAACTCGTGACGAGAACATGTGTGATACTGAAATGGAATAAGCGTATTTTGTGTCAAAAGACGGTAAACCGACTATAATATTACAGAACACAGAATAGTACAGTTAAAACCAGTGCGGAAAATAAGAAACTAATAGCGCTATTTGGACAAAGCAATATGAAACACGGACTATGCATCACTTACAACTGAAGTTAGATCACCATACTACCTGCATGGACGTTGGCTGGATTTACACCATCCCTTTAGCCGCTGGTGGTTGGAAGTTCTAGACAGAATTTTAAATAACAAAAATACTTCGATTAAAAGTACGGTTAAACACAACTCACTTGAAACCTTTTGGGACTAACGTTCCCTACCAGGAGGATAATAATGTTACTTTAACCCCCTTTGAGGGTACAGCCACAAACAATCGCAGTTATTTTCCGAGACATCAGGGTGAAAACAGTGATAAGAAAATTGTTAGGGACCGAGAGATGAGTTCGACACAACCTCTAGTTCGTCTCAACGGCATAGTCAGGGTTGAGTGACGTTGCATGCTAGGGGAAGCGAGCATATGGGCCAGTCCATTTCAAACGTAACAGGGGCGTTACCACGCACATATATGCCATTCACAAATATAGAGAAATGTCAAATCTATTTTTATTTACAGTATTTGCACAAATTGAGTGAGTTATCACCACACACATGAGTATATAATGCATATACGTTTCATAATTCAAAAGTATGCATACATGTATCTTATCATATACTGACTTGTATTACAGTTATAGCACCTCATTTATCTTTCCCTCGATCACTGGGTGTCAATCTCAAGAGCACTTTGTATTTCAATCTCAACTCCCTGAGGGTATACAGCTCTTGCTGCCACTAGGGGCACCGAGTTCATTGTGGCTCTCTCATCCTAATGAGGTACCCAATCCACAGCTGAGTGGACTGGTACACACAGTGACAGTACTTTGTCCAAGTTTACTGCACGTTGCTGTACCCACGTTTCACGCGTAAACATCATATTACCACATTATATCAGCCATGAATCTTTCCATAGTGCCTGGGTGCAGTGAAAGTAGCATCCGCGTATCTGAACACCATCAAACACAGAAGGTGCAGCATTAGCAGCTGCCATCTCGAAGTTTATCTGGAACACATCAGGTTTCAAGTTTAAGTGGTGAGACTCGACTTTAAATTATCTAATCTCATCAGTAAGCATATTTTGAGGCCCCCAATAGCCTCCCACAGACAGATTTTATGGGTCAGTGACTCCACGGCTCACACTACTGTGTGAGTTTAGTTTTACGCCGCACTCAGCAATATTCCAGCTATATGGCGACGGTCTGTAAATAATCGAGTCTGGACCAGACAGTCCAGTGATCAACAACATGAACATCGATGTGCGCAATCGGGAACCGATGACGTGTCAACCAAGTCAGCGAGCCTGACCACCCGATCCCGCTAGTCGCCTTTTACGACAAGCATAGTCGCCTTTTATGGCAAGCATGGGTTGCTGAAGGCCTCTTCTACCCGAGACCTTCATGAGTCCGGCTCACACTAACCCACTGAAAAATCACTCATGCGTGGTTAGACAATCCAGGTATGGTGAGGACCTAAAAATTCGACGTCACGGGTCGTAATCATGTTACAAACGGCCAGACTTAATTACTGACAGTCTTCGTGTTGCTGAAGCCTTGCTGAAGCGAGTAAATCACCAAACACAGTCATAAGTGCATACAGCAACCCACGATATTATGTATGGTTATCTGTCACGCACTCGGTCTGCCGATGATAACACGTTTGTTCTGTACATTTCGTGCACACTGTCATATGGGAAATATGCATTTACAACAATGTTTATGACGTCAATCGTCCCCCAATGTATACAATAAGAACTATCGGTTATTTGCCATGTTATTGCTTTGTTTGGACATTAAGCATCACGAGTCTCAAGAAATACTGAAATGTCATCCCCCACTGTTAACTTTGCAGTTAAACACTCTTATTTATGAACGTTAACGCCTGTCAGTAGGTTCGGTTTAAATGATTAATCGTGTGACGGAAATCTGAGCAGAGACATGTACAGAATGTGACAATATCCTGTCATAATAGTTTAATAAACATGAAATGGTGTAATTTTAACTTTGACATTTGTGTCGATCCATACTACCATACTGTGTTATGTGCTATTGCCCATAATAAGTCATATGAGACGCTTCCAAACCACTGTATCTTGTCAAAAACACTTCACATGCCTCGGTTGGTCTGAGACACTTGCTGGGGATTTATTAAGGTGACGTCGATTGGTGTCTGGAACCCACACCAACCAATCTCATGGGTGATTATCAGAAACAACTGTCTTGCTCAGTCGTCCTCCTGTCTAATATACATGATCATATATAAGAGAACAAACGCTGTTTTAGAGGCCCTTTGTCAAGTACAGTGCCAGCTTGGAAGTCATTGGGTATGGTTGTACGCCGCTCTTAGCACTATTCCCACAAATATCAGGACAGGGGACTCCAGAAATGGGCTTTACACATTGCACCAATCAATACTGCATGATATTTTACAGGGTGACGAAATGGCATTTTTCCAGTCAGTGGTGCTATACATTTACTGTTATTTGCATTAGAAATGAAACTTTTCATCGATAAGAGTATTTTAGCGGACGACATGCGGCTATTTGAGTTGCCTGCATGGATGGAAGAAAGGGATACTAAGGTTTTATGCCACTTTTAGCAATATACCAGCAGAATCAAGGATGGGGAAATTATCAATAGGCTTGACACATTGTATATATATGGGGAATCGAACTCGGGTCTTATGCGTGACGAACGAATGTTTTAACCATAGTGATACCCCGACGGCCGTATGGACACTCTGTCTCCAGATGGATTATTCAATAGTTAATGCGGACGATTTCAAGTCCAGACCAACAGTTTAACGTTTATTGCGCTGATAAAAAGTTATATGTTTTATTAGAAAAAATGCATGACGTTCTATGATCCCTTGATATCACAGGAAAACACTGTTTGGAAAAGAGGGCGTCAGCAATAAGCGTTACCTTTGAACGAATGAACGCTATTTCTGAGATCTCACATCCCTGAAAGTACAGTTTCACATCACCTAAAGATTAACCGCTATTGGGAAGACTTGCAGTTAAGATCAGTTTATTCGAATCATTGTAAATTCAGCTGATTCATTTGCAAAACTGCAGATTATAGGGTTTTAACTTCACTCTGCGGAGGGTAGCAATGTCGTTTGGACTTTCGGTGAATATGGGTATGTGCACACGCGAGGGTTTCATGCCGGTGTGTTAGTATAGACGTGGAACCATATTCCCAGTGATTGTGAAGAACCATCTAGTTCCCAAGTTCAATGACACTAACTCGACCAAACCTTTTTGCGATCAACAATGTTTTCTGGCATTTAATGTATGTCATAATTCCCGAGAGTTTTGAGATGCGAGAAAGAGTCTTCGAGACAGCTTGGCAGATATCGAGAAAACACCCATGTTGCTGATACTTGATATATACTGAAAGGCGAGAAAAACGGAACTCTGGTGTTTTTTAAGTGTTTAGATAGAAAGCATGAAGATGAACGCTTACTTTTATAATTTTTATCGAAACTTGAGATTCTTTTGCTATACAATATAGTATAATAGGCTGTCAGTATACGTATTCTCTGAAGTAAACCACATCTTTCTGCCACACAAAGATGCTTTCCATTTGGACATTCTGGGTTTGGGTAGTAGTCACATGGGATGAATATACGAGAAAGGAATTATTCTACATACAGTGGTAATTTGTATGGAGCCCATTTTTGGAGTTCCCTCTCGTGAAGTTGATGGAATAGTGCTAAAAGCGGTTTAAAGCCATGCTCACTCACGTACAAATTGACACTGTACTTGACAAAAGATGTCTGAAGAACGTCTTGTACAGTTGCATGGACATTTGACCACCTGCAAAAGATTATGTGAGATAAGTATATTCTCACATATAAATTTTGAAATTATGAATTATGATGTATTTACTCATTCACATGTTGATTAAACATACTGATAAAATATCAGTTATACAAATACCAATATTCTTAACTTACTAGTACTTTGTCCAGTATAGTTATGGTAACTATTACTTCCAAAAAGCCTCCACGAAGACAAGAGGCAAGAAGGGCGTGCCTAAAACTGGGGTCAAAAAATGTCACACCATGCTGGGCCGTCGGGTACCACTAAAATGGATTGCAGGATATTACAACGAACTCTGCTCATCTGGGTAGACACACAAAGGTATAGTTGGAATCAAAATGTATATTTAACAATGGATTTAAAAGTACAAATATGACTGCATGCCGAATGTCCCATGGGAAAGAAACGGTCTTGTTGTGTGAAGGTTACTTACTGATCTTGGGGCGTGTTTCACGTTTCCCCTTTTACTCGTATCCTTGCTCAACCACGTTCACAGGTCGCTCCTCTTCTCGAGTTTCAAACGATTTACTCGCCATTAGATTGTTTTGGTTCACGTTTGTGGCTTCTCATCCGTCATTATTATCATGGGTACATGTTGCATGAATCATTTGTAGGCATAGCTTTCGATAATGCATTTATTGGCCAACAATATTGATGATTCGCCTTTCAGGCCCTACAAAATTTTAGGCAATCCCGTGACTATGAAGTCTTCGTCATCTCAGTAATAGGCGCAAAGGTATCCACGTCAATATCAGCTGCATACCTGTCTAGTTCTCTCGAATGTTTAGCTAATGCAAAAAATAAAACGCGTAGCATTGTCAGTTGTAGCACAGACGCCTGTTTCGTTTTTGTTTTTTCTCCTTTTCATTTTATTACTGCACTGTCAGTGGCTACAGGTTAATGCCACGAGTTGCTTCGAAAAACTATCTGGCGGATACTGCTCTGTTTATTCAATTAAAGGCTATTATTTGGGGGTTTGCCCACTTGTGGGTGATCGTACGCATTTCTATGAGGTCTCTGGTGTTCTCGGTTGGCCTGGGGAGATTAATCCTGATACGAGTGCGTGGTGTTAAAAGGCTTCATGTGAACAAATATACTTTCGCTATGAAGGGCATAAGATGCACAACGTGATAGAGGAACAGCATGACATTAACTTGTGGATAACAACTTACTAGTTTGGGCTGATTTCTTTTCACGAATGTAATTATATAGTTTATGAAAGTGTTCAGGTGATGCATTCGCCTCGAAATAAGCATGTCGAGGAAAAATAAAGGTTCATTGTTTTAAATGGTTAATTAACCTCAATCACACCTGTGTCACATTATAGTATACTCAACAACAGTATGAATCGGGACTTGGCAACCAAGGCCTAGATTTTCGAAGCTCTCTCAGCACTAAGATAGTGCCATACATTAATGTACGTCTATCTTAGTGCTAAGAGAGCTTCGAAAATCTAGGCCCTTCACCAGTGAGCGCCTTGCCATTGTCGTCTTCTGAATTGAAAGAAGACCTTGTTTGTCGATTCACCAAACCCCAAGCATGCAGGGTGTATATACCATGGGTAATGTTCCAGCAGATTGCAGAGATAGTGCCGTGTTCTGTTCAGGGGATACGAGTGCCAAGCATATTCAATTTACTATGAAATGCATATCAGCCTTTAGCAACTTAAGCAAGATCCTGTCAAGTGTCATAACACCTGTGGAGAAGTTGGACATACTCTAATGCGTCATGTAGTATACGACTGCTAGTTGAGCTACACTTGTCTTCATCAGTCAGAGAAACTGATACAGTCTTTGGTGTTAATAAAAACCTTTCAGCAAACAGATGCCCAGGCATGGAGATCTGATAACTCTTCGCAAAATAGTCAAGTTGTCAACACAACTGGAGGCCATTTGACAGGAGCTGTCTTGTTATGGGTATTCTGTTTACCAAATTCACGGAAAAGTTCACTTTGTAAAGTTAACATACATTGCGCCGTTACGTGTATATGTCACTATACATGGGCCCAATTTACAACGATGCATTCTGCATCAAAGAATTACACTGGTTTTGAGTGTTGAGGTCAAGTAACGTCCCGACCAACGGAATATCTTCAGATTGTATTATTTATATTCTGGACATAACAAAATGGTCTTGGTTGATACAAGTCGCGGTGCAGCTTGAACTGGGGATGCTTGATTGGTGAGTGAGTTTAGTTTTACGCCGCACTCAGCAATATGAATGTTTGATTAGGTTCACTGAATGTATGTAACGTTTTAAACGAGGACAATACACCTTCACCATTGCCTCATTTAAGTGGTACAGAATAGTCTCCGGATGTTCGACTCTTTATTTGGTGTGTTTTAGGATTTTTCATTATTTTTTTTGTACTTGATAAACTGTATCTTGTGTTCAATCGGGCGTTTCATCACAGTATTTGATTATATTGTTCACCATACATCACTACATATAACGAATAGGGCACTAACCAATGGCAGGGTATCGAAGGCAATCACATCCAATCACGAGCGTACGGGTTATTTTTGCTTCAGTTTTTCTCTGCATAAATATATTGACTGCCGATCTATATAAAATGTGTCAAACGGATAGCATTTGGGATACAAGGCAAAAGATGGGTGAAAAGCAGAACATCAATCACTGAAGAATGGTTTTGACAAACAACTTTTAAATTCATTTCAAGGTTTTGTGAGACCATAGAATGAGCAGACCAATAAAGTATTGCTCTTCTAATCAATTAAATTGGCCGGAGTTTTCCAAGCACTTTCTATTGCCGAACCTAATTTGTTTCACTGTTCACATCCTTAATCATGGTTTGATCAGAAGTGTTTAATCATAAGATAATCCCAAGAAAGAATATTGATGGGGTGTTATCATCAAATACCTTTCACGTCAATAGAGGTAATCAAATAAGCTTAATTGCTGTCAGGTTGCCAAATTTTAAATTTACTTTCATTTTCGCACGAAATAGAATGTGAAGAGGCATATTAGTTACAGAGTAGTAGAACGCTAGCGTAAAAATAAAGCCTCATCAGCGAATGCAATCGAAATTAAAGAAGTGCACAAATATAGATTTTGTAGACGAGTTTAGTATGCCAGGATAATGGGACTTATCTACCGTAAAATTATTGTCCCCCTGAGAGGCAGCGTAGGTTCATTTCAATCAAAGTATTATTAAATGCTAGTCGTAAGAGGCGACTAACGGGAACAGGTGGTTAGGCTCACTGACACGGTTGACATGTCATCGTATCCGATTTGCGTAGATCGATTCCCATGTTGTTGATCAGTGGTTTGTCTGGTCCAGACTCGATTATTTCCAGATCGCTGCCTTCTAGCTGGAACATTGATTAATGCGGCATCAAATAAGAAACAAACACAAAAAACAATTTTGTAATTATTGTTTTTGCGTCGTGACAGACGTGCAGAATTAATCTTTGCACCCGTATGGTTTTTTTTACCATCGAATATGTGGATACGATGTCCTGGTCACCACTCTTCTGTTGTTATCAGCGCCGAAGACCCGGGTTCGATTCCCCACATGGGTACAATTTGTGAGGCCCATTTTCTGGTGTCCCCCGCTGGAATATTGCTAAAAGCAGCGTAAAACCAAACTCACTCACTCACTCTTCTGTTGTTATCAAGTCAAAATACAATGGATGCTGCCCATGGTAGAAACGAATTTATGATACTAGATCATAAATTCGTTTCTGCCATGGACAGCATCCATTGCTTGTGCCCCGAGGAGGACACTCTTAGACCTGTTAACTTAAACAGGACTGTTTTAGGTTACATATGGTTAACTGCTTACTCCGGTGCACACATGTGCTTCTCTGAACACAGTCTTCTCTTTCTATTAGACTTCTCACACACGGCAAGATTGCCGTTCATACCTTTCGTCGATGTTACAGGCGATCAACGTTACTTCATTCCGAGGAATATTACTCCTGGACATGCTTCAGAGTCTCATTTGCAGTTAAAGACTCGAATCAATACACATTGCTCTAATTCTAAATTCTACTACTTTTATTAGAGTGAGTATGAATTGCAATGCCGTTATGAGCTGCCTATCTCATCCCAGTTGATTTTCATCAGTGACTAAGTACATCTTCGGTGGATTTATAAGACGGATAAAGCTGACCCGCGGGCATCACTAAGAAGTAAGGCTGTTTTCCCTCGGGATGCCCTCCGACCTTCGGCTCTCTGGCATTTTCCTCGGTAAAACATCATTACTTCTTCGTAATATTTTATCCTATACATAAACTTCATTTCAACATTTATTTCATTTTGAGTGAGTGAGTGAGTTTAGTTTTACGCCGCACTCAGCAATATTCCAGCTATATGGCGGCGGTCTGTAAAATAATCGAGTCTGGACCAGACATTCCAGTGATCAATAACATGAGCATCGATCTGCGCAACTGGAAACCGATGACATGTGTCAACCAAGTCAAGCATATTCGCCTTCTATGGCAAGCATGGGTTGTTGAAGGCCTATCCTACCCCGGGACCTTCACAAGTCTCATTTCATTTTGATATAAATTAAATTGTTCTCGTCAGGATATGACAGCAATATTGCCGATGTGGCGCTACATACTAACTCACTGACTCTTCGATACTGTCGTTGCTTTAAGATGAATCAGACATATTAGTCGTGTGAATACAGTCGTAATATCCTGTTAGTTAAAGGCGAGTCCCAGGTGAGTAGTCGTCACTGAACGCATGAGATCTTTATGGATGTGGTTTCCAACAAATCAGAAAGTTGCATCTGAAGATTTTGACAAGGGCAGGCCAAACTTTTACGTCATACATAGCCACACTATTTAAATGTAGTTCAGCAGATCGAGTTGAAGGTCGGTCGTACTCTCTGGTCCCTTTCGTGTCAGCAGTTACTGAAGAGAGGCACTGTAAAGGTTATGTGGATACGTAGCAATGTGTAGCAATCTTTGTGTGAATGAGAGCATGCACATGAATGTCATGTTGATCATTAGAAATCACGGTCATCGAACCCTTTACTATATCGAACCCAATCAGTAACCCATGATTGTCGTAACAGGCGACAAAGAGGATCGGGAGATCAGGCTCGTTACTTGGTTGATACGTCATCGTATCGCAGTTACGTAGATTGATGCTCTTCATGTTGATCACTGGGTTATCGGATCCAGATTCGTTTATATGCAAACCGGTGCCAATATATATTGCCGAGAGGGGCTTTAAACATCAACCAACCAATCTTCTGTCTTTGCAACATCTACATGAATATGCTCAAGCTTCTGACCCAACCGGTTAGGTTTGCACGACAAACAAATTTACCAGCCTTCAAAAGCTATAAGGTCAAGCTTGCACTGTATACTATGGTCGCACAGACTGTTACCTCCACAGCGAATTTTGCCATATCGTCTTCGCCTAAGAATACAACAAAACTGTTCCATCCCAGTAGAATCAACACGACAACGCACTTACGACACTACCATTGCGTCGGAATTATGTGCGCATTGCACACACAGTATGATCAAGGTAGATAAGGTGGTGGTTTGACGTGTCAAATAGGTTCCAAGTAGCCAATACCTTGACAGAAATATTTACAACGAAACGTACTTATCAGCAATCTCACCCGTGAAGGTCCGGTGTAGAAGCAACCTATGCTTGTCGTAAGAGGTGACTATGCTTGTCGTAAGAGGCGACTAGCGGGATCGGGTGGTCAGACTCGCTGACTTGGTTGACACATATCATTGGTTCCCAATTGCGCAGATCGATGCTCATGTTGTTGATCACTGGATTGTCTGGTCCAAACTCGATTATTTACAGACCGCCGCCATATAGCTGGAATAATGCTGGGTGTGGCGTAAAACTAAACTCACTCACTCACTTTACTATGTTTATTTGTTTAACATTACTAAAGCTGGTTTGGGAGCAAGGTCTTCAAATTGCATGCGACAAACAATCTAATGCAGCAGGATGATCTAGAATGAACCCAAAGTTAACCATTTAATGCCCATTTAAGTGAGTATGGCAGAGAAAAACGTTTACCAGGCGCGTAGCCAGCCAATGTTTTTCATTTAAGCCCGATAGGTTGCAAAGCTATATATGAGGGCTTGCCCAACCTTTTCAGCAGCAATCGTGTGTTTTTGTTTTGAGTTTAACACTGTCCCCGACATCTAGCGTCATAGCTTTATTAGTCCAATCAAGAAACCTGATTCTGACCCACGCGATCCACTTGGATACCGGGGCATTTCCCATTTCCGTCCCATGTAAGATCTGTTCGGACATTCATAACGCTTAGGACGTGGTATTGACATCAATGGAGCTATGTTGGATCTTCTCCTTTATGCTGACGATATTGCTTTGATAGCCCCAGACGAGTTGTCAGTACGGAGAATGTTAGATGTTGTGTCCGACTGGTGTTCCAGGTGGCGTATGTTCACATTCGTCCCTCTTCTATTGCCAGGTCAAGTCTTACATTCAATATTGGTTGTAAAGTTCTGCAATACAACTCTGCCTATAAATATCTTGGAATTTGGTTACAGGAAAATCTGGATTTGAACATTAAACCTACAGAGATTAAAATCGGCCAGTCGTGCTCTTGGAATAATTATTTGCAAACTTAAGTCTGTAGGTGGCATGACCTATAGTGTCATATGTTGTACAATCATTTACTTCAGCCTATACTGACCCATGGCGGTGCCATATGGGGCACAAAACAGTTTAGCTGCATTAACGCAGTTCAAAACCGTGCCTGCAGATTATTTTGGGAGTTGGTTGTAAAACACCAAATTTAGCAGTCAGAGGAAAGATGGGGTGGAGCAGTCACTTTTGAAAATGAAAATGGAAATACATAGGTTTTGGCGTAAACTGAATTGCATGGCAGACTCTAGACTGCCAAGTATCATGATGCACTGGTCCCGACTGTTTAATAGATCTTGGGTTGTGTCTGTCTAGAGCCTACTTTCTAAATTACAGCTTCCAGTTGATGGCATCTGGAACACGACCGGGCTTGTTACATTATCTTATGGGTGGATTCAGTCTCTTGACGAGCAAGACTGGTTTAGAGAATTATGGAATGACCGAGGACAGTTGAACGGAAATAATCTACGAACGTGTAGACTTTTCAAAAGTTCTCTGGTTGCGTAGTTACTCATTTAATTCCCAGATCTGGCTAAGCTGCGCTCTCCCTTTACAAGTTGAACGTGGCAGGTTTACTTGACCTAAGACACCCGTGGAACATCGGTTAAACCTCTTGCTGCTTTAGTCAGCCGTGTGTACAGGAGGAGACTAAATGTCTCTTAGTACGGACATAGGGTGGGTGTGAAGAAGGTAGGATGGGGGTGTGGAAGGTATGAGGGCTGGTGAGTGGGTGAGTTTGATGCATGCATGAATGCTTTCGTGTGTGTGTGTGTGTGTGTGTGTGTGTGTGTGTGTGTGTGTGTGTGTGTGTGTGTGTGTGTGTGTGTGTGTTTATGTGTGTGTAAGCAAGAACTGGGATGTAAGTGGAAAATATATTTTTTATTTATCTTAAATTTTGTACTGTGATACATGGTTACATGTGTCTCATTGGCCTAATTTCCGGATGCTATGTAATTCGTTTTTAACCGTGTCATGTATCGAATACTAGCATGTGACACATTAATAAAATATTCTTCTTCTTCTGTAAAACCATGCACGTATAATGGTATAATTTTGTATAATGGTAGCTATGTCCCTGCTTACCACAGACATCCCTGCCATGCAAATGGACTAACAGAGCGTTGCTAGATTAAATAAGCGGAATTCGCCTTTCAGCCGTGACAGTGTTTGTTACATATGCGGATTGGTCGCCCTCTAACTGAACACTCATTTGCTGATGTTCAAATAAAAATACTCAAGATAAATAATCTGTTGAAACCGTTTAACACATATACTGACTATGCAGATGCACATACGCTTGCAAGATAATTGGAAAAGTTGCCTCAAAGTGGACGTCCCTTTTTCAAGATGAAAGAGTCCATATGGATTTATCAGCAACACAGATGAACTAATGCAAAAACGCCATGCGACTGGTTGGTATAACTCAGCGAGTTCAAAGGCTTTCTTCTCAATTGGTATTAATGTTTAAAGACGATAAAGAGGAGCTATACTAAAGGGTCTCGTGCTCATATTCACTTGAAGTGAATATCCAATAAATGAGACATTCTGTGAGGACCTGAAATCAACACAAATACTGAAAGAACTAAACCTGCGCAGTAATGTAATTGTGATATAAAATATGTTCAGAGAACACTTGATAAAGTGTAACGCTTTCTGCAATGTTCTCCTCATTCTCTTCACTTTCTGCAATGTTCTCTAATTTCACGTAAACAGGCAGAACACTGAGAGGTAACTTCGGTCACAGATTCTGGTTATTGAGCATTCTATGTGTTTGGCTCAGTCAAAATTGTATATTTTTGTCAGAACTATTATTAAAGTATGAGGCCTGTGATTTATGAATATACAACTTCTTTTATTCAGTGAGTGAGACGTCTCGACGCTGATGTCGTCAAGCAAATTGTGAACCTTTTAAGTTAAGTTTCTTATCATTCTTATTTTACTAATTCAGTAAACCATGCGTGTCGAAAGACAAACGGTCTCGTAGTCACCATGATCATGTTTTCTGATTTGGTTGAGAAATAGTCTGACCAGAAATTATTGAAAATTTAAAGATTGTATATTTTTTATTTTGTTTTCAATTAAACATGAATAGTAGCAGAGCATAACTCCAACTTGAAAGACAGACGAACAGTTTATTATGTTGTCAAGTCACCATGGGCAGCAATGCAGGCAGCTATGCAGCGAGCCACAATACTGATCAAGGAAGTCAGGAAATTGTTGTCCATGCTGTCCCAACAAGACAACCTCCTCATTCATTTCTTCAAT
The DNA here is from genome assembly GCF_037392515.1 of Haliotis asinina. Lineage (NCBI taxonomy): Eukaryota > Metazoa > Mollusca > Gastropoda > Lepetellida > Haliotidae > Haliotis > Haliotis asinina. The sequence continues at coordinate 61,853,556 of NC_090283.1, forward strand.
ATTTGTTAGAGTTTTCTTACCGACACTTACCTTCATACGTCCCGAAACATTTTCTACCGGATTTAGGTCAGGGCTATAATTTGGCCAATTGAATAATGTCATATTTTGGGTGCGAAACCAGGCCTGTGAATAACTGAACGATGTTTTGGGTCGTTCTCTTGCTGGAAAATCAAAACAATTCCATAGAACACGTGAGCAGACGGAAGCAAATGTTCCTCGAAAACATCTGTCTACTGCTCAGTGTTCATATTCCTTTCATATACACAGAGGGGCGCTGCCCCCAACATAGATATGCAACCCAACACGTTAAATTTCGGACTGTACTTTGGGCGCTGATGAAAGAGGATATTTCAGTTTGTTTGGTGAAGAATGTCAGTGTATTAGAAGACCACGCAGAACTTTCATCTGAGAAAATCACACTGTCCCAGTCAAAATTTCTATGCTGTAAACACCCGTTCAACCTTCGCTCCTTTTTTCAGGCTTCATGATCGGGGATGTAATTCCTCGACTTTTCGGTCAACCCACTGCATGCAGCTCTGTTATAAATGTCTCCTTACAGCTGACACAGTTTCTCTATCAATCATATCCAGCCTTAAGTTTTCTAAACCTCTTCGTGTGTTTTTAGAAACAAGAATACCAAACTGACACCGACAGTCAATATTCTGGGCCTACCTGGTGTTGAATGCCGTATCCATTTGCAAAATTTCTCAAAAACACGATAAATAGTGGACAAATGGATGCCTTAAGCTCATCTGGTGTTCTCGTTGAATGCTCTAAAATCAACTTCCTCTTCTCTAAATCATCAATACTGACGATCACTGAAAATGTCGTCTGCTAGCAGGTAAACAAAGGGGGATAACTCTTCACAACTAATGAAAAAATGAGAATATTGTTGAGTCAACGAAGAAACTGCCATTACTACCTCCACATCAGAAATAGCCTAATACTATTGACTAACAATAACGGGCTTATGTTAACTTACATTGTAGTTCAACACCAAGCACAATTAATTTGCTTCTTGCACTCTACTTACATTAAGCGTACAACCTCAAGAGAGGTTTGAAGTTTGAAGGGACTACGCCGGGCCATCCTGCCATCTCTGTTGCTGTCGCTTCTGTCTTGGTAGATACACTGTGGCTTACATTTGTTAGGGTAATTCACACGGAGTCTAATGGGAGTTCTTTCTCGCGTCCTTACTCGTCAAACATAAAGAATTTGTCAAAGGGAATCAAGGGGTAGTCTTCGTGCATCACAACTTAACTTGTGATACTTTTCAACATACCTCAAATGATACTGAATGGATTTGGGTTTGAAACTCGTGGATGCTTTTACAGTATTACATTTGACCACGTCTGAAAACGTCTTATGTAATTTATACGCCTTGAAAACCGTCAAAATCAAGAAAAACACTCCATGCACATGTATGGTTCTGCTGCTGCTTTGTGAAAGTGCATCCTATGCGTTGTGTTAGGAGTGGTGGTATATAGAAATGGTGTTGCGTTCATACGATTTCGGTCTTTGAATTGTTTGTTAACGTTTATAATGTGAAAGTTCAGCCTCCCCTACGTTTTTGGCAGAGTGGGCTTCTTTGAAGTGAGTTTAAACCAGGGTCTGAAACCACTTTCTCATCTTATCGTCATTCCACGAAGTCCCACTAAGCCACCAAGTTTTCAACAAAAATGGGGGTCGTTCAACTTGTAGTCCAGATTGATGTACTCCCTGACAAGTGCTCATTAGCAGGATCGGAAGCTATAATTACACAATGCCATTAAGAGCGAGTGAGTTAAAATTTCAAATCGACAATATTGCAGCCGTATTGTGACAAAAATGTTGTAGATGCACAATAAACACAAATATGTATTAAAGAACCAGTCATCGACGGACTGTAACATAACTAGAGTATCACAAAAAGGGTTAAAGCAGCTAACATGTATTTTTACAAGCGGAAAACTAGTATAGACAATACCATGTAAATGGGATATTGATCACCAACAACAGAAGGTAGATCACCATACTAGGGGCCATGGGGACTTACAGTACCTCTGCTACCTGCATGGGCCCTAGCTGGATTTACACCATCCCTTCAGCTGCTGGCGATTGTATGACCGTTTAGCCACAAATAATTTAAATGACAGAAATAGTAAGAAATACTACAACTAAAAATGCGGGAGATTAAATTTGACTTCGAATGCTTTGTGACTTACGTATCCTCTCAGGAGGCCTGCAAGAACATGGGTTTACACCTTCGTAGGAAGGTATATCGTCAAGTTAAAGTTTAAGTGCAAACTGGGATTCGAACCCCAACTGATACCTGAAGCACACATTGTTTTATGGTCATGGAAACCGATACACAATTGTCCACATACGTCTCGCTATCCGGACAATTTTCGAGTGAAACCAAAACGTCCGGATAAACAGGGCTCGATTGTACATTCCTTTAACGGACCCAAGGACTGGTTATACAGTATCATTGTTTTTTCCACTCCCCTTTCTGTACTAACACTTCACGTTTGTGTCAGTAATATAGTATAGCGTTAATAGTATAGCTGCTACACTATGAAATAGGATCTTTGCTACCATTTCTTATTTCTTCCCCAACTAACCTGCACACTAACGCACTTGCGTTTACTCATCTCTATGCACTCAAGTAACGATGTAGCGGGAATGAAATCTAATCAACAACCAAGATGAGAAGCAAAACTATCAGCCACTCTCATTAAGTTCCTGCCAACGAACCTTTCCCTGTGGTTGTGTTGCCATTTTTTAAGCAATGTTTCATTCAACTTTCTCAGTTTGGGATTGAGTTCTACACGCAATCGTTCAAGAAGTTCAGTAACTGTTGTATGTAACTCCAAACCTGATTAGTCACAAACACTAAACATGCTAATGGGGTTTACATTGATATAATATTTGATATAGTAAATGAAGAGTTCAGGGTGGTCAAAATACAATGTTAAGTAACAATGAAACTGACAAACACGCTGCAAAATCTCGATTTTCTGAACATGACTGCACACATTCCTGCTTTCAGTTTATGTTTCCATGAGATAACAAGGTTTCCCTTCTCCCAAAAAGGTACACCGGTTCTTTATATGAAACTAGGTCTAAATCAAAACAATTTATTGAATCTCGAGCTCAACGTTGTGGCTTTCAAAACAAACTTGTGCATTGTGTGAACCATGTTCAAGATAATGTAGAGTATCAATCTCTGTACTTAAATAAGTACACCTTTAAGTAAGACTTATCTGCTACTACCAGTCTTCATAAATGGGTTCCTCAATTACTGAATCACGTATTAAAAGCTTTTAAAAATGAAATTTTGTTATTACTTATAAGCTATCTTGTATGTTATGCAAATAAAATACCTTTACCTCATATACAGACGATGGTGGTTTTTTTTGGAGAATAAAAGGTTTAATTTTGAGTGCAGTCGCGATAGCATTGGAAATCAACTAGCAAAGAACGAACATTGTAAACTATTTTCACTTCTGAAACGAAAGGAGCTGTGACTCGTCTGTATTGTATATAGTGAGTGAATGAGTTTTACCCCGCACTCAGCAATATTCCAGCTATATGGCGGCGGGCCGTAAATAATCGAGTCTGGGCCAGACAATCCAGTGAACAACAACATCAGCATCGATCTACGCAATTGGGAACCGATGACATGTCAACCAAGTCAGCGAACCTGACCACCCCATCCCCTTAGTCGCCTCCTTCGACAAGCACAGTCGCCTTTTATGGCAAGCATGAGTTGCTGAAGGCCTGTTCCACCCCGGAACCTTCACGGGTGGACTGTATATAATTTAGAATGAATGACGGCAGTGAACACAAATTATTTCACCAAGCATAAAAGTTTGATAGTATTATTTTGTTAAATGTTGGTGTGTATATGGTTCAGGTTGGGTGAGTTTGAGTTCCTAAAGGTAGGTACCATCATCCCGCAACTTAGAGACCCGAAGAGTGCTCATTACCACGCGATCGTGTATGTAGGAGTTGATATCAACAGGTAAGTATCTTCATGAAGGACATGTTACATAGATTTTAGTTGGTTTAATTATCTGTTTATTGGTACAGCTGTCTTGTGTAGTGGTTTTATAACGTCTTGATGAGGTGTCATCATAAGGTAAGTCTGCTACAGTTTAGATTGTGTATGACAAGGTTATGGAATTCACAGATGTATGTATGTTCCACTTTTGAGAAAAGAATTGTTCAGTATCCACCTTTGAAATCTAAACGAAATCAAATCATCTAAATTGCGTCCGTTGTGTCGCTTCCGAATTAAATATTGCATCATATATACAGTCCCTTTGGAAAACTATAATCGATGCATTGTGCCCGTTGAGTTGGGATGGCCTTAAAGTGAGTTAGTGAGATAAAGTTTAACCTCACATCGGCAATATATCAGCCATATCGTGACGAGAACATTTACCACTGGAGAGGAATATATGTACTACATAAAAATCTGCCAATGATGGACAGTAAAAATACTAGAATAACACAGATATAAACATAAAACTAGTAAGAAAAACTGAAACGTTGTAAGTCAAAAAGACACTACAATACAAAACACGGGATATACATCAGCAACAACTGAAGGTAGATCACCATACTAGGGAACATGGGGACTTACAGTACCTTTGCTACATGCATGGACCCTAGTTGAATTTACACCATCCCATCAGCTGCTGGCGACTGTTGGAAATGTCAGCAAATATTAAAACAACAAGAATACTACGTTTAAAAGACTGGTAAGTTTCAATTTATTATGAATGTTTCGGGACTTACGTACCCTCTCAGGAGGACAATAATTTTACAACCCCCTTCGAGGGTACAGCCACTACCAATCTCAGCTATTAATCCAAACTACCAATATTAAATATGTAATTATTTACAAGTCATCTAAAAATCTAATTCTTTTTAAAACGCAATAATTAAAGGATAACTGACATAAAAACTTCGGGATTTGAAATATTTATTCCTTGTGATGGAGTATTCAACACAGTCAAGCAAGACATGCTTGACCGTGATTCTTTCATAACAAGGGATACAAAACGGAGGATCTTCACCTGTAAGCAAATATTCATGTGTATATCTTGTGTAGCCAATACGACATCCCAAGTAGGTGCAGCCAGTATAAGGTTTTATAGCATGTAATTTGCTGATACCTTCTTGAGTGTCCCACTTCTTCTACATCACGGATGTAACTTCTAATGCAAGCTTTGTTATCTGAGTACGGAATAAGAAGTGGTTTCACAGATTTGTTGAGTGCTGCCTTGGCAGCAAAATCGGCCATCGTATTCCCTGAAATACCAACGTGGCTGGGTAACCAACAAAAAACGATGTCGTATTGGCCAGTAGCAAGATCATTATACAATTCAATAATTTCTATTATAAGTGGATGTTTACATGACAAATTTATAACTGCCTGAAGACAAGAATGTGAGTCTGAATAGATTATGTATTCTTTACGTTTAGGGTGTCTTTGAATATATTTAAGAACTGTTAATATGGCGTTTGCTTCAGCTGTAAAAATAGAGCTGTCAGAAGATACTGTTCAGGATCCAATGACAGTGGCACAAGCTACTGCGTCACCATCCTTGGACCCATCTATAAGTAAAGATTTGTAATTTACGAAATAAAGAACCTGGGTCTAAAAATTCAATAACCAACGCAGAACCCATAACTTGAAATGGCATTTTGATGATTAGGTATCAGAATCTGCAAAGTTGTTTTTCACTTTGCATGTGACCTTTAACTTAGACCAACCCTCATTGTTCTCGGCGTTTCGATGAATGTGCATACACCCTCGTAATACAAACAAATGGTAGCGATTTTAGCCTAACGTTCTGAATTTAAATGTTCATTTCGCAAGGTAAAATTCGCAATCTTAATTTCACTTTATTTGATTTTCATTTTTGTTTGCAGTGAAATTCATCGGTACATTTTCAACGCACACAGACCATCATGGCGTTAAGTGCATTCGTGTCAAGGTCAATCAAAATATTTCCTTGAAATTGCACCATCTCATGTCACTAGGCAATATTCAATTTTCATCGTCTGGGATTGAACTGATCTTCAGTAACCCATGCCTTTCGTACGAGGCGATACACGGGGTCGGGTGCCAGGCTGGGTGACATGTATGACACATGTAATCGTGTCTTCGTCGATGCTCAAGCTCTTGATCACTGCATTGTCAGGTCCAGACATGATTATTTACAGACTGAATTTTATATTGTGCTGTTGACCACTGATTTAGCACTATTAAAGTCATTTCGTTCGCGTTTCAGTTAATCTGTGAAAATCCAATTGTTACACTGTCCTTCAGTATTTTACGAAAGCATAGACATATTTACTCTCAGCATAAGCTGTTCGTTGTCATGATATAACTGGAGGTTTGCCGATGTGACGTAAACTTTTAACACACTCACCCACTATCAACGGTTTCACCAAAAGACTGATATAGGTGGCGGTGATGAGAACTTCAATATATCCCTCAGGCAACATCACCACCAATATTTACATCAGCAATGTAATTGGAATAACCGTTTGTCCAGTCATGAATGCCACGAAAATCACATCTAAAACATATTTGATGACCATGTCATTGACAGCTTGGAAACCAGAACCACGTTTGAGTAGTAAAGCAGGTAATTTGGAAGGTAAACGGCAGCGATAAAAATGCCACATGTACAGGAGTATGAGGTTTTACGGGAACAGAGAATACGTGAATTACTTTCTGTAAGTCAGACTAACGTCTACGATGACAGTAATTGTCTGATCGTATAGGTACAAGGTTGGCTTCACGATTTCAAGTTCCTCATTACCTGCCTTCAGGAACGCCATGGTATTATCCCGTTGATTTGTAATGCCAATGGGGAAAACGACATAGATGTGCTGTCACATAGGGAGTTGTGTACTGGTAAGAGACATTCCATGGTGACGGTGTATCAATTAGAAGTTTGTTCCATTCAAACAGTTTGAACCAAGTGAGTTCTAAAACACCAGTATCTTCATACCCGTGTAACTGGTTGTCGTAAGAGGTGACCAATGGGATTGGTAAATCAGCTTCATCGATTCCCAATTGCGGAGACCGTTGCTAACGATGTTGATAACTGTATTAGCTAGGATAGTGGAGAAGACCTATGCTTTTAGAGCTGACAAAAGACAAGAGATGTGCTTCATCACTTCAGAAACATTCTCCCGCACATACTGAATCCCTTACAGGTATTCTAATAGCACCAGCGCGACTGTATCGTTAATGTGATCTGCGTGCATACTAGTATTGAATGCTGAGACAACATACCCTCTTCAACGCATCTCGTTTCTAGGCTCCAGCTGACTTAAACCAACAGCGATTGTTTCTGTAGAAGCCATCTGGTTGATATTACCAAGAAATATTGTGCAATCACAACTGCAATCACATACATCCAGGTGTGAACTGAATATGTGATTTTTTCATCTCACAGGACGAATCAAATACGTTTCAATTGCTACAAATGTACGTACTTAAAACATATCCGAGATAATATATCTATAATACCTTTCACACTAATTCAGAACTAACTCCACCATGCAGCAGGGGGAAGGTCCTATAAAACTTTCTTCTGTCACAGCAATAAAGAAATGGTGTTACAAGAACAGTTGATTAAGGCACATGATCATCATGCTTTAGATAAGCACCCATGGTTATGACAGAGACATGAGTTGATGTATAGCGCTGCAACATCACATTTCTTTGCTCATGATCGTTTTCGTTTTCACCAAAACAGAATAAATGCTTTTAAACCGATCCCACATCAGCTGTGTTAACAAAATAGTTGGGAAACTATTGTTTGCAGATTAGTGAACGTACCAGGCACACACTTACATTCCAACGAAACACATATCCACTTTGTGATTGGTGTTTTGCGGTCAGATTTTGTTGCTGTCGTAATTTAAACGGACATTAGAAGCCAATAAAATTAATATTTAAAACACTGTGCTCCTCCTCGGGGAACTGCCACTTATTTCTAACTGAAGACTGGACAGAGACATCAGTGACCTGTGTGAAACTTGGACACGGTCTGTGGGTGACAAACGTGATAACAACTTCAAAAAGCCTTTTAGAAAGTGCCCTAAAAAGGGAAGCAATTCCTACAATGTACCCTTCTGAAAACCAGTAAAATCCGTGGTCAAGAATAACAGTAGAACCACTAGAAAATGTCTTAGTTCTTTGTCCCAGCGACGTTTGCTAACTTCAAGAAGACATTGTACAAGCAAGTGTATTGTAGCCTTGTTGCGTGTTATCCGAACTGTTTTTGAAGTATAGTGAGTTAAGATTTAAAGCCACATCGGTAATATTTCAGGCACATTTTGACTGAAATCAAGTATTAATATTAGTATAAATAAAGGTACATTTTAAACAATCTCACGGATGTAAGATCTGATGATAGCTTTGTATTCAAGTATGGGATGAGAAGTGTCACAGATTCGTTGAGTGCAGCTTTAGAATACAAGCACAGGATGAAAGTGAGTGAGTGTGTTACTATTTAACGTTACATCGGCATATCATGACGAGAACAATGTATACATTGTTAGAGCATCACAGATATGAAATCAATATAAAAATAGAAATCAATGTAAAACTAAAACATCTTAATTAAAGAGGACAAAACAATATAGATCATAATTTGTGAATAACAACTTTTGCTTCTTCTTGAGTGAGATGTTTCGATACAGATTCACTTGTCTGCTAGGTATTTGGTATCGGCAGCCTGAAGGTAGAAGGTTATATACATTCATAAAATGAAACATGGCTGTCATCAGAAAAAATATTCTCTCGGCGAAATTACGAACATCTATCTATCTGTCTGTAAAAAAGCGACGTGAAATAACGTGTTAGGACATAATTTAAAGTTAAATATCTTAGTATCACTCCTTTTTCGAGAAATCTAATACACTCTTCCGCGTGATATAGCTGTAGCTAAATCCAGCATCGGAGTCTTGTCTCATGACTTGCATGCCCGTAATCATATGTAACCTACCTGCTCAAGAGATTTTGCGATAGCTGCATTTCGTGCTTCTTGCCGAAATGGAAACTCAAACACAATGGTCGATCATAATCGTGGCTACTCCAAAGGCGGGTTGTTGGATGGCATTGGTCTGACAGCACCACGTAGGAGGTTCTCTTGCATAAGTATGCTGAACATAAACTCTGAGACATATAGCCATTTATATCTGAACTGACGGTTCGTCTTAAGGAATTTTTTTTGTCACATAGAAAAGAACCGTTTTTATGAATTTTCAACTTCCCCCAAGTCATTCCTGTTGCTCAGATTAATTATGGACTTCTTTCTGCCGCTGAAATGAAACAACATTTGTTTTGTAAAGGGAGAATCACATCGTCAGATTTTGTACAATTCTTTGTGCAATTTCAATCAAGCTATACAATGCATACAAAAATATGAACCACGTTTATGGAAAGCACAATTATGGTAAGCGATGAAGGGTTAAAAGCACTTTGTGCATAGTGAGAAAATCTATGAACGTCATCTTCTGTATTTAAAGGAATAAAGCGTTTAACTCAAGTGGACTCGCTAACTGTATAAACAGCTTGCACCCCCTTCATCAGTGGTGGCAATCCATTTGTTAGAGATACAGATACGTTAGGAACATGAAATATAACTCTTGGTTGAAAGATGTGGTCCGGATAGCCGTCGGCTACACAGACTTTAAAGACAGGAAGTTTTGTATTATAACGATTATCTCGCTGAGTGTTACATAGACATTTCATCTGACTAATTCGATAATCCAGCAACCTGTGAGCTACACTGTTAAATAACAAGAGGTGTAACTAAGTACCTATTTTTGGACTCTTGGATTGTTCAGTCGACCATCTGTTGCCTCATGTCTTTCCATTCAAGTGTTACCTGAAACATTACCCAGTACATTTCAGTAACGTAAGTCATCCTCAATAACGCTCTAGGTAAATAGACGTCTCTGTCCTTAACAACATTTTACAATTTTATGGGCAGATGGGGTAGCCCAGTGATCATAGCGGTCGCTCGTCACGCTGAAGACCCGGGTTCTATTCCTTACATGGGTAAAATGTGTGAAGCCCATGTATGGTGTCCCCCGCCGTGATATTGCTGGAGTAAACTCATTCACACACTCACTTATACAGTTTTAGAGAATATTATTAATGCAATGCGATTACGTTGTTTTCAGATATGATTAAAACATGAGATAAAGGTATATTATGTTAGACTCACTCTATTTCGCAACATACTGTTTTGCATCATTTGTCAAGTGTCAAGTGTCAAGTGTCAAGTGACGAATGTAGCCGGTCACGAAGTTCATTTTTATATGTTGTACTCTCTGCTCTAGATCCCAGTACTTCTTATTCTTGTAATCCAGTCGCCCAGATTATTGGAGCCGAATTATCTTTGTTTCAGCCTAAGCTCTCAGTCTCTCCAATGCTGCTAACAATTTGTACAGGTTTGGATGTGGAGTCTTTAGTTTCTTGTAAAGCCTGTGGTGTCATCCTTTAACGTGGTTTGTGGGCCTTGGCCTGTTAGTGTCGAAATAGTTCCAGGATGACCGATTGTCTCTGTTAATCCCCAGGTCTGTCACATAGAGTGCAAACCTGTCAACACCTGTCACATCTGAGGGCCTTCAACACTGTTGATGTGTGGAAGGGGGAGCACTGCAGCTCGTCTAAGAAATGAATGAACAGGAGGAGGAGTGGCCAGACCACATGTCCCTTGGGCATGCGTCCATACACATCGAGTGTAGTGGAAGAAACATCTCTTTACTTCTGATGTGGGGAAACGCTGACGTCACTGTATTCCATGTTGCCTCCTCGAAGTCCATGAAAACTCTTGTTGGCGACAAAGGAACAGGTGAAGATGTATCCAGCGTGGAGAACAGATGTTCACCCGTTGTCTGCTTCTTGCTCGGTAGAAGTGTGAATGCAAGAGGGAACATCTCTCCATCAACCTGGGCATGAACTATGTAGATCTGCTTGAAGACCTTGTGGCAGGACCTGAACATTCCCTCGCAGAAACAAGCGTCGGCGTTGCTTAGGTATCGAAAGTTGGCATCTGTGTGAAAACAGAAGTATTTTGTCCTCGTTGATAATGGAATTCTCTCTGACCGTCGTCTCTCTCCATAGACCTTGGAGGTTGATTTCTTCACCGATCGTAGGTACTACTGGTATCATCATCAATCCCTATCGGTACATGACGGAATCACGGGCGTCGTAGTGGGGAAGTCGTCTCAGTAATTCTGCGGTCTCGTCGTTCCTGAGACGATTTCTCACGATTTCTGAGACACTATTCCTGGTAGATAGTAGGGGGCGGGGTAACCTCTTCTCTGCTTCTCTTCTTCAGATTGTTCACAAACACTGTGACTTCAGCCGACCTTCCATCACTTTGATGGTTATGTGGCTGGTCAAGTTTTGTCAGGGCGTTGTTCCTTGTTTTACATGTGGCAGGACATTCTTAAACCTTGGTGTCCATACAGTTTCGTTCCTCCATCTAGTTTTCACACTGTTCTAAACAAGATACTGACCACCTCTGTTGTTGTCTATGAACCTGATCTCTACATATACATTCGCCATTGTGATGAAATTATTTGACTAAAGTTTGCCATGTATACTGGTAATACCCTCTCAACGACAGGTCAAGTTAAAATTATTTAACCATCTCACCAGCTGAGCACTTCCTCAAATCCTAAAAAAAATTGCAACTAATACCATATCCGTGTATCTCAATTTAATACAAATGTCATTAATCTCACTAATTGAACACTACTTCAAATCATCCAAAAACATTTCAAACAATACTATATTATTGTATCCCACTTTAATACAAATGTCATTAATCTCACGCTTGAGCACTTCCTCAAATGCTCAAAAGAAACTGAGCATTTGGTGGGCACAGACGGCTCATCTGGACTAAGTGCTATCGAAACAATAACCCCAGTCAGGCAGATCCCACTCTGACTATGTGAGAGACCTGTTGTTACAGAACGTGGCTAAGTGAGAAGAGACCCCCATTTGTCCCCAGTACATACTGTATATTTAAATAGTCTTTATTTCCGAACGTGTTACTTGAGAAAGGTCATGGCATGTCACAAAGAGTAGTCTTTACACCTGTAAACAATCGCCCTCCTTAATGAGATTCAAACTTATTCTGAAGCTGTACGTGAAGCAAGCAGTTACCTTGATTAACATGCAGTGTACCGTCTCCAGCGATGTGATTATCAACATGCAGCCGCCGATACATTGCCCTCCTCATAGACAGACACGTAGCTATTTGTCAGGCTGCCTGTTCTCGCCGGTTACATATGTGAATTCACAATCGTTAACGATGGCTAATCGGGAAATACGTACGTCTTGTCAGATGGAGTTATTTTCATTGCAAATAACCAGAGTATTACGCGCTGTATTATAGGTGAACGATGTATTGTTCATCTGCAGTAGGGAAGAGTGGGTGGGGAGGGAGATGGATTTCATTGTCAGACATTTACAAGATTAAATATCAGATAAGTGATTAATAACCACACAACAACATATCAAAGATTATATAAATACGTATTCACTTACTGTAGTAAACATATAGATTGTCGAAAACATAAGATTGGTGGTGTTATTGTATTTATCAGCCATGTTTGCTGATTATAGATCACATATGTATTTCAAAGATGTGATTTAAACCAAAGTGAAATGTGTGTGGGAGGGGAAATATGGAAGTAAGTTCATAGTTTAGTGTTACTGTAACAGTACTTCGGTGTAACACTATGTCCTGCCTATGATGGCCTTTTATGAAAGCAGAGACCCCAGGGTCAATAATCACAACACTGATGTATAAGGACATTTTACAAATGGCTGCCCATTCCGCAAGTATCATTAATAACCAGCAAAAAGTCAACGATATGTCGTCAATGTCAATATGCAAGTTTCACAATACCAATCGGTGAATTGACTCCAAGGTCAACAATCACAATGTTGATGTGTAACAGGATTTTACAAATGGCTGCCAATACGCACAGTAGGGAGTCTTCTATGTTGTCAACCACCACTTTGTCTTTTATCTCACGTTATCATTAATAACAAATAAACCTTCAACGATAATTATGCAATGCCGAGCTAATTTTCACAATTCCAAACGGTGAATGGTGAAAGTTTTTTTTTTCTGATTACGGAAATTTTGTCGTTTTATTTATTCTCTGCTACCTCGTTAAACATTAGAAGTGTTACCCTTGGCCAACGTGAGTGATGTAGTGTTCGTCAGTTTGGGAGGCATCCGGTTTGATGGGAACCAAGACCTCCAAATCAAGGAAGTGTAAAGTGTTCCATCTGCCCAAAATAAATCTTTCGCTGAAAAATAACGAATTTAGGAGACTTCTTAGTTACAGGACAAAAAGATTGATACAACGATCATTGATCATAAATCATACCTTGACCAAAGACAAGGCCAGATGTCACTTAAAGTGCCACAGTTACATAGCTATGACACTGCGTGTTTTGAAAGTATTTTCATTCATTCATTCATTCATTCATTCATTCATTGCAGATACTTGTTTATCCGCCGAGCTGCTCTCTCATGGCGAAGGAGGTAATATGGTTCTATTTTTATGGCAGATGTGACATATCTGGGGCATGAATGATATGCATGAAATCACACATTTCTCATGACTTTTCAATGAAATACAAACGTCACTCCATGTTACCGTCACTCCATGTTACCGTCATTCCACGTTAACGTCGCTCCATGTTAAATAGCACATATCTATTTACCCACCTACTCACTCTCTTACTAACTGACATGTGCATAATGATTGACAACTTTGTGAAAAGGTGTTGTTATTTCTTTCTCATTAGTATTATACACATAAATTCAGTTGTTCCGGCCAAATTGCTCTAAAACAATCATATTTTGTAACACAATATTTGATGTTTTCAAGACATATCAAGGGAATGTATAACATGGTTCGTGTAAATGAAGGGTAATACTACGGATTTTGGAACTGTATATTCCGTAGAACAGTTCCAGGGATAACGAGAATGGCATGATACAAAACATGACCTTTCTGACATATGCATCTTGAAATCCCCCATTTGTGAATAACATCATGTCAATCTCATCCATAATCTTAGTATCGCCCGCAGTTCTGAGAACAAATTGGCTCTTTTTTGAATTGATACATTCAACTTCCTCAATTACTCTCATCGACCTCTAATCACTATCAGTCAATCCAGTAAACGTCTAAATCTGAACTTGTCCTATTGTGTAATCCAAATAGCTGCAGTTTGCTAAAAATAACTGAGCTGTTTTGTGCATAGATTTCATTAAATGCAATCTTCCACTGCAACTGAAGTCGTCAGTTAATTAGCAATGTTTCATTGATCATGACAAAACGGTTTCCTTTTTAACAAAAGAATGGTACTGTGTAAAAGAAAGCAACCTTTTGAGGACACAGCGCCTCAAGTATTACTTTCGATCAATTGCTGATCTAAGGACATCACTGTCACGATCAATTAGTGAGAGTGTTTCTCCACCGTCAATCAAACCAGCAGATGTTCTCCCAGAGTGATGACGGACACTTGTGTCTGGTCAGTAACACGCTGTCTATGGTGCCCGTCATTCACATGAGAACACCTCAGAAATAAGACAAGACCTATCGCAGAACTATGAAGGAATATAGGTTTCTTGACATTCAAGATCAATGTGCGATCATGTGGAAGAGGTACCTGTATCTTGATTAAGTGTACGGATGACAGCAAACGATGCGATGCCATTGTATTCTACTGCATATATGGATCGATATGTTAGATACAGTGAGTGAGTGAGCTAAGATTTAACGTCACATCGGCAATATTTTTCACCCACATCGTGACGAGAACTTGGAATTTGAAATGAAATACGTGTATAATATAAAAACCTGTCACCAAAGGACAGTAAAACAGCTACTATAACACAATACTATTTAAAACTGGCGTGTAAAGTAAAATGTAAAGCACTATGTTGACAATGCAACATGAAAACAATCTATAGATCGCCAACAACTGACGGTAGATCACCACACCAGGGAACAAAGGGACTTACAGTACCGGTGCTACCTGCATGGAACCTGGCTGGAATATGTTAGATACAGGGTGGAATATCTATAGCTACCTGCGTGATAGTTAGTGATGTAGTGGAACACGGTGGATGCCTTGCAGTGTTGCTTAAGGCGATCAGTACGCTTTCAAATTTGAAAACAATTATTCAATACCAACCGATTTCTTTCAAAGACCTTATGCACAATCAAAGACACTATGGTGGACGATGAACCTTTCATCATGGGGGATAGGCTTTTAATGCTCGTCGTCATTAGCTGCATGCATTCATGCATACATCAACGGCATTTGGTTCACCTAGAAAACAAAGGAACCAGTGGACATCACTGACGGTATGGTTCTCTCGTAATTGTCTCTGTTAGGGAGAAAGTCTGTTAGTCAATAAAATCAGGCTCCGAAAATGCAGAGTGTTGGTCTCTCAGATAACGTACCGTCACACGTATATCACACAAATAATAACGGTCGAGTAGACAGGCATCAATGCAATTCAATTATCGATGATATACCTAACATTTAACAACGTTCAGATCCTATAATACAGTATCCCACTAACGAGTTAGTGAGGCAGATAGGAGGCAATTGCTAGTTTACTAATCTATAGTTCTTTTCATCACTAAGAATGAAACATGTGTTGATGCAGATAATAGACGGCGGGTCACATGCTGTCTTGGCAACGACCCTACTGCAACAAGATATAGTTTGCGTATTAGCTGTACCAATGCCCATCTTACGTTATATACTGTAAGCTGACTCATCTAAACTCATTTCTTACTGCATGGATACCTCAGTTTTGGTTCTGACAAGTATCACATTATCTGTCCTGGTGGCTTTTAGCAAACACGTATATGGTATGGATAGCGGATATCTCATGCACACAGAGTCCATTAGATATGTGTTAAATTTGACAGTTGCTATTTTCTTATGCAGATTCTGTCAGGGCAAAAGCTTTGATCAGCTTACATGTTTGCCGATATCTACTCAGTGGGCATTTAACAAGAGTCATTAAGCCAAATTGTAACTTTTCAGTGATGCCCTTTGTTGTTAAATGTCTTCATAATAAACACACGGCAATGACTTGATGCAAACGCCACAATACCAGCGACTAATTCAGCAAAGATTTCTAGGCATATCCTGATTTCGACAAGGTAACATTTGTAAACACCTAACAAAGTAACAGTAACAGTATTATTTGATCATAACACGTCCAAACCTATGCATTTAAGTGGTAACCACGCCGTATTAACGTCACCACTTCACGAGAAATCAATTTGGATGAGCGATTCTAGGAACTTCCTGATTTTGACGAGGTAACATTTCTAAACACCCAACAAAGTAACAGTGCATTGTACACTACACTTGGTTTGTGAGCTGCTTCTACTCAAAAGGTATGAGAACCTATTTAATCAGTTTGTTTAGCTGAGATGAAACTTTAATTTTCAAACTTTGGCCCGTAGCGTTATTATTTCTAAACACGTACATGACAATATCTTATTAACAGCGACATGAAAAAGTTCCCTCTGGAGGCTACAAGACTACAGATTTAGTAATGAGAGGGTACGTAAGTCCACAAACTTTCAAGTAAATTAAAACGTTCCACATTTTTAATCGTAGAGTATATGCCTTTTTAATGTATAGCTAGATTTCCTAACTTACTGACGGCTGAAGGGATTATGTGAAACCAGCTAGGTTCACGGCAGGAAGCAGATATACTGTAAATCCCCATGGTCCCTAGTATGGTGATCTACTTTTTGTCGTTAATGATATATAGCCCGTATTTTATATTGTTTTGTCCAAATAGTGATATTAGTTTTAACTTTCCACAGTAGTTGTAAATTGCAGTTCTAATATTCTATTCGTTTAATCACTATCCTTTGATGACGGGTTTTTATGATGTACATATCTGTATGTACATTTCAGTATTAAATCATATTAGATCATTCAATGACACGGTGTCCACGTTTTGTTCAACGGCATAGCCTCCACGGCTACTCTGTACGACGATGATGACAACCATATTCGTATTAGACAAGGTCGGAAACAAGGAGGGAATAAGGTGCATTTCTGGGAAAGGATTAGTGCCCTGTAAATGCCATAGATGTCATCCCATGTCCGTGCGATGGCAGGGAGTTGGATGGTACACACTGACGACTGCTACAGTGTGATTATATACAATAAATGCACTTATTTTATTTATGTGAATGTCGCGTAGATTAATTTCCGCTACCAACGGAAGAGATTCTGTGCCGACGTCATTTCATATTGAACATGATGCTACACGACAGACTAGGAGAATCTGTGTATTATTTGATCATAACACGTCCAAACCTATGAATTTAAGCGGTTACCACGACGTTGTGATTAACGTCACCGCTTCACGAGAAATCAATTTGGATGAGCGATCATGTGACGGAAATACGAGCAGAGACATCAAAGTTCGACAAAATAACTTGTGCCAACAGGTTCAATAAACAGTAAATGGACTTGTTACTACCAAAACTGCCCCGAACACTGTGCAATTATTTCTGACATCAGTAATAAATCAGATAAAAGGGTTTTCGAGTCGCTATATCAGATGGAAAACATGCTCATATGCTTTGGTTGGCCTGAAGACGTACAGAACCATCTGAGAGATGGCGTCCTTGAGGAGTTTATGATATGATGGAGACACCGGTTGTCTGTTCAGTGTCACACATACATGAAAATTCAATTGACCATGCAATGATCCTATGTCAAGAACATATTAATCTCCTTATGATCGCTGCGCCTCCTGGGATGTCTGTTTGTGTACGTGCACTGGTCCCTCCCTTGTGTACTTTGCCTTGAACGAAGATACGCTAACGATAACAGCGATCTGTATTGTCAGGAAACGCTCAACGCCATATGGGTATAACATGGACACACATTCAGGATGAGCACCCGATTTACCAGGGTAACGGTTCGCAGTAAAAGCGACTGCTGAGGGGTATTATATTTACTCGTATTTATCATCGGACTCTCCTTAAAGAGTAAAGGAACTTATAACTGAGCTATTGCATGTGTGTTTCAGTAAGGAAAGGATGGTGCTACAATCAGTCTTAGACATGGATTATCATCAGTGTCAAAAGAATTGTCCTCCCGAGAGGCCATGTAAATCCCCAAACATTCAAAGTAAATTTAAATCTACCACATCAATTAAACCTGTGGAAAAAGAAATATTTTAAGAGATGTCTAGAGCCGTCTCGAACTGATAGCATCTAAAGGTTCAAATCTAGGTTCATGTTGGCAGCACAAGTGAGTTCTCATGGTCCCTAACATGATAATCTACTTTCATTTGCTGGCGATCTATAGCTGATAAGCATTCTAAAGTGATCTCATATTTCAATTAATCTGTGAGAAATCTGACCGGTGAAGGTCCCGGGGTAGAATAGGCCTTCAGCAACCCATGCTTGCCATAAAAGGCGACTGTGCTTGTCGTAAGAGGCGACTAACGGGATCGTGTGGTCAGGCTCGCTGACTTGGTTGACTCATGTCATCGGTTCCCAATTTCGCAGATCGATGCTCAAGTTGTTAATCACTGGATTGTCTGGTCCAGACTCGATTATCTACAAACCGCCGCCATATAGCAGGAATGCTGCTGGGTGTGGCGTTAAACTAAAGTCGGTTAGGATGAGGAAAGCTTGAAAATATGTCTCACATCAACATTACCAACAGCGACGACGACAATATCAACACCAACAACTACGAATCATTAATGTCATTATCAAGATCACTGTTCAGTCATGAATGTCACGAACATGAAATGTAATACAGATGAAGTGATGAACATGTCATTGACAGCTTGAAGACTCAACCATAACCACGTTTGGGCAGCAAAGCAGCTAATTCGAGAAGTATACGCCAGTGCTAAACGTGTCAGAGTCATATGAGTACATGGTTTTACGAGGATGATAAATAAATGACTTATGTTTCTGAGTCAGATGGACAGGTAATGCATTTCTGAGAAGCAATACATCCACGATGACACTAATTGTCTTATCGTATAAGTGCAAAGGTGTTTGCACGTGTAATAGGCATGGTTTTCAGCAAACTAAAATCGCCCAGTGACAGTTGCAGCATGTAGGAACATGCAGTAGAATCAACTTTGCGTTGTGCAAGACATCCTCGATGACAGTAATTGTCTCATCGTATAAGTACAAGGTGGGCTGCATGATTTCGTCTTCCTCATTACCTGCCTACATGAACGCCATGGTATTCCCCCACTGGTAATACCGCTGATGAAAGCCACACAGATGTTCTGCCGCGTAGGAAGTGTAATGGTAAGGGACATTCTAAGGAATAAGTACAGTCAGGGGTGGTGTGTGAATGAAGAGATTCGTTCCATCCAAATAGGTAAATACATATTGCAAACGTTCTTTTCGAAGTTTTCTTATCTGATGTAAACGCGTTTGAAATACTCAACCATGAAAACTCCACATTCAACGCTTTTTACAGACAAACGAACAAATTGCGTATCCATTTTTTATGTGAGCCAAGCGAAGTCTGAAACAACCATATCCTGATATCCGTGAAGGTCCGGGGTAGAGTAGGCCTTCAGCAGCCCATGCTCGCCATAAAAGGGAATTATGCTTGTCGTAAGAGGCGACTAACGGGATAGGGTGCTCTGGCTCGCTGACTTGCTTGACACGTCATCGGTGCCCAATTGCGCAGATCAATGCTCATGTTGTTGATCACTGGTCACGAGGGGTTCATGGGCTCATGTACCCTCGAGGTTTACGGCTCGGGGAACATAAACAAACCTCGAGGGTACATGAGCCGATGGACCCCTCGTGACCAGTGAACAACTTATAATATCTTACCGAACACCTGAATTTTAATTTTGAACAACGTATTTATCTAAACGAACACCTGAATTTTAGTTTTGAACTGTTTGAAGCACCTCTGTTGAATGCGAGGCGAATCGCCATTTTGCAGACGACACAAGGCAAACAGATTTAGAGTTATCTCCCTTCTATCGATTTTCAATCGCAAAACATCGGTAATTTCCGTACTTGAAGCGTGATGCAATGGAATTTCCGAGAGAAAGAAGTACTACCATGAAGCACCAGAAAAGTTCGGAATTCCCAGCGATGTACATTGGAAATAATACATCGCCTGTAAGCGGGGTACATTGAAAAATACATTCATGTGTGAGGTAAGATAAATGCCGTTGTATCCCAATTGCGGAGATCGCTGCTAACGATATGGATAGCTCGATTAGATGGAAAACTGAAGAGCCCTGGGTTAAACAACAGACATGATTCTGTGTGCTTTTTAAAATCATACCAGACAGTGGCCGTGCTTCACTAAATCAGACTCAAACCCACGTGATACTACATCAAATAACACCTGCACAAATTACCGTTAATGTGATCTAAGTGCATTTTTAATACTGACACAACATACGCAGATTACACAAACGCTCATCAAGGCATCTCGTTCATGCTTAAAGCTATTCAAAATGTATGTGCTAGTGATTTTGTGAGTACATTTTCTGTTGTTTTGAACGGCATTGCAGATCTGACAAATCATAAAAAAATGAAATTATATTAAAAAATATACATCAATACATCTAAACCAGTAGTCTTCTCTCTATACACCTTTTGTATTACAACATCTGACTCTGCAAACTACGGAAGCGTATTACGGTGAAAATGTTTTTCGGTGTCACCATCTCCTACGTAGGACATACTATCTCCTACGTAGGACTTAGTATCCCCTACGTAGGAGTTCGTAAGTCCTACGTAAGACTTAATATCTCCTACGTAGGACTTAGTATCTGCCACGTAGTACTTAATATATCCTTCCTTTTAAAGGTTCGAATTATGAAATTGAAATTAAATTGAGAAATGTTTGGTTATGCAGGGCGTTACTGATAAACACATATAAGATGATCCACGACCTGACAAATGACCCCAAGTTGCATACTTGGGAACGCCCCACAGAACGATCCACTTGAAACAAGAGGGAGACAGGTTGTCTGATAAACATCGAGAAGTTCATTTTCCCTGTGCGTTTCACGCATGAATTGTTATAGCACACTCGATTTGGGAACAGGTACAATCCCAACGAATTGAATCAACACAATATACTGAGCAAATATGTTTAGGACCACCGATCCATTTCACGAAGCAAATGACATTTTCCTGGGTTTTTTTTAAACAAAATTGTTGAATATCTAAAATGCTTGTCAATGCCCCAATCATCTATTTGTCTTCGTCTTAACTAAAGGTTAGCGTGGAATATCAGTATATTATGCGTGAAATTGCAGTCTTATCATTCGAAGGAATGTTGTTTTAATGGGTAAAGTTGACTTTTCGTCTGCTAAATATTAAATAGATAATAACTACATATAGTTAATTGTGTTTCATTTAACTTTTTAATATGTTAAAAGTTATCTATTACTGAATGGTGATGGCTAAATCAGGGTAGCAAGGGGGAAATATTTTTATCCCATAATTTTGTTCCTATTTCTCTGTAAGGGCTGATTTTCGTCCATAATTCCGCTGGTGATCGACCGGAAATACACGTCTTGGAAATTTATATAACCGGTTCCAGAGAAATGGTTAGTATTGAAACAATATTTCCAAATTTCTGTCATATTTTTATATGGTCACCACAATTGTGTCCAGAAAACTGAAAACACCTTTTGACATTGATAAGTCAGTGAGAAATATCTTTGTACACAAATTTGTCGGTTTGGGGATTACTCAGTACCAGACGCAGTAGATTTATCAGTGACTAAAAACATATAAAATACAGACAACTCACCAAAGATTACTCTTTTTTATCACAAAGTATGGGAACAGTAAAAATCTGATATAGTATCTGTCAATTATTATACAAGACACAACAATGCTGGAAAATTAGGCGGACTTACTGATGTATGCTTTAATTATCACTCTCTGAATCAGTCACGGTGACTGAATCACTTGCAAGTCCTAAGTCAATCACTGGTCTGTCAAGTTTCCTTTCTACTGCGATTTCGCGTTGCCAGTAACCATCTTCAATTGCTTTAACATGTTTACAACATTCCGACCATTCGTTTGCACCGATTGCAGACATCCTTTCATTTTTGGCAACTCTTAAGGAACTTTTTGTGAACTGAAAGTTTTGTGAAGCGACATAATTTTTCGCATTTGCCCAAATTAAGTGGAAGGTTTGGGATCAACTTTTCCTTGAGCCATCTGGAAAAGTTCATCTCGTCATGATAGTCTGCCGATTTGAGTTTGGAATCAAAAACAAGCCAAGCATTTGGAACAAAACCGTTTTCACCCCCTGCATGAACCAGAATAAGCCGAGGTCCGGTGCCAGACGGAGGCTGAACCCCATTTATTACGACTTCACCCTCAAGCTGCCAACACTTTGGGACAATGTGGTGTACAATAGTCATGCAACCATGTTTCATCGATAAAGATGAGTGTTCGATTTTCTTCTCTGTATTTCTTTATTGCACGCAAGTATTGCAAACGCTTGGAAACAATGTCTTTACGTTCCATTAAAAGTTTACGGTTTGACTGCGTTTTTCGCCACCTAAACCCCATGTCTTTGAGATTTTATCGAACGCTTTCCTTAGAACCCTTCAACTGGCACTTTGCCATATCATACATCGTATCCAGAGTGGGTAGTTTGGTTTTTTACGCCAATTGACGATTACACAAATTGACGGAATGCACACCGGTCGAAATCATCAAGTTTGTAACTGCAAGTTTTGGGTTTGCGCAACTTGGCGGGACTGATAAATGTAGGTCCACTCGCACTCCTACCACCTTCTGCCTTAATGCGCTTTAAAGTTGCCGTTGAGAGTCCAGTAGCAAGGCTACTTTGTGAAAGAGAATCTGCTTTGGTTGCACAATTTTTGTCCATATACATGATAACATTGTATGCTATCTCCCTTGCCTGAGGATGAACTATTTGCCCATGTTTTCCTAACATGGACATTTTTTACTACAACTGAAATCTGTTTAACAGTATTGAGACAGGTGTTAATCAGTAGCGGTGTTGATTTCATGTCACGGTTAGCATGTATTGCACGTGCATAATCGTCAAGCTACCTGTAGCAGCCAAGTGTACTCGCCCAGTTCGTTGTACCGCCTCTCTTGTCACAAATGCGTTTAGTGCACAAGATCATCTAATATGTGTCTAGTAGTAGATAACAGAAATCCACGTCAATGCATATTTATGACACTAACGAAGTGGTAAGGCGCAGTGTTATTGTGCGTGCGTGCGTGTGTTACGCTTGGGTGACGTGGACCTTGATCTAATTGCAGTTATGGGCGTTCCCTCTCTCACACAGATACACACACACACACACACACACACACACACAAACACAGAGAGAGAGAGACAGAGAGAGAGAGAGGAGGGAGTTTCTGATATGAAATTCTCGTTATGACACGTCCTCCGAAAGCCTTGCTTATCTTCCTATGAGGCTAGGTTGGATCAGACATAACGCTCGTTTGCGGTTTATTTTTTCGTCATTGTTTACAAGTTGACTAGACTCTGGTGGAAAAGTGTTGAATGTGGCGTAAAGCAATACAGAATTGCAAAAGATTGTCACTATAGTTGTTTGTATAAGTGTAAGGAAATACGTACGCATAGATTGCCAGCGACAGATTATGACTAATGTGCAACGACCTCTGAAATACCCAGGACATAATAGAAGAATGTAACGGAGTGCAACATGTAACAGTGAACAAAGTGCTACGCGTAACAACAGGGCAAACCGGACGCGAGGCAGTAAAGTAAACAGTCGGTCCAGCACATAAAAGTAATATGCAACAATTATACTATCCATCAAAACTCTCACTAAAAACACCCACTATATGTTACATGGTTACAACGAATGTGAATATCTCCACCAACTTGGGGGAAACAACTGAAAAACTTACGCAGATTAATTGCACGAGGATGATTCATCAAACTGCTGAAAAGCATGTGCACATATCGTGCATGTGAACTGCTGCGTTTTTGTGTAAAGTTTTGATAAGAATTTGCCATTTTTCACCGAGTTTATGCATTTATTGAACGCTTGACAATAATCTTGTCAACATTACGAATTTGTTTTGTTATACATGTGTTTCATGTTAAACAGTACCTTTAACAATATGGAATATTTTGCAAAATCTAGTTTAGAACAGTTGACTGAAGTATTCGGCTACATTTACACTAGTGTCTCAACTTTTGATGGGTAGTATAGTTGAACACACGAGTCTAATGGTGAAGGAAACAGTAGACTCGTAGACTCATAGAGTCAATGAAACACATGATAGTAGACTCTAATGGTAAACATAACGCATAATTGTAGACTCGACACGTAAATGAAACACAGAGCTGTAATCTCTAAAACAGTGACTGAAACAGTCAAAAAGGAAATAGTTTTCGTACCTGGGAGAACTAAGTTCACCATTTCAGATTAATGTATAGTAACATATACTGACAATCTCCTACGTAGGTGCTAATAAGTCCTCCGTAGGAGATACTAAGTCCTACGTAGGTGCTAATAAGTCCTCCGTAGGAGATACTAAGTCCTACGTAGGTGCTAATAAGTCCTCCGTAGGAGATACTAAGTCCTACGTAGATGATAATAAGTCCTCCGTAGGAGATACTAAGTCCTACGTAGGTGCTAATAAGTCCTCCGTAGGAGATACTAAGTCCTACGTAGGTGCTAATAAGTCCTCCGTAGGAGATACTAAGTCCTACGTAGGTGCTAATAAGTCCTCCGTAGGAGATACTAAGTCCTACGTAGATGATAATAAGTCCTCCGTAGGAGATACTAAGTCCTACGTAGGTGCTAATAAGTCCTCCGTAGGAGATACTAAGTCCTACGTAGGTGCTAATAAGTCCTCCGTAGGAGATACTAAGTCCTACGTAGGTGCTAATAAGTCCTCCGTAGGAGATACTAAGTCCTACGTAGGTGCTAATAAGTCCTCCGTAGGAGATACTAAGTCCTACGTAGATGATAATATGTCCTACGTAGGAGATACTGGGTGAGTGAGTGAGTGAGTTTAGTTTTACGCCGCACTCAGCAATATTACAGCTATCTCAGCAATATTACAGCGGTCTGTAAATAATCGAGTCTGGACCAGACAATCCAGTGATCAACAACATGAGCATCGATCTGCGCAATTGGGAACCGATGACATGTGTCAACCAAGTCAGTGAGCCTGACCACCCGATCCCGCTAGTCGCCTCTTACGGCAAGCTGAGTCGCCTTTTATGGCAAGCATGGGTTGCTGAAGGCCTATTCTACCCCGGGACCTTCACGGGTCAGGAGATACTGAGTCCTACGTAAGAGATAATAAGTCCTACGTAAGAGGGTAAGATTCTTTATGGATAACAACTTCTTTATTGCATATGATGCGACGTTTCGGTATGGATCCTTATACCGTTGTCAAGCAAACGAAACGTCGCATCATATGCAATAAAGAAGTTGTTATCCATAAAGAATCTTACCCTCTTATCATTTACCAGCTTCTGGTAATGCCAATCAAACAAATCATAAGTCCCACATAGGTGATAATAAGTCCTACGTAGGTGATACTATGTCCTACGTGGGGGCTAATAAGTACTACGTAGGAGATAGTAAGTCCTCCGTAGGTGATAAGTTCTACGCAGGACGTATTATCTCTCACGTAGGAGATATTAAGTCCTACGTAGGAGATACTAAGTCGGACGTAGGAGATATTAAGTACTAACTCCTACGTAAGAGAAACCAACTCCTACATAGGAGATACTATGAGACGAAAACAAATTTTCACAGTGGCCCTAATACGCTTCCTTAAAGACCTTCAATCTTTCTCTGTTTCTCATAATGTCTTGCGATGTAATAAGTGATTGTAAATATCTCCGTAGATGGGTTTTAGAAGCTGAAAGAACTTATCCCCAATCCTTTTCACACTGTGAATAAAATTGTTTAAACTAAACTAAGGCATCTTGTTACTAAGCTGCCACAGACATGAACGTTTGACACCAGCAGCAAACGTTCCTACAGCAGCCATCTGGTTGATATTACCAACCCAAATCTGACGGAAAGGTTTATCTGACACGACGATGGCGCCTGAAATCGCGTAACCGCATGTCTGGGTGAGAATACACATCCCTGACCCTGGTGCTTTTGAAGGCATGGGGAAATTTCAACTGGCACCAGTGAATTGTGCTAAAAAGTCCTTTTATAAGTCCTTTCTCATAACATACATAACGTTAGTCATAAGTAACCAACCAGAGATTTTGTGATAGTGCTGATTGCCTAAATGACAACTGAGATTGCAAGGGCACCATCATAATCGTGGCTAATGTATCTCCCAAGGCGGGTTGTTGGATGGCATTTGTCTGACAGCGCCACGTAGGGAGTTCTCTTTGCATAAGTATGATGAACATAAATATAATGAACTCGGAAATGACTCAGTGAATGCTGTTCGTGCATCCATTCTCAATCCTCCTCTTAAGGGATTTGAAACTCTGAGACATATAGGCATTTATATCTGAACTGACGGTTAGTCTTGGGATATTTTTGTAATGTAGAAAAGAGCTGCTTTGATAAATGCTCAACTTACCAAGTGCCCAGATTGACTGTGGACTTCTTTCTACCGCTCAAATGAAACGTGTGAATAATTGCCTTAAAAAGCGAGAATCTAATCGTCAAAGAGTTCTGTGCAATTTCAATCAAGCAATAGAAAAAAATTGTAATAAATATGACCCAAGTTTATGGACAGCACAATTTCTAATAAAGGGGGGAAAGAAATTTCTGTATCCTGAGTAAAATCTATGGACGTCACCTTCTGTACGTTAAGGAACACTCCTGCTACCTTATGAGTTTTGTTGTTCTTCCATAAATATGTTTCCTGCTTCCCAGCTTTGATTCACTTGATGATGGAGTAAGGCCATGCCTCGTAACATCGCACAGAGGTTGACATTCATTCGTTGAATTCCTTTAACGCTTATCACTTGTACATGACATTGAAGGTGATTTATTTCAAAACGATGTTTATTTTCAACAAATCGGAATTGTGAAACATTTGATACAAACAGTGAATGTTTGAGGATCATAATAATAATAATTTGTCGCATATCACGTGTGCTACAATGGCCTTATTGTCGGTAATCAAGTTGTAGTGAAAATCCTCCGGAACAAATAGCGTACCACACGATAAACATATGATATTCTTTGAGGAACTGAGACGTGATTTTATCAATGGCCGATTGTCCGTTATTGACACAGCACGGCACTGTAGTGATGCTGAACGTTTTGAACGGCATATGGTGAATATGGTGTTTTAATCCGCATGGTCTTCAAGACACGATTGACCGTGATTCTTTCATCAAAAGAGACATGGAACGGGGAATGCTCACCTTCAGTATATATCCATGCGTATATCTTGTGTGGCCAATGCGACATCGTCGCATACTGACTTCTGCAAATATGGACTGACAACCCAGGTAGGTGTAACCAATATAGGGTTTTGTTTCATGTAATATATTGATACCAACTTCTTTTCCTTCAGATCAGGGATGCCAGCTTTGTAATCAGAAAATGGGATGAGAAGTGGTGTCACAGATTTATACAATATGTGAAGCCTATTTCTTGTGTCCACTGCCATTTATAGCTTGAATATTGCTCAAACCAAACTCATTTAAGATTGCAACGAGATTGGAGATCTGACTAAAACAGTCCGAATGAAGAGGACCTAATAACGATTTATGTTGTTAACCTCACTTGCAAAATACTGTTTTGTGTTATTTTGTCAACTTTCAAGCGATGGATTGTAGTCAGACCTGAACATCATGGACGCCAAACAACATGACGTTGCTGAATATCAAGTTTTCGAGAGCCAACTGCATGCATTCCTGATTCGATTCAAAATGCAAGGCGACTTTACAGTTCTTTTGTTCCCATAAACCCAACACAATATGAAGTAGAACTTGAAATGAAAGTAATTAATAATATGAGCAAATCAATACATACCTTTGGGGATATTGATACGAATGTTTTGCAGCGTGTGGAACATGCTCTTGAGATCGAGTGCATGCTGAACATGCCATCTCCATAGCATTGGACATTAATAAAGAGGAAAAAGACAAATCACCAAGATTGTAAATAGCCTATGGCATGTGGTACAGTTCAACATCTGTAGGATACACATGGCGTGACTCCTGAATGCAAAGATCATGTTAAACCAAGGATAATGCGTGCGAATTGGTGGTAAATATTTTGGAACCGCTTCGGTTGTTCAACACGATACTGCAAAGTGACTATTCATCTCCAGTGTGCATTGCATGTTTTAACAACCTTCATTTACAAATGCATTACTTGAGAGAGGTCATGGCATGTCACAAGAATAGTCTTCACACCGAAAGACAAATACCCTTCCAAATGAGACTCAAACTGATTCTGAAGTAGTACGCGAAGCAAGCAGTTATCTTGATTAATATGCAGTGTAACGTCCCCAGCGATGTGATTTTCAACATACAGCAGCCGATATATACTGCCAAGTAGATAGTTTTCAGGCTGTCTGTCACCACCGGTTATATATTTGGAATTACAAGTGTTAACGATCGCTAACCGTCCCAGGCTCCCTCTTCCTATTGCTCAGAAATCATACCTTGGCCAGACAAGACAAGATGCCATTTTGAATTTCCTTAGTCATATAGCTATGAAAGCTGCGTGTTTTGTAGAAAATGTTGTGTTTTGCATACGCTGCTTTCTCGTGGTAAACGAATTAATAACGCGTTTCTATGTCATGGCAGCTTTGACACATTTGGCGTATACATGATACGCATGGAATAATACATTTCATATGGTACTTCAATGAAATATAAATGTCACTCTATATGAAATAAGATATTTACTTACCCACATATTTACACTCTCACTTACTGCCATGTGCATTATGATTGAAACATTAAAGAACATAGTGGAATTGTGTCTCCGTTAATGTCTCATGAGTGAAAAACAAGATCATTTACATAACTTCAGCTGTTCCGGCCAAACTGGTCTGAAACAGTCACAAACACAGTAATGTATCTGGCATGGTTCACGTAAAGGAAGGGCATTGTTACGGTTTTCAGAACTGCATATTCAAAGGAACACGTTCTGGGTTACGAATACCGATTATGCCATGATGCACAACATAATCTGTCCGGCATATGCCTTGTGAAGTCCTTTTTTTTGTTATCTGTATTTCGATCTTCACACTGATTGAAACCATGCCAACATCATCCATCATCTCAATATCATCCGCAAAGTCAATTCTTTTGTTCTGACAACAAGAAACTGTCTCTTCTATTAATTGCTACATTCAAGTTCTCAATTACTCCCATCGACCTCAAATTACTATCTGTCAATCAAGGTAGCATTTTCAATCAAGACCTGTTCTATTGTGTAGTCTAAATATCTGCATTTTGTTACAAAGAACTGTACTCTTCTGTGCACAGCTTCCATTCTAACTGGCGTCGTCGTTTCCTTGATCATGACAAAACATTTTCCCTGTTTGATATAAGAATAGCATGTGAAAATAAAGTATTCTCCTGAGGAAACATCGCTTCAGTTTTTACTTTCCATGTCAATTAGTGAGAGTGTTTCCATGCTGTCTCCACTGTCAATCAAATTAACAGACGTTCTCCCAAGATCTGTCAGACCAACGATAGAGACTTGCGTCTGGTCAGTAGCACGCTGTCTTCAACATCTGACATTCTCAATAGAACACATCTAAAATAAGAAAATTTTCGGAAAGGTGTCAAGACATCGTATAAATATCAAGGAGTGTAAGGTTATTGACAGTCAAGATCAAGACTGTGTTATTATGTATTAAGAATATCTATAGTTTGATTAAGTGAGTGAGTGAGTTTAGTTTTACGCCACACTCAGCAATATTCCAGCTATATGGCGGCAGTCTGTAAATAATCGAGTCTGGACCAGACAATCCAGTGGTCAACAACATGAGCATCGATCTTCGACTGGGAACCGATGACATGTGTCAACCAAGTCAGCGAGCCTGACCACCCGATCCCGTTAGTCGCCTCTTACGACAAGTATAGTCGCCTTTTATGGCAAGCATGGGTTACTGAAGGCCTATTCTACCCCACCAGCGAAGACACCACCAGCAAAGACAATATCAGCATCAGTAATTAGTATCACCGTTAAAAGCACTGACTGCTTTGCCATGAAGTGACACAGCCAGTCACCGACCGACACGTGTTTGCTGACGATGGTGAGTGGCGGTGGAACACCAACTCAGAACTCTATACTGACGCAGCTGGACAGATTGTCCGGCATTGAGGATGAGGGGACAAGTACCATTCGGCCATCGTTCCGCAAACGCATGCTACCCCTTCACTGTGGTTTCGCTTGACTGTAGATAGGGACAGTCGGCCAGTCATATGCGTCACTAAGCATTTGGCTACCTCAAGAAAAAGTCTCAATGACATAAGTGTATGCAGTCGGAATTGTACAATCAACTATAAATTGAGCAGAGTTTCTTATGGGTGTGTTAATGCTTTGAGTCCTTTGGCATTCGATAATCTCCTTTGTTTAGACACTTACACCAAATTCAAACATGATTATTCGATTCAAAAATATATTGTTTGGATACCAACCAGTTACTTCCAAGTAGGTTATAAATACAGCACTGAAACATCTCTTGATACAGAGACAGGCCGCGGATCACCCGTTGCCTTGGCCACGACCGCACAGCAACAAGATATAGCTTGCCTGTCAACTGTTCCAGTCTTACGTTCTGAGCATATATATACTTAGAAACAAAAAAAAACACACATCGGGAATATATGTCCGATGTATCACTCGTTTGTCCAACAATAACATATGACGGTACAGGAAACCATTATGGTGACTTGTTAGCAGCATTGAGGTGTTTGCAAAGGATTACAGATTCAACATTGTCTTTGCGAGTATCTCAAACACAAGTTGTATGAGAACACACACCTGTGAATATGATACATCTCAATACCGTGTGTGTCCTCTTTGTGCAACCATGCGACCATGCAGTCTCTCTGGCATTGATAGGCACAGCCTGAAGTGGTTCTGAAGATGGCTGACGACAGTATACCGAGCTTGCATTTGTGACGTCACACGACGCAGTCCCCGAAATGGATGGTCTTGTACCCAACTCCTCTAGCCCTATAATGTTGCTGCAGCCTCGAAAAGGTCGTCTGGTTGACGTGGAAATGATTAGCAACACCAGTCTGTGTTTGGCCTGCATGTAGCATTCCAGTGGCATCTTTTTAGTAATATTAGTTATCATTTAGTCATTGCGTTTTAAAAAGAATTAGATTTGTTACATGATTTGTAAATAGATAAATATTTTATGATTGGAAGTTGAATTAGGAACTAAGATTGTTAGTGGCTGTATCCTCGAAGGGGGTGGAAGTACCGTAAAATTATTGTCCTCCCGAGAGGGTACGTAAGTCCCAAAACTGTTGAAGTCAGATTTATTCTTCCACTTTTTTTAGCCGTGGAATATGTGTCATTTTAATTTGTGGCTAATCTTGCATACAGTCCTGCTAGGGACCATGTAGGTAGCAGAGGTACTTTAAGTCATAATGGCCCCAAGTATGGTGATCTACCTTCTGTTGTACCCGATCTATGGCCTGTTTATATTGTCAAAATAGTGATAGTAATATATATAGTTTAAATACTTACTGTGATAGTCATTAAGGCAAATGGTAACGTTTCAGGGATGCTCTTTGTTGTTAAGACCTGCGTCTTCATAATGAACGCTAAAGAATAACTTGAAGCAAACGCCACAATACTATCGACTATTTCAGTATAAAGGCACTTCCAGATTTTGAGGAGGTATGTGTATAATGTACACGATATTTAGTTTGTACGTTGTGTCTAATGACAGTATATGAGACCCTATTTAAGCAGTTGACTTGAACACGCACAACTACCCATAACTATCTCCATTCAAAGTAATGTACCCAGAAAATAATTATCAATCTGTTAAACTAAGGTGAAACTACGATTTCCAAATTTTACCCATTGTGTTATTGGCTCTATACTCCTAACATGTAAGCAATATAAAGAAGTTCCCTTAGCAAATAATCGAATACTGCAGTGTACATGTTCAACCACATAATCACTATTACTTAAAACAGAACGATCCCAAAAATTCACCTGCAATGCTACAGATTTAGTAATGAGTACTCCGCTGATAACTGTTACGGTATACTGTTGATTGAATATTTTTTAAACCAGTCTGAAAGTCGTCCATTGGGGTATAAATGATAGAAGATGCCTATATGCCAAACTCTTTCAAAGGATATATCCCCAAAATACCATTGTTATCTCTGGGTCCTCACGTAATGCCGTTGCGATGAAATTGAATATAATTTCATATCATATGTTTCTAATACACTAGACAAACATCTTGTAAGAACAAACATTCTGTTGTAGGAAACCTGGGTCAAATCGACAGTAAGTAGAGGGCAGAGAGCTTTCATGAAAGAATATCTAGACAGTAATTACTATTGAAAGGTAAATTGTTTACAAGGTTATCTTGTACCACATTGTTTAAGTGACTACCTTTTATCCGGGTAGTAGTGCCAAGTGCACTGGGTATGCCACGTGGGTGGCTCTAGTATGTTTGGTAAGCGTTGTTTGGCGGGGATGCCCGTTGTCAGTAGATGATTTTGATCACTGTAAAATGTTGTATTAAAGGTCGTCCAAATGGAGAAGGTGCTGACGTATTTGCGTCATTCAATGCGAAGACGATTGTGTGTTATAGCAGTATAAAACCTATGAATATTTTCTCTGCAACCAGATACACAACTTTAAAACACTTCTACAGAACCACTGATCGTATTATGGTATAATTCTGAGGGAAGGGAAATAATGTATTTGTTTTTGAAATGGCCACAATCAGTTTTCCAAAACTCGTATAACTCGTTTTTGCAGTTTGGCCCGTCAATGCAGAGTCCCATGTTAGACCTGTCTTATTGGAAAATGCTAACATGCTTTTCATATACTGTGGATTTAGTATGGCTGTGTGGTGAGGTAATGAAACATAGCTGCCTCAAAATCCATTGCTTCTGTTTCAACCGAACTGGCTTGTGTACTATATGTTTTTGTGTGTCGTAACTCGAATGACAAGGCCGTTTTTACGATGCACTTGAGTAGTTTACAGTAATCATGACAGATTCAAGATGAAGGAATCACAATTTGATGTTTCACAAAGTCTGTCATAAGTGAGTTTGACACCAGACGTCTTTGTCATGATCATTCAATCACACGGTGTCCACGTTTTATCCAACGGCATAGCCTCCGTATTAGACAAGGTCGGAAACAAGGGTTGAATAAGGTGCATTTGCGGAAAGGATTAGTGCCCTGTAAATGTTGGATGATACACACTGACGATTGCTACAGCGTGATTATATGAATAAATACACTTACTGCATTTATCATAGACTAAATCATTTCAATAAGTTTCTTTAAACATGGTATACCACTGTGTATACCATGTCGACCGTCATACAACCAAATAATAATATAACATGGTTACTGCTGGCTTCATCTCTACCACTGACTCTTGTGTTCCCTTACTCTTGTCCACCATCCTAAACTACCACCCGAGAGCGACCACCACGAACGCTCTTGGACAGATGGTGGAGAATCCGGGTAGCGTGAGTTTGCTGTGACTCATGCACGATTCCCCTACCCTATCTCGCAGCAAAGCAACCGGTAGTTTAGAGATGATGGTTGACAAGAGCAACGTCAACGTCGGGCACCATCTTGGCGGAAGAACGGAGACGTCAGACAGTCAGCCGACCTGACTATCATCAACGAGACAGAAGCCCATAACCAGCAACCTTCACACAATCATCTAAAACAACAAGACCTAGCAAATTCCATTTGTGAATACAACAACTATCAACGTCATCCTTCAAGATCATAACAAGACTCAAGATTCTTCATCAAGTGCTTCACAGTGTGTTCGTATGACAATGTGTGTGAACTTTTGTTCGAACTTTCTAAAACCTTTTGTGTTTGTACATTTCTCTCGGACATTCTTGTTCATGCCAGGCATGTGGAATCCTCTTCGACTTCTGAATGTGTACAAGTGACAGAGCGGGTCTCCACACCGGGATCACTGGCCACTCAGTCCCGATGTACGTTCTGTCACATTTTTACCACTGTGTATACCATTTCGACCGTCATTCAACCAAACAATGACAAAGCATCGCTGCTGCTGGCTTCATCTCTACCACTGACTCTTGTCTTCCCTTACTCTTGTCTACCATCCTACCACCCGAGGGCGACGACCACGGACACTTTTGGACATTGTCATGAGAATGTCTCGAAGGTTAATCTCGGCTATCGACGAAAGAGATGCTGTGGTGACGTCACTCAATACTGAACATGACGCTACAGGACAGACTATTTAGGAGAATCAGTGTATTATGGATCATAATAAGTCCAGACTTATGAATGTAAAGTCCTTAGTATGGTGATCTATCTTCAGTTGTTGGCAACCTATAGCTCATTTTTATATTGTACTGTCCTCTATAGATACATTGTTTTAGGTCTAATCACTACTTTTACATTCTATTCTGTGATACTCTAGTTAGTTTTACTGTCCTTCGTTGACAGGTTTTTACAATGTATGTGCTATTTATTCATTTCTATTTTTCATAATTAATCGTTCTCGTTACGGTATGGCTGCAATATTGTCGATGTGACGTTAAATATTAACTCACACACTCACTCACTCACTCACTAGGAATGTAAATGTGTAAATAAAGAGTAAAGAGTTGGTATGTACGTCAACGCTTCACGAAAAAAATCAGTTTGGATGAGCAATCGTGTGGCGGAAATACGAGCAGAGACATCAAAGCGAAAAATATAACTTGTGCCAACAGGTTCAATAAACAGTAAATGCCCCGAACAATGACACTGTGCAGTTATTTCTGACATCAGTAATAAATCAGATAAAACGGTTTTCGAATCGCTATATCAAATGGAAAACATGTTCATATGCTTTGGCTGGCCTGAAGACAAACAGATCATCTGAGAGAAGATGTCCTCAAGGAGATCCTGTTATGATGGGGGCACCAGTTGTCTGCTCAGTCCGTCACTTGTCACACATACGTGAAAATGCAATTAACCATGCAAGAATCCTGTGTCAAGAACATTGGAATTTCGTTAGTGTGATCGCTGTATGTTTGTGTACGCGCACTGGTCCGTCCCTTGTGTACCTGAACGAAGATACGGTAATGTGTTATTTCCCCGATCTGTATTGTCAGCAACGAGCAATGTCGTCTGGGTAGAATACATGGACACGGGAATTCAGGATAAGCCCCCGAATTACCAGGGTAACGGTTCGCAGTAAAAGCGAATGCTGGGGTGTTATAGTTACTAATACTTATCATCGGACCCTCCATAAAGAGTGAATGAACCTCCAGCTGAGCTATTGCATGTGTATGTAAGCGAGGAATGAATCGTGTCACAGTCTCTTTTGAGCATGGATTGTCACCAGTGTCAAAACATCAGTCCTCCTGAGTTGATATGTAAGTCCCAAAATACACTATTTAATCCTGGGATAAAAGTTAATTTTAGTTATGTCTGGATGTGTCTCAAATCGGTAGCATCTGAAGGCCAGATGCAAATCCAGGGTTCATGTTGGCAGCTGAAGTTCCAATGGCCCCTAACGTGGTAATCCACCTTCGTTTGCTGGCGATCTAAAGTCAGATTTGATATTGTGTTGTTGACAACTGATTTAACATTTTAAAGGGATCTCATACTTGGTTCAATCTGTGAGAAATCATAAAGTGCTTATTCATATTCTCAGCGTAAAACATATTTTTATTACTGATATTACTGATGCAACGTGAAATTTCAAACTCACACTTTGACTCTCGCTGGTGTCAAGAAGAGAAATATCACTTGGGATGAGGAAAGCTTGAAAAATAATGTCTCACCATCAACATTACCAACAGTGACAATGACAATATCTACATAAGCAACTAAGAATCGTTAATGTCACCATTAAAATAACTGTTTGCTCAGTTATGAAAGTCAGGAGCATCTAAGACATACGTCCTGACCATGTCATTGACAGCTTGAAGACTCAACCAGAACCACGTTTGGGCAGCAAAGCAGGTAATTCGAGAAGTACACGCCAGGGCTAAAAGTGCCAGAGTAACATGAGTACAAGGTTTTGCGAGGATGATAAATACATGACTTACGTTTCTGAGTCAGATGAACAGGTACATTTCTGAAAAGAACTACATTCACGGTGACACTAATTGTATAAGCATTTGCACGTGTAATAGACATGGTTTTCAGTAAACTACCATCGCCCACTTGTAGCATGTAGGAACATGCTGTAGAACCAATCTTTCTTGGACTCTAATTTGCGTTGT
Source organism: Haliotis asinina (assembly GCF_037392515.1). Taxonomy (NCBI): domain Eukaryota; kingdom Metazoa; phylum Mollusca; class Gastropoda; order Lepetellida; family Haliotidae; genus Haliotis; species Haliotis asinina. The sequence continues at coordinate 61,890,052 of NC_090283.1, forward strand.
GTACTTTTATTTTATGGGTCTGCGTTTGTGGTTAACCTGGGTTTTCTTTACTCAAAACGCAATGACCAGTTGGTGAAACAGGCATAATGTTTTAACTTTCAATGCTAGTTCTATGTTCAGAACTGTGATAGCCTAGTGTTTTCGCTGTCCTTCATGACAGATTTTTACGTTTTCAATTCACTGATTCAAATATTGATAAATTGAATTGTTCTCGTCACGATATGGCTGCAATATTGCCGATGTGACCATAAATTCTAACTCACTCAATCACTACTACTTTATATCCCCCAGCCTGACCCGACACTAGTTAATGAACCCTATCATTCCCCTTTTAACTATCCAACTGCAAACTTCTTCTAAAAAGAACACCCAAAGCAACCCAGTTTAACTGAACATTACCCAAAGTCTGTAACTCCGATCAAAGAAGCTGTTCCGTAACAGAGTGACTGAGCGAGTTAAAATTTATAGTCCGCAATATGTCCCGTACCACAGCAAGTGCTACAAGACTTTCTAAATCCCAGTTATCCTACATGTGGTACGTATTGTTTGAATATCCCGCCATGAAGCCCATTTCCAATCCTTACAAGTTTAACCCAGTGTTCCTACACACGATTTTATCTTCCTCGTTACCTACCTACCGCAACAACATGGTATTCCTCCTTTGATTTGAAATACCAGTGATGGAGACCACATAGATGTCTCGCCGCATAGGGAGTTGTGTAGTGGTAAGAGACATTCTGAGGAATAAGTACAGTCGAGGATGGTGAATGAGGACATTCGTTCTATTCTATTTTTGTTGTAGGATGAGCTAGAAAGGATGAAGACGACACAGCAAAGGTTCATGAATAAACAACTTTGTAGGCACTCGTGCACATGCTTCTCGCACACCTGGCTGTCCCTTTCTCTGTGTCCTTTGATGATCGTTTCTTAAACATTCTTTTGTTTTAAGACAACAAAATCTGCAAAATCCTCACAGAGATGGTATGATGGTTTTGATTATGAACAGCATTTCACTGAGTATTTTATTTTCATTAGTTTTCGAGTTACATAGCCATTAGACTAACACCTGGTCTCTGAAATGAACATATTTTACTGAAAAAAACGTTCATAGTGAAAAAAAATATAATACAATGAAATGGAGCCCTGAGACTTTCTTCATTTTCAGAGGAAATCTAGACTTGCCACATTTTCTAGACTTATGTGGGCTTTCTTGGATATATATATTTCAGGGTCTGTACGACAGACTAGATAGTCATTAGTCTGTCCGTTTTTTGAGCCAGGCGGACTTTAGTATGATTAGATAAGCATCGATGGTCTTGACAGAACCATGTATGGATACAGAGTTCTGTGATCAAGACAAAACAATCAAGATAGTGAATGTTTCTAAGCTGATCGCACATTAATGGTTGGGAAACATGTCCGAAACTATATTGTTCACAGATTAATGAACATTTATTCTGCGCACAAACATTATCCTCGTTGTGGTTGCTGTTTTTACGATCGGTTTTGCACCTTCTTTGATTTAAACGGGCAAAAGAATAAAATTACTATTTAGAGTACTACTCTATTACTCAAGGAGCTGCTACTTTTCTTCTTAACTGACACAGGCATCAGTGACCGGGGTAAAGCTTAGACACGGTCTGTGTGTACTAGCGTGATAAAAAGCTATAAAAACGTTCAGAAAGTGGCTGACAAACGGGAATCAATTCCTACCATGTACCCTTCAGAAAACCAGGAAAATACGAAGTCAAGCATAAAAGTAGAACCACCAGAAAATGTCTTGTTTCTTTGCCCAGTCTACCGTTGCTAACTTCGAGAAGATATTTTACAAACAAGTGTTTTTTTAGCTTTGTTGAGTGTTATCCCAACTATTTTGATGGAGGCATAGAGAGTGAGTTAGTGAGTGAGTACTCTTTCGGCCATAGATTTACTAAAAGCAAGTAATAATGTTAGAATAAATATAGGTACATTTTAAAAGCATCTTACAGATATCCCCATGGTCCATAGTATGGTGATCTACCTTCAGTTGTTGGCGATCTATTGCTTAATTTTATACTGTCTTGTTCACATTTCACATTAAATTTTAGAGATAGATGCTAGTTTTACTTCCAAATTACTCAGATATTCTAGTTGGGTTTACGGATCTTCATTGGGAGGTTCTTATACTTTACATGTATTTCTTGTGAATATAACTTGTTCTAGTCGCGATATGGCTGAAATAGTGCCGATGTGACTTTAAATTTGAACTCACTTACTCACTCACTCTTACCTATGTAAGACCTGATCGTATTAGCTGTGTAATCAAATTGGCATGAGGAAAAGTGTTGGGAACTGATTGGTCACTGATTTATAACTAACGATCAATCATCGAGAAAATGTGGTGTGTGTCATCTTTCAGATTTTATTCAGAAAATAAATCATGGCTGTCATCGGGTAATAGATAACAGATAACTACCAACATCTATCTGGTAAATGACTACCTTAAATAAGGGACATGAAATAACTTGTAAAGACATCTTGTAAGTTATGTTTCTCACTATTACACCGTAGAGAGACATATTTCAAGAAACCTTGTACACTCTTCACCATGATATAGTTCTAAATCCAGCATTTACGTCTTTTTTCATGACATGCATACCATTAAGAATATGGAACCTACTTCCTCAAGAGGTTTTGCGATAGTTGCATATCCTGCTGTTTGCCTAAATGGCAACTGAAAATACAAGGGTCCTTCATCATTGTCACTACTGCATCTCCCGAGGCGGGTTTTTGAATGGCATTGGTCTGACAGCGCCACGTGGGAGGTTCTCTTGCACAAGTATGGTGATCATACAGAACGTCTCGCAACTGACTCAGTGAATGCTGTTCGTGCGTCCAATCTCAATCCCACTCTTATATAATTTGAAACTTTTTTCCAAGAGTTCCGCCCGTACCCCCTTCTTTTTACAATAAATTTAGTAAATTAGTAAATTGAGGTATTCATGCCAGTTTGTAAATTTGTTTTTTGATGGTGGTGGGGGTATGGGTGGGGGGAGCTGATTAAGTTAGTGATATAGAAATGTACTGTTTTGATTAATACTCAACTTACTGCCAAGTCACTCCTTTTGCCCAGGTTAACTGTAGACTTTTTGCCGTTGAAACGAAAGTGTGAATGATCATTTTATTAGATAAAGGCAGAATACAAACTAAACAGATGCATCAGAAAATAAACACTGCTTTGGTAACAATAAATGTTACACTTAGAACGATGGTTGTGATCCACAAATGCACTTGGTCTAAATAAACGTATGTACTCTTCCAAAATAGAAATAACTCTCAACATGCAAATACACGAAAATACATTGCAAATATCATTACCACTTCACAAATATCTCAAAATTATTGCTGAAGATTACATGGAACATGGAACATCGAGTCTGGACCAGACAATCCAGTGATCAACAACATGAGCATCGATCTGCGCAATTGGGAATCGATGACATGTGCCAACCAAGTAAGCGAGCCTGACCACCCGACCCCGTTAGTCGCCTCTTACTACAAACATAGTCGCTTTTTATGGCAAGCATGGGTTGCTGAAGGCTTTTCTACCCCGGGACCTTCACGAGTCTAAATCCTATGGAAATAAAGGGCCCTTTCCAAAATATAGAGTTGAAGATATGCAGAAATTAACCGGAAACACTTTCTTTATTCCTACATGAAATTATACATTCAATACTTAACTGAGTTGCTCTGTGAAACTCATGAAACAATGTATTGTGGAATGAAGTAAATAAATAATCTACTCGTTACTGACTTTAGGTGTAATGGAATCTTCCGTGAAGATTCGAACAGGACTTAAAATTTCCCATGCTTTTGACTATGTAAAAAATAGTCCTTTACAGTGCATATAGACTATATAAAATACTATATGTACCTGAAGAGTGAATTGTCCACCTCGGAAAAGAATAGACTTCCATGCTTCCACCAGCTTGCACTGCATTTCTGCACTCACATGCGGTATTTTCAGCGCACAGAACAAAAAGCTCGTTCAAGAAAGGGAGGTAACTCACTCCCTACACTACCTAACCTAAACAGAAGTTACTGATAACATGAAAGTAATGCATTGTCATAACCAAGTTTATTAAAATCCGTACTCTAGGCGAGAGCGAGTGGGCACCCGTGGCGAGCCACCTCCTCGTGGTGGGTGCTGGGTAACGCCAAGAGCTCGCCAACACCCCCGTAGTGGACCCGGGGGGATATTTGGTCCACCATCCCGTTTGCCGTGGGTTGCGGCCCTGTGTCGGTGGAGGAGGGGATCCTGGTGGTTGAGGGCATGGGAGCAGGACCAGTGTTCCTAATGCCCAATACACCACTTTGGCCCTGACTTCACCTAGACGGGTGGTTGAATGGGCCCGGTTCAACTAATCGGTTGGTCATGCCAAGCCCTGTGCATAGATAATATGTAATTGCACAAAATTTGATTTGGAATTGTTTAAACTTTAGTCTTGGCACCCTTTGTTCAGAATATTATTTGACTTGAATTTTGTTTACATGAATTCTGCCTAGAGTCTTATGCCCAGAAGGTGGTGGCTCATGGGCCAATCTGGTGGAAGAATTAATCTTTTGGTTTTTCTGCTGGAGTATATCATCTGAGTATCCTTGGTGCTGCAAGTTGGAGACCCGCTTGTGTTTAGCATTGTCCTTTGTGATACTCCGTGGTGGGTGGGGAGCTCGGATGATGAAACATATATACTACCTATGGCATACCAAACCCCCCCAAAAACGCAATAAACGTCAACTTGACAACGATGATGACGACCAACGACCTTCCAACTCAATCGACTATTGGCCACGATTTTTAGTTCTAAAAACTGTAGACAAGACGCCAATGAAACTTAACCCTTTCGCCATTTCCAAGGGTATACATGGCATTGCAGGTGAGGTTAAAAACGTTAGACGCTTGCGTTCAGGCTCTCTGCTGGTTGAATGCAACAGAAAACATCAAGCAAAGAACCTCATGTCAACAGAAGTATTTGTTGGAATTCCCGTCTCTATCACTGCCCACAGGACTCTGAATACCAGTAAAGGCACAATCAGAGACAGAGATGGATTGTTTGCTGATATGTCAGAGTTAGATATTGCTTCTGAGATGAAAGATCAGGGAGTGATTTATGTTAAAAGATTCACGATCCGCAGAAACAATGAAACGGTCCAAACAAATACTTATCTGTTCTCCTTCTCATCGCCAAATCCTCCGAAGTCTGTTAAAGCAGGTTATTGTAGTCTTTCAGTTGACGTGTACATCCCAAATCCTTTGAGATGTTTTAGATGTCAAAGGTATGGGCACGGTGTTAACACTTGTACCAAGCCCATTACATGCGCCCACTGCAGTGAGAATACTCATGTCACAGAAGACTGTAACAGTGACCATAAAAAGTGTACAAATTGTTCGGGAAATCATTCGTCTTTCGCCAAAGAGTGTCCAGTCTGGAAAAAACAAATGGAAATCAATAAAATTAAATTCACCCAGAACGTCAGCTTTTCTGACGCAAAGAAACTTGTGGAATCTGCAGCACATACTGAATCATTTGCAACTCCTGAATATACCTCAAGTAACTACCTCGTCGATACATTGCCAGGCAGATTTGACGTGGATTAAAACAAATAATGCTCAGTTCGTTGCACTCGAACAGTCTACTCAAACCTTGACATCTTCTGTCAACACTCAGGTGGTATCTAAAGCCGGGTCACAGTCCTGTAGTCAGACTTCATCTGTATCTGGAGAACAGTCTTTGTCTCAGCCAACTCACAAATCACGATCAAAAACAAGCTCGAAGAATATTGTTCAAAGTAAAACTGACTCAAGAAAAGAATCTTCAAAAAAGAGTGGCAGACCCCAGAAGGGTTCAGAAAATCCTGTAAAATTATTTAATAAATACGGATCGCTTGAGGCCATGGAAGTGTCAGAAAACTTCCATCCCAGGGCACATAGCCTGTCGCCCTCCAAAAAGGTGCGGGGTAGATCCCCAATAAATCCCCCCAAAAGATAGTTTCTTCTTATAACATCATACAGTGGAACTGCAGAGGGCTAAAAAATAATTTCAATGATTTACAGCTATTGATCCAGGACTTTATTCCATCAGCAGTCTGTCTGCAGGAGACATATTTAAAGCAGACGGATACTTTTGACCTACGCCATTTCAATGCTTACCATTCTTTTTCACCCCCGGGCGAGAGGGCCACTGGAGGAGCTTCTATCCTTATAAACCAGAATATTATTCAGAGCCCTATTATTCTTAATACTGGTCTCCAAGCTGTTGCCGTGAGACTTACTTTACACGTTGCACTCACACTATGCTCTTTATATATCTCACCGTCTTCAACACTTCAGAAGACCGAACTTCAAAATTTGTATAACCAACTCCCGAAACCCTGTGTTATTATGGGAGACGTAAATGGCCACAACGCACTCTGGGGTGGTACAACTACAAATGCTAAAGGTAAAATACTAGAGGAGTTCTGCTCCGAAAATGATTTATGTATTTTCAATGATGGGTCGAACACATATCTACATCCTGGCACAGGAACATATTCTGCCCTTGATTTATCAGTTTGTGATTCAAGCCTTCTAAATGAATTTGAATGGTCAGTTCATGATGACCTCTGTGGGAGTGACCATTTCCCAACATTACTAAAACCTGTGAATCCATCTGATGTTCCTCCATCATCAAGATGGAACTTCAAAAAGGCTAACTGGCGTTTATATGAAACTCTGTGTGTTGACAGGCTTAAACCTGAACTTTTTGATAATGTTCCTGATGCTATTCAACGTTTTTGTGATGAAATGAATGTTATTGCTCATGAGTGTATACCAAAGTCCTCTGCAGTTCCACATATTCGCAAACCATGGTTCAATGATCAATGTAAACAAGCTAGAAAGGAACGGAAAAAGGCAGAACACTATTTCCGTCGACACCCCATGGTGCATAATTTGAATAAATTTAAGATTGTAAATGCTAAAGCACGGCGTACTTTTAAACAAAGCAAACGCCAATCTTGGCAACGATATGTATCAAACATTAATTCACGTACACCAATATCTAAAGTCTGGAATATGATCCAAAAAAAGGTAAGGGCTCCAAATCTAGTATTCACCACCTTAAAGATGGAAACCAGTTATTAACTAATGAAACCGATATTGCTAATAAACTTGGTGAAACTTTGGCAAAACATTCTTCCTCGTCAAATTATGAACCTAAGTTCCAAACACATCAAAAACAGCAAGAAAAGAAAACTATTAACTTTAATTCAGATAATGGGGAAGACTATAATGAAACTTTTTCGTTACATGAGCTTCATACTGCTCTTGATCAGGCTCATGATACTGCTTCAGGAGCTGATAACATACATTATCAACTCCTGAAGCACTTGCCAGATACATGCTTAGAGACGCTGTTACATATTTTTGATAATATTTGGACATCTGGACAATTTCCTTCGTCGTGGCGAGATGCTATCGTTGTTCCCCTTCCTAAACCTGGATGTGATCATACGGATCCTTCCAATTATAGGCCAATTTCACTTACTAGCTGTGTTTGCAAGACCATGGAACGCATGATAAATAATCGACTTGTCTGGTACTTGGAAACAAATAACCTAATAACAGATATTGAGTGTGGTTTCCGCAAAAACAGAAGTACAGTCGATCACTTAGTGCGTTTAGAATCTTTTGTTAAGAATGCCATAATTAATAAACAGCATGCAGTGTCGATCTTTTTTGATCTAGAAAAAGCATATGACACCACTTGGAAACATGGGATTTTAAAAGATTTACATGACTTCGGATTGCGAGGCCGATTGCCTCAATTTATAGCCAACTTTTTAAATGATAGACAATTTCAAGTCCGTGTGGGTTCTACCCTGTCTGATCATTACAGTCAGGATCAGGGTGTACCACAAGGCAGTATTTTGTCTGTTACACTTTTTAGCATCAAGATAAACAGTTTATCAAAGGTTTTAAACGATTCAATTGATGGATCACTTTTTGTGGATGATTTTAACATTTCATGTCGAGGTAAAAACATGCATACTATTGAACGGCAAATGCAGTTGTGTCTGAACAAGATAAATAAATGGTGTTTGGAAAACGGCTTAAAATTTTCTAAGTCAAAAACTAACTGTATACATTTCTGCCGTAAATACAAACCACATAAGGACCGTGAACTGTATCTAAACGGCACACCTATTAAAGTTGTTAAGGAGGCCAATTTTCTGGGTCTTATATTTGACTCCCACTTGACGTTCTTGCCACATATTAAATCCCTTAAAGTTAAATGTTTGAAGGCACTCGACTTGTTAAAAGTTGTTTCAAATTCAAAATGGAGAGGCGATCAAACCACCCTACTTCACTTATACAGATCACTCATTCGCTCCAAACTTGACTATGGTTCCATTGTATATGGTGGAGCCTGTAAAAGCAGTCTCAAAATGTTAGATTCTATCCATCATCAAGGTCTAAGATTATGTCTTGGATCTTTTCGAACTTCTCCCGTTGACAGTCTCTATGTCGAGGCAGATGAGTCATCTCTCACTCAGCGACGTATAAAATTATCTTTACAATATGCTACAAAACTATACTCTAACAAATCTAACCCGGCATATAACTGTGTTTTCAATCCTCTCTACGAGGATTTATACAACAAAAAGTGTTCTCTTGTTCCACCTCTCGGACACAGAATTAAACCCTTTCTTTCTTCGGCCGGCATTGAGCTGGAAAACATAGCTCCTTCCCGTCTTCTTTCTTCTCCTCCTTGGCAATTGGTTAGGCCACAAGTTGACCTAACATTAAGTACATTTAAAAAATCAGAAACTAATGAACTACAATACAAACAAGAATATAATCAGTTGAAACATAAATATTGCGGTTATAAATCCTTATTTACAGATGGGTCTAAGGGCGGTGGCGCAGTGGCTTGTGCTACTGTCATTGGATCCAGAACAATATCTTCTAGATTACCAGACAATAGTTCTATTTTTACAGCTGAAGCTAACGCCATATTAACAGCCCTTAAATATATCCAAAGACATCCTAAACATAAACAGTACATAATCTATTCAGACTCTCTTTCTTGCCTTCAGGCTATTAAAAACCTAGCATGTAAACATCCACTTTTAATAGAAATTATTGAACTTTATAACTATCTTGCAACTGGCCAATACGACATCGTCTTCTGTTGGTTACCCAGCCATGTTGGAATCTCTGGTAACACATTGGCTGACCTTGCTGCTAAAGCAGCGCTCAACAAATCTGTATCACAACTTCTTATTCCTTACAGTGATTATAAAGCCACCATTAGATCTTACATTCGTGATCTCATGCAGAAGAAGTGGGACACCCAAGTAGGTATCAATAAATTACATGCAATAAAGCCATTTGTTGGTTACACCTACTTGGGATGTCGGTCCAGATCTGACGAGGTCCTTATACCACGATGTCGTATTGGCCACACTATATACGCATGAATATCTTTTGAAAGGTGAGGATCCTCCGTTCTGCGTCCCTTGTGATGAAATAATCACGGTCAAGCATGTCTTGCTTGACTGTGTTGAATATTCCATCACAAGGGACAATTATTTTAAATCAAGAACTATGAAGGACCTTTTTAGTAATGTAAGTTCTCATTTAATTATTGCATTTTTAAAAGAATTGAATTTATTGACTGACATGTAAATAAATAAGTATTTTATGATTGGAAGTTGAATTAGCAACTGAGATTGTTAGTGGCTGTATCCTCGAAGGGGGTTGAAGTACCGTAAAATTATTGTCCTCCTGAGAGGGTACGTAAGTCCCAAAACGATTTAAGTCAGATTCAATCTTTCACTTTTTTAATCGTAGAATATGTGTCATTTTAATTTGTGGCTAATCTAGCATACAGTCGCCAACAGCTGAGGGGATGGTGTAAATCCAGCCAGGGACCATGCAGGTAGCAGAGGTACTGTAAGTCCCCATGGTCCCTGGTATGGTGATCTACCCTCTGTTGTTGGCGATCTATGGCCTGTTTTTTATATCGTATTGTCCAAATAATGATACTGTTATATTTTTATAAGTTTCCACACTAGTTTTAATATTAACTGTGATAGTCTAGTGGTTTTACTGTCCTTCGTAGACAGGGTGTTCATAATATGCATATATATTCTTTTTTGTCATGTATGTTCTCGTCACGATATGGCTGCAATATTGCCGATGTGACGTTAAATATTAACTCACTCACTCACTCACTCACTCACGAGAGCGAGTGAACAAGTATGCGTGAGCATGAACTTGTGCTCGTGGAAAACGTGCGGCACGTGCGCGGGTCCTACATAGTCTAGTGAAGCGGTAGTCTGGGTGCACAGCGAGATTAGAGAGCGTCAACGTCGGAAACAGGCTGTGTTTGTCATATTTGATTGCTTGGACATGAGTGCGTTAGTTTCTTTCCAGAATTAATATTGATGTTAAATTCTTTATTTCAGGAATAATTCTTGGTTATTTCGACATAATATACAAGTGGTAGAGTATGTCCAACTTTGTCATTCATTGCAGAGAACGTGAGTACGATTTTGTGCATGTTTTCGTACGTGAATGCAATGCAGACTTTGTATATGAAATTTGAGTATACCACTGGTAGAGTGAGTGAGTTAACATTTATAGTCACGTCGGCAATATGTCAGCCATATCGTGACAAAAACAAGTTGCAAATTCACCATAAACAGATGTAAATTATTTACAAAATGTCGACGAAGGACTATACTAGATTATCAAAGTATTTGAGAAGTAAAACTAGCATCTATCTGTAAAATTGGATTGCAAATTCAGACAAGACAGTATGAAAATGGGCTATAGAGTGCCAACAACTGAAGGTAGATCACCATACTAGGGTCTGAGTATTGGTGGAAATTGTATGATTCGCTTTGTGTGAATGGAATGACGGTGTGTGTCATGTATGTGTATCCTGGGATGTTCAAGCCGGTTTCCGCCTGAGATAAATGTTCTTATTACACTTGGGAGTGTACCAGACCTGGAAAGATACCGCTGACAGAAGCATAGATGACGCATCTCTCACTCCTGTGTCATATTCGTGCGTATGGCATGAAAGGATACATCTATAATACCACCCCTTAAGTGAACATTCTAATCGGTTTATAAACGTTCGCATGTACTTCGTTTATGATCTGTTGTCGTCGACGTGAGTAACTACAAGTCATAAATGTAGATATTTTTGTTTAGTATATTAAATACAGATACAGGTAACTGGTTGTCCGTGGGGAGATGTGCTTTGAAGTGGGTGTTGTGAAGGTGTTAGTGAGATTTCATCGAAACGTACTGTAGTAGTGTGAATGAATAGTTTATTACTAGGTGCTGTGTGGGGTATGATGAGTGTGAAGGTGGAGGACGCAAGTGTGAGAATGTGGGTGGGTTGTATTTATTTGGAATAAGCTCCTCCTATTCCAGGTAAATTCTCCTACTGCGTTGTCATTTTGATGTGATGCTCTCTAGTGGAATCACGTAACAGAAGAAAGGCATTTTTCAAAACACTAATGTTATCTTGTGAGTTGTTTTTCTTCCATGAATGTCTCCTGGTTCCAAGCTTTCATTCACTTGGAGTGAGGCTGTACCTTGTTACGTCGTTTCTTAATAGTACGACCCGTGAAGGTCCCGGGGTAGAATAGGCCTTCACCAACCCATGCTTGTCGTAAGAGGCGACTAACGGGATCGGGTGGTCAGGCTCGCTGACTTGGTTGACACATGCCATCGGTTCCCAATTGCGCAGATCGATGCACATGATGTTGATCACTGGATTGTCTGGTCCAGACTCGATTATTTACAGACCGTCGCCATATAGCTGGAATATTGCTAAGTGCGACGTAAAACTACGCTCACTCATCTCACTCAAAGATGTGGTACAATGTGGGGTTTGCAGACTTTGATGACGAGATGTGATGTATAAGAGCGCCTATCTTGACGAGTGTTACATGTACATTTTATCTGACAAATTCGATAATCCCGTAACATCCGAACTACTGTTAAATATGAAGAGGTGTAACTAAATACCTATTTTTGGTCTGTTCAGTCCGCACTGTTACCTCGCGTCCATTCAAGTGAATGGGTTAACAGGGTGGTACCTGAAACATTTCAGTAACGTGGGTCGCCCAATTACGCATAATGTCCATGCACTTTCCTGTGTCTATCGACATTTTACAATTGTATGGGCCGATGGGCTAGCCCAGTGGTTACAGCGGTCACTCGTCACGTTGAAGACCAGGGTTCGATTCCTCACATGGATACAATGTATGAAGCCCATTTCTGCTGTTCCCCGACGTGATATTGCTAACAGGGAGTAAAACCAAGTTCACTCACTCACTCTTACAATGTTAGGGAATAATCTTACTGGAACGAGATTGTTTTGACATTTGACTAAAACATAATCCGAATGAGGAGTACGTAATAACGGTATACTATTTTGCGTCATTTTGTAAAGTGTTGATACGACGTGAGATTCGCGAACGCCAAACAACACAAAGCTACTGAATATTCAGTTCTCAAGACACAACTGCACGCATTTCTTATTCTATTCAATATGCATGGTGATTTTAGAATTTTATTGTTCCCAATCACCCAACACAATATGGAGTAGGACTTGAACTAACGGTCATTAATCATATGAACAAACCAATGCATACCACTGTGGATAAAACGTTTCCAACGTGTGGAACAAGCTCCGCAAATCGGTGTATGCTGAACAGGCCATCTCCATAGCATTGGACATTAATAAGGAGGTAAAAAATCACAAACACTGAAAATAGCCCATAACATGTTACGGTTAAGAATAGCTGAACATCTGAAGGATGCACATGGCGTGCCTCCTGAATATAAAGATGATTCTAAACTAAGGACGATGCCTGCAAATTGATGGTAAGTGTTTCATCATGGAACCGTTTAGGCTGTTCAACACGAAACTGCAAAGTGACCGTCTATCCCTAGTGTATATTGTATATTGTATATTCAGATAGTTTTCCTTTCCAAATATGTTCGCTGAGAAAGGTCATGGAATGCCACAAGAGTAATGTTCACACCTAAAGATAAACGCTCTTCGAAATAAGATTTAAACTGATTCTGAACTACGTGAAGCAACCAGTAATGTTGATTAATATGCTGCTGTGTAACCTCCCCAGCGATGTGAATATCAACGTGCAGCAGCCAATATACTGCCCTGCTTATAGACAAGTTATTTCCAACAGACACGTAGATATTTGTCAGGCTGTCTGTTCCCATGGGTTATATATTTTGATTTACAATCGGTAACGATCGCTAAGTGAGGGATAACCGTCCTGAAGGAACACTCAGTGTCCTGTCAAAACGAGTTATTTTCAATGTAAATATCTATTTCTGGCTCGAGATTTACGTGTTGTATCGTAGGTGAATGGTGTATTGTTCATCTGCTGTAGTGGGAGATTTGAATGTCGGACTTTTGCAAGATTGGTTATGGATTTCCTTCAGTTATCAGTAATTCACACAACAGCACATTAAAGAATCCTGGACATTATGCGGAAAACCTGTTAAGATTGTGTCTTACTATAAATATCTCGGGTTAGTGTTCTTCTGTGTTTTAAAGTGGACAAAAGCATGTCAAACATTGGCCTTACACTTCTGTATCAGTTATTCAATAAGAACAAAGACGTATCTTTCTCAACTGCACGTAACCTGTTTGACTCTAAAGTGTCTCCAATACTGCTGTACTAGTCGGAGATTTTGGGGCTCTGTTTATCAGGATTCCATAGAGAAATTGCATGCAGCATATTTCAAGCGTTTTATAGGAGTTGGGAAGTTTGCAGCTAATAAAGCCATTCTTGGAGAAACAGGGCGATACCCCATGCACATCTGTAGTCAACTTAGAGGGATCAAATATTGGATTCGACTTCCGCGACAAGAACCACAGATATCCATATAACTGTTATATGATGTTAAAACAACTGGATGAGAATGACAAGTCTACCTGGGTGTCAAATGTACGACATTTGTTGTTTGTAACTGGCGTCTCATATGTTTGGATGATGCAAGATGTCGGGGACCATAAACCCTTTCTATACACGTTTAAACAACGTTTAGTTGATATTTATTTACAAGACTGGCATGACTCCATCAACAACTCAAGCTTTCTCGATCACTACAAGCAGGTGAAACTGTCTCTTCTGCAACCGGAGAGATATATTACATTGCCACTGGATAAAAAGAGACGAGCATGCTGTAAACTCCGAATGTCCCTGCACATTTTTTCTATTAACAAGAAATGACGAGAAAATCCAAACTTGACACTGACGCACTATGTCCTCATTGCAGCCTGGGTACGGAAGATGAATTACACGTATTATCTATTTGTAGTAAATATGAATCTCTCAGGAACAAATTTCTGTCAATTCACCACAATATCAATAACCAATGTATGATAAAAGTGTTAAATAGTGAAAATGTTTCAGTTATTACATCCGTTGCTCTATATCTGAAAAATGTTTTCAATGTAAGGTCAAGCATGTGACCAAATTTTGTATATTTTCTTGTAATTGTACAATTGTACACTGGGCCATGTGGCCAAAGTACTGAATAAACCATTTTCCATTTCCATTAAAGATTATATAAATATTCACTTGCTGTAATAAGATACAGTATGTCGAAAACGTATGTCGGTGTTCTTTATCAGCCATACGTGTACATTTATATTTTGACATACTTCTTACTCAAAGGCTCCCATAGTTATTAACTGCCATAATTATAAGACGTAAGGGACGGAAAATATACTTGAAGTTATCTAGTTACAGATCAGGACAATGATACACTATTTTGTTTACGTCTAAATTATCGATCATGGTGGACAAAAAGAGAAATCACATTGTATATTAATCACGGATTATGTTTGATGCAAAAGGATTCTGGCATATCAACTTCTCAGAAGTCGATCAGATTGCTGCTTATATGTCAGAAAGCATAAGTTTCTAAATGATGTGATTTGAACCAAAGTGAAATGTGTGAGGGCAGTGAAATGTGGAAGTAAGATAATAGTTGTTTAGTGTTACAGAACTACTTCAATGTTACATTAAGTCCTGCCTATGATAACCTCTTATGAAGCAAGACTCCAAGGTCAATATGGTCAATGATGTATAAAGGCATTTGAAAATGTCTGCCCATACACACAGTAGGGAGATTGTTGTCCGCTAGTGGTATAGCTATCTCGCATGCTATCATTAATACGTCAACCATAATTATGCAGTGCCAATATCTACGTTTCACAAATTCAGTCGGTGAATGGTAAAGCTTGTGTTTGTTTGTTTTTTCATTATTTTATTTTGCGTCATTTTATTTATTCTCAGAAGAGCTAGACTTGGCCAACAGCATTTTGATGGTAAACAAGACCTCCACAATCAACAAGCAGAACAATGAAGTGTAAAGTATTCCATATGTCTAATAAATCTTTCTTCTAAAAAGATAATGTATTTAGGACACTTCTTAGTTAAAGGGCAAAAAGATGTTTTGACCTGCAACACTCCTTCAAGTGCTGACGCAACGATCGTTGATCATAAATCATGCCTTGAGCAAAGACTGGTCCTGATGTCACTTGAACTGCCTCAGTTACACAGCTATGGAACTGCTTGTTTTGGCGAAAATGTATTTTGAAGACGTTTATCCCCCAAGTCGTGGTGGTATAACGAATTAATAACGCGTTTCCATTTCTTGACAGATTTGACACTTTTATGTACTCATGATATGCATAGAATCAACATTTTCACACGGTACTTCAATACAATACAAATGTCAATCCATATCAAATAACCATGTAACATATTCATTTACCCACCTATTTACACTGTTACTGGCTCTCATTAGTAAGAAAATAGTGGCAGTGTGTCGCTGTTAATGTCTCATAAGTTAAAGACAATGTAATTTACATACATTCAGTTTTTTCCGGCCAATTTGGTCCACAACAATCACTTTTTTTTAACAGTAATATATTGGGCCTTTCAATACATATCAAGTGAAATATTTGGCATGGTTCACGTAAATGAAGGGTACTGTTGCTGTTGTCAGAACTGCATATTCAAAATGTCTCAGGGATGCTTCGGCCGACAAGGGCACGATGCACAATATGATCGTTTCCTTCGTGAAGTCCTCTTTTGTTATGTTTCGATCTTCACATTGCTTTAAACCATGCCAACATCACCCATCATCTCAATATCATCGGTAGAGCCAATTCTTTTGTTCTGACAACAAGAAACTGTCTCTACTATTAATTGCTACATTCAACTTCTTCAATTACTCCCATCGACCTCAAATTACTATCTGTCAATCAAGGTAGAAATCTCAACCAAGACGTGTTCTACTGTGTAGTCTAAATATCTGCATTTTGTGAACAGCTTCCATTGAATACAATCTCCCAACGCAACTGAAGCCGTCATTTAATTAGCAACGTTTCATCGATCATGACAAAACAATTTGCTTGTTTAATAAAAGAATAAACAACTAACCTTCCCAGGAAACAGCGCTTCATCCATATATTACTTTTGACCAAATGCTGAACTGAGGACATCACTGTCACGATCAGTTAGTTTCCATTTTTTTCTCCACCGTCAATCAAACCAGATGTTCTCCCAATATCCGACAGTGATGATGGACACTTATGTCTGGCCAGTTAGGCGCTGTCTATGACGCCCGTCATTCACACTAGAACACCTCAGAAATAAGATGCATTTCGGACAGGTGTCAAGGCCTATCTCAGAAATATCAAGGAATATAAGTGTTCAAAATCAAGACTTTGTGATTACATGTATATACAAGGGGTATCTGTATCTTGATTAGTGTGGGGTTTCACATCAAACGATAGATGCCTTTGTATGCTTTGTACATATGGATTGATATGTTAGATACAGTGAGTCAGTGAATGAGTTAATGTCACGTCGGTAACATGTCAGCCATGTCGTGACGAGATCGTATTTGAATGAAAAAAGGTAACATACTGAAAGCCATTAAAAACGCAACTGGATTTTTTTACCTGCGTTACAGAAAATGGAGGGATATTCTTGCCCATTCCGAGTTTGAGTCCCAGAGACTTCCATTTTTATGAACATCGATGCTTAAAACTGAACCTTTGACATTTTTCGTAAACACAATCACATTCATAAAACACGCGTTGTGCACGCGTATTACCTGCACCCAGGCCCTATAAAAGAAAAAGGAATTTTGAAACTGAATCGAGCAATATCCAGGTCTCACCCTTCCCAAATCGGTTCAAAACCGCTGATACTGCAAATAGTTCAACTGGGACAAGACAACGAGAAAAACTGTGTTTTTGAACATGGACGTCTTTAAGAAGTGGTGCCATGACCAAGGACAAGTGCTGAATTGACACCGACCCTTCAACATCACTGGCAGACCATCCCACAGCTGTTTCTGAGATACATGTGTCTTCCAGTGCCCCCGGAGACTGTCTTGCAGCGCACGGTGGGCACACACAATATTGAGTGCAAGTGACCCCTCCTTTGTATGATGTCGTTGTTGCGTCAATGGCGTTGTTTTTGATTGGACATTTTCCGATTAAGTTATCCATAGATGTTTATTTAAAACATATCTGCCAGTTACATCTATATATAATGACATGTGTTTGAGTAAAGAAAGTATGAAAGTCAAATTGCGTTTTTAATGGCTTTCAGTATAAGAAACCACTGTCATCAAACTGGAATATCACAATTGGAATAAAGATTAAAGTGTAAAATTAAATTTTTAGCACTATTTGGACAATACAATACAAAACAGGCATAGGTTATAGATCGCCAACAACAACTTGCAGTACCCCTGCTACCCTTGTTGGAACATGTTAGATGCGGGGTGGAATATCTACCTGCGTGATAGTTAGTGATGTAGTGGAACACAGTGGATATGGTGCTGTGTTGCTTAAAGCGATAAGCACGCTTAAAGTAAGTGCTACTTCACAATATCGGGTTAGCAATCCAGTTTGACTACCCAATGCAGATTATATCCCGAGGTCCATAATCCACACATGATGTTATCTAAGAGCGTGATTAGTGAGCGATCAAATACAGATGCAAGCGAAGAAGGACGATTACATAAACAACTTCAGCTCTTCTGTCACACTAAAACTGGTAAGAACCAGACAGTATGTCAGATTATTCATTAGCACCACCAACGACAACCTCAACATCAGCAACTAAATATGAGTAATGTCACCGTTAAAACTACTGTCTGCTTTCCCATGAAGTGACACACAGATAATTACCTACTGACACGATCACGAAGGTGGACGGCCATTGACGCAGCTGGAGAAATTGCGCCGCAATGGGACGGAGAAGGGAAGGGAAGACGATGGACCTTTCATCATTGGGGATAAGCTTTTAAAGCTCGTCGTCATTAGCTTTATACATTTTCGCGTACATCAACAACATTTGGTTCACCTAAAACCAAGGAGTCACTATACATACCGTAATTGCCTCTGTTATTAAGTCAGTCGATACGATCAGGCTGCAGCAAGCAGAGTGTTGCTCCGTCTGACTGATGATAATGATCGAGTAGACAGGCATCAATGCAATTCAATTATCGATGACATACCTAACATTTAACAGCGTGAAGATGATCCCTATAATGTAGTATCGCACTAACGAGTGCCAGGACACTGAGACAGATAGAAGAACAGATAGAACTGTTAGTTTACTCATCTGTAGTTTCCTTCATCACTCGGAAAGAAACACTTGTTGACACAAATAACAACCCGTGGATCACCAGTTGTCTTGGCAACGACCTTGCAGCAATAATATATAGTTTGCATGTCAGCTGTTCCAATGCCCAATGTTCTGAGCATATATACTACACTGTCTCATCTGCACACATTTCTTAACACATGGCCATCTCAGTGTTGGATCTGACAAGTTTTAAATTATCTGTCCTGGGAGCTTTGGAGAACCTTTTAGCAAACAGACATATGATAATGGATAACGAATAACTCATGAACAGCACATCTATTTCTTTGGACAGGAGCTCTTCTGTTATGTATATTCTGTCAAAGCAAAAGCTTTGATCAGCCTACGTGTTCAGATATCTGCTCAGCATGCGTCTCTTAGCAGCCATTAAACCAACTTGTAAATTTTCAGTGCCGCCCTTTGTTGTGAATGGAACAAAGCGTTTTCAGCTTGCAATTTGTCAAAATCTGGTAATCTTTTAAACGCACATTATGTCTTCCAGATCTGTTTTGTGATCGCAAGGGAATAGCTTCATGGAGAAAGCAACCGGGGGTCACATTACCCTACATATATTTCCGAGGAAAATAAGACAAAACAAAACTAACAACCACAGATGGTTCCACGTCCAGTGCCAATTATCTGCACATATTATTGCCTCTCTCATCGCAGTGTATCGTCCGACTTACACTTCTTCCTGTAATGAAGATTTCCTTTAGAATGATGCTTAAAAAAGGAGAGAGTAAGTTTAGTTTTACGCCGTACTCAGTATATATGGTAGCGGGCTGTTAATAATCGAGTCTGGATCAGACAATCAAGTGATCAACAGCATGAGCATCGATCTGGGCAATTTGGAACCGATGACGTGTGTCAACCAAGTCTGCGAGTCTGACAACCCGATCCCGTTAGTCGCCTCTTATGACAAGAATAGTCGCCTATTATGTCAAGCATGGGTTGCTGAAGGCCCATTCTACCCCGGACCTTCACGGTTCGCTTACAAGCGAAAGTATATGTAGTTCTCCACACTTCAATTGCTACATTTCACATTCACTCTCACTCAGTATGCAGAACTTCCTGTCTCCTGTGAACTTCCTGTGGTGTCAGTTCACCACTCTCACTTTCTGTCAAAATATAACTATTGACACAAGTGACAGAGAGTCGATCACCCGTTGTCTTTGGCAACAAGCCTACATGTACAGAGTACATGGCAAGGATTAAACTAGAGTCGTACGCCTTGAGCACACGTGCTAATACTGCCTTGTCTAAAGGAATATCTGAATACATAGAGAGCTCACAAATGGATCTGTCAAGCTACGAACTGTCTGACGGAGGACTTAGGAAGATGTATTAACTGACAGATATGCGGTAATGGACACCTAATAACTACGTGCATAGACTGTCTGGTTTCCATGATCCACATGGATCACGTTTGACAGGTGGTTGTTTCGTAATGTCGGTCAAAAACGTTGGACAGCCTAGATGCATATCGATTTCTTTATACTCATCCTGGTGAATTCCTGATTGTGCCATTACCCATGGATAGTTTCACGTCCACAAATACACATCTGCACTTTAAATTGCCTCTCTCACCTAGGTGTTTCGGGGCGATGAGATAGCCTAATGGTTGAGTTCACTCGTCACGTCGAAGACCGGGTTCGACTACCCATATGGGTAAAACGCGTGAAGACCATTTCTGTTGTCCAGTGCCATGATATTGCTGGAATATTTCTAAAATAAACTCTCCTCGTCTCTCTAAACACACATTTCTTTCCCTTCTTTTGAAGGATGCTTTATAAGCGAAACGTTCCTTTTAATAATAAGAACGTTTTTATACATAGACACTCCAAGCTTGTCAAATCTGCACTTCCGGGTACAATACTTCGAACGAGCTAGTATGAAAAGAACCACAACAGATTGACTGGAAACTCATATCTCACTGACATTTCTCGATATTAGGAACTCAGAGTTCACCTTTGAAGCATCAGACAATATAACGTATGTCAAATTTGGGATTACACTTTCTAGAAAGAAATTCTAGTACATTTTGGTTGAGTCCCATCCGGGATTCGAACCAGGAGACTCAACCAAAAAAGTACTAGAATTTCTAATTTACTAAGAGTGTAAATATGACATATGGTACATTTGACCACTTCCTAAATGACACTGTGTCAACATACATCAGACGATGTCAGAGGAAGGTGACTACAATAACTTCTTTTTGGACCAGGATCCATGGGGGCTTACAATATTTTAGTAGTATAGGGAATGGGGGTTTTAAAACACTTTCAAGAAAAGTCTCTACAAAGCAATATTTGTGCTACTTGCATGGACTCTAGCTGAATTTACATCATCCCCTCAGCCTCTAGCGACTTAAGTCAATTTTAGCCAAACGTAAGGTGACAAAACAAAAACAACAAAACAAAAAACTACATTTAGAGTAAGAGAGGGAGTTCATATTTAACGTCACAATTGCCGTAAGCCTGGTACTTTTGAGAGACCATCAATTTTCATGCTAAACAATGCAATAGACGTAATACTGCCTTGTGGAATTCCCTGATCCTGAATAAAATGGTTAGACAGGGTTGACCCAACACGAACCTGATATTGTCTGTCTGCTAAAAAACTGGAATTTTAAATGAGACAAATGGCCTCTTAAACCAAAGTCATGTAAATCTCTTAAAACACCACGTTTCCTTGTATTATTAGCTTTTTCCAGGTCGAAAAAGATTGATACAGCATGACGGTTATTTTCAATTGAAGTTTTAACGAATGATTCTGGGCGAACCAAATGATCTATAGTGCTTCTGCTTTTGTGAAAACCACACTGAATGTTTGAAATAAGATGATTGGATTCTAGAATCAATTATTGACCATGCGTTCCATGGTTTTACAAACACAGCTTGTTACAGAAATTGGTCTGCAGTTGGATGCATCTGTATTGTCTCGGCTGGGACCTAGAATTTAGCTCTCTTAGAGCCTAGATAGTCTAAGTGCTATTCATTAGCATTAACGTGCGACTATCTTAACGCTAAGGTCCAGGCTTAGGTAATAGTGCAACAATGGTATTGACGCCACGAAGGAGGAAAGTGTCCTGTTGTCCAAATACGATAAAATATGTTCAAAAGTGTTTAGGGTAAATTGGCATTGGGTAAATGCTTCAGGAGCTGATTGTGGATGTCATCCTCACCAGTTGCCGTATCGTGAGCTTGCGCCAAGCCAGTATTCAGTTCATGCAAGGAAAATTCTTCATTATAGTCTATTTTCTGTTAGTGGCTGCATCCTCGAGGGGGTTGAAGTACCGTAAGATTATTGTCCCCCTGAGAGGGTACGTAAGTTCCAAAACATTTGAAGTCAAATTGAATCTTCCTTCTTTTTAGCCGTAGCATTTCTGTCACTTCAATTTGTGGCTAAGTCCCCACGACCTCTAGTATGGTGATCTACCTTCAGTTGTAGTGATACTATTATTTGTTACGTTTCCACGTTAGTTTTAAATATTAACTGTGATAGTCTAGTGGTTTTACTGTCCTTTGTCGACAGGTCCTTCATAATATGTATATTATGTATAAATATCAACTCACTCACTCACTTTTCACTTTTTCAGAATGAAGTTAATTTTCAACTTTTCTTGATGAAATCTCGGAAGATAATTTCATGAAGAAAAATGAGTGACTTAAGTTTCACAAACTTATTTGCAATGTCAATTTTATCTGTTAACATATAGTGCCCATCTTTGAGATGATGAACACTAGAATTTGCACATTTGACCTTGATTCTCTACATCATGTTCCACACGTTCAATATTGGGGTAGGTGAATTAATATTTGATACAGAAGTCTTCCAAAACTGACGTTTACTTTGTTTTAAAGTACATCGAGCCTTGGCACTATTTATTTTCAAATCATTTAAATTGTGAAGTGAAGAGTGTCGTCGAAACTGTTTCTCTGCCTTTTTTGCCACACTTCCTAGCCTGTTTACAATCATCAGAAAATCATGGTATACGACAAAGAGGTTTAGGAGAGGACTTAGGGACCGTTCCATCAGCGATATCATTCAGTACATCCGAGAACTGAAAGGATCAGTCTGCAGTAAGGATCGTGATTGGTCAAAATCAGACAAGTGACCTAAGTCAGCCAATCAGATAACAGCAATGGATAATGCTCACTGAGAACTCCGATGTGGACCTGTTGCCGAAGCAAGAATAGTCGTTTTCAATAACATTGCGGAAAATTGTTTACAATTCTAATCTTGTCGATAAAATATGGCCATCTGAAATGTCATAAGTGTTGACAGGCATTACAAAGAGTGATAGATTTGTTAAATGAATCATATGTTAATTAGGTTCGTTAGGTTCCTGAAAGTATAAATCATTTTGCTGCAACTACTGACTGGTCGATTTTTCGACCTACAGTGTTCGCTCGACCGCATGTTCACGAAATTATCAGCCTGTGCTAAATTGAGTACGTAGAAGTGATTCTAGTGAAAATCTTCGAAGCTTACTTGTCAATGAACTGTAAACATGGCAACTAGTGAAAGCAATAGGCCTCAGATGAATTGGGAAGCTGTTTATTTAGAGCGTGAATGTAAAAAATATCAAACAAGATTGTCAATTTACGTTCAGCGGGTCTCTGTCAGGTAAAACTGAATTACAAGGGAAGAGAAGTGTATGAAAGATTTACATGGACCGCTGCTGAAGGTGATATTCCTGCAGAAAACGAAACTTTGAATGGTGTTTCTTGGAAAGTATGACCAATATGTAGCACCTAAGAAGAATCACATTAGGTCAACAGTGATATTCAACAGGCGTAAACAAGAACAGAATGAAAGGTTCGACAATTTTGTGACTGATTTGAAGCTTCTAGTAAAAGATTGTGGCTATACTGATTCAGACAGAATGCTTCGAGATGTCATTGTTCTTCGAGCTTATCATGATTCAGTTAGAGAGAAGTGTCTGGATAAAGGTGACGATCTCACTCTTGATGCTCAGATAGGTCAGAATTATGAAGCATCACTACAAAGTATGGCAACCATTGGTGATGAAGACCCCAAGGTAAATAGAGTGTACATGAAGAAACAACCCAAAGCGGGTAGGAAACATGTAACAAGTCAGCCATATGCTCCTAAACATGACAGACATGGGATACAGAAACCCAAAACACGTGAAAGACATTCTAAATCGGACATTTGTAGCAGATGTGGGTATCAAGCTACTCACAAGAAATGTCCTGCTAAAAGTTCCAAATGTTCCAAGTGTAAGTTATTTGGTCACTTTGCTAAAATGTGCAAAACTAGACTTGATGAGGTAGACAATGTAGCATGTAGCAGTGAAGCCAGAAAATCATGTTCAAAAGTTGAAGAAAATGATGAACATGACTATTCTTCAGATGAATACTCACACTTAGTGCATGCTGTTGAGTCCAATGATATGAAATGGTGGATAGATGTCAGTGTTTGTGGTAGAAACCTGGGTATGCAGATTGACACAGGGGCAGATAAATCACTCATGCCATATCAAACTTATGTTGAAATGGGCCTAAAACTTCCACTAGTGAAGACTGACAAATGCTTCAAAAGCTACACACTTCATTCACTTGAAGTTGAAGGTAAGGTTACCTTGCCTGTTGTGTACAAGGACAAAACGGTGAATGTTCCATTTTATGTCATTCACCTGGATCAGAAACCACTATTGTCAGGAGATGTCTGTGAAGAGCTAGGTTTGATTCAGAGAACCTATGTTGTCACTCAAGAGATTGACAAATATCCTGAGTTGAAGTCTACCACAGAAACTCTTCCAGGAACCTATCACCTGAAGATTGATCCTACTGTACCCCCTGTAGTACATGGACCGAGACGGCAACCAAAGGCCTTAGTGGAAGAAATCACGTCCAAGCTACATGAAATGGAAGCGAATGGACAAATAGCCAGAGTAACAGAGCCAACTGATTGGGTGAGCGCTATGGTCACGGTGGTCAAGGGTGACAAAGTGAGGATATGCCTTGACCCTAAGGACTTGAATGTGGCAATACGCAGAGAACACTATCCAATACCCACAGTAGAGGAAGTAGTGTCATCGTTTCCTGAAGCCAGGATATTGTCTGTTCTTGATGCAAAGTCAGGATTTCTCCAGATTTGTCTCGACTATGAATCCAGTCTCATAACCACATTCAACAGCCCTATCGGACGATTTAGATGGCTCAGATTGCCATTCGGAATCAAATCAGCACCTGAAATATAATATCAGCGTATTATGGATACTATGCTGGACGGAATTGTAGGTGCAAGAGCTATCATGGATGACATTTTGATCGGTGGAAAGACTGAGGCAGATCATGATCGGATCATGAAAGAAGTCACCAAGAGGGCAGCTGACTTCAATCTGAAGATGAACTTTGAAAAGTGCCAAGTAAAACAGACCAGAGTGAAATATGCTGGTCATATTGTTACACAAGATGGCTTGGATGCTGATCCAAGTAAAGTGAGGGCTCTAAAAGAGATGCCTGTTCCAGAGTCAAAAGGTGACGTGAGACGTTTCCTTGGAATGACTCAGTACCTGGGAAAGTTCCTGCCTAGTCTCAGCAATGAAGATGCACCACTACGTGAGGTCATCAAGAAAGAAGTGGACTTCTTTTGGGAAGAGCCACAACACAAATCCTTTGAAAAACTGAAAGAACTGTGTAGTTCAGCTCCAGTGTTAGCTAGATTTGACCACAAGAAACCAGTTGTGATCCAGTGTGATGCCAGTAGCTATGCGGTGGGAACAGTACTCCTGCAAGATGGGCATCCTGTAGCTTTCTCCTCAAGGGTACTCACCGACACAGAAAAACGCTATGCCCAAATTGAAAAGGAGATGCTTGCAATCGTTCACAGCTGCAGAAAATTCCATTACTACATCTTTGGCCGCCCAGTATCTGTAGAGACTGATCACAAGCCACTACAGGCGATTTTCAGTAAGCCACTACTTGCTGCGCCAATGAGACTACAGTCCATGTTGCTGAAGCTGCGGCCTTATGATCTGAATGTAATGTACAGACCTGGAAACGAAATTCCTGTTGGTGACGCTTTGAGCCGCGCAAATCTACCACACCAGGAAGTTGACATCCAGCCAATATTAGTCAATATGGTTGACTACATTGCTGTTGCGCCGACAAGGTACCAACAGTTTCAGAGGTGTACAGCTGATGAGTTGAACGAACTTCACTCAATCATTCAGAAAGGTTGACCAGACACTAGGTATGAAGTACCTCATTGCCTAAAAGAGTACTGGAACCAGAGAGGTGAACTCTCCATATCGGACGGAATTGTATACAAAGGTATGCGCATTGTTGTTCCTCCCAGCATGAGAGCTGATATGATGAAGCAAATCCATGCTTCCCACCTTGGCATCAGCAAATGCAAACGAGCTCAAGAAGCTTTGTTTTGGCCTGGAATGACTGCCCAAATAGAGAGTCTAGTCAAAGACTGTGTGAAGTGTAATGAGTTCCAGAACAAAGAGAAGTCAGCGACATTGATGCCAAGTAAAACTCCTGCCTATCCATGGTGTGAAATTGCAAGTGACATCTTTGACTTTGAAGGCAAACCGTACCTTCTTACAGTAGATTATTTCTCACGATTCATTGAAGTTGACAGACTTGCAGATATGAGCTGCAGAACTACCATAGAAACTCTCAAAAGTCAGATCTGCAGACATGGAATTCCTGAGAAGTTGAGGTCTGATAATGGTCCTCAATTCTCCTCCAGAGAATTTGCTCAGTTTTGTGAAGATTATAATATTCAACACGTGACGTCTTCACCCAATTACCCCCAGTCTAATGGTGAAGTTGAACGAGCGATCCGGACAGTGAAGAGACTTTGGAAGAAATCAAGTGATAAGCAACTTGTTCTCCTAGACTATCGCTCGACACCACTGGAGTCATGTGGACTCGCACCTGCTCAACTGTCTATGGGAAGACGACCCAGGAACAAGATACCTGTGTCCAGAGAACTGCTGCTGCCAAAAGCCTATGACAGGAAGGATGTCACTCTTTGTCTGAACGGGGCGAAGGAGAGACAAAAGTGGTATCACAATCAGAAGGCAAGTTTTGATCTCAAAGCTCTCTCTCCAGGTGATCCCGTTAGAATGGCTCCTCTACCGGGTACCAACAAGTGGCTTCCAGCTAAAGTTGTTGCTCATCATGCATCTCCACGATCTTATGTCGTAGAACACAACAACCGGAAGTACAGAAGAAACAGGAGTCATCTAAGACCCTCAACTGAGACAGCTCACACACAGCGCACCAAGCTCTGTAGACCACCCACTCATGAGCTCCTACCTCCACCCAGTGCTCGGAGAAACTTGAATGTACATGTGTCTCCTGCAAAGAATCCTGTGACAACACAGACACGTCAGACTGATGTGTCAGATCAGACATATGTTAAAACCCCACTCAAATCCCCAGAGACTGTGCCAGTAGTAGTCACTAGGAGTGGTAGAGTCAGCAAACCGCCAAATCGTTTGGACTTGTGAATTCTTTGATTGACTGACTCATTGTTGTAACTTCTTGTTAAAGTGACATTTGCAGTTGAGAAACTGATTTTTCAATTTGTGTATTCCATAGGTGCCAAAGGAAAGTGACTCTTAATTTATTACGTTGGTAATATAACGTCTCAGGAAAGACTCTAAAAGCCTAAGATTATTTTGAGTATTCCAGTCAGAGTTTAATGATGTTTTAGACATTTGCATGCAAGTTATGCTGTTAAGTTACGTTGTCTACACGCTTTATCAGCTCCAAACAAAGAGGGATGTAATGTATGTTATCGACTAGTACGCGATCTCGCCAGTTACCTTACAGTGCTATGTTATCGACTGCAGACGACTCACAATAAACGTAATGACAACGTCTGCCGAGTTGTCTAGTATGTGACATACAGTGCCTGGGGACTGGTGGTGTCTTGGCCAATTTTTCGGCCTACGGTGTCAAATGGGTCAAGAATTTAAAGATTTTAATATCGAATGAGATGGTTTCGTTAGTAACCGCCCTTTGTGTGATGTTGCAGAACACAACTTCCGAATGCGAACTCTGTACATCGTCGCACAGTGCATAAACAACACAGTACTGCGAGGTTCAGAGTTTACCATACTCCTTGCATCGCAGCCCATTTTGTGCAGCACTGTGTAACGATGTTCCATACCAAAAGTTATGTTTCGAAGATTAAATATAGGTAGAAAGCAGCGGGAATATCTTTGACAGGACAAAATAACGACAAATCCTTCCTCAGTAAAATAGGTTTAAAAACTTTATTATTTCCAATACAGGTGAGCAGGATGCGATTTTAAATCGCTGCAGGTTGATTTGAGTGCGATTTTAAACCAACTGATGCGAGAAAATCGCGATATCGCGACCCAAGTCAATTCCTTTTAGGATCCGGGCTATGAAAAACACGCTGCCTCACGTGCACAGAAGCACCACCAGTGGCCTTTTCACCTGGAGGTAAGAAACGAAGAAATGAATTGTACCGACGCAATTCAAATCGATCTGTACGTTTTCAGGTACGTCTTATGTAGACTGAACGCATCTTCAAAAAGACTTAGTGTTGTTAAATGATTTGAAAATATATCGCTATTTTATTATGGGTAGTTTAAATCAGTAACTAAGACTGTTGGTGGCTGTACCCTGAAAGGGCTTGAAGTATTGTAAAATTATTATAGTGAGTACGTAGTTTCCAAAACATTTGATGTAAAGTCTGCTAGGTTTTTAATTGTAGTATATTAATTTTGGCTAACAGTTCTTACAATCGCCAGGAGATAAAGGGATGGTGTAAATCTATCTATGGTCCATGCAGGTAGGAAGGGTACTGTAAGTCCCCTCACTCTCCTCCGTGGCAACTGGTTAAGACACAAGTCGCCCTACCATTAAGCACATTTAAAAATCAGAAATTAATTACAATATAACCAAGAATATAATCAATTAGAAAATACATATAACACATTTAAATCCGTATTTACAGACGGGTCCATGGATGATGGCGCAGTAGCTTGTGCCACTCTCATCCTCTAGGTGATCAGATGGCAGATCATTATTCACAGTAGAAGCTTAAATATATTGATAGACACCATAAATTAAAACAATCTATCATATTTTCAGACTCACTTTCATGCCTTCAGGCCATTAAAAATCTGTCTTGTAAACATCGACATTTAATCGAAATATCTGAATTATATAATGACCTTGCTCCTTGCCAATACCATATCGTCATCTGTTGATTACATAGCCACTTTGGAATTTCCGATAGCACTGTGGCTGATTTTGTTGCTAGGGCAACAAATCCCTGCCATCATTTCTTATCCAGTACTCTGATTACAAATCTGCAGACTATATATTTGCGATCACATGCAAAATACGCTTTACTCTTAATTAAGTATTTCATAAATTACATCCAATTAAATCAACTATGGGTGCATGTACTTGGTTTGCCAGTGCAGAAGTGAGGTCATTCTGCAACGATGTCGCATTGGTCATAGGCATGAATACTTGTGAAAAGGTAAGAGTTATTTGTCATAAGAGACTCACGGTAAAGCACGTCCTGCTTGACTCTATTGATTTTTCCAAAATAAGGGGTATGCTTTTCAGTGTACAAACTGAACTGGATCTTTTCACTTTAGTTAATTTTCTTTGAATTAATCGTTTTTGAACAGAAATGGAATTCATACACTCACTCCATCTTTGCATGAAGTTGAATAACGTAGTAAAAATAACGCTTTTGTCCATTGTATATCATTGAAAAAGTATTTGTTCTGGGGAAACGATGTCGTGCATGAGATTGTTTTTGCCCTTAACGTTTTCAGGATTTCACATACAAACTTCGTTTACACTTAAAAGTGTGAAGAGTGAAAAAAAATAGGTTGTCACTGACAGAGACTTGGTGTCCTCGTGTATAAATGTCGCGGTATGATATTACATGTATTGCGTGAAAACCATCTAACTGTCAATCAGGCAACACAATACGCGACTAGGGATAGGTGTGGCGTGACAGGCAAGTGACGAAGAAGTTAGATATATTACAATAAAACGATTTGGTATTTAAAACAAGATGGTTAAAACAAAATCGATGGTATTTTCGCACTAGCTGTCCATTAAACTGTCATAACGTTGACAAAACTTTCCAGATTTTATCGCGGCCGAAAGTAGAAATTTCATTACCCTTTCATGACAGGGCTGAAGCCAGGTTATCGAATTATCTCTATCAATATATAAGTTGTCATCAACGCAACCTCTCCATTAGAATTGCATTTTTATCACTTCTCACATTTGGGAATCTTTTGTCGGAAATCCTCATATCACTCGTGGCATTCAGCATACGAACAATGAAAGTAGGTTCCTTGACATAAGAAAGAGAGCACGTAAACATTCCATATAATTCTGCAATGATTTGATTGAGATTTGGAGCAAAATGGGCATTGTGTACTCCTGTTGCTGTCTTAGAAAAAGTCATACGAATTTTAAATGCCCGCGTTATCATTAATATTCGGTGATCCACGCACATACGAATCCGCGAGTTTTAGAGAAATCTGTGAAGATAACATAATGGATAACCGTGGATGACTGACTTAGATTTCACGGCCGTTGATGTGTTATATGTGTATTAACTAGAGTGATTAGTTTACTCCTCTGTCTTAGAAAACGATATAAAAATGTGACGTGTGTGTCGATATCAATTCGATTATCTATGCAAATGGTGGTATGAATTGTCAACTCCGATTGTTAGCGGTTGTACTTGGTTGTTAAAGTAGCGTAAAATTAATCATTGTCCCCCTGAGAGGGCACGTAAGTCCCAACAATTTCAAAGTCAAATTTAAACTGATCAATATTTTAAACGTGGTACTTTTGTCATTTCCAATTTCATGGAGGGGATGGTGTAAATCCAGCTATGCTCCATGCAGGTAGCAACAGCAATGCGAGTCCCCTTGGTCCCCAGTATGGTGATCTGCATTCAGCTCTTGGTGATTTATAGCCCATTCTTATATTATGGATAGTTCAAATGATGCTGTTAGTTTTAACTTCATATGCTAGTTTTAAATTCGAATTGTGATACTCAAGTTATGTTACCGTACTTTGACCATGGGTTTTAATATATCTACATATTCTTTATAATCATGTTTGTTCTGGTCACGATATGACTGAAATATCGCCGGCGTGACGTTAAATTATAACTTACTCAGTCACTCTATGGGGTGATGTGGATTTCAGGAGTAGTATATACAATGACAGTTCTGGACCACTTTCAAGAAATGTCTCTACAAAGCCTTATTTACTAAATAAGGCTTTGGTTGGGTCATTAGCTCTTGCTACTATTACCCCTACTACAAAAAAGTTGGCGGTAATTACTATGCCTACTTTGTGTTGGTAGGAGGTAACACTGTGCCGTACGGTACGATCAATAATTCTTCTCTTACAAACCCCCTACCCGGCCCACCCCTCAAGTAGTATAAGTTAGGTTCGTCGGCTTTCATATCCACTTTATCTATGTTGTAAGTTTTGACTGACCATATAGGATCGGTGGCCCGCTTACGGCTATCGCCCTCGTGTTCCCCCGGCTGGTATAGATATCTCACTTTGGCGGCCTATGTCATGTTTATATCGATGAAACAGTTTAACGTGAACCGCCTACGATCTCTTTGGTGTTCATAATAAAGGCTTGCTGGGCTTTTTGTATCCCCTGTTCTATGTACTTTTTTTTCTCGTCCTCGCTGATAGCAGACTTACGAGACTTGGATCGAATATCTTGTTTCATTCCGTTATATTTTTTGAGTTCAGAGAGGATTGAACGAAACTCCTTTTCTGAGATCTTACTATCAGAGAGTGCCGTGGAAATACGCTCACTCACTGTGTTCAGCTTTGCTTCGGCCAGAACCCTGATCTCGTCGTGTTTCAATGCCTTACGATTAAGTCTGCGTGATACTAACTTAAGCGCCAATCCTGCTAACCCTGCCACCCCTGCCGTTATTTCAATACCTAGCACTATAGGTGCGGCCACGATGGTAGCCAACAACCCAACACCTGCCGCCCCTAGTCCCATGCTGGTTGCCATAAGGGTAGTGTCAGCCCCGTCCACGATATTGAAAGCTCTATTGTACTTTTTACATAGTGCTTTCCGCGTGTCACGGTCTTGTTCTAGTTGACGTTTCACATCACATAACTGCCTCAAGCGGAACCCATCTACGGTTTCCAACGTCTTCGCTACTTCCTCTACGACTGGGTACAGACCCATCCTATAATATATATTTTGAAAGATATTTTAATTGGGTTTCATTTAATAGTCCTTCAATGTATTTGAAGTCTACAAGTTGTATACTAGTATTCAGGGTAATAGGTGAGAGTCTAATAGAATTTTCTGTTGTAATAAAAACCCCACTGAGATTTATTAAGCGGTTTATAGGACCCCCGTAGGTATCCCGTTGTATAACAATACGACAATATTTTCTTGTGTGTTCGTCAAACCAGTGTATTGACACCCCGGGTAAAATTTGGTGTACTTTTGAGGTGTTTTCATTACCTAAAAATACAAAGAAGACTTCTATGATGAGTGTGAAAGGGGAGGATGTATTAAGACTTACGTTAGGATTA
Organism: Haliotis asinina; assembly: GCF_037392515.1. Lineage (NCBI taxonomy): Eukaryota > Metazoa > Mollusca > Gastropoda > Lepetellida > Haliotidae > Haliotis > Haliotis asinina. The sequence continues at coordinate 61,922,403 of NC_090283.1, forward strand.
TAATTGATAAATGCTAATTTATTGTCTTCTCCAGGCATTAAACTATTTTTTTCGGTCTCAGAAGTTGCTATGAATACCCTATCCGGAATGAAATCCCCGGTCCAGATACCGTTGTTCCTAATCTTAGTGACATATTTTGTATATGTATCCATTGTGATATAAGGTGAGGTGAGTGTTAAGTTGATCAGCCATTTAGGCTCTTTTAAATCTGATAACGGCACCAGTCTGTACACGTTGTCTTTGAAGTGTAGGACATATAATTCATCTTCCTCACCAGGCTGATCGAATCCCTCCGTATCTCCTAGGTCGTTAAGCGTAGTGTTGGGATGATGACTGGTCATTATTATACTATTATGATATAATTTCCAACTGGTTTTTTGATAATAGTGGCACCCATGAAGAGCCACCTCCTCGTGGTGGGTGCTGGGTAACGCTAAGTGCTCTTCTCCCGTGTGGACCCGGGACAGAATGTGTCCACAGCACCCCGTTGCTTGTCGTAAGAGGCGACTAAATTGGGCAACCTGTTTGCCGTGGGTTGCGTCCCGTGTCGGTGGAGGACGGGATCCTGGTGGTTGAGGGCAGATGGGCTTTTAACTGCGTTTCATTTGCCCAACACACCACTTCGGCCCTTACTTCACCTAGACGGGTGGTTGAATGGGCCCGATTCAACCAATCGGCTGGTCATGCCAAGCCCTGTGCATGGATTATATACAAAAGCACAGAATTTTTATTTGGAATTGTTGAACTTATGGTCTTGGCACCCTTATTCTTGGAACAATATTTGACTTGACTTTGATATGTTTATCGTGAACTTTGCCTAGAGTCCTATGCCAGAAGGCGATGGCTCATGGGCCAATCTGGTAGAATCATTAATCTCTTAATTTTTCTGCTGGAGTATATCACCTAGGTATCCTTGGTGCTGCAAGCTGGAGATCCGCTTGTTTTTAGCATTGTCCTTGTGATACTCCGTGGAGGGTGGGGAGCTCGGGTGATGAACAAATATGTCTTAAACATGGAATACCAAACACCCCCCAAAAAAACAAAACGTCCACTCGATGATGTTGGAGAACAGCGACAAGGTGCTTCTGCTGATCATTGGCCACGATTTTTGATAATGGAAACTCCGGATAAGACTCCCTTAAAACTTAATCCTTTTGCGGTTTCTAAAGGTATCAACGGAATAGCTGGAGAGGTACAAAACATCAAACATTTGCGTTCAGGATCCATTCTAATTGAATGTAGCAGAAAACAGCAGGCTATCAACCTTTTATCTACGGATATGTTCGTTGGAGTTCCTGTTATAGTCTCTGCCCATAGAACACTAAATACCAGCAAGGGTATAATCAGAGACAGGGATCGACTGTTGGCTGCTATGTCTGAGTTAGACATTGCTTCTGAAATGAAAGATCAGGGAGTAATATTTGTCAAGCGTTTTCCTACCCGCAGAAACAATGAAACCATTCAGACAAATACCTACCTCTTTGCTTTCTCTTCACCGAATCCTCCAAAGTCAGTCAAGGTTGGTTACAGCAATATGTCCGTTGACATCTATATCCCAAATCCTTTGAGATGTTTTAGATGTCAAAAATATGGACACGGTGTTAACAACTGTACAAAACCAATAACATGTGGCCACTGCAGTGAAACTAGCCATGTTACAGAAGACTGTACTAGTAACATAAAGAAGTGCACAAACTGTACAGGAAATCATTCTTCCTTTTCAAAAGACTGCCCAGTTTGGAAAAAACAAATGGAAATTACTAAAATCAAATTTACCCAAAATATTAGCTTTGTAGATGCCAAAAAGATCGTTGAATCAACAGCACCAAGTGGTTCATATGCATCAGTTGCCAGGACATCTTCGGACACAAACCTAAAGGTAAACACCTTATCAGTACCCACCTGTTCAATACATTGTCAGACCGACTTGACATGGGTTAAAACCAACACACCTCAGCCACTCACACCTGAACAGTCTACTCAGACTGAGAACTCTGGCAATAACGTGGTTATCCAGCCAGACATTCCATCACAGTCTTCTAATCAAGATTCTTCATCCGGGGAACATTCATTATCTCAGTCCAACCAACAAACTCGAACTAAAGTCAATTCTAAAAACACTGTTCAAAGTATTCATAAACCAAGAACAGAATCATTGAAAAAAAGTGGCAGACCTCAAAAGGGTTCAGAAAATCCAATCAAGATATATAACAAATACGGTTCACTAGAGGACATGGAAGTGTCCGAAAACTCCTGTCCCAGGACACATAGCTTGTCGCCCTCGAAGAAAGTGAGGGGCAGATCCCCCATCATTCCACCTAAAAGATAAGTCAACCTGCTATTATCGTACAGTGGAATTGTAGAGGTCTTAGGACTAATTTTAATGAATTACAGCTATTAGTCCAGGATCTAACACCATCGGTTTTTTGTCTACAAGAAACGTATCTGAAACAGACGGACATTTTTACTTTGCGCCAGTTTACAGCCTATCATTGTTTTTCCCCTCTAGGTGACAGGGCCACTGGAGGATCTTCTATACTTGTACGGAGGGATGTTATTCACAGTCCCGTTATACTAACAACTTCGCTCCAAGCTGTGGCAGTACGACTTACTCTCGGTGTTGCATTTACATTATGCTCTCTCTATATTCCACCTTCATCTGCACTTCAACAGACTGATCTTCAATCACTCTATGATCAACTCCCGAAGCCATGCGTTATTATGGGTGATCTCAATGGTCACAACCCACTTTGGGGCAGCACTAACACTAGCACTAAAGGCAAAATACTTGAAGATTTTATTTCCAGTAATGATCTGTGCATATTTAATAATGACTCAAGTACATATCTGCATCCTGCAAGTGGTACTTATTCTTCTCTGGATCTGTCTCTTGCAGATTCTATTTTACTGAATGAATTTGATTGGTCTGTTCATAATGACCTTTGTGGAAGTGATCACTTCCCGACTATTCTCTCAGAACTAACTCCATCTGCTTCTCCATCACATACAAGATGGAACTTTTCGAAGGCTGACTGGCCTTTATTCCAAACTATTTGTAAATCGAAACTGCGACCTGGCTGTTTCAGTGATATAACCGATCCCATTCAAACCTTTGCTGACATTTTAAATGAAATAGCTGATGAGTGTATACCTAAGTCCTCTACGACTCCACATGTACGAAAGCCATGGTTTAATACAGATTGTAGACAAGCTAGAAAAGCGAGAAAAAAGGCAGAAAATTATTTCCGTCGTCACCCAACCGTCCACAACTTGAATAAATTTAAAATACTCAATGCGAAGGCACGTCGCACCTTCAAACAAAATAAAAGGCAATCTTGGAGGAACTATGTGTCCAAACTTAATTCACGTACACCAATATCAAAGGTATGGAACATGGTTCAAAGAATTAAAGGTAAAGGTTCAAAAGCTGCTGTTCACCATCTTAAAGATGGGGATAATTTAATTACTGGCACATCTGAAATTGCAAATAAAATTGGCGAAACTCTTGCCAAGAATTCATCGTCGGCGAATTATGTCCCTGAGTTTCAGAGATATCAGAAACAACAGGAAAAGATAAAGCTTAATTTCGATTCACATAACGGCGAAGATTACAATGAAGTGTTTTCTTTACATGAGCTCCATACGGCTCTTGAGCAAGCTCATGACACTGCAACAGGTGATGACAATATACATTACCAGCTTCTGAAGCACTTACCTGAATCATGTTTGATGACACTTTTGGATCTATTTGACCAAATATGGACGTCTGGAAAATTTCCTCCTTCATGGAGAAATGCCATTGTAGTTCCAATACCAAAACCTGGTAAGGATCATACAGATCCGTCGAATTATAGACCAATATCGTTAACTAGCTGTGTTTGCAAAACCATGGAACGTATGGTGAATAATAGACTTGTTTGGTATCTTGAAACCAATAACCTTATCACAAATATTCAATGTGGTTTCAGAAAAAATCATAGTACCATTGATCATCTGGTACGTTTAGAATCCTTCGTTAAAAATGCTATAGTCAACAAACAACATGCTGTATCAATTTTCTTTGATCTTGAAAAGGCTTATGATACCACCTGGAAGCATGGCATTTTGAAGGATCTGCATGATTTTGGTTTGAGAGGCCGTTTGCCTCTTTTTATATCACAATTTTTAAAAGACAGGCAATTTCAAGTCCGTGTGGGTTCAACCCTGTCTGATCATTATAATCAGGACCAGGGTGTTCCCCAGGGCAGTATTTTGTCGGTGACCTTATTTAGCATTAAGATCAATAGTTTATCCAAGGTTTTAAATGATTCAATTGATGGATCGCTTTTTGTGGATGATTTTAATATTTCCTGCTGTGGTAAAAATATGCATACTATTGAACGGCAATTACAGTTGTGTTTAAATAAAATAAATAAATGGTGTCTTGAAAACGGTTTCAAATTCTCAAAGTCGAAAACTAACTGTCTACACTTTTGTAGGAAATATAAACCGCATAAAGACCCTGAACTATATTTAAGTGGCACTCCCATTAAAGTTGTAAAGGAGGCCAAGTTCTTGGGCCTAGTTTTCGATTCCCATTTAACCTTTTTGCCGCATATCAAATCCCTAAAAGCCAAATGCCTGAAAGCACTCGATCTGTTGAAAGTTGTTTCCAACTCAAAGTGGGGAGGGGATCAAGCTACCCTCCTACAACTATATCGATCACTGGTCCGTTCAAAACTTGATTATGGCTCCATCGTATATGGTGGAGCCTGCAAAAGCAACCTGCAACTATTAGATTCTGTCCACCATCAAGGTCTAAGACTTTGCCTTGGGTCATTCCGAACTTCACCTATTGACAGTCTTTACGTTGAGGCCGATGAACCATCTCTTACACAACGTCGTATAAAATTATCCTTACAATACATGACTAAATTATATTCTAATGAATCTAACCCTGCATATACCTGTGTGTTCAATCCACTTTATGAGGATCTGTACGACAAGAAGTCTTCTCTTGTTCCACCTCTAGGGCACAGAATTAAACCCTTTCTTTCTTCGGCCGGCATTGGGCTGGAAAACATAGCTCCCTCCCGTCTTCTTTCTTCTCCTCCTTGGCAATTGGTTAGGCCACAAGTTGACCTAACATTGACTTCATTTAAAAAATCAGAAACTAATGAACTACAATATAAACAAGAATATAATCAATTAAAAACTAAATATAGCAATTACAAACCCTTATATACAGATGGGTCCAAGGACGGTGATGCAGTGGCTTGTGCCACTGTCATTGGATCCAGAACAATATCTTCTAGACTACCAGATAACAGCTCTATTTTTACAGCTGAAGCAAACGCCATACTAACGGCTCTTAAATATATTCAAAGACACCCTAAACGTAAACAATATATAATCTATTCAGACTCTCTTTCGTGCCTTCAGGCTATTAAAAAATTGTCGTGCAAACATCCACTTTTAATTGAAATTATTGAAATGTATAATGATCTTGCAACTGGCCAATACGACATCGTCTTTTGTTGGTTACCTAGCCACGTAGGTATTTCAGGGAATACACTTGCTGACATTGCTGCGAAGGCAGCACTCAACAAATCTGTGACTCCACTTCTTATTCCATACAGTGATTATAAAAGTGCAATTAGATCTTATGTCCGTCATCTGATGCAGAAGAAGTGGGACACCCAAGTGAGTATCAATAAATTACATGAAATAAAACCTTACATTGGTTATACCCACTTGGGTTGTCCGTCCAGATTTGAAGAGGTCATTTTGCGACGATGTCGTATTGGTCATACAAGGTTTACCCATGCATACCTGTTGAAGGGTGAAGATCCACCATTTTGCATCCCTTGTGATGAGAGAACCACGGTCAAGCATATCTTGCTTGACTGTGTTGAATTCTCCATCATAAGGGATAAATATTTCAATGTAAAAACACTTTCGGATCTTTTTAACACAGTCAATACTCATTTAATTATTGGATTTTTAAGGGAAATTGATTTCCTTGTTGACTTATAATTGATATGTTCTGTAGATAGTTGTATTTTAATGGTTGGTAGTATATATAAGGAACATTGATCATTAGTGGCTGTACCCTCAACGGGGGTTGAAGTATTGTAAAATAATTGTCCTCCTGAGAGGGTACGTAAGTCCCAAAATTTTCAAAGTCAATTTATACTTTCCAGGACTTTTAAGTGTAGTCTTTGTGTTATTTTAATTTTGGCTAAAATTTCTTAAAATTGCCAGCGGCTGAGGGGATGGTGTAAATCCAACTAGGGACCATGCAGGTAGCAAAGGTACTGTAAGTCCCCATGGTCCCTAGTCTGGTGTTCTACCTTCTGTTGTTGGCGATCTATAGCCTGTTTTTATATTGTATTGTCCATATAACGATATCAGTTTTACCTTTCCACACTAGTTTTAATGCTAACTGTGATATCCTAGTTGTTTTACTGTCCTTCGTTGACAGGTTTTATAATGGACACAATAGTCGTTTTCATTGATGAATGTTCTCGTCACGATATGGCTGAAACAGTGCCGATGTGACGTTAAATTGTAACTCACTCACTCACTCATTTGATAATAGTTCAGGGGTGAACTTCATACCCATGAAGTGTATGTTGTCAGGTAGGAAGATATTGGTTAGTGATATCTTGTTTTCCACGATCACGTTGACCCCCTGCAGACTGGTGTTGGAGTCGGAACCCACCCGCACATAAACGTTACAAACTTGATACTGGTGTCGTTTCACCCACCTGAGTTTGATCCCCTTCACGATCTCGATATTATTCCCCGATGGTTCCCCTAGGTAGACTTTGATGATCAGTGTTGAGTTTGCCGGTAGACTCTCTAGTATCTTGACCACGCCTTCGAATTCAGACACCAACTGCAATTTCACGTTTTGTATGGCCGGTTTACTCGATAGCATGTGGGCTGCTATAGTGTTGACTGGGCTGACGACTACGCTACGTCTCTGAGTTGGGACGTAAGCCACGAGCAGGATTCCATTGTTCACGACTTTGTTTAGGTGGTTGTCTTTGTTATCAGTGAACACGTAGGGGGAGACGAGTCTAATATTGAGAAACCAGTCGTTATCGGGTAACAACACCCACTTGTCATCTTCGGTGAAGACGAGCATATATGGTTTGTTTTGGACGACGGTAGTGCTCTCAACATCGTCTAAGTCGAACAGTTTACCACCGAACGATGGGTATATTATCCAATTATTATCACCGGTGTTGACAAGGGCGTACTTAGTGTTGACTGTTGCTCTTGTGGTATCTATCATATCACTTAGGGTTCCACCGGAGGGGATTTCAACGCGTTTGTAAATGTTGTTTTTCAGTTGCAAGGCATACGATTTACCATCTACTCCGGGAGCGTCGAAACCGCGCGTGTCTCCGAGGTCGGAGATCCCGATATTGACGCATTTTTTCACTCCGGGCCCTTGTGCGCTGGTCATTTTACATGAAGCGTTAAGCTGAGGTATCCTATATTTACAGGATTATGATTTATATCTAACACCGATATTGTCAGCTCAGGTATGTTGCCCTGGGTTAATCTCTTATACTGCCGTGGTGAAAACGACTCGGTTCTACCGTCGTTGAATTTCTCAGTTTTCACCGGCACTGCTCTCAGTATAGTGGAAGGGTGACCTCCTTGAATGTTGTACGTTGTGCTCACCTGATCGAGATGAATGTACAGCTCTCGGTACGGTACTAGGTCGGGTAACTTCGTGCCTGTGACGGTTGTTGTTGGTTTTATCTCGTCAGGAGACATACCGAGTATCCTCGCTAATGGTCGGCCTAGCCTTAAGGGGTTTCTTCCGTTGTTGATTAACACCACTGTGCCGTTTGAGTCGTTCATCTTGAGTTCGGCTCCCAGGGGTTTGAAGACCTCGTCGTTTAGAGAGCACACACTGTAGTAGCCGTCAGTTATCTGACTGCGAGTTCCACTGACGAACAGCTTATTGTTGCTGGCGTTGATGTTAGTCCATTGCGGTAGGTAGGTGATATCGCAGAGTGCGACTTCGAGTTGACCTGACGTGTTATCGATCGCGTGCGTCAGCTGAACGGCCTCACCGCTCGTTATTCCTGGAAGTGTTATGTACATATTATAATATATAATTTATATATTATAATATGGATTTAGCACACTTGAAAATCGTGGTGAATGCAGATGGTACGGGGTTTAAAACAACCTTTATTAATATCTTTGAAAAATATGTCGTGTCCGTTAATAACGCGCAGGCGGTGGTAAACTGGAATCAAAACCCAATGCAGTTTTGGCAGAACCAACTCAACTTTGCTGTGTGGTGTGCGACGACAGGGTCGGGTGTGACACCAGACTACGGTATAGACGAACTGAGTAAGGCGGTTATTTTGTTTCATATTTATTATCAAACGAGACGAATATTAAAGGAAATAAAGGCTCCTCTTCCCCAAGATATAGGGTGGAGTATGACGAATAACGGCTATGATAGACGCGCTTATGAACGTATTTGTGGGGAGTTTGAGATTCCAACGAATAAAGACTTTCGCCTTCCTGGTGTGAACCATGGTCTCGGTATAGTTCTCGTGTACTTCTACAGGTCCGGAACATATTATGCCGGTTCTAAAGATGGTTCATACAACCCAAACCGTCATACATTTACAGGCCCCACAACGAATGAAAAGATCCATGTCAGCTGTATAAAGCAAACCAATCCTGATGTAGCCACAGCCTGGACTAAAATGATCTCAAAAACATCGAAAGGATTCACTCGTGCTGGTACAATACGCTTGAACGACTCGATTCGAACGTACGTGTGGGCGCTGTTGGGTGCGCAGTCTATGATGCGTTCCAACATCCTCGGTAAGGGAACTGCTTACGACGCTCAGAAACAGTTCGTTTCCAACGTTGAGGATGCTATCAATTCTCCAGTTGATCTCCCGCGGGCCATCGACCGTTACCAAAACGTGTTAGAATACGCCAGATCGAAAGTCAATTACGTGTTCGGCGTGGGGTTGTACATGGCTCCGAGTGATATGCAACTGAGAATAAAAAAAGTGGTGGGTTATAACAACAAAATAGTCATAGCCACGGCGGACCAAAAGTTGGGTATCAACCCCGATATTAACACCCCCTATATCCCACACATCCCACCACGTGAAAAGGGTATAGTGGCGCCACCCCCGGAGTCTAAAGTTCATGTACCCCCAACACACCCCCATATACATGTGGGGGTACCCCCCTATCAGCAGCATATTGATAATAAAACAGCCCTAGTGGTTGGTGGGGTAACTTTGGGACTTATTTGGTTAAAGATTTCTTAGCCGCTACGTACACCAGACCCGCCACGGCGACGATGGCTGCCCACAGGTTTTGACTGAGCCACATGGCAGTTTTAGACAGAGCGCTCAACAACCACGAGACGATGCTACCCAGGATGCCGGGAAGGGCTTCGGCGGCTTTACCAGCCAGTTTAGCTAGGCCTTCCCCGAGTTTTTTTATCCAGTCTTTAATACCCCCACCGGGGGGTGTGGGGGGAACTCCCCCACTGGCAGGCCCCACAGGGGTTCCTCCCACCAGTGACACCACCAGGGTTGATATGATGAAACCCAATGCAGTCAGAATACTGGCGATGGTGATCCCTTGCTCCCGGAATAATATCCGAATCCTGTCTGCTAACGTGGTGTCTCGGTGGAGGACTTGATTGATGGTTTCCCGCACACGGCTGACCTGGGATCTAAGCTTTTCTTTGTAGCCGGATGCTGTCTCCAACCAGGTCTGCCTTTCATCTTCCAAATTACGTATTCGTTCCTCGATGATGGCTTTCATAGACTCGTCCTCAGTTTCACCGAGTTTTTTCTTTTCATAGGCGATGTGGTCGTCTATCTCACTCATTTTGGCCGTGCTTTTCCAGAGCTGACCACGAATGGTTTGCATCAACAGGTCCAACCCCCTCAGTTCCCGAACGGTAAATTCGAGCCCCGGGAAGGGCTCGTTCTCGTAGTCGGCCAACACCTTTTTAATATCATAAGTCATGTTTTGATCTGATGTGGCGTCCCTGATGCCTTCCAGACCTTGAACTAACTTCGGAGGATACTGCTTAGGTCGCGCGCCACCGTAATCTGTGAAGCCTAGTTCATCGCGGATAAAGTCATTCCCATGTTTACCGGCCAATGTTGATAAAGCAAGCGGTTCTCTAGTGCATTTATTCATGAGATCGATCTCCGGGCGAGACTTCAAAAGCAGCGTGCCATTGCTGAGGGTAAAATCGGAATAGTTCCTTCCCAACGGTTTGAGTTTGGATTTATTTTCAACTGCGTTGTAATAATCATCGACGGCGCCCTTAAGGAGCTCGTCACTTTGCGAGAATGAGGTCTCCTGGTCATCATTGAATGCCTGGGCACTATCGTCCCACATATCATCCATAGGTATGTCTTCATCCATTAGTATTAAAAATATATTTCATTTATATAACAATGTACGGTAGAAAATTAGATCCTTTCAGAAGATTGAGAGAGCCATTAGGAGCCAGAGCCGTGCGTCAGTCGGTGACCATCACCAATAATCCCTGCAAGATAGACCAGAATCAAACTCTGCTGGTTAGATTTCCAAACCTTGGTGAGAATGACCTCATTGTACCAGGCACTGTTCGACTGGCGTTCAATATCACGTTGACCTCCGACAACGACAAACGCGAGCTAGTGCGGAACGTGGGGCGAGCTATCATCAAGAAAACGACCGTCAAGATCAGCGGTAACGAGGTGCTGAGCATCGACGACAGCGACGTGTTTCACTGCTACAGGGATCTCTGGAAAAGCGAGGGAGAACGAGTCAATGATGTGTACCAGGGTATCAGCAAATCAACCCGGGCGCGCATAGGGTATGTCTTCACGCAAGACCAGCAAGACAAGCTATCGGACGGTGAAAAGGCCATCGCTCGAGCATACGGGAATCGATTCTGCGTGCCGCTAGACTTCGAGTTGCTCACGGGACACGCGCCGTTTTACCAGGCCGCGCTGGGTGATAGGCTCAAATACGAGCTCACGTTTAACGACTATAGCAAAGTAGTGCGTACGTCGAACGGTGATGAGGCCAGTTATGCCATAGACAACATCTCTCTGGAGTTCGACATGGTCACTAGCCCGGAGCTAGCCAGGCAGGTTCGAAGCCAGTACTCTGGGAAGATGGCTATCCTGTACGATCGCGTACTGAGGCATAGATCAGTCGTGCGAGATAAGAGCGACACTGTGTGGAATATCAACCTGAACGTGCCGGCGCGATCGATGAAAGGTATCCTGGTCGTCCCTGTGGAGTATTACGATCCATTCAGGAGGGACAGCGAGAAGTTTTTCAACCCCGAGATTGAAAAGGTGGAAGTTACCATCGAGGGCGTGCCCAACCAGCTGTTCAGTCATGGTATGAGACCACACCAGCAGTGGGATGAGATAAAAAAGCTACCAGTGGGGGATTACATAACAAAGGACCTGGACCTCGGCTCCGTGCAGATCGGTGAATACCTGACCACCAAGTACGCCCTATGGTTGGACATGCGATCCACGGATGATGATAAACTGCACGGTAGCGGGCGCCGTATAGATAACGGCAGCGAAGGGATAACCATCCAGATTACTAAGAAGGCTCAAACCGCTGGTAAGTTGAAATTATATCTGTACGTTATTATGGACGCGCAACTTAATATAGACAATGGGAGATTCGTGCAAGCCATCTACTGATGGGGGAGACCCCCCCAACAATAAACTGCCCCACCTCCCCACTGACCCACACTGCGCTATAGTGTGCGGGCAGACTGGCTGTGGGAAGACCGTTTTCGTGTTGGATATGTTGGAGGGTTACTACAAGGATGTGTTCGATAACATCGTTATCATGTGCCCTACTCTGAGCATGAATAAAACGTACGCGCGACCTTGGGTGATGACGGACCCGGACGTACACAAAATCGACCCTGGAACACGCCTGCAGGACTGGTTGAAAGCTCTTCACGAGAAATTTAAAGGAGAACCGACGCTGTTCATACTGGACGACTGCAGCGCTAATCGCGAGATAACAAAAAAGAGAGACATGCTATCGTACCTGGCCTTCTCCGCCCGGCATGCAAATCACAGCGTCTGGGTGCTAACGCAGAAGTTCAACTCGGTGTTGAAAGACCTCAGGGAGCAGACGCGATGGGTGGCCTTATTTCACTGCAAGGACAGGGATTCGTTCGAGGAGTGTTTGAGAGAGAACGATGTGATGAGTAAATTAGAACGGGAACGGGTGAAGAAACAGCTCGCTGAAACTAAACACGCTAAGCTCGTGCTCAAGACCGACCAACCAGTAGCATATATAGTATGCTAAGCAAAGCTAAGCAAAGCTAAGCAAAGCTAAGCAAAGCTATGATATTTGAAGTATTTGTCGTGTGCAACTTAACCTTCATTTCTCTGTGTTTTGCCTGCATCGGGTATTATATAGTTAAAACTAAATCTTACTTGTTATATTATAAGATGGAGTGTGAGGAATTGCTCGAACAATTGTCTGTGGAGGGTTCCCCCACGCCGCCGGCAGGCCCCACTGATGACAAGCGAGAGAAACTGGTGGCGTTGGCTGTTGGCAGCAAAGCCAAACATTACTTTGGAGACTACACTCCGGATAAAATTAACAAAATGCCAGCCGAAGAAATCGATAAGCTGTACGCTAGATACGAGTCCCGGCTCGGAGCAGAAATGACAAAGACAATAGGATCGGCTATGACCCAGATATACACCGGTATTGTATCATACTTCTTTCCCATTCCACCAGAGCGCCGACTTTACCTGTGGGAAGACCTCGAGAAAGACCCTTTTATCGAACACGCCGTGAGCTCTATCAGCTGCGGGCTGTACCACAAATATGGTATGTTGTTGGCTCCAGTGACGGCGGCGATTATCACGGCAAAACATTGTCAATTTGAGAGAAAGAATAATAATAATAGTATAGATGGATGCTCCTCCCGAGGTGACGGAAGTGACACAGGAACCAGTGAGGGAAACCCCTCCCGAGGTGATACCCCCCACAGTGACCCCTTCACAAACAGTAACCAGACAGAAGAATCCTAAGAGAGTAGCTGCCGGTAAAAAACGGTGGTGTAACCAACATAAAGTGACCAACCCCCGACTGTTGTTGGCTGTAGGTGTAACTGCTGCCGTGGTTATAACATGGTTATACGTGGGGGTACCCTCCCACAGTGAGCCCCCACCCAATAGTGAGCCCCCCACCCCCACGGTAGACCCGCATATCATGTTATAATTTAAAATATTTTTTATATATACATAATGTCTGAGGGGAAAACGTTCGTCAACGACGCATACCACGCCACAGTGGTAGCCAGTCTAGCAGTAGGGTACGCTCGGTTGACTAAAATGGTGCTTAAACAACCAACTATCAAGCTAGATTTCAACCTGCAGGATATGGGTATGCTCATAATGAACCTTGGTATGGCGATGGCCACAAAAGACATCCTAGTAAAACAAGGAATAATACCTGATAATATAATGAAATAAATATAGGGATGGCCACGATAGCTATGATGGTCGGTGGGGCGTTAGTGAATGCCCTGGCATTTTCCAGGAGTAATTTCCTCTTCTCGAAACTACGAGATGATCACGCGGCTGAAATACAGGAAGAAAGGAAGCGGCACGATCTCGCTACTGAGAAATTACAAAGAGCACAGGCCGATTACGCTAAAAAACGCCTCCAGAGGATCGATTTTATTAACGAACAACTCCAGCGTGAAAACCATGCCGTTCAAACATTCAACGATGTCGATGAAGCAATGAAAGAATACTACCTACTAACTGGTAAACAATTGGAACCGCTAAATAAACCCACACTCGCTCAGTACTACACACCATCCAAGGGACAAATGAATCGTGAACTGGGCTTCATAGTGTTGGGTATAGCAGCTACTGCGTTGGTTGCGAAGCAATTAAATTAAAATACCTATATAAGTAAACATGAGACCCGCTCCATACCGATGCGAATACATACTTATGGGGAAGACCGAGGCCTGTGGTAGGAAATGCAGGAATCAGGGGTTCTGTTGTTTCCATATGGGAAGTCCTAACTACACGTGTTCTGTGTGTGGTATCGGGGTTAAAGGACACTACTGTCTATGTAAAGCTCACGGAGCGAACGTAGTCAGACATCAACTCATCTACGAGAATAAAAAAGGCTACATAAAAGAACGTAGGCGACTGCTCAAGATAGACTCCAGTGCGTGAAAGGGTTACCTCCCTTTACTGTGAAGCAATTAGACATTGGTTCTCTTAGGTGTAAACACTATGTCTACTGTACGCGAGCTCAAGCGGGTCGCAAAACAGAGAGGTGTGATCGGGTATTCTCGAATGCGGAAGTCAGCATTGTTGAGATTACTAGGTTTAGAAACCCCTCCTTCAGTAAAACAATTAAAAGCTCAAGCAAAACAGCTTGGATACACGGGTTATTCAAACCTGGGGAGAGCCGGGTTAACCGCATTGTTATCACATGCCCCCGTAGCAAAACCTCCCACTGTAAAACAACTGAAAGCCGAGGCACACGATTTGGGTTTAGGCGGGTATTCCCGTATGAGAAAACCACAGCTTGTAGAATTATTACGACAGAATAGAGCTATTGACCTACAGTTCGTGCGCACTGAGCGCGCTGTAGGCAATTATTTGAGAGGTTGGCGCATGCACGTTGATAGAAACATAGACATTACAGATATCAAGCCTCTGATAGCTGATAAGGTCAACCAGGAACTAAATAATCTAGGAAGTATCAAGTTTCAGATCACAGTGAAAATGTCGCTCGATAAGCAGGTTGGGAGTACCACTGAGTATGTTCAGCCTTACTTCCGAGGTCAACAAGAGGTCGCCACACATACAGAGACCATTGACGCATCAATCGATACCAGTTTTCACAGATACGAGAATACCTAGAACGCTACACACACTTGGGGTCCGGGTGGGCTGTAGATAAAATCGATAATGTCAATCTAGACATAGCTAACTACGTGCCGTTCAGAGGCGGGTCATACCTAGCCTTGCCTCCCTACTATAGGAACAAACATGCTATAGTAAACGTTAAGAATAGAGGAAACGATTGCCTGAGGTTAGCTATCAGGTCAGCCTTATTTCCAGCTGGCACTCATTCAGATAGGCTTTCTAGCTATCCCCAAGACGATGGGCTCAACTGGGATGATATAGATGAACCCACCCCCATATCCCAGATCACTAAAGTAGAAAAACAGAATAATCTGGCTATAAATGTCTTTGGGCACGAAGGTAACACAACAATAGTACACAGGGTCAGCCCGGTGAAGGATCGCCAAGTTATTAATATATTCATGATCCAACGAGGTGAAAAGTATCACTACACGTGGATAAAACATCTCAGCCGGTTGTTGCACGACCAGTCGAAACACGATGGGGAAAAACACTTTTGTGTACGATGCCTACACGGTTTCAGTCGAGCTGATTTATTAGAATCCCACCGGGAGGATTGCCAAGGTGTGGGGCAGACGGCCATACGAGTCGACATGCCTAAGGAAGGTGATAATATCCTAAAATTCTGTAACCACAAGAACCAAATGTCTGTGCCTTATATCATATACGCCGACTTCGAAGCCTTAGTTGTGGGTGGGGATTCCACCAGTGGTACCTTTACCCACAAAACACAAGAGCATAAAGCCTGTTCGTTTGGATACATTGTCGTCCGTTGTGATGGGGAAACGAAAGCTCCGGTAGTGTATAGGGGCCCTGACGCGGCTGAAAGGTTTCTAAAGTGTTTGCAGGAGGAAGAAAAAATTATTAGGAATGCATTGTATAGAATCGCTCCCATGCGTATGACCCGAGTCGACAGGCTAGCTCACGCTAGTAGCACTAACTGTCACGTGTGTGACTCACCACTTAACGGTGATTCGGTGAGAGATCACTGCCACATAACTGGTAAGTATAGAGGCGCCGCTCACAACGCGTGCAACCTCAAGCTTAAAATCAACCCTAAGACAATAAACATCCCTGTTGTATTTCACAACTTGAGAGGGTACGACTCACACTTGATCATGCAGGCCATCGCGAAAATCGATGGTAATATAACGTGCATCCCCAACAACATGGAGAGATACATCTCCTTCAGTTTAAACGGACTTAGGTTCATTGACTCGTTTCAGTTCCTCCTGTCGTCACTCGACAGTCTGGTCAAGGCCAACAATACCTTCCCTATCACCGATCGATACACAGACGCCGAGACTAGACCCCTGCTTATGAGGAAGGGTGTGCACCCCTATGAGTACATGGATAGTTGGGCCAAGTTCACCGAGACCAGACTACCCCCTATTGACTGCTTTTATAGCAAGCTGAATGAGGCGTCCGTCTCACGAGATGATTACTCGCACGCGACTAACGTATGGAATAAACTGGGTTGTAAGAACCTGGGTGATTATCACGACCTGTACTTGAGGACAGATGTACTGCTGTTAGCCGACGTGTTTGAGACGTTTAGGCGGACATGTTTAAAGCAGTATAAACTCGATCCCGCATGGTATTACACCAGCCCAGGTCTGTCGTGGGACGCCTTGCTTAAAAAGACCGGAGTTAATTTGGAATTGCTCACAGATTACGACATGCACCTATTCATTGAGAAAGGCTTGCGAGGTGGGATTTCCATGGCATCCAAACGATACGCGAAAGCAAATAATCAATACGTGAAAGGTTACGATCCTAACAAACCAACCAATCACATTCTCTACCTCGACGCAAACAACCTGTACGGCTGGGCCATGAGTCAGTATCTACCTACAGGGGGATTCGAATGGGTACCCCACGTTGATGTTATGGGGGTTGCACCAGATTCGAACAAAGGGTATATCCTCGAGGTTGACTTAGAGTATCCCAAGGAATTACACACATCACACAACAGCTACCCCCTGGCCCCCGAACGTATGAGGGTTAACCCAGACTGGATGTCTGAGTACCAACATAACTTGTCAGGTGGGCGTGTGACAGACGTTGAAAAACTCGTGCCTAACTTAATGAATAAGACCAAGTACATCGTTCACTATCGCAACCTACAGCTGTACCTATCGTTGGGTATGAGGCTGACCAAAATACACAGGGTGCTCATGTTCGACCAGAGTCCATGGATGGAGCCCTACATCAGAATGAACACAGACCTACGAAAAAAAGCCACCAGTGATTTTGAGAAAAATCTCTACAAGCTCATGAACAAGTCAGTGTTTGGTAAGACTATGGAGAACCTGAGGAAACGCGTGACCGTGAAGCTGGTTCGGTCGAGTGAGGAAGACAAGCTCAGGAGATTGATAGCCAGTCCGGCATTCAACCGTAGTAAGATATTCACAGACAACCTGGTTGCCCTACACATGAAGAAAAGCCACATAAAATTCAACCGGCCTGTTTACGTGGGGATGAGCATCCTCGATTTATCCAAACACCTGATGTACGACTTTTACTACAACGAGCTCAAGAAACAGTACGGTGACAGGTGTGAAGTGCTGTACACTGACACGGATTCCCTGCTGATGGAGATTCGAACCGAGGACGTGTACGAGGACATGAAAAAACACCTCGATTTATACGACACCAGCGACTACCCTAAGACCCATGCCATACACAGTACGGTAAATAAAAAGGTCCTAGGTAAGATGAAGGACGAGTGTGCTGGCACGCCCATAGCCGAGTACATAGGTTTGAGACCTAAGATGTACTCCATACTGAAAGCCGACAATAGTGAGATCCGGAAGGCTAAGGGGGTTAAGAAGTATGTGGTGAAACAACACATCAAACACGCCAGATTCAAGGAAGCCCTGTTCAAGACCCGTACCTTTAGGCATAAAATGAACACACTTAGAAGTGATGGACATAAGATATACAGACTGACTATAAACAAGACGTCCCTGTCGCCTATGGACACAAAACGTTGGATAGCTATTGATGGGATAAACACATACGCGTATGGACATGAAAAAATTTGAGGCTATTTACTACAGCCCGCGTGGGTACTGGAAAGGAGCTAGCGCAGTAGATAAGCTAGCTAAAATAGCGCGAGTACCCCCGGAGGAAGCCAAAGCGTGGCTTGAAAAACAAGCCCTGTGGCAGATCTATTTACCGGCACCACGCTACGTGCCTAGAAGGAGGTTCGGTATTAACATACCTAATAGCGTTCACCAGGCAGACCTACTGTTCCTACCCCACGACAAGAGGTACAAGTATGCCTTAACCGTAGTGGACGTAGCCAGTCGTTACAAGGAAGCCGAACCCTTGACCACGAAAGATTCGGCCCAGGTAGCCAGAGGATTCGAACGCATATACAAACGCAGTCCGCTGACGTGGCCAACAGAGCTGCAAGTTGACCCCGGACGGGAGTTCATGGGTGCCGTGTCACAACTGCTAGCCAAACACGATACAAAGGTCAGGCGTGGCACGGCCGGAGCCCATCGCAGCCAAGCCATAGTTGAGAGATTTAATAGGACTTTGGCTGAGTGCTTGTTCGGCCATCAGTATGCTAGGGAGATGGTCACCCCTGGAAAACGATCGACTGAATGGGTCACGAGGTTACCTAAGGTGGTGTCGACAATCAACCATGAAGTCACCCGTCTCACCGGTAAGAAACCGGCAGACGCTATCAAACTAAAATCAATAGTTGCAGAGTCGGCCGCTCCATTGCGTGGGAAGGAGAAACAGATACCAGATAGGGCCCTAGTGAGGTATCTATACCAGCCGGGGGAACACGAGGGCGATAGCCGTAAGCGGGCCACCGATCCTATATGGTCAGTCAAAACTTACAACATAGATAAAGTGGATATGAAAGCCGACGAACCTAACTTATACTACTTGAGGGGTGGGCCGGGTAGGGGGTTTGTAAGAGAAGAATTATTGATCGTACCGTACGGCACAGTGTTACCTCCTACCAACACAAAGTAGGCATAGTAATTACCGCCAACTTTTTTGTAGTAGGGGTAATAGTAGCAAGAGCTAATGACCCAACCAAAGCCTTATTTAGTAAATAAGGCTTTGTAGAGACATTTCTTGAAAGTGGTCCAGAACTGTCATTGTATATACTACTTCAGGGCTCGAGGCATAGCAAATGTGTGTCGCTAAACGCTGTACACCACGTGGGCAACACTTGGGCAATTATAAATGTGACTTACCCTTTTCCTCATGGCATCATCTATATATCGGCCCTAGGTAGATATCGAAACAATTAAATGAACTTGAACATTCGTCAAAACGCAACCTGTTCATGTCACGATGTGCACGCTTTTCAGGAACATCAATGCAGTTGTGTGTGTAGTTAGTGAATCTGGGTGGCAGTTGGCGGCAAACATTACTGGTAGGATCATGCTTTGAGACGAGTCCGACGAAGAATAAGTTGATGCGTCTCAAGTCATAGAGTCCCAGCTTAGTGTAGACAAAACCGCACCAGGTGAGCGTTTCTTGAAGCGAACTGTCACGGTTACGAAGTACGACAGAACTATTTTAAAATTGACAGTCGAGCGTAAAACATGTTGTCAAGAAAATATAACGTCAGAATCGAGCAAGTCATGCGATGTCCCATTGTTCAACTTTTGACCAAGTTAGGATGTCATTATTAAATGTCTGTAATTGAAAACTTCTATAGTTTTTTACAGTATTTTGCCAATGTTACTAAAAGGCATTTTGTTACATAGTAGATAGCCCTTAGGACATAACACGATGCACAAAACTGTTCCCGAGATGCCTGTCAGGGCGGGTGTTAAAGGTTATAAACAGGTTCAGGACAAGTTCAGTCTTGTAGCCGTTGTAGCACGTAGCGAGCGATTGGTTTTATCAGGGTCTGGACCCCCTGCAAACAAGGATAATGGGCCATTCCGGTGATTATCCCTAATAAGAGGGATGGAAGGAGCCCACTATGGGCATAAAAACGCGCGTTGCGTTTGCTTACACTGGCGAGCAATGGTATGTGTACAGTTTGCACCACGTGCGTCCCTCTGATAACAACATAAAAAACATAACAACTGCTACGCAACTGTCCACCATCTACAGGATCTACAGGAATGTGATCCCCACCGGTTAGCGTTTTGGTGGTGTCTGGTGAGGACAGGTAGCCACTTTGGAGAATCCAATGCCGGAAACCAGCAATTTCGGCCTCTAGACACGAGTCGCCAGTGGTGCAAAAGACATCCTCACTCACCAAAGAAACGTGTCGCAGGACCTTGCTCCTGATCTGTAAGGAATACATGTACATATCATTTTGCATATTCTTCATAGTATATCTCCACATAAATAACCAGTTGCAAGAAATATACATCCAGACGTGAGTGAGGACGAACGTGAAATCTGAAACATCGGATGGGAATGCCCCCCCCCCCCTCCAGTTCTGTATGTATGTCTAATGTTTATGATGTACACAGACAGTACATACGTATATATAACTTGGCATGTCCAGACGATTAGGGCAAGAAGAATACTGTTATTTTTACACCACATAAATTTCGCTTATTTACTCTCAGGAAGGAATGACAACAAAAAACACACTAACCATACCACCGCCACCTTAGAGTCTAATGCCACCCACTGAAACTACCTCTATTACCAAGTGTTTCACTTTTACTAAAACCCAAGTTACATCAACCGCTACTCTAACTGCAACTGAAACTTCTGTCCCCCACCCAATGTCTACTAATGAGACAATACCTACCAGCACCAGCAACACTGCATCAGCACCACAACCACTAGCACCAGTTCTGCTCAGTCCAGCACCAGCACCAGCAGCAGCACCAGCAACAATCACCCCATAAATGTGTAACAAAGAACAGTAAAAACATATCGGAAACTATATGTATGTCTCTGCCCTTTATTGCAGTAAGGCATCAAAGTAATGTATATATAACTAAAAAAATATAATTCTGCCACAGCGGGACTCAATCCTCGGACCCTTCATAACATTAAATGATATAACTTACGGTCTACACCACTGCGCTTCTGCCAGTGATCGGTCATAATAATATATACAATTATATTCAAGAGTAATCACAAAGCTTTAAAAAATAATTGCTCAATTATATACTGTCATAATATTAAGTATGGTGGCAGAATGTACTCATTCAATATGTTGCACTGAATTTGATTATCAACATGTATTATTTTACATTGATATTTACCTTTTCCATCCTGTCGAGATTACGACAACTTCTTAGCCACGTGTTCTCCGTTGGAACGCCTGCGGGACCCACATCTTCACTCCTTCCCATTTGCTTGTATGTCCAATCAACGACAGTAAATCGGCGTGGTGGATGAAGCCGAGGACCTCTTGGGGAGCTCTCAGACGCATTCTGTTATCTCGGAACAGCAGCTCCATATACGTTGTTGCGTGGTTTCCACAAAAGAGTTTGAAGCCACGTCCCTGGCAGCGAGCATGGCACGTGGGTTGTCCGTCATGACTGCGCACCGATGGATGAAGATGGGAATCATCCACTCATTCAGAATACTCCAGACGAATCCTGCAATCCACGCATCAACATCGGCGGGTTGAACCTTGAAAACAGAATCACACAAATTGTGTTCAATGTTTCTAATGCTATTTCCCTCACTATTATCGCAACGAAATGCTTGATTGATGCGTAGCAATATCATTGCTACAGGAGTGCGTAAAGACTTGAGTTTTTTATGGATGACAACTTCTTTATTGTGAACAGTCACGACGTTTCGACACATACATCGTCGAAACCCTCAACACCAGACTGAAAGAACATCAGGCATCCGTCAGTAAACCTGACCTCAAAAGTGATGTTTCCGAACACATCAGCAAGAACCAGGACCACGCCAGGGAAGCCACCAAGTCCCTATCTGTCAACAAACAGCAACTGGCGGCAAAGGAAATTTGCAAGAGGCCATAGACATCAGAAGCCGTCCAGCTATCAACCGTGACCAAGGTACAGCAATATCGCTCTGTTCGCGGTCCATTTACGACTGGCAGATAGGAATCCTATCCACATATGTATGGATCTGTGAACACGAGGCACCAATCGATGTCTTCTCACCAGCTCCAGTAGCATACCTCATTGCCCTCATGATCAGCCTCAGTTTAAAGAGCCTGGATAAATCACTCGAGGCTGTTTTTCATTGGAGACAACGACACTGAAGCCGTTTGATCCGATTTATTATGGGCAATTTCACATAACACAGCACGCTAGCATGGTTTATGAAACAAGCATTTGATAATGACTACACAATGTAATGTTCATCACTTTCACTTGTCGCTTGAGCCTGAGGTGTTTCTGCTCATATTTCCATCACACTAGCCAGACCGGCCTGAGTGGCTTGGAAGAGAAAAAACATCCAGCAAAACATTTTAACCAGAAACCTTATGGAGGATGGAAACATATCATAATTACTTCTGTCTTGAATAATCTTATGTTATCAAATGCAACACTGACCCATATACTAATCGTCCACAAAATTGGTGTGTATACACTGTGGTTGAGTCCTGTCAGTTCGGCGACCTGTATGGACACCCGTCGTCTCTACACGGACACAAATCGTTTCCTCAAATGGATCCTGTTCTTTCCTCATTTCCGGAAGTGGGGATGCATTAGCCTTGATAGACCGTGTATTGCAGAATAGACACATGAGTCCAGTATTGATCCGACAGATAACAGTCAAACTACTAGCTGGTTTCACTCTCACACACATAAACGTGGAAATAATGTCACTGGGCAATCGTCAGTTCAGCTCGCACTTGTGTCTCAGATCCTAACAGCCTGCCTTTAATCGTGAAAGCACGGTTACTGATTGTGTTGACATAGACGTTCAGCTCGTGGGGAAAAACATTAGGTTGACTTTAGTGACGGCGTCTTAAGAAGTTTACTGTGTTTTACACGCGGTTCATTTAACTCTGCCAACTGTCCGTCGCCATGATCAAAGGACGTTAGCTCTGCTGTGTTCACATCAACGTATAAAGTACATCATTTGTTTAGTTGCCATGGAAACGATATATTCAACGTATGATATACTGTTCGCAGATGCAGTAAGTAACAAAATGGCCACGGCTTTATCCCAGTTTTTTTATTGACTGTTTTTCCACTTCTGTGTCTCCGTTTACATAATCAGGAATAGTATACTGACAGATATAGGACAGATATTTCTCTCCCTGTGCATTCTCCCCACCGGTAACATCATCAGGAAGTACAACCTTCAGGTTCACGGCTACGCGGATGAAAACCAGCTCTGTACAGAGATCAGACCACTGAACTCCTCCACATCAGCTGCAGGTCCAGAGTAGTGTATCGGTGACTTGGATGAACACCACCTTTCTCCAACTGAAAGACAACAAAACAAAATTCATGATAACATTGCAGCAAGGTACAACTAAACAACATATCTCAGATGGCAAAGACACCATTGCTCCATCACAACCGGTTAAAATTCTTGGTGGTATATTCTCAAGTTCCGTGTCACCGGACGCCTACTCCTTGACAACAGCATCTTCTGCGAGTTGGGAAGATCAGGGAATTTTAATGTCTCTTCCTTGAAAAAGTGTCAAAGGACAGTTCTTAAGATATGACGTGCCCATCCAGACGAAACAAGTCATTGGATCTTTGTTACGGCTAAATTCGTGATGTTTACAAATCATACGTAAAACTGCTGATCGGAACATCAGATCATGATGCTATTCATCTTGTGCCAACTTACAAGCAGAAGCTGGTGTCAGAAAACCTGTTACCAAGCAAGTTAAGTCATGGACCACAGAGTCACGGGATCAGCTGAGAGGGTGACTTGAGTGTACTAATTGGGATATTTTTGAAGAAAAAGCCTGTGATACTCTGGACGATCTAACCAACGCAGTCCTTGACGGACAGTATTATTCCCCTGAGGACATTCAAAGTTTAACATAATAAACCGTGGGTAACAAAGGAGTTTAAATCGCCATTGAATGAAAAGAAACGAACAGTTTGTTCAGGTAATATTCACAAAGTTAAAGAAATACAATCGGATGTTGTTGTTTTTTTTATGAAACAGCAAAATGTAAAGATAAATATAAATGAAAAACTGAACAATAAATGTTCATAAACGATTTGAAACATACTGACTTAAGTCTGTAATTGGGATTAGCAAAAAACAGCAGTGTATTGATGTTCGAGATAATCTTGTCTTTGCTAATGAATTGAATTTGGTTTATGCCAGATTTGACTATCGTGATTTTACCACCGATACTGATAACATATGTTCATCTTTACCCTTATCTGATGACTGAGTAACTCCAAGAAGTGATATTTGTTGTCATTTTAATAACTCAAAGGAGGCAAATCTTAAGCTTGTGGCCCTGATAACTTACCTGATTCTGTTTTGAAAGAATGTGGAGACTAAGCATATGTCATGAGTCAAAAGATGTTTCACTGGTCAGTTTGTTAGGCTGTAATCCCCACCCCTCTGGAAAACTTTCTAATAGTATTCCTGTTCCGAGCAGGAATAATCCCGCCGTAAATAATCACTATCTCCCACTTGCTTTGACATCGATAGCGATGAAGTGTTTTCAACGCATTATCAACCAAACATTTACTAGATCAAGTAGGTCATTTGCTAGATCCTTTACAGTTTGCATAAAGACCAGGGCGTGGCACGGAGGACGCAACGTTAACCCTCCTGAAAAACATATACTCTCATCTGGAGACTTGCAACATCTAAGAATTCCGTTTAATTATTTGTCTTCAGCCTTCCATACCATTCAACCACATCGTTTGATGATTAAATGTTTAATCTAGGCGTTAATAGCAACATTATCAAATGGGTTAAAGAGTTCATGGTACATAAAACTCACTAGTTCAATGACCTCTACTAGAACTCCACAGGCCCGTGTTCTTTCACCCTTACTCTTCATGTTGTATACCAATGACTGTTTCCTGTCATTTAAAGGCGTGTTTACTGTGAAATTCGCAGGTCACGCCGCTGTTACTGGATCTAATCATAATTATTGTCGAGTCGTTTCTTTCAGTCCAGTTTCTATCTTGGTGTGTGGACAATTTTTTTCCTCTGAATTTAAAGAAAACTAAGGAAATGGTGGAACCTATACACCATTTTATAATTGATAATTCAGACATTGAAAGGGTGGACCATTACAAATATCTTGTGTTATTTTAGATTCAAATCTTTCGTTTTCAAAACACATCGATCACATTTAAGAGCAAACTTTTAAGAACCGTTTTTTATCAAACCTTTTTACAAAGCGTGGTGACCTACAATTTTTAGGCTAGCAACAAAAACAAACTTTTAAAAATTGTTAATCCTGCCAGCAAAATTAGCGGAAGGAGTCCCCTGAATAGATTCCGAAATCTGACCTTGCAAGTGCATCTCAAGCTGAGTCGACGAGCAACTCATTAAGACTTGAGAAAATTACGTGGTTGCTCTGAGAGACTTCAGAATCCATTCGTGAGGGACAGAGTAATATGCTTTATTGTAGTCAATCCAGCACATGGAGAGGTTGCGGTGACATGTTTTAACCTCTTTCAAAGTAATTTACTGTACAAGAAGTTGATCCTTGCACCCTTTCTTGCATTCTTTCCTCACTCCCCTTTGCCCTCTGTAAATTACTTCACACTGGAGAGCACGAGGTTTGTCAAACACCCTGTGAATAATTTGTATGATGTACATGCGATAAGACTGAAGGTTTTGGAATCTGTCAAAACTCCGTTGTGGGAAGGAGTATCGTGCGACCTTTGCAGAACCACGGAGGAACATCACCTGTGTCCACGAGAGTATTGAAACAGTGACGCAGTAGTGTTTGGACACAGGAGAAGTGCTTCGAGTACCGGTTTGGAATGCCACCAGGTTCTGGAGGTGTATTAGGCTTGGACTGTTTGATGACACTTTTCAGGCAATCTTTTGAGATGTAAGAGCCAGACCACGCAGATATTTTCTCATGCATTACATAATCACTGTCCCACGGTGCCTCCAGGTTACGGTTGCGGGGTACCGACAACTGTTTCCATAACATTTCATTGGGATCCATGTGAGGCTGTTTATCATGCTGACCCTTACCATGTGTTTTACGTTGCCCGTATAATTGTTTTTCATTATTCCTAAAAAGTTTATTTTGCTTGATGAAATTGTTCTTCTTTTCCCATGTTTTCTTACTGTCAGTCCAACTTTTATTTTTGCCTTTAGGGAATAGAGTGTTTGGAGAAGTACGTTTTCTTCTGTTGTCGTGTACTGTAATTTTTATGTTCTCCAAATTGTCTCATGTCGTTTTTACATGGGATTCCCAAAGGATCTAAACTTGAGGCACAGCTCTATCCATGAAATGCATTTTTCTAGTTTCTGTTAGTTTTACTTGAAACTCTTTTTTTTTTGGGTTTTGGGTGTTAGTATTTAGAAATTGCATGAAGTTCCTCCAACGTTCGAGCAGCAGCATAGACAAATCAATTAACTTCATGAAATGAACAGTACGCAGAATGATTTAGGAAAAGATTCACTTGTTTACTTGGCCTCTGTTGTTCTAAAGGTATACCAGATATGTTATTATAAATAGAATGAAACATTAGTATTGAACTACATAATTCGTTAAAGTAATGGTTCTGGTTCACGTGATGGCAAAATAAACGTTTCTTACCAATGCAAATTATCTTGCGCTGAGTAATTGAGTTCATTACATCTTCCTTCGTAATTCGGATGGTGTTTGTTTCTCTATTTCGGTCATTTCAGATTTTCTTCATATGCCTATCGTCACTGACACTGCGACAGCACCGGCTGATTGGTATTTCCGTGTTGGGTTAAAGTTGAGTTAAAAGTCACATCGGCAATATTTCAACCATGTCGTGACACAAGCAAAAACCCTGTCAACGAATAAACCAAATGGAACACCATAAGAAAATTAGCATCTGTCTTTAAAGCTGGATTTCAAATTCGGACGAGACAGTAAAATGGGCTGTGGATCGCCAACAACTGAAGGTAGATAACCGTAACTGGGGCCATGGGAACTTACAGTACATTTGCGTCCTGCATGGACTCTAGCTGGACACAGTGTTCAGGCTTCACGTGTATATGTGCTTTCCGCCTTTTTTAACGTTAGGTCCATGCAAGTAGCAAAAGTACGGTAAGTCCCCATGGTCCCTAGTATGGTGATCTACCATTAGTTGTTAGCAATCTATAGCCCATTTTTATATTGTTTTGTCCTCTATAGATAAAACCTTTTTTGGGTATAATCACTAGTTTTACATTCTTTTCTGTGATATTCTAGTTGTTTTACTATCCTTTGTACACAGGTTTTTAAAATGCTTATATATTCCATTTCAATGTTGTGTTCCCGTCACGATATGGCTGAAATATTGCCGATGTGACGTTAAATATATCACTCTTTCTTTGACGTTGGCTCCCTGAAGGGGTACGAGGTGGTTGTTTTTCTTGACTCGGCATAAAAGACGAATAATTATATACACCATACTTGAAGGAATAGGCAAAGTGATCATAATGTTCGAAATTCATGTACCTAGAACAACACGCACATATCTGCCAGGGCACCCGTGGCGAGCCACCTCCTCGTGGTGGGTGCTGGGTAATGCTAAGAGCTCGCCGACACCCCCGTAGTGGACCCGGGGGAATATTTGGTCCACCAACCCGTTTGCCGTGGGTTGCGGCCCTGTGTCGGTGGAGGAGGGGATCCTGGTGGTTGAGGGCATTGGAGCAGGACCAGTGTTCCTAATGCCCAATACACCACTTTGGCCTTGACTTCACCTAGACGGGTGGTTGAATGGGCCCGGTTCAACCAATCAGCTGGTCATGCCAAGCCCTGTGCATAGATAATATGTAATTGCACAAATTTGTTTTGGAATTGTTTAAACTTTAGTCTTGGCACCCTTTGCTCAGAATATTATTTGACTTTAATTTTGTTTACATGAATTCTGCCTAGAGTCTTATGCCCAGAAAGCGGTGGCTCATGGGCCAATCTGGTGGAAGAATTAATCTTTTGGTTTTTCTGCTGGAGTATATCATCTGAGTATCCTTGGTGCTGCAAGTTGGAGACCCGCTTGTGTTTAGCATTGTCCTTTGTGATACTCCGTGGTGGGTGGGGAGCTCGGATGATGAAACATATATACTACCTATGGAATACCAAACCCCCCAAAAACGCAATAAACGTCAACTTGACAACGATGATGACGACCAACGACCTTCCAACTCAATCGACTATTGGCCACGATTTTTAGTTTTAGAAACTGTAGACAAGACGCCACTGATACTTAACCCTTTTGCCATTTCCAAGGGTATACATGGCATTGCAGGTGAGGTTAAAAACGTTAGACGCTTGCGTTCAGGCTCTCTGTTGGTTGAATGCAGCAGAAAACAGCAAGCAAAGAACCTCATGTCAACAGAAGTATTTGTTGGAATTCCCGTCTCCATCACTGCCCACAGGACTCTGAATACCAGTAAAGGCATAATCAGAGACAGAGATGGATTATTTGCTGATATGTCTGAGTTGGATATTGCTTCTGAGATGAAAGATCAGGGGGTGATTTGTGTTAAAAGATTCACGATCCGCAGAAACAATGAAACGGTCCAAACAAATACTTATCTGTTCTCCTTCTCATCGCCAAATCCTCCAAAGTCCGTTAAAGCAGGTTACTGTAGTATTTCAGTTGACATGTACATCCCAAATCCTTTGAGATGTTTTAGATGTCAAAGGTATGGGCACGGTGTTAACACTTGTACCAAGCCCATAACATGCGCCCACTGCAGTGAGAATACTCATGTCACAGAAGACTGTAACAGTGACCAAAAAAAATGTACAAATTGTTCGGGAAATCATTCGTCTTTCGCCAAAGAGTGTCCAGTCTGGAAAAAACAAATGGAAATCAATAAAATTAAATTCACCCAGAACGTCAGCTTTTCTGACGCCAAAAAACTTGTGGAATCTGCAGCACATACCGAATCATTTCCATCCGTTGTCAGAACTCCTGAATATACCTCAAAAGTAACTACCTCGTCGATACATTGCCAGACAGATTTGACGTGGATTAAAACAAACAATGCTCAGTTTGTTGCACCCGAACAGTCTACGCAAACCTTGACATCTTCTGTCAACACTCAGGTCGTATTTAAAGCCGGGTCACTGTCCTGTAGTCAGACTTCATCTGTATCTGGAGAACAATCTTTGTCTCAAGAAACTCACAAATCACGATCAAAAACAAGCTCGAAGAATATTGTTCAAAGTAAAACTGACTCAAGAACAGAATCTTCAAAAAAGAGTGGCAGACCTCAGAAGGGTTCAGATAATCCTGTAAAATTGTTCAATAAATACGGATCGCTAGAGGCCATGGAAGTGTCAGAAAACTTCCATCCCAGGGCACATAGCTTGTCGCCCTCGAAAAAGGTGAGGGGTAGATCCCCTATTAACCCACCAAAAAGATAGTTTATTCCAATAATATTCTACAGTGGAACTGTAGAGGATTGAGGACTAATTTACATGAATTACATCTATTAGTCCAAGATGTTACACCTTCAGCGTTATGTCTCCAAGAGACATATTTAAAACAAGCAGATACATTTGACCTTCGTCATTTTAATGCATATCATTGTTTTTCACCTCCGGGTGATAGGGCCACTGGAGGATCATCCATTCTAGTGAGACAAAACGTTATACAAAGCCCTGTTCCACTTATTACTAATTTGCAGGCTGTTGCAGTGAGAATTACTTTACATGTAGCTTTTACATTGTGTTCTGTTTATATTTCACCGTCTTTGGCGTTTGCCAAAACTGATCTTCAAGCTCTATATGATCAGCTCCCGAAGCCCTGTATTATAATGGGAGATTTAAATGGCCACAACCCACTCTGGGGTAGTGTAACTACAAACACTAAAGGTAAATTGTTGGAGGACTTTTGTTCTGATAATGATTTATGCATTTATAATGATGGTTCCAACACGTATTTACACCCTGGTACGGGGACCTATTCTGCTCTTGACTTGTCATTGACAAATTCAGAACTACTAAATGAGTGAGTGAGTGAGTGAGTGAGTTTAGTTTTACGCCGCACTCAGCAATATTCCAGCTATATGGCGACGGTCTGTAAATAATCGAGTCTGGACCAGACAATCCAGTGATCAACAACATGAGCATCGATCTGCGCAATGGGGAACCGATGACATGTGTCAACCAAGTCAGCGAGCCTGACCACCCGATCCCGTTAGTCGCCTCTTACGACAAGCATAGTCACCTTTTATGGCAAGCATGGGTTGCTGAAGGCCTATTCTACCCCGGGACCTTCACGGGTCCTACTAAATGAATTTGAATGGCGAGTCCACGATGACCTGTGTGGAAGCGACCATTTTCCTACTGTATTAAAACCTATAACTCCATCTGATGTTCCTCCATCTTCAAGACGAAATTTTAAAAAGGCTAACTGGGCTTTATATGAAACACTGTGTGCTGAAAAACTTAAACCTGAACGTTTTATTGACGTTCCAGATGCTATTAAATCTTTTTCTGATCAACTGAACTGCATAGCTGATGAGTGTATACCAAATTCCTCTGTAGTTACACACGTAAGAAAACCATGGTTCAACGATGAGTGCAAACAAGCTAGGAAGGCAAGGAAAAAAGCAGAACATTATTTCCGTCGCCATCCTATGGTGCATAATTTAAATAAATTCAAAATTTTAAATGCTAAAGCACGGCGTACTTTTAAACAGAACAAACGCCAATCTTGGCAAAATTATGTATCTAAAATAAATTCTCGGACACCTATGTCCAAGGTATGGAATATGGTCCAGAAAATTAAAGGTAAGGGTACTAAATCTACTGTCAATCATCTTAAACACGGAGATCAAGTACTTACTGATAAGTCAGATATCGCAAATAAACTGGGTGAAACCCTTGCTAAACACTCTTCCTCTTCTAATTATGTACCTAAATTCCAACAGTATCAAAAACAACAAGAAAAGAAAACTATTAATTTCAACTCAGATAATGGGGAAGATTATAATGAAACTTTTTCTATTCATGAGCTCCATACTGCTCTTGATCAAGCTCATGATACTGCTACAGGAGCTGATAACATACATTATCAACTCCTGAAGCACTTACCAGAATCCTGCCTAGAAACTCTTCTCAATATTTTTGATGATATTTGGACATCTGGTAACTTTCCTTCATCATGGCGTGACGCCATAGTAGTACCCATACCTAAACCTGGACGTGATCATACGGATCCATCCAACTATCGGCCGATTTCGTTAACTAGCTGTGTTTGCAAGACCATGGAACGCATGATAAATAATCGACTTGTTTGGTACTTGGAAACAAATAACCTTATAACTGATATACAGTGTGGTTTCCGTAAAAACAGAAGTACTGTCGATCACTTAGTGCGTTTAGAATCATTTGTTAAAAACGCACTAATTAATAAACAACATGCTGTGTCTATCTTTTTTGATCTTGAAAAAGCATATGACACAACCTGGAAATACGGTATTTTAAAAGACTTACATGACTTCGGCTTGCGAGGTCGTTTACCTCAATTTATTGCCAACTTTTTAAATAACAGACAGTTTCAAGTTCGAGTGGGTTCTACCCTGTCTGATCATTACAATCAGGATCAGGGTGTACCACAGGGCAGTATTCTGTCTGTCACACTTTTTAGCATCAAGATAAATAGTTTATCAAAAGTTTTAAACGATTCAATTGATGGATCGTTATTTGTGGATGATTTTAATATTTTTTGTCGAGGGAAAAACATGCATACTATTGAACGGCAACTGCAGTTGTGTTTAAACAAAATAAATAAATGGTGTCTTGAAAACGGCTTTAAATTTTCTAAATCCAAAACTAATTGTATACATTTTTGCAGAAAATATAAGCCACATAAAGACCCTGAACTATCTCTAGATGGCACTCCCATCAAAGTTGTAAAGGAGGCCAAGTTCTTGGGACTACTCTTTGACTCCCATTTAACATTTCTGCCTCATATCAAATCCCTTAAAAATAAATGCCTGAAGGCTCTTGACTTGTTGAAAGTTGTTTCCAACTCAAAGTGGGGAGGGGATCAAGCAACCCTCTTACACCTATATCGATCACTGGTCCGTTCGAAACTTAATTATGGCTCCATCGTATATGGTGGAGCCTGCAAAAGCAACCTTAAACTTCTTGATTCTGTCCACCATCAAGGCTTAAGACCTTGTCTTGGGTCTTTCAGAACTTCACCTATTGATAGTCTCTACGTTGAGGCCGATGAACCATCTCTTACTCAACGTCGTATAAAATTGTCTTTACAATACATTACTAAATTATATTCTAATGAATCTAACCCTGCCTATGACTGCGTGTTCAATCCCCTTTATGAGGATTTGTATAACAAAAAGTCTTCTCTTGTTCCACCTCTTGGGCACAGAATTAAACCATTTATATCTGCTGCTGGTATTGAGCTGGAAAGTATATCGCCTTCACGTCTTCTTTCTTCTCCTCCTTGGCAATTGGTTAGGCCACAAGTTGACCTAACATTAACTGCATTTAAGAAATCAGAAACAAATGACTTACAATACAAACAAGAATATCACCAATTAAAACATAAATATAGCAATTACAAACCCTTATTTACAGATGGATCCAAGGACGGTGGTGCAGTGGCTTGTGCCACTGTCATTGGATCCAGAACAATATCTTCTAGATTACCCGATAATAGTTCTATTTTTACAGCTGAAGCTAACGCCATATTAACAGCTCTTAAATATATTCAAAGACACCCTAAACGTAAACAATATATAATCTATTCCGATTCTCTTTCTTGCCTTCAGGCTATTAAAAATATTTCTTCTAAACATCCACTTTTAATTGAAATTGTTGAATTGTGTAATACTCTTGCTACGGGCCAATGCGACATCGTCTTCTGTTGGTTACCCAGCCACGTGGGCATTTCTGGTAACGCAATGGCCGATCTTGCTGCCAAGGCGGCACTCAACAAATCTGTGACACCACTTCTTATTCCATACACTGATTATAAAACTAACATTAGATCTTATATCCGTGATCTGATGCAGAAGAAGTGGGACACCCAATTGGGTATAAATAAATTACATGAGATAAAACCTTACATTGGTTATACCCACTTGGGTTGTCAGTCCAGATTTGAAGAGGTTATTTTACGACGATGTCGTATTGGCCACACTAGATATACTCATTCATACCTATTGAAAGGTGAGGATCCTCCGTTTTGTATCCCTTGTGATGAGAGAACCACGGTCAAGCATATCCTGCTTGAC
Organism: Haliotis asinina; assembly: GCF_037392515.1. Classification (NCBI taxonomy): domain Eukaryota; kingdom Metazoa; phylum Mollusca; class Gastropoda; order Lepetellida; family Haliotidae; genus Haliotis; species Haliotis asinina. The sequence goes on from NC_090283.1 coordinate 61,955,642, forward strand.
TGTGTTGAATTCTCCATCATAAGGGACAAATATTTCAATGTAAAAACAATTAAGGACCTTTTTAGCACCGTAAGTTCTCATTTAATTCTTGGCTTTTTAAAAGAAATTGATTTCATCACTGAATTTTGATGATTATATTCTGTACATAGCTGCATTTTAATTCATGGTAGTTTAGATTAGTAACTTGAATTGTTAGTGGCTGTACCCTCAAAGGGGGTTGAAGTACCGTAAAAGTATTGTCCTCCTGAGAGGGTACGTAAGTCCATACACATTTCCTGTATGTTTAAACTTCCAGTGTTTTTAATCGTTGCATGTGTGTATTTTAAATATTTGGCTAGATGGGACTAAATTGCTAACAGCTGAGGGGATGACGTAAATCCAACTAGGGTGCATGCAGGTAGCAAAGGTACTGTAAGTCCCCATGGCCCCTAGTATGGTGATCTACCTTCAGTTGTTGGCAATCTATAGCCGGATTTTATGTTGTATTGTCCGAATAGTGATATTAGTTTTATCTTTCCACGCTAGTTTTAATTTAAATTGTGATATTCTAGTTGTTTTACTGTCCTTCGCCGACAGATTTTATAATATACATATAATCCTTTTCTTTGTTAAATGTTCTCGTCACAATATGGCTGAAATATTGCCGATGTGACGTTAAATATTAACTCACTCACTCACTCACTCATATCGGCCAGGTCCCAGTGATACGGACTTGGTGCCAGTCGGTGTTAAGCAATCCAAATTGGCACTTGTGACCTGTTCCTAGTACATAATGATCTATGAACTACAGTCGTGGCGCCAGCCTGTTACGGAGATTGGTCATTATTTAGTTTCGGTGTTGACCCTACGAACTATTGCAGCTCCAAATAAATATATGAAAACGGTTATTGGAAAGGGTGGTTTACGTATACATGAGGGCTTTTGTTCAAGTTCAAGAAGTTTGAGTTTGAGAATTCTTTCCACGCACTTGCTACTTGGACACACATCCTACATGTTCATTTGCCTTGTTTTACCCTTCTGTTGCACGCTATACTGGGTTTTGTTCTGCGTTTAGAAACGAGCAGAAATGCCAATCAAGACAGGGACTTGCTACTTGGACACACATCCTACATGTTCATTTGCCTTGTTTTACCCTTCTGTTGCACGCTATACTGGGTTTTGTTCTGCGTTTAGAAACGAGCAGAAATGCCAATCAAGACAGGGACTTGCTACTGGGACACACATCCTACATGTTCATTTGCCTTGTTTTACCCGTCTGTTGCACGCTATACTGGGTTTTGTTCTGCGTTTAGAAACGAGCAGAAATGCCAATGAAGACAGGGACTTGCTACTTAAAACACACGGAACCCGTTATTTAGCAGTTGATTTAAAACGAAAATCAGACAGAGCTAACACACAACATGGCCAGATCTGGAGACACACTAGGAGAGTGGTTACAAAGTGTGTGATCGAGACCACCAGTTATCCGATTATCGTGCTAACTGCAGTGCCAGAGTCAGGTAGGTTCCTGACTGTGTGCTGGCGACTAGGTACCTCACACTGAAAGTATGGGTTTAATCCTAAACATGCCTCGACCCTTTAAAAGTACTAAAATCTGGATCATATTCTTACCTCATTACAGGCACCCGTGGCGAGCCACCTCCTCGTGGTGGGTGCTGGGTAACGCTAAGAGCTCGCCGACACCCCCGTAGTGAACCCGGGGGGATATTTGGTCCACCAACCCGTTTGCCGTGGGTTGCGGCCCTGTGTCGGCGGAGGAAGGGATCCTGGTGGTTGAGGGCAATAGGAGCTTGCAACCGTGTTCCTGTTGCTCAATACACCACTTTGGCCCTGACTTCGCCTAGACGGGTGGTTGAATGGGCCCGGTTCAACCAATCGGCTGGTCATGCCAAGCCCTGTGCATATGATTTTGTATTTGCACAAATTCTATTTCTGAATTACTTGTTAACTTTAGGTCTTGGTCCGGTTTGTTAATCACAGAGATCTTGTTTTGGAATTACTGTTATTATACATTTGCCTAGAGTCTTTATTTGCCCAGAAGGCGATGGCTCTTGGGCCAATCTGGTAGTACATTTTATTCAAAGTTACTGCTGGAGTATACTCTCTTGGTATCCTTGGTGCCGCCTGTTGGAGGCCCACAGGCATATGGCATTGTCCTTGTTGACACTCCATGGTGGGTGGGGAGCCAGGAGAGAGAGCCACAAATTATATAATCATGGCTTCACAAAACCCCAAAAAAACAAAAACGTTATCATGCTGATGATACTGATGATACTGACGATGAGGAAGATGCAATTACCAGACTATGTTATTCAGAACGTGACACCTGGCCTCGATTCATTGTTGCAGAGTCGAGTGAGAAAAAGTTAACCTCATGTTCTCCTTTTCTATTAGAAAAAGCAATTGAAGGCATTGCTGGCACTGTTAAGAATGTAACCAAAATTAGATCTGGATCACTTTTGATAGAATGTGTCAAGAGAGAACAGGCAGCAAATCTCATGGAAACAAAATCATTTGCAAACATTCCTGTGAAATGTTATCCACACAAGTCTCTCAACTTCAGCAAAGGTATTATCCGAGACAGAGATAGAAGTCTAGCCGATCTCTCCACGGATGACATTGTAAGTCAATTACGAATGCAAGGTGTAGTTGAGGCAAAACGTTTCACATTCAAGAAAGATGGAGTCTATTCGCCTTCAAACACTTATCTGCTTACTTTTGATGTTCCAAAGTTACCCCAAACTCTCAAAGTCGGATGCTTCTCCATGAAAATTGACCTCTATATTCCTAATCCTCTGAGATGTTTTAACTGCCAGAAATTCGGCCATGGTCAAAACTCGTGTAAAAATCATGCTGCCTGTTTTCGCTGTGGTGACAAAGATCATGATAGTGGTACTTGTGCGTCAGAACCCAAATGTGTGAATTGTTCGGGTCCACACATATCTTCCTCTAAGGAGTGCATGGTTTGGAAATTTGAAATGGCCACCCAACGCATCAAAACAGAAAAGAATGTCAGTTTTTCAGAAGCAAGGAAGTTAGCTGCTTCAGTTACACCATCTAGCAACACTCCACTACAGGGTAAGTCAACATATGCAGAAGCGCTGAAGCCCTCTACTCGTTCCGTTGATTGTCAAACTGACTTAACCTGGATGACTACACAGACACCTATGTGCGTTAATGATCTCACTTCTGGTGCAATTGCTCCATCATCATCACAACAAGTATCAAAATCATCTGAAACTCAGACATCTGCATCACTTGTTAAAAAGAAAAATGCTAACGTTGATTATTCAAAAAAGCCAAACAGAAGTGAACCTGTTGGAAAAGGACAAAGAGACCCTGTGCCAATTTTAAACAAGTTCGATATTTTTGATGACATGGAAGTGTCATCCCAACTGAGCACCCGCTCCAAGAGCCACTCTCCAAAGAAGAAAGGCCGGGAGCTTTCTCCAATATCACACCCTAAATGAATGCTCAAAATATAATCCAGTGGAACTGTAGAGGAATGAGGAATAATCTGAGTGATTTACAACTTTTAGTTCAAGATTTGAAACCGTCAGCTTTATGCTTGCAGGAGACGTATCTCAAGTCAACTGATTCATTTGACCTACGACGGTATACATCATACCATTGTTTCTCCCCTTCAGGTCGTAAGGCTACTGGAGGATCTTCAATTATTGTACGGCAGGGTTTAATCCATAGCCCTGTCCCACATAATACCCCTCTTCAAGCCGTTGCTGTTAGGTTGACTTTGCATGTTGTCTTCACTTTATGTTCTCTTTACATTCCACCATCATCCTGTATTCAGCAATCAGATCTGCAAGAGTTATATGATCAACTACCTAAACCTTGTGTTATCACCGGTGACCTGAATGGCCACAATCCACTTTGGGGTGGTACAGTTACTGACACGAAGGGAAAAGTCCTTGAGGATTTCATCTCGAATAATGATTTATGTATATTCAATGATAATTCTCATCCTTATCTCCATCCTGGAACTGGAAGTTATTCTTCAACAGATATTTCGGTTACAGACTCAAACTTATTAAATGAATTTGAATGGTCGGTTCATGATGACCTTTGTGGAAGCGATCATTTTCCCACTGTTCTATCAACTGTACATCCAAGTGATGCTCCACCTTCCTCAAGATGGAACTTTACAAAAGCGGACTGGTCCTTATTTCATGCATTATGCGCTCAAAGATTGCAACCTAATTTCTTTCTTCGTGTTACCGATCCAATTCAAACATTTTCTGATGAACTTAATACTATTGCTGACGAATGTATTCCCAAATCCTCTACAACCCCACACAGTCGTAAACCGTGGTTTAACGGTGACTGCAAACAAGCTAGAAAGGCGAGAAAGAAGGCAGAAAAGTTTTTCCGTCGACATCCAACTGACCATAATTTGAAACCGTTTAAAATCTTAAATGCCAAGGCTCGTTGCACTTTTAAGCAACATAAACGACAGTCATGGCAAAATTATGTTTCTAAAATCAACTCACGAACACCAATTTCTAAGGTTTGGAATATGGTGAAGAAAATTAAAGGTAAAGGATCCAAATGTAGTGTCCACCATCTAAAGGAGGGTGATACTCTTCTAGCTGAAACTTCTATTATTGCAAATAAAATTGGTGAAACGTTTGCTAAACATTCCTCCTCATCTAACTATGTGCCGGCATTTCAGAAATTTAAAGACCAAGAAGAAAAAAAGAAGATTAATTTTAATTCAGACAATGGGGAGGATTATAATGAAATCTTTTCCATTCATGAGCTCCATACTGCCCTTGGGCAAGCTCATGACACTGCTTCAGGACCCGATAATATACATTATCAGCTGCTTAAACATTTACCTGAATCATCTTTAGAAACATTATTGACTATCTTTGATAATATATGGACTTCTGGCCATTTCCCATCATCATGGAGAAATGCTATTGTCATTCCTATCCCTAAACCTGGCCGGGATCATACTGATCCTTCTAACTACCGACCAATATCACTTACTAGCTGTGTTTGCAAGACTCTGGAACGCATGATTAATAACCTTTAGTTTGGTACCTGGAAACCAACAACCTCATCACTAACATTCAGTGTGGTTTTCGCAAAAACCGAAGTACAATCGATCATTTGGTTCGTTTGGAATCTTTTATTAAAAATTCCATTTTGAATAAACAGCATGCTGTATCAATTTTTTTCGACCTTGAAAAGGCATCTGATACGACATGGAAGTATGGCATTCTAAAAGATCTCCATGACTTCGGTTTGAGGGGCCGTTTACCCCAATTTATATCTCAGTTTTTAAAAGACAGACAATTTCAAGTAAGAGTAGGTTCTACCCTGTCTGACCATTACAATCAGGATCAGGGTGTCCCACAAGGAAGTATTTTGTCTGTTACCTTGTTTAGCATTAAAATCAATAGTTTATCAAAAGTCTTAAATGATTCCATCGATGGATCACTCTTTGTGGATGATTTTAACATTTCTTGTCGCGGTAAAAACATGCATACTATTGAAAGGCAGTTGCAGCTATGTTTGAATAAGATTCATAAATGGTGTCTTGAAAATGGTTTCAAATTCTCAAAAGCAAAGACCAACTGCATTCATTTTTGCAGGAAATATAAACCACATAAGGATCCAGATCTATTACTGGATGGATCTCCTATCAAAGTTGTGAAAGAGGCCAAATTTCTTGGCGTTGTCTTTGATCAACACCTGACCTTCCTTCCGCACATAAAACAGTTAAAGACTAAATGCATGAAGGCAATGGATTTATTAAAAGTAGTCTCAAATAGCAACTGGGGAGGGGATCAGAAGACCCTTCTCCAACTGTACAGATCCCTCATCCGATCAAAACTTGATTACGGCTCCATTGTATATGGTGGAGCATGCAAAAGCAACCTCAAACTATTAGATTCAGTACACCATCAAGGTCTAAGACTTTGTCTTGGATCATTTAGAACTTCTCCTGTTGACAGTCTTTGTGTCGAGGCAGATGAACCATCTCTTACACAACGCCGTATTAAATTATCTTTACAATACATTGCAAAACTACACTCTAACAAATCTAATCCTGCATATAGCTGTGTTTTCAATCCTCTATATAAGGCTTTATACAATAAGAAATCTTCTCTTGTTCCGCCTCTTGGTATAAGAATTAAACCTTTTTTATCTGCTACCGGCATTGAGCTGGGAAGTATAGCTCCTTCCCGTCTTCTTTCTTCTCCTCCTTGGCAGTTGGTTAAGCCACAAGTTGACCTAACATTAACATCATTTGAAAAACCAAAAACAAACGACAATATAAACAAGAATATCATCAATTAAAACATAAATATAGCAATTAAAAACCCTTATTTACAGATGGGTCCAAGGACGGTGGCGCAGTGGCTTGTGCCACTGTCATTGGATCCAGAACAATATCTTCTAGATTACCAGATAATAGTTCTATTTTTACAGCTGAAGCTAACGCCATATTAACAGCTCTCAAATATATTCAAAGACACCCGAAACGTAAACAATATATAATCCATTCCGATTCTCTTTCTTGCCTTCAGGCTATTAAAAATATTTCTTGCAAACATCCACTTTCAATAGAAATTATTGAATTGTATAATGATCTTGCTACTGGCCAATACGACATCGTCTTTTGTTGGTTACCCAGCCATGTAGGCATTTCAGGTAAGGCAGCACTCGACAAATCTGTGACACCACTTCTTATTCCTTATAGTGATTACAAAGCCACCATTAGATCTTATATCCGTGATCTGATCAAAAGAAGTGGGACACCCAAGTGGGTATCAATAAATTACATGAGATAAAACCTTACATTGGTTATACCTACTTGGGTTGTCAGTCCAGATTTGAGGAGGTAATCATGCGACGATGTCGTATTGGCCATACGAGATATACACATACATACCTATTGAAAGGTGAGGATCCTCCGTTTTGTATCCCTTGTGATGAGAGAGTCACAGTCAAGCACATCTTGCTTGACTGTGTTGAATTCTCCATCACAAGGGGTAAATACTTCAATGTCAAAACCGTTAAGGATCTTTTTACCACTGTTCGTGTCCATTTAATTATTGGCTTTTTAAAAGAAATTGATTTCATGATTGAATTTTGATTACTGTGTTGTAAATAGATGTATTTTAATTATCGGTAGTATAAATTAGCAACTGGTATTGTTAGTGGCTGTATCCTCAAAGGGGGTTAAAGTATCGTAACATTATTGTCCTCCTGAGAGGGTACGTAAGTCCCAAAACATTTCTCAGTTTAATTTTTGCTTACCCGATTTTAAACGTAGTATATCTGTTCTTTTAAAAATTTGGCTAAACTTTCGCACAATCGCCAACGGCTGAAAGGATGGTGTAAATCCAGCTAGGGTCCATGTAGGTAGCAAAGGTACTGTAAGTCCCCATGGACCCTGGTATGGTGATCTTCCCTCAGTTGTTGGCGGTCTATAGCCTGTTTTTAAATTGTATCGTCCTCTAGAGTTAACTTTTTTAGATCTAATTACTAGTTTTACATGTCTGTCTGTGATAGTCTAGTTGTTTTACTGTCCTTCGTTGACAGTTTTTTTTACCGTTCTCAATTAGGTATATTATTCTGGGTTCTCGTCACGATATGGCTGCAATATTGCCGATGTGACGTTAAACATTAACTCACTCACTCTCTTACCTCATTACAGAGACATGTCATGTATTAGACGTAGTACACAGCATACTGCAGGACAGAAACAGGGTTCCCGCATTAACATTCGAACATCTACTGGCTTTACGAAGGTTCTTTCATTGACTTAAGGATTTATTAGTTAGACGGTTCTTTTCTCGTAATTGCTACTTAGAAATACACGCTACTTGTCATTTAGCTTTGTTCAGGACTTACACTGCAAGATGTATAATATTCTAACATGGTGGATTGTGGAGATAAATAGGGAAAACTGTCTAGTTGACAGTTGATTTACTTGATGCCATAAAGACCTGCACATATTTCAGAATGTCGGTCCGATACAGTAACAACCGGCGCTGGGCCTCCGGGCCAGCGGTTATTTCGAACCCGGGTATGGGGCGAGCTGACTACAGCTCCACGTTAGTGACCCAGCGAGGTTAATGTGACGGGATGGAGCCCACATGTGACCTGGCGTAAAAACCTTGGGAGTCACCGTTGTGCACAGACTCCTTCGGTGTTGTTACAACTTCTAGTGTGCCGTACCCTGTGCATTGAAAGGAACCCACGAATCCGTTGGTACATAATCAGATGGTGGACAAAGTGTTGTGACTGTGTGTCCCAGTCCACCCAGCTGCGAATGGGTATCTCGTAAGGATGGGAAAGCCATTAACTCGGTGCGCGTCGTGGCCGCAAGAGGTGTATGCTCCCCACAGAGTTGAGATTGATAAGTGTGACGTCTGAGACTGACAATGATCGGGGGAAAACAAAGCGTCTTTGAGCATATGATCTGGAAATATAAAATAGACTACCAGTTGCCATTTTTTGCGGATTCCACTCTGCGACAGTGGGTTAGATCGCTTGTATTTTCATGTGCTAGCCAATAGATGCCTCACGCTGGAAGTGTGGACTCAACCTTAAAACGTTCTGGAATTTAATGAGAAAGTGCAATATCAAATGTAGCATAAATGCTACTTGTCGCCACTATTCACAGAATCGTTATTAATACAAAAAAATACCAATATGATAAATTACTGTTGCATGTTGCTGTATCAGGGAGATACAACCATTATTTTACCACATCTTACAATATATGTACCTGCGTGAGCACGAATTATCTGTCTCGTCCCGTGTAATCGTTCCTGCTTTTGCAGAGCAAGGTAAGTCCGCATGGTCCATGGTATGGTAATCTACTCTCTGTTGTTGGCTATTAATAGCCTGTTTTATATAGTATTGTCCAAATAGTGCTACTAGTTTTAACTTTGCACGCTATTTTTAATTCTAACTGAGATATTCTAGCTGTTTTACTGCCCTGTGTCAACAAGTTTTTCTAATATAGATAAATTCCATTTCAATGTCATGTTCTCGTCACGATGTGAAGTTATATATTAACTCAGTCACTCGTCCATGTTTTTGTCCAGCAGATATGCCAGAGAGTCTCAATTACAGACAGTTTCCCAATAGTTTTCCTTACACGGTATTGTGAGAATGGTACATTCATGTGGTATGGAGGAAACGATATCATGTCATCACGAGAATAGGGTATAAGGTCAGGGTGTCAATTAATAAGATATCGTTTCTTGCCTCATGTGTATTTACAAGCGACGTTTTTTCCGCCGGCACCACGTATCTGCAAGTTTTCTTTATTTGGGTGGTTTAAGTCATAGTGCCCGGAACCGGGAGATGAATTACTCCACAATTACCTGAGAGTATACATTTCGTCGCAATCGTGATTTTAAATCTAACACACCCAGCTTCATTGTGTTTTCTCCTTACCCTTGCAATCCATTAATCCAGAAAAAAACTACTTTCCCTTTCCTTTCCAACACAAACCCCTTTGGTACGAGAATGCCATTTCCTTTCAAATTATCACGAAGCATCATTGATGAATCGATCTTATTGAGACGTAGATTGAGACGTACTTACATAATACCAATCTGAATTCAACACCAAATGTCAAGATATGAAAAACATAGCCCTTTGGCTAAACAGATCTTCTTTCAAAAGTGACTACGTAATAGTTTTAATACAAATACATATATTAACTCACTCACTTAATACAGAACAAATTGAACATAATTCCAAAAGAGGAACGAGACAGTTTGAATCAATTCTGCTTGGTGATCATGATGTACGACCATCACAAGGGATAAGTATTACACAGTTAAAACAATGAAGGATCATTTTACCAGCGTTAGTTTTCATTTATTTATTGGTTTTTTAAAAGACATTGATTTTTTGATTGAATTTTGAAAACTTTTTGTGTAAATAGATGTATTTTAATTATTGGAAGTTTGGATTAGTAACTTGAATTGTTGGTTGCTGTACCCTCAAAGGGGGTTGAAGAAGCGTAAAATTATTGTCCTCCTTAGAGGGTACGTAAGTCCAAAAACATTTCCTGTACGTTTAGACTTCCACTGTTTTTAATCGTAGCATATGTGTATTTTCAATTTGTGGCTAGATGTGTCTAAATTGTTAACAGCTGAGGGGATGATGTAAATCCGAATGGGGTCCATGCAGGTAGCAAAGGCACTGTAAGTCCCCATGGTCCCTAGTATGGTGATCTACCTTCAGTTGTTGGAGATCTATAGCCTGAATATATATTGTATTGTCCGAGTGGTGATATTGTTTTTAACTTTCCATGCTGGTTTTAATTGAAATTGTGATATTCTAGTTGTTTTACTGTCCTTCGTTGACAGCTTTTTATACTATACATATATGTCATTTCAGAATTAAATGTTCTCGTCACGATATGGCTGAGACATTGCCGATGTGACGTTAAACATTAACTCACTCACTCACCCATGATGTACGACTGAACGCATGACATCCACCCGCCTGGCAATGTTTTGTAACATAATACCAGTTCCAGAATGTGTCGCCATCCTTCCTTATTGGATATCAGCTGCATTCTGCGAACTAGACGAAGCTTTTGTATCATAGCTATCGGTTGTTTGATGTAGCTGCAATGAAGGTCACCATGCCTGTCACACATCTGTTTACTTACATGTTAAATGTAGATTTACCTATTCAAAGATTATTTACAAATGTTGGGGCTTTATTACATCTCTTAGTTGAATTCCAATGTTATCGCCATCGCCATACATCTGATACACGTTCTGCAAACTACAAGACAATGCTATAAAAACTATGACTTTGTGCTTGGCGTTCAGTAAATGAGATCCATTCATGCACATAATTAATTGTCTTCATTCCTGGGTTTACTTTACAGAGTGTGTGCTTTGACAATGTTTTGTTGCTCGACGCCAACGTGGCGCCTTATCTTTCGATATGAACCATCCCACAATTCCTGCAGATGTTTGTTTTTCAAAATAACATATCATTGTAAAACCCTGGTATCTTCACGGGAGAATAGCGAACGTTTACGCTATGAGAACATAAAATGACGAGTGTCATATTCTAGACCAGACATTTTGGTATAATCTCTGAACTGACTCAGCTCATTGAATTTTTCCTTGTGAAACTGAGTTCTGTTAAACAACGACTAATCATAGTTCATGGACAATGAACATTTACTGCAGTTGTTTGGGTTGTCTGTACTTTTTAAAATTTTTATACTGGGTGTTTAGTCACGAGTTAACGGACGATTGATTGATATAACGTTAGGTTTGCATGTTGAGTCAATTATTTATAGAAATGTTTACTTAGAATCATAGTACACCAATGGCAGTAGTCCCTGTACATCCTGTGACGTGAGCGATGATGGTAATGTAAGTTCGAATAAAGTGGAGATACAAAAAGTGAGAAATATGTTTTGTTTTTAATCTGAAACAATAAATTAGCCCAGAAAACATGCACTTAAACCTAATTCGACCAATCAGTGTCCGAACTACATAGCACCTGTATAATTGGTGTCAAAAGACAGTTAACAGGTGATGTGTGACCACCACTGGCTTTGATTCAGGCATGACAGCAACGACAAACAGACATCAACATCGGAGAAAGCTTGGGAAGTGTTGTTCAATGTGTGAAACAACGCTAGTCCCGATTCAGCTAAAATCATTGGCTGATTCTTGGCATGGCGTAAACGTAAAAATTTAGAATAATTGCAGGCCATCGAGGCGGGATGTCGTGCTCCCTCTGTCGGTTCCGTAGAGACAGTTACAGATACACGTTACCCAGCAATGGTCTGAGCAGTCTGGTAGTCGTGAGTTGATTTCTTAGATGGGTGAGTCGAATGTAGTTATCTTGCTGACCAGACGCCACGGACAACCGGTCCGAGGAAACTTTCTCGTGATCCCATCAGGTTGAAAACATTTTCAGTCATGACATTATGTTACGATTGAACGTATACGTGTTTGTCATGTTAGCAGTATATAACAATGGTAGGGGCAACCATTGAAATACAACTGTGGTTTAAGTGGCTGTGAAACTAGAAATGATAATAATCCATGACCCGGGCGTGGCTAGCCCATTATACTACAAGCCATATTTGGTCCCGTCCAAAATTATTTTGGGCACAATATATTAGGTTCTAACCTTTTGAGTGTTCAGGGAAAAAGTCTGTCTGGTATTCCATGAATTCATCAACAGGCACTAAAGGAATATGGGAACAACCCAGCCAATGTGGGCATGCCTTTCTGACCATCTTCAGTGACTACAACCGTATATCCTGAGGTGTGAACTCTTGTCAGGCACCTTTGCAAGATTCCACAGACATTCCATAAAGTGTTCAGTGACACGGAGTCCCAAAGGGCCTATAAAGATAATAATCAAACTGACAACCGTTAAAAAAAAATTCAGTGAATCAAGGAAAGGTTGGTATAAAAATTAATATTCTGAGGAAATCGATTATACTACACCTCAAAACGTCAATCTGAAAACAAAATCAACAACTAAAAACACGATACAACACCTCAACGGAAAAAATATATCAATTCATAAGAGAAATATAATTTTATTTAAAAAATGTCCGTTCCACAAAAGAACATGTTTCCAAGCAATTGAAAGCAACAAACGACACTGGTGAGAAACATCATGGATGTCAATAAAAAAAATTGAGCAATGGGCAATTATTACACCAGTTAGTCTGATAGATTAAATCTAATGCAGCGCGAGGGCCAAAAGCTATTCAAAACTTTACAAACATTGCCTCTATCCAAATGTTAACATAAACATCACGGTATTTAGTTCTTTAGTAACATCCACCCGCACATGCTACGCTACGGCCATGCGTACTAAATAATCTAAAGGTACAAAAATGTATCACTGACCTAACGGCATTGCTCTTGCCTTGTCGCCGATGAAGATACCGTGTAGGACTTGAGAAGCCATAACTTTTTACACATCGACTGGGCACCCGTGGCGAGCCACCTCCTCGTGGTGGGTGCTGGGTAACGCTAAGAGCTCGCCAACACCCCCGTAGTGGACCCGGGGGAATATTTGGTCCACCAACCTGTTTGCCGTGGGTTGCGGCCCTGTGTCGGCGGAGGAGGGGATCCTGGTGGTTGAGGGCAATAGGGACCTGTAACCGTGTTCCTGTTGCTCAATACACCACTTTGGCCCTGACTTCGCCTAGACGGGTGGTCGAATGGGCCCGGTTCGACCAATCGGCTGGTCATGCCAAGCCCTGTGCGTGGATTATTTATGTAAATGCACAGATTTGATGTACTGTTTCAATTTTGGCCTTGGCTCTTTCATTCATATATAACTTTTAGATTTGAAAACTGACGTTATGAACTTTGCCTAGAGTCTTATGCCCAGAAGGCGGTGGCTCATGGGCCAATCTGGTGGATCGATTAATTTTGAATTAGTCTTCTGCTGGAGTATACCATTCCAGTATCCTTGGTGCTGCCAGTCGGAGAGCCACTGGTATATAGCATTGTCCATGTGATACTCGGTGGAGGGTGGGGAGCTGGGATGGTGAACTTTCTATTATTAACCATGGCTCAACCCAAAAAACACAAACGAGCACTAGATGAGTGTTTGTCCTCGGACGAGGACAGTGCTACAAACAGATTACCAGATACATGGAGCAGATTTTTGGTTGTATCTTCTGCTGACGGTGAACCTCTAAAACTCAATCCATTTGCCACATCCAAAGCAATTTATGGACTTGTTGGGGATGTCCAAGCTGTTACAAAAATTAGATCTGGGTTTCTCCTCATAGAGTGTAAAACAGCGAAACAATCAGCTACCCTCATAGGTACAAAACAGCTTGCTAATACTGCAGTATCTGTTTCAGCCCATAAGTCTTTGAACAGCAGCAAAGGCATCTTGAGAGACAGGGACCGGTGGCTTGCCCACATGAGTGAAAAAGAAATCGCCACTGAACTACAAAATCAAGGAGTCACTCATGTCAAACGATTCACTTTTAAGAAAAATGGAGAAACTTTCAATACAAATACTTATTTGATTTCTTTTTCACAACCGAAACATCCAAAGTGTATCAAAGCTGGATATTGTAATATCGAAGTGGAGCAATATATTCCAAATCCACTTCGTTGTTACAAGTGTCAAAAGTTTGGTCACGGTGCCCAATCTTGCAGGAATCGTGCAACATGCTACAGATGTGGTAAAGAAGATCATGAAGGTTCTGACTGTTTGTCTTCTCCAAAATGTGTTAATTGTCTGGGAGACCATATGTCTTCATCAAAGTCATGTGAAATCTGGAAACGTGAATATGAAATTATCAAAATCAAAACTCAAAAGAATGTCACCTATCATGAGGCAAAACGTTTAGTAAATGCAGCCTCGCCTCAGTCATCAAGTATAACATACTCTGCTGTCGTTGCTCGCCCTCATGCTAAATCTGTGCTGTCTGTTTCATGTCAGACAGATATCACCTGGGTCAAAGCTGACAAACAAACTTTAAGCACAACAGATTCTGATGGTGATAAGAATCATGCAACATCAGCTTGCCAGACTGAATCACAAACAATATCTCCTGCAGTGAAAAATCCTTGTCATAAAGTAGATTATAGACAAAAATCTGATCGCGTACAAAAGGGATCACGTGATCCTGTACAAGTCTATAACAAGTTTCAACTTTTAGAAGACATGGACGTCTCTCCTCATCCCCGTGCGCGAAATAGAAGCAGTTCGCCTCGGAAGGGGAAAGGTCGGTCCCCAGTACTACCACCTGCTATTAAATGAACAATAATTCCTTAATCCAATGGAATTGCAGAGGACTTAGGACCAATTTTAATGAAGTACAACTACTAGCACAGGATTATAAACCATCAGCATTTAGTTTTCAAGAAACATACTTGAAACAAACTGATAAATTCGAATTGCGTAAATACCATTCTTATCATTCTTTTTCACCCCCTAGTGACAAAGCCACTGGTGGATCTTCCATATTGGTGAGACATGGTACTATTCATAGCCCTGTTCCACTTAAAACCAATCTTCAGGCTGTTGCTGTTCGTCTTACTTTACATATAACCCTTACCCTTTGTTCCTTGTATATCTTCCCTTCTTCCATTCTCCATCAGAATGATCTTCAAGATTTGTATGACCAATTACCAAAACCCTGTATCATAATGGGTGATCTCAATGGTCATAACCCATTATGGGGAAGTCCTGATTCCAACACTAAAGGGAAAGTTCTTGAAGAATTTATATCTGATAATAATTTATGTATATTCAATGATGGCTCTGACACATATTTGCATCCTGCAACGGGAACATATTCGTCTTTAGACCTGTCACTCACTGATTCAAACGTTTATAATGAGTTTGAATGGTCAGTCCATAATGATCTTTGTGGTAGTGACCATTTTCCTACAGTACTTACAGCAATTAACCCTTCCGATGATCCGCCTGTAACAAGATGGAATTTTTCAAAGGCTAATTGGCCATTATTTCAGGCCACCTGCCTTATGGAACTTAAACCAGACCTTTTCATGTATGTCCCTGATCCAATTAAAATGTTCTCTGACAAACTAAAACATATAGCTGATGAAACTATTCCTAAGTCCTCTGTAAATCCGCACATCCGTAAACCATGGTTTAATGATGAATGCAAACAGGCTAGGAAGAAGAGGAAGAAAGCAGAGAAATATTTTCGTCTTCATCCCACTGTTCATAACTTAAATAATGTAAAAATCAGTTACGCTAAAGCTCGACGAACGTTTAAACACATTAAACGTCATACTTGGAAAAATTACGTTTCCAAAATAAATTCCCGTACTCCTATGTCAAGGGTATGGAATATGATCCAAAAAATTAAAGGCAAGGGTTTCAAATCCAGTAGTATTCAGCATCTCAAAAATGATAATAACATACTAACTGAAAAATCTGATATTGCAAACAAGTTGGGTGAAACTTTGGCTAAACATTCATCCTCCTCAAATTATCATCCAAAATTCCAGACTTATCAAATACACCAAGAGAAGAAACCAGTAAATTTTAAATCTGATAATGGTGAAGATTATAATGAGGTATTTACATTACATGAACTTAATGGCACCCCCATCAAAGTAGTAAAGGAGGCCAGGTTCTTGGGTCTTATTTTCGACTCACATCTAACTTTTCTACCCCTCATTAAATCCCTTAAAACTAAATGCCTGAAGGCACTTGATCTGTTAAAAGTTGTTTCCAATTCAAAGTGGGGAGGAGACCAAACTACCCTACTCCACTTATACAGATCTCTCATCCGTTCGAAACTTGATTACGGCTCCATCGTTTATGGTGGAGCCTGTAAAAGCAACCTCAAAATACTTGATTCTATCCACCATCAAGGTCTAAGACTATGTCTTGGGTCATTTAGAACTTCTCCTATTGACAGTCTTTACGTCGAGGCCGATGAGCCATCTCTTACTCAACGACGTATAAAACTCTCCTTACAGTATATAACAAAACTGTATTCTAATGAGGCCAACCCTGCGTTTAATTGTGTTTTTAATCCTCTTTATGTGGATTTATACAATAAAAAGACTTCTCTTGTTCCGCCTCTGGGACTTAGAGTAAAACCTTTTCTGTCTGCTTGCGGCATTGAGCTAGAAAATATATCTCCTTCCCGTCTACTTTCGTCTCCACCTTGGCAGTTAGTTAGACCCGAAGTTGACCTAACACTGACGAGGTTTAAAGAATCAGAAACAAATGAATTACAATATAAACAAGAATATAATCAATTAAAAAGTAACTATAATACATACAAATCTTTATTTACATATGGGTCCAAGGATGGTGGCGCAGTGGCTTGTGCCACTGTCACTGGATCCAGAACAATATCTTTCAGATTACCAGATAATAGTTCTATTTTCACAGCAGAAGCAAACGCCATATTAACGGCTCTTAAATATATTGAAAGACATCCTACACATAAACAGTATATTATCTATTCCGATTCTCTTTCTTGCCTCCAGGCAATTAAAAACCTCTCATGTAAACATCCACTTGTAATTGAAATTATTGAATTGCATAATGATCTTGCCACTAGCCAATACGACATCGTCTTTTGTTGGTTACCCAGCCACGTAGGCATTTCCGGGAACACAATGGCTGATCTTGCTGCCAAGGCAGCACTCAACAAATCTGTGACACCACTTCTTATTCCATACTCTGATTATAAAGCTACAATTAGATCGTATATCCGAGATCTGATGCAAAAGAGGTGGGACACCCAAATGGGTGTAAATAAATTACATGCAATAAAACCTTATATTGGTTATACCCACTTGGGTTGTCAGTCCAGATTTGAGGAGGTCATTATGAGGCGATGTCGTATTGGCCATACGAGATATACTCATGAATACCTTTTGAAAGGTGAGGATCCTCCATTCTGCATCCCTTGTGATGAAAGAATCACAGTCAAGCATATCTTGCTTGACTGTGTTGAGTATTCCATCACAAGGGATCAGTATTTTAATTCGCAAACTATGAAGGATCTTTTTAGCAATATTAGCCCTCATTTAATTATTGCGTTTAAGGAATTAGATTTGTTAATTGAACTGTAAATAGATAAATATTTTAAAATTGGAAGATTAAATTAGAAACTCAAATCGTTCGTGGCTGTACCCTCAAAGGGGGTTGAAGTACCGTAAAACAATTGTCCTCCTGAGAGGGTACATAAGTCCAAAAACATTTGAAGTAAATTTCAGTTTTCCATCTTTTTAATCGTAGAATAAGTGTGTTTTTAGTTTATGGCTAGATTTGTCTACAATTGCTAACAGCTCAGGGGATGATGTAAATCCAACTAGGGTCCATGCAGGAAGCAAATGTACTGTAAGTCCCCATGGTCCCTAGTATGGTGATCTACCTTCAGTTGTTTGCAACCTATAGCTCATTTTTATATTGTACTGTCCTCTATAGATGCATTGTTTTAGGTCTATTCACTAGTTTTACATTCTACTCTGTGATATTCTAGTTAGTTTTACTGTCCTTCGTCGACAGGGTTTTACAATGTAAGTGCTATTAATTTATTTGTATTATCCGAATTACTCATTAAATGCTCTCGTCACGATATGGCTGCAATATTGCCGATGTGACGTTAAATATTAACTCACTCACTCACTACACATCAACTGAAGCATTCGGGTGCTCAGACAAGCTGATCCTTCGTCGTCAAGTTTTATAATACATATATATTCCATTTCAGCGTTAAGTATTCTCGGCAAAATATCGCTGAAATATAGACGAGTTGACGTTAAATATTATCTCCCTCAGGCTCGCTGATCATGTTAATCAGGGGATTATCTGGTCCAGACTTGACGATCCCCGCCACAACGCTGAGTGCGGAGTTGAACAACTGACATAAAGCACATGAAATCATTCCCAGTGCATGAAACTTACTTATACAGCGTTTCTCCATTACATTATTAACTAAACAAAACGTTTCAACATGTCCTAACGTCAGTAAGTCTGAAATTATTCCCCTGGATTTGCCTCAACATCTCCAGCAACAAGTAGGAGTGTCATAGAAAGAAGAATCAGGCGCAAACATAAACGTGTCCCGTATGGTATTGTTATACAGGGGTACATGACATGGCCTAGCCGACATCGTGGACTGAAACATCCAATTTTCACCCTCCATTCAACAATATCAACCCCCATATTCGGTTTTTGATTTGTGTGTATGTTAGGAAAGAATATTCACCAGATTGTTGACTGTATGTACAGTTGGGGATCTTGCACTGAGGAGAAAGTTTCACAGCAAAATCACAACAGCTGCCATGCTCTTGATCCCGTGACACATCAACGTGATCGTATGCAAATTTTGAAAAAAAACCCTAACTGTACTATGGGACGTGTGGCCTAAAATGCTGAATAAACTTTCTGTTTGTCTGTCAAACTGTCTCTCCCCATCACTAGTTTTCAGCTGGTAATCGGCAGTGTAGCTGTTATTGTGAAAAAAGAAAACGGTTTGCAGGGTTTATTGTATCCACGGATATGTGAGTGTTGAATAGCATAAACATCAACATTTGACAACATGGAAAATTTCTTTATCACAGAAAAAATGATTTCGTCAGAAAATGGAAAGACCATCTTCTAACTGTCAGTCAGGCAACATCATCTGCCAACAGGAATAGGTGGGTTGTGACAGGCAAAGGAGTAAAACTTATGCTGTTCGGGTTCATCCGCCGTGGGAAAACACATAAGGCGTCGTAAAGCCACACTCGAGCCACTCACTCATACATTCCACGCTCATAATACCGGTCCTTTGTTCCTTAATATACAAAACCTGCTGTCTTCTTCAGGTTAATAAATATCACCCACTGGCAAGTAATTAATTGCTTTCATATTAGTGCTTTATCAAAAAGGAATGTCTGCATTCAGCTCTAGAATGAATTTCCTGCAGAGTTTCGCGGTTTTATGTAACCGAGGCACATATTTCATTTCCTGGATTCTAAAACCACCTCAAATGACAAGAAATTAACAACGTAGATTAACATAGTACACCCGTCATAACGAACTCATGACTGCTTGACAAATATTAGATGAGCGAGCGCAGTGAACGCTTTTGTGACAAGCAGCGGAGCAATCTGGACGAATACGCTCAGTTGCTACAGGTAGAATGGCGATTAAGCACGGGCAATACATGCTGGCCGTGGCGTGAAATCAATACCGCTACTGTTTAACACGTGTCGCGTAGAGCGATTTAGTTCAGCAAGACACCATCAAAACACGGTTCGCACGAGGAAATTGAACTCTTCAATATTTAGTCGACAACCTTTTTCCCTCTTGTTTAAAATGGAATGATTTTAAGGGCGTTCCCATATATGCAAGTGGGTGTCATTTGTCAGGTCGCTGCTCATCTAATACTTGTCAAGCAGTAATACAGCTATAAAAGGTCTGTTTTTGTAACCTGTCCATTAGGATAACATTCTCATCTTTTCTCTCTCTTGGGGATATTTTATCTTAAATCATCAACTCTTGGCATTCAGAATACGAAAAGTGGAAGTAGATACAGAACACATGAAAACTCGACATAATTCCCAATGGTCCAATAGATCAGGGGTTAGTCGTTTCATTAACTTACTACACTGCGGGCTTAGAAAACGACACAAGGATTTTAAAGGTGTGCGTCGGTGATACACGCGCACAGGTATCTACTAATTTGTTTCTGAAGACAACACAGTGGATGACTGACAAAGATTTCACTGCCGTTCACTTTTTACGTATACCGACGCAAACCTTATTTACTTGTTGAAGTTGAAACTGATTTAAGTCAAATGCTCTCGGGTACATTCAGATGCCGCTGGTGTATTATATATCTGAATATGTTCTTTTTGTTTTTTCTCTTGCTTAGTGAACCCATGACGATTCCGGTTAGAATTCATCTTCAGTACCCCAGGCGAGAGACGACTACTGGGATCGCGGTCGGGATCGGGATCGGAGGGGTTGGGGAAGGAGGTGAGTGAGTGAATGAGTTAATATTTAACGTCACATCTGCAATATCTCAGCCATATCGTGACGGAGGAAGGGGGTTGTGGTGGTGTCAGGCTCGCTGACTCGGTTGACACATGTCATTGTATCCCATTTGCGTAGACTGGTGTCCGTGCTATTGATCCGTGAACTGCCTGGTGCAGATCCGATTATTTACAGACCAGCATAGAGCTGAAATATTGCTGAGTAAGCCATAAACGTTAACTCACTCACACTGATAAGGCACAGTTTGTGTGATGTTAAGCCAAACCTATCACAGGAAATTGGTTCATTTACATGTAAGAATCACAAACTGATGTGGTGCCCTAAGCGACTATATCTTCATTTCACCGTTGTCACAATTACAATTTCTCAGGGATCATTTGCCGATATTGACAACAACTCTGAATGTTTTCTCTCAACTGTGGTGAAAATTCAAAGATCCGTCCTGTAACTATGGTCAGGATGAAGAGCAATGAAGCTTTCTGACATTAGTACACAAACTGTTCCTTAATATCTTAAGACAATGCAACTTCATCCATTATGCGTCCAACAGCGCCAGTGCGTCTGCATGTAGAGCCCCTAGTGTGTCGAAATAAAGATAAGTCAATGTGAAGATATACCATCCCTTTGCGGGGTTGCCTCTCTTCCATACTCAGAACTACTTCTACGTCGTTGTCTTCGTTCAGGCCAAAGGGTATCACTTATGGCTTAATGGAAGATGTTCAGCTCATACTGTCAAGACGTATTTATACATATATGCTGATCAAAGACATCAGTTTGACAGTATATACACAGCGGAACAGCTGTCAAAAAGCATCCAACTGTTGTATTAAACAGACATTGTACCATGTCTGTTTATAGAAAGGTTTCCATGAGCCAGATATGAGTTTAGACACCGTTGTCACAAACCAAGACGCTCATATACTATGAACCTCGTTGAGATTAAAGTATAAGCCTTAAACGTTGTCTGGACTTTGACAGAGGGACGGGTACGGTGTATTTTGCAGATGATACCATGCCTTTGAGGGGTTGCCTCTCTTCCACTCTCAGAACCACTTTCACATCGTTGTTTTCTTTCAGACCATAGAGCATCACTTATATCAGGGCTTAATGAAAGCTGTTCAGCTCATACTGTCAAGATGTATGCTAAACTATGTGCTGATCAGACATGGATGGTAAGCTTGACTGTTGTATGAGTGAGTAATGCAGAGTTTTATTTTCTGTTGACGACACCTGTCGTCTTCATTCCTCACTAACTGTGTGTCACTGCAATGCCGTAACATGTAACAGAACAATTTCAGGACAGTAAAAGTCTTCAAGCATGACAATGACTTCTCTCTATTCCAACACTGCCACATAACATGTCGTTAAGTGTCATTATATCCGTCTTGTTGGTTTTAGTGGAACATACAGTGCACTGAGAGTCAAATCTAATTTCTGAGTTTACTGGGAAGACGAAGCAGCTCTGTCTGTACTGAAACTCAAATGAACATCTGTGTTGATGTTTGTACCGAAAGTGAAATGATTATCTATGCTGAAGTGTATTGGTACCAAAGTGAGTGAGCGAGGTTAGTTTCACGCTACAGTCAGAAGTACTCAAGCCATATGGCTGTAGTCTGTAAATTATCGAGTCTGGACCAGACAATCCAGCGACCAACGACATGAGCATTGATCCTGTGGCAAACAGCTTGAGGTTCCATCTGGGCAAACTGAACTGAAGTGGACGTTTATACTTGATGAGAAATGGATATCTTTAATGTTTTGAAGTATGTGTCTTCTAGAAGTGAAATGGGTATCTTTTAGTACTAAACATGACATGTGTATCTGTGTTAAGTAAGTTTGTTCTAGAAATTAAAAGGAATATCTGAGAATGAAACAGACTGTTGTTTTCAGACAAAACCCGCCAACACATTGGATCCTGACATCAGCTGGTGTCTTCTGATCAGCTCCTATAGCACACCTCACATCCCATGTGATCCATTTCTAATCAGAAAGACTAGACAAGGCATATGATTATGCTGTTTATCGGAGACAGCGACGTGGTCGCCGCCTGATGTGATTCTGTAGAGGCAATTTCACGTAACACAGCATGAAAGCGTGGAACATTCCGTACACCACTGATGATGAATGCACAGTTTAATGTTGATGGAACTTGTTTGAGCCTGAGGTGTCTATTTGGCCATCACGCAATTGCTCATCCATATTGCAGCCAGGAAGAAAATATAGCTCTTATATCAAGCATCTTAAGAAAGAGCGTAATACAGTGACAAGACCTATTATCGTTCTTCCTGTGTGGCATAGTCTTTCTTATCAAATGGATCCCGGGGATGTTCTCAAGTACTTACCAGATTCTTTAAACGTAGTATTTTTGTAATAATTCATGGCTAAATTCGACTACAATCGCCAGCAGCTAAAGTGATGATATAAATCCAACTAGGGTCCATGCAGGTAGAAAAGGTATTGGAAGTCCCCTTCGTCCCTAATGTGGTGATCTACCTTCTGTTGTTGGCGATCTATAGCCTCTTTTTATATTTTTTTTTTCGAATAGTGATATTACATAGTTTTAAATTTCCATGCTAGTTTTAATTCAAATTGTGATATTCTAGTTGTTTTACTGTCCTTCGTTGACAGATGTTACCACATGCATATATTTCATTTAAATGTTAAATGTTCTCGTCACGATATGGCTGAGATATTGCCGAAGTGACGTTACTCACTCCCTTGAGGGTCATGTCAACGACTGCTGTTGGCGTCCATATGGCTCATATCTAAGACAGCTTCCCTGGTGCTGCTGTTCAAGGTGATCTTAGCCTTATCGTGATCGTAACTCCCATACCTTAAAATCGACTTAAGGTAGCTCACTCACTCACTCAAGATATTTTCTTGTAATATCAAATCGTTACATCTACATTACACAAAAAGCAAAAGAACTGTACATCCCCATGTTCCCATGTCATGATGATCTGCAATCAATAGCTCGTTTTTGCATTGCATTGTCCAAAATAATATTCTGCTTTTAATCGTATACGCTAGCTAGTTTTACCTCATTGTGTGATAGTCTAGTAATTTCACTGTCCTTCGTTCACTTACCTTTAGTTGTTGGCGATCTATAGCCCATTTTTATACTGTCTTGTCCGCATGTGAACTCAAGTTTTAGAGATAGACGCTAGTTTTACCTCATTGTGTGATAGTCTAGTAATTTCACTGTCCTTCGTTCACTTACCTTTAGTTGTTAGCGATCTATAGCCCATTTTTATACTGTCTTGTCCGCATGTGAACTCAAGTTTTAGAGATAGACGCTAGTTTTACTTATAAATTACGCTGATATGCTAGTTGGTTTTGCTGTCCTTCGCTGACAGATGTTCTATAATTTACATGTATTTCTGGTGGATTTACAACTTGTCCTAGTCACGATATAGCTGTAATATTGCCGATGTGATCTTTAAATGTTTACTCACTCACTCTTTCGTTATACTTTATACATTATATGTAGGCATTGTGAATTAAGAACTAGTTTTAGTCTCAATATGGATGAAATATTGCCAGTGTCACTTTAAATCTTAAGTGAATCACTCATCCTTTCGTATAAAATGAAACGCAGCTGTTTACACCAAACAGCCACATGTATTAGTGGTATTGCCTTTAAATCACGAACAATAAAGGATGTTTTTAATCACACTAGTTCTCATTTATTTATAATTACATTTTCAAATAACTAGATTTGCTAAATGAATTGTAAACAGATATATGTTTTATGACTGAAAGTTTGAATCAGGAACTATGATTGTTAATGGCTGTATCCTCGAGGGGTGAACGAATTGACGACAATATCTACTAGAATACCACATAACAGCTCAATTTTTACTGCAGAAGCTAACGCCATATGAACAGCTCTTAAATATATTCAAAGACGACCTAAATATAAGCAGTATATAATCTATTAAGACTCTCTTTCTTGCCTTCAAGCTGTTAAAAATCTACTTTCTATTAAACATCCACTCTTAGTAGAAATTCTTGAATTATATAATGATCTTGCTACAGGCAAATACGAAATCGTCTTTCGTTGGTTAACCAGCCCCGTTGGCATCTCTGGGAACACTCAGCTTGTCGTAAGAGGCGACTAACGGGATCGGGTGGTCAGGCTCGCTGACTTGGTTGACACATGTCATCGGTTCCCAATTACGCAGATCGATGCTCATGTTGTTGATCACTGGATTGTCTGGTCCAGACTCGATTATTTACAGACCGCCGTCATATAGCTGGAATATATTACTGAGTGTGGCGTAAAACTAAAACTCACTCACTCACTCACTCTGGGAACACAATGACTGATCTTGCTTCTAGAGCAGCACTCAACAAATTCGTAACACCACTACGTATTCCCTACACTGATTATAAAGAGTAGTATAGGGAATGATAGTTCTGGCTCACTTTCAAGAAATGTCTCTACAAAGCCTTATTTACTAAATAAGGCTTTGGTTGGGCCATTAGCTCTTGCTACTATTACCCCTACTATAAAAAAGTTGGCGGTAATTACTGTGCCTTGGTAGGAGGTAACACTGTGCCGTACGGTACGATCAATAATTCTTCTCTTACAAATCCCCTACTCGGCCTATGTCACGTTTACCTCGATGAAACAGTTTAACGTGAACCGCCTATGATCTCTTTGGTGTTCGTAATAAAGGCTTGTTGGGCTTTTTGTATCCCCTGTTCTATGTACTTTTTTTTCTCATCCTCGCTGATAGCAGACTTACGAGACTTGGACCGAATATCTTGTTTCATTCCGTTATATTTTGTGAGTTCAGAGAGGATTGAACGAAACTCCTCTTCTGAGATCTTACTGTCAGAGAGTGCCGTGGAAATACGCTCACTCACTGTGTTGAGCTTTGCTTCGGCCAGAACCCTGATCTCGTCGTGTTTCAATGCCTTACGATGCAGTCTGCGTGATATCAACTTAAGCGCCAATCCTGCCAACCCTACCACCCCTGCCGTTATTTCAAAACCTAGCACTATAGGTGCAGCCACGATGGTGGTTAACAACCCAACGCCTGCCGCCCCTAGTCCCATGCTGGTTGTCATAAGGGCAGTGTCAGCCCCGTCCACGATATTGAAAGCTCTATTGTACTTTTTACATAATGCTTTTCGCGTGTCACGGTCTTGTTCTAGTTGACGTTTCACATCACATAACTGCCTCAAGCGGAACCCATCTACGGTTTCCAACGTCTTCGCTACTTCCTCTACGACTGGGTACAGACCCATCCTATAATATATATTTTGAAAGATATTTTAATTGGGGGTCAGTTAAAAATCTATCAATGTATTTGAAGTCTACAAGTTCTAGTCTTCTACTCAGGGTAATAGGTGAGAGGCTAATAGACTTTCCTGTTGTAATAAAAACCCCACTGAGGCTTATTAAGCGGTTTATAGGGCCCGTGGGGGTATCCTGTTGTATAACAATACGACAATATTGGTCTAGGTGTTCGTCAAACCAGTGTATTGACACCCCGGGTAAAAATTGGTGTACTCTTGAGGAGTTTTCCTGGTCAAAATACGTAAACATGACTTCTATGATGAGTGTGAAAGGGGAGGATATCTCAAGCTGCCTTTCGTGTAAATACATACTGCTAAATGTTAATTTACTTTCTATTCCAGAACCTAATCCAATTTTTCCTTCATAAAAATATACCGTGTCTGTTGCTTCATTCCCCGTAATGAAACCCCCGGGCCAGATACCGTTATTCGTAATCTTAGAGATAAACCTCCACCCCCCTTTTGTTGTGATATAAGGTGAGGTGAATATTAAATTGATCAGCCATTTGGGTTCTTTTAAATCTGATAACGACACCCGTCTGTACACGTTGTCTTTGAAGTGCAGGATGTAAAATTCATCTTCCTCACCAGGCTGATCGAATCCCTCCGTATCTCCCAGGTCGTTAAGTGTAGTGTTGGGATGATGACTGGTCATTATTATACTATTACGATATAATTTCCAACTGGTTTTCTGATAATAATTCAGGGGTTAACTTCATACCCATGAAGTGTATGTTGTCAGGCAGGAAGATATTGATTAGTGATATCTTATTTTCCACGATCACGTTGACCCCCTGCAGACTGGTGTTGGAGCCGACACCCACCCGCACGTAAACGTTGCAAACTTGATACTGGTGTCGTTTCACCCACCCGAGTTTGATCCCCTTCACGATCTCGACCTCATTCACCGATGGTTCCCCTAGGTAGACTTTGATGATCAGTGTTGAGTTTGCCGGTAGACTCTCTAGTATCTTGACCAGGCCTTTGAATTCAGACACCAACTGCAATTTCACGTTTTGTATGGCTGGTTTACTCGATAGCATGTGGGCTGCTATAGTGTTGACTGGGCTGACGACTATGCTACGTCTCTGAGTTGGGACGTAAGCCACGAGCAGGGTTCCATTGTTCACGACTTTGTTTAGGTGGTTGTCTTTGTTATCAGTGAACACGTAGGGGGAGACGAGTCTAATATTGAGAAACCAGTCGTTCTCGGGTAACAACACCCACTTGTCATCTTCGGTGAATACGAGCATATATGGTTTGTTTTTGACGACGGTAGTGCTCTCAACATCGTCTAAGTCGAACAGTTTACCCCCGAACGATGGGTATATTACCCAATTATTATCACCGGTGTTGACAAGGGTGTACTTAGTGTTGACTGTTGCTCTTGTGGTATCTACTATATCACTTAGGGTTCCACCGGAGGGGATTTCAACGCGTTTGTAAATGTTGTTTTTCAGTTGCAAGGCGTACGATTTACCATCTACTCCGGGAGCGTCGAAACCGCGTGTGTCTCCGAGGTCGGAGATCCCGATATTGACGCATTTTTTCACTCCGGGCCCTTGTGCGCTGGTCATGTTACATGAAGTGTTAAGCTGAGGTATCCTATATTTACAGGATTATGATTTATATCTAACACCGATATTGTCAGCTCAGGTATGTTGCCCTGGGTTAATCTCTTATACTGCCGTGGTGAAAATGACTCGGTTCTACCGTCGTTGAATTTCTCAGTTTTCACCGGCACTGCTCTCAATATAGTGGAAGGGTGACCTCCTTGAATGTTGTACGTTGTGCTCACCTGATCGAGATGAATGTACAGCTCTCGGTACGGTACTAGGTCGGGTAACTTCGTGCCTGTGACGGTTGTTGTTGGTTTTATCTCGTCAGGAGACATACCGAGTATACTCGCTAATGGTCGGCCGAGCCTCAAGGAGGTTCTTCCATTGTTGATTAACACCACTGTGCCGTTTGAGTCGTTCATCTTGAGTTCGGCTCCCAGGGGTTTGAAGACCTCGTCGTTTAGAGAGCACACGCTGTAGTAGCCGTCAGTTATCTGGCTGCGAGCCCCACTGACGAACAGTTTATTGTTGCTGATATTGATGTTAGTCCATTGCGGTAGGTAGGTGATATCGCAGAGTGCGACTTCGAGTTGACCTGACGTGTTATCGATCGCGTGCGTCAGCTGAACGGCCTCACCGCTCGTTATTCCTGGAAGTGTTATGTACATTTTAGAGTATATATACTCATTATATAATAGTTTTAAAATGTATTCCCATAGTGTGTATTACTCTAAACTGGATGTAGATTTCTCCCCCATGAAGATCGTGGTTGCTCCTGGGTTGTATTTCAATGCCCAGCTTTTAGATGTGTTCGATAAGTATAAGCTTTCGGTGACTAACATTGAGGCAGTCCACGCTTGGTTATACAACCCTATGCAGTTCTGGCAGAATCAATTCAACTTTGCCGTGTGGTGCGCTACAACAGGGTGTGGTGTGGTATTGGCCGACACTAAGCGTGGACCGCTGAGTCAGTCTGTGTTCAAGTTCCACGTGTACTACCAGGTCAGACGTATCCTTAAAGAGATCAGTGCCCCCATCCCACAGGACAAAGCGTGGGATGCAACAAACAACCAGTACGATAGACGGGCCTACGAACGTATTTGTAATGAATTCGAAATAGACCCGAAGACGGATTGGCGTTTGCCGGGGCCGAACTACGGGTTGGGTATTCCTTATGATGGCGCGCGACCAGTGAAAGAAGTCAGTGATGATTTAATGAAACGAGGTATACTTAGGCAGGACTTTGCTTTGTCGAGTAATGAATGGAGGGATGATCGTATGAACTTTAAAGGTGGTGTTGCTTTCACAGTCCAGAAAGTGGAGCAGTCAACCGCAGACTGGACTAAAATGATCTCAAAAACATCAAAAGAATTCACTCGTGCTGGTACAATACGCTTGAACGACTCGATTCGAACGTACGTGTGGGCGCTGTTGGGTGCGCAGGCGCAAACGCGTTCCAACATCATCGGTAAGGGAGCTGCTTTCGAAGCTCAGGAACAGTTCGTTGACAACGTTGAGGATGCTATCAATTCTCCAGTTGATCTCCCGGGGGCCATCGACCGTTACCAAAAAGCGTTAGAAAACGCCAGATCGAAAGTCAATTACGTGTTCGGTGTGGGGTTGTACATGGCTCCGAGTGATATGCAACTGAGAATAAAAAAAGTGGTGGGTTATAACAACAAAATAGTCGTAGCCACGGCGGACCAAAAGTTGGGTATCAACCCCGATATTAACACCCCCTATATCCCACACATCCCACCACGTGAAACGGGTATAGTGGCGCCACCCCCGGAGTCTAAAGTTCATGTGTCCCCCACACACCCTCATGTGCATGTGTCCCCCACACACCCTCATGTGCATGTGGGGGTACCCCCCTATCAGCAGCATATTGATAATAAAACAGCCCTAGTGGTTGGTGGGGTAACTTTGGGCCTTATTTGGTTAAAGATTTCTTAGCCGCTACGTACACCAGACCCGCCACGGCGACGATGGCTGCCCACAGGTTTTGACTGAGCCACATGGCAGTTTTAGACAGAGCGCTCAACAACCACGAGACGATGCTACCCAGGATGCCGGGAAGGGCTTCGGCGGCTTTACCAGCCAGTTTAGCTAGGCCTTCCCCGAGTTTTTTAATCCAGTCTTTAACACCACCGCCTGTGGGAGTTCCCCCGCCGCCGGCAGGTCCCACAGGGGTTCCCCCTGTCAGTGACACCACCAGGGTTGATATGATGAAACCCAATGCAGTTAGAATGCTGACGATGGTGATCCCTTGCTCCCGGAACAATATCCGAATCCTGTTGGCTAAAGTTGTATCCTCATTCAGTATTCTATCGATTGTTTCCCGAATACGACTGATCTGGGATCGAAGCTGTTCACGATTCGAGGAAGCGGATTCCAATCGTGTACGTCTCTCGTCTTCTAAATCGCGTAGTCGTTCATTGATACGGCGCTTCATATCATCGTTTTCAGTTTCGTTGAGTTTGGTTTTTTCCCTAGCGATGTGCTCGTCGATTTCGTTCAGTTTCCCCATGTTGTTCACGAGTTCTCCACGCACGCGTTTCACGGCTTCGTCTAAGCCGCGCAGTTCCCTTACCGGAAAGTCAAACCCCGGTAACGGTTTGTCCCAGTAGGTGCTCAACAGTTTTTCTATGCTGTCTGAGGCTTCTGTAGCACGCTGTGGTGTCATTTCATCTCTAGTGGTGAGGTGGGATCTGGTAGCTTGCAGATCTTCTTTAACGACCTTAGGTATTGCACCACCGTAATCATTCATGTTTAGATTTGTACGGATAAATTCGACACCATGGCGGCTGGCTAGAGTTGACAAGGCCAGTGGTTTTTTATTGCTCTTGTTAAAGAGGTCAACCCCTGGGTCAGACTTAAGACGTAGAACACCCTTTGTATCAATAAAAAAATTCTTATGGTATCGACCCTGTGGTTCAACGTAGTTTTTATCTCTTCTTAAACTTTCGTAATAATCATTTACCGTTGTTTCCAAGAGTTCTTGGTTCAATGGCGAACTAGTAAATGAGGTCTCCTGCTCATCATCGAATGCCTGGGCACTAGCGCCCGGCATCTCCGTCATATCTATATCTTCATCCATTAGTATTAAAAATATATTTCTTTTATATAACAATGTACGGCAGAAAATTAGATCCTTTCAGAAAATTGAGAGAGCCATTAGGTGCCAGAGCCGTGCGCCAGTCGGTGACCATCACCAACAATCCCAGCAAGATAGACCAGAATCAAACTCTGCTGGTTAGATTTCCAAACCTTGGTGAGAATGACCTCATTGTACCAGGCACTGTTCGACTGGCGTTCAATATCACGTTGACCTCCGACAACGACAAACGCGAGCTAGTGCGGAACGTGGGTCGAGCTATCATCAAGAAAACGACCGTCAAGATAAGCGGTAACGAGGTGCTGAGCATCGACGACAGCGACGTGTTTCACTGCTACAAGGATCTCTGGAAAAGCGAGGGAGAACGAGTCAATGATGTGTACCAGGGCATCAGCAAATCAACCCGGGCGCGCATAGGATACGTCTTCACGACAGACCAGCAAGACAAGCTATCGGACGGTGAAAAGGCCATCGCTCTAGCATACGGGAATCGATTCTGCGTGCCGCTCGACTTCGAGTTGCTCACGGGACACGCGCCGTTTTACCAGGCCGCGCTGGGTGATAGGCTCGAATACGAGCTCACGTTTAACGACTATAGCAAAGTAGTGCGTACGCCGAACGGTGATGAGGCCAGTTATGCCATAGACAACATCTCTCTGGAGTTCGACATGGTCACTAGCCCAGAGCTGGCCAGGCAGGTTCGAAGCCAGTACTCTGGGAAGATGGCTATCCTGTACGATCGTGTACTGAGGCATAGATCAGTCGTGCGAGATAAGAGCGACACTGTGTGGAATATCAACCTGAACGTGCCGGCGCGATCGATGAAAGGTATCCTGGTCGTCCCCGTGGAGTATTACGATCCATTCCGGAGGGACAGCGAGAAGTTTTTCAACCCCGAGATTGAAAAGGTGGAAGTGACCATCGAGGGCATGCCCAACCAGCTGTTCAGTCATGGTATGAGACCACACCAGCAGTGGGAAGAGATAAAAAAGCTACCAGTGGGGGATTATATAACAAAGGAGCTGGACCTCGGCTCCGTGCAGATCGGTGAATACCTGACCACCAAGTACGCCCTATGGTTGGACATGCGATCCACGGATGATGATAAACTGCACGGTAGCGGGCGCCGTATAGATAACGGCAGCGAAGGGATAACCATCCAGATTACTAAGAAGGCTCAAACCGCTGGTAAGTTGAAATTATATCTGTACGTTATTATGGACGCGCAACTTAATATAGACAATGGGAGATTCGTGCAAGCCATCTACTGATGGGGGGTACCCCCCCACACCCCCCAACAATAAACTGCCCCACCTCCCCACTAACCCACACTGCGCCATAGTGTGCGGGCAGACTGGCTGTGGGAAGACCGTTTTCGTGTTGGATATGTTGGAGGGTTACTACAAGGATGTGTTCGATAACATTGTTATCATGTGCCCTACTCTGAGCATGAATAAAACGTACGCGCGACCTTGGGTGATGACGGACCCGGACGTACACAAAATCGACCCTGGAACACGCCTGCAGGACTGGTTGAAAGCTCTTCACGAGAAATTTAAAGGGGAACCGACGCTGTTTATACTGGACGACTGCAGCGCTAATCGCGAGATAACAAAAAAGAGAGACATGCTATCGTACCTGGCCTTCTCCGGCCGGCATGCAAATCACAGCGTCTGGGTGCTAACGCAGAAGTTCAACTCGGTGTTGAAAGACCTCAGGGAGCAGACGCGATGGGTGGCCTTATTTCACTGCAAGGATAGGGATTCGTTCGAGGAGTGTTTGAGAGAGAACGATGTGATGAGTAAATTAGAACGGGAACGGGTGAAGAAACAGCTCGCTGAAACTAAACACGCTAAGCTCGTTCTAAAAACCGACCAACCAGTAGCATATATAGTATGCTAAAGCTAAGCAAAGCTAAGCAAAGCTAAGCAAAGCTAAGCAAAGCTAAGCAAAGCTATGATATTTGAAGTATTTGTCGTGTGCAACTTAACCTTCATTTCTCTGTGTTTTGCCTGTATCGGGTATTATATAGTTAAAACTAAATCTTACTTGTTATATTATAAGATGGAGTGTGAGGAATTGCTCGAACAATTGTCATTGGAGGGTTCCCCCACTGGGGGTGTGGGGGATTCCCCCAAGCGAGAGAAACTGGTGGCGTTGGCTGTTGGCGGCAAAGCCAAACATTACTTTGGAGACTACACTCCGGATAAAATTAACAAAATGTCAGCCGAAGAAATCGATAAGCTGTACGCTAGATACGAGTCTCGGCTCGGAGCAGAAATGACAAAAACAATAGGATCGGCTATGACCCAGATATACACCGGTATTGTGTCATACTTCTTTCCCATTCCACCAGAGCGCCGACTTTACCTGTGGGAGGACCTCGAGAAAGACCCTTTTATCGAACACGCCGTGAGCTCTATCAGCTGCGGGCTGTACCACAAATATGGTATGTTGTTGGCTCCAGTGACGGCGGCGATTATCACGGCAAAACATTGTCAATTTGAGAGAAAGAATAATAATAATAGTATAGATGGATGCTGCTCCCGAGGTGACACAGGAACCAGTGAGTCCCGAGGTGACGGTGGAGACCCCAGTGGGGATACCCCCAACAGTAACCAGACAGAAGAATCCTAAGAGAGTAGCTGCCGGTAAAAAACAGTGGTGTAACCAACATAAAGTGACCAACCCAACCCGACTGTTGTTGGCTGTAGGTGTAACTGCTGCCTTGGCTATCTCGTGGTTATACGTGGGGGTACCCTCCCACAGTGAGCCACCACCCAACAGTGAGCCCCCCACCCCCACGGTAGACCCGCATATCATGTTATAATTTTAATATTTTTATATCATATACATAATGTCTGAGGGGAAAACGTTCGTCAACGACGCATACCACGCCACAGTGGTAGCCAGTCTAGCCGTAGGGTACGCTCGGTTGACTAAAATGGTGCTTAAACAACCAACTATCAAGCTAGATTTCAACCTGCAGGATATGGGTATGCTCATAATGAACCTTGGTATGGCGATGGCCACAAAAGACATCCTAGTAAAACAAGGAATAATACCTGATAATATAATGAAATAAATATAGGGATGGCCACGATAGCTGTGATGGTCGGTGGGGCGTTAGTGAATGCCCTGGCATTTTCCGGGAGTAATTTCCTCTTCTCGAAACTACGAGATGATCACGCGGCTGAAATACAGGAAGAAAGGAAGCGGCACGATCTCGCTACTGAGAAATTACAAAGAGCACAGGCCGAGTACGCTAAAAAACGTCTCCAGAGGATCGATTTTATTAACAAACAACTACAGCGTGAAAACCATGCCGTTCAAACATTCAACGATGTCGATGAAGCAATGAAAGAATACTATCTAATAACTGGTAAACAATTGGAACCGCTCAATAAACCCACACTCGCTCAGTACTACACACCATCCAAGGGACAAATGAATCGTGAACTGGGCTTCATAGTGTTGGGTATAGCAGCTACTGTGTTGGTTGTGAAGCAATTAAACTAAAATACCTATATAAGTAAACATGAGACCCGCTCCATACCGATGCGAATACATACTTATGGGGAAGACTGAGGCCTGTGGTAGGAAATGCAGGAATCAGGGATTCTGTTGTTTCCATATGGGAAGTCCTAACTACACGTGTTCTGTGTGTGGTATCGGGGTTAAAGGACACTACTGTCTATGTAAAGCTCACGGAGCGAACGTAGTCAGACATCAACTCATCTACGAGAATAAAAAAGGCTACATAAAAGAACGTAGGCGACTGCTCAAGATAGCCACTTAAGGGTTACCTCCCCTTACTGTGAACCAATTAGACATTAGTTCTCTTAGGTGTAAACACGATGTCTACTGTAAGCGAGCTCAAGCGGGTCGCAAAACAGAGAGGTGTCATCGGGTATTCTCGAATGCGGAAGTCAGCATTGTTGAGATTACTAGGTTTAGAAGCCCCTCCTACGGTAAAACAATTAAAAGCTCAAGCAAAACAGCTTGGACACACGGGTTATTCAAACCTGGGGAGAGCCGGGTTAACCGCATTGTTATCACATGCCCCCGTAGCACGTCCCACTGTAAAACAACTGAAAGCCGAGGCACACGATTTGGGTTTAGGCGGGTATTCCCGTATGAGAAAACCACAGCTTTTAGAATTATTACGACAGAATAGAGCTATTGACCTACAGTTCGTGAGCACTGAGCGCGCTGTAGGCAATTATTTGAGAGGTTGGCGCATGCACGTTGATAGAAACATAGACATTATAGATATCAAGCCTCTGATAGCTGATAAGGTCAACCAGGAACTAAATAATCTAGGAAGTATCAAGTTTCAGATCACAGTGAAAATGTCGCTCGATAAGCAGGTTGGGGGCCCCACAGGGGCCACTGAGTATGTTCAGCCTTACTTCCGAGGTCAACAAGAGGTCGTCACACATGCAGAGACCATTGACGCATCAATCGATACAAGTTTTCAG
This sequence comes from Haliotis asinina, assembly GCF_037392515.1. Taxonomy (NCBI): domain Eukaryota; kingdom Metazoa; phylum Mollusca; class Gastropoda; order Lepetellida; family Haliotidae; genus Haliotis; species Haliotis asinina. The sequence continues at coordinate 61,990,609 of NC_090283.1, forward strand.
CAGATACGAGAATACCTAGAACGCTATACACACTTGGGGTCCGGGTGGGCTGTAGATAAAATCGATAATGTCTATCTAGACATAGCTAACTACGTGCCGTTCAGAGGCGGGTCATACCTAGCCTTGCCTCCCTACTATAGGAACAAACATGCCATAGTAAACGTTAAGAATAGAGGAAACGATTGCCTTAGGTTAGCTATCAGGTCAGCCTTATTTCCAGCTGGCAAGAATTCAGATAGGCTTTCTAGTTATCCCCAAGACGATGGGCTTAATTGGGATGGTATAGATGAACCCACCCCCATATCCCAGATCACTAAAGTAGAAAAACAGAATAATCTGGCTATAAATGTCTTTGGGTATGAAGGTAACACAACAATAGTACACAGGGTCAGCACGGTGAAGGATTGCCAAGTTATCAATATATTCATGATCCAGCGAGGTGAAAAGTATCACTACACGTGGATAAAACATCTCAGCCGGTTGTTGCACGACCAGTCGAAACACGTTGGGGAAAAACACTTTTGTGTACGATGCCTACACGGTTTCAGTCGAGCTGATTTATTAGAATCCCACCGGGATGATTGCCAAGGTGTTGGGCAGACGGCCATACGAGTCGACATGCCTAAGGAAGGTGAAAATATCCTAAAATTCAGTAACCATAAGAACCAAATGTCTGTACCTTATATTATATACGCCGACTTCGAAGCCTTAGTTGTGGGTGGGGATTCCCCCACACCCCCTAGTGGGGGTAGCTTCACACACAAGACACAAGAGCATAAAGCCTGTTCGTTTGGATACATTGTCGTCCGTTGTGACGGGGAAACGAAAGCTCCGGTAGTGTATAGGGGCCCTGACGCGGCTGAAAGGTTTCTAAAGTGTTTGCAGGAGGAAGAAAAAATTATTAGGAATGCATTGTATAGAATAGCTCCCATGCGTATGACCCGAGTCGACAGGCTAGCTCACGCTAGTAGCACTAACTGTCACGTGTGCGACTCACCACTTAACGGTGATTCGGTGAGAGATCACTGTCACATAACTGGTAAGTATAGAGGCGCCGCTCACAACGCGTGCAACCTCAAGCTTAAAATCAACCCTAAGACAATAAACATCCCCGTTGTCTTTCACAACTTGAGAGGGTACGACTCACACTTGATCATGCAGGCCATCGCGAAAATCGATGGTAATATAACGTGCATCCCCAACAACATGGAGAGATACATCTCCTTCAGCTTAAACGGACTTAGGTTCATTGACTCGTTTCAGTTCCTCCTGTCGTCACTCGACAGTCTGGTCAAGACCAACAATACCTTCCCTATCACCGATCGATACACAGACGCCGAGACTAGACCCCTGCTTATGAGGAAGGGTGTGTACCCCTATGAGTACATGGATAGTTGGGTCAAGTTCACCGAGACCAGACTACCCCCTATTGACTGCTTTTATAGCAAGCTGAATGAGGCGTCCATCTCACGAGATGATTACTCGCACGCGACTAACGTATGGAATAAACTGGGTTGTAAGAACCTGGGTGATTATCACGACCTGTACTTGAGGACAGATGTACTGCTGTTAGCCGACGTGTTTGAAACGTTCAGGCGGACTTGTTTAAAGCAGTATAAACTCGACCCCGCATGGTATTACACCAGCCCAGGTCTGTCGTGGGACGCCTTGCTTAAAAAGACCGGAGTTAATTTGGAATTGCTCACAGATTACGACATGCACCTATTCATTGAGAAAGGCTTGCGAGGTGGTATTTCCATGGCATCCAAACGATACGCGAAAGCAAATAATCAATACGTGAAAGGTTACGATCCTAACAAACCAACCAATCACATTCTCTACCTCGACGCAAACAACCTGTACGGCTGGGCCATGAGTCAGTATCTACCTACAGGGGGATTCGAATGGGTACCCCACGTTGATGTTATGGGGGTTGCACCAGATTCGAACAAAGGTTATATCCTCGAGGTTGACTTAGAGTATCCCAAGGAATTACACACATCGCACAACAGCTACCCCCTGGCCCCCGAACGTATGAGGGTTAACACAGACTGGATGTCTGAGTACCAACATAACTTGTCAGGTGGTCGTGTGACAGACGTTGAAAAACTCGTGCCTAACTTAATGAATAAGACAAAGTACATCGTTCACTATCGCAACCTACAGCTGTACCTGTCGTTGGGTATGAGGCTGACCAAAATACACAGGGTGCTCATGTTCGACCAGAGCCCATGGATGGAGCCCTACATCAGAATGAACACAGACCTACGAAAAAAAGCCACCAGTGATTTTGAGAAAAATCTCTACAAGCTCATGAACAACTCGGTGTTTGGTAAGACTATGGAGAACCTGAGGAAACGCGTGACCGTGAAGCTGGTTAGATCTAGTGAGGAAGACAAGCTCAGGAAATTGATAGCCAGTCCGGCATTCAACCGTAATAAAATATTTACAGACAACCTGGTTGCCATACACATGAAGAAAAGCCACATAAAATTCAACCGGCCTGTTTACGTGGGGATGAGCATCCTCGATTTATCCAAACACCTGATGTACGACTTTTACTACAACGAGCTCAAGAAACAGTACGGTGACAGGTGTGAAGTGCTGTACACTGACACGGATTCCCTGCTGATGGAGATTCGAACCGAGGACGTGTACGAGGACATGAAAAAACACCTTGATTTATACGACACCAGCGATTACCCTAAGACCCATGCCATACACAGTACTGTAAATAAAAAGGTCCTAGGTAAGATGAAGGACGAGTGTGCTGGCACGCCCATAGCCGAGTACATAGGTTTGAGACCTAAGATGTACTCCATACTGAAAGCCGACAATAGTGAGATCCGGAAGGCTAAGGGGGTTAAGAAGTATGTGGTGAAACAACACATCAAACACGCCAGATTCAAGGAAGCCCTGTTCAAGACCCGTACCTTTAGACATAAAATGAACACACTTAGAAGTGATGGACATAAGATATACGGACTGACTATAAACAAGACGTCCCTGTCGCCTATGGACACGAAACGTTGGATAGCTATTGATGGGATAAACACATATGCATATGGACATGAAAAAATTTGAGGCTATTTACTACAGCCCGCGTGGGTACTGGAAAGGAGCTAGCGCAGTAGATAAGCTAGCTAAAATAGCGCGAGTACCCCCGGAGGAAGCCAAAGCGTGGCTTGAAAAACAAGCCCTGTGGCAGATCTATTTGCCGGCACCACGCTACGTGCCTAGAAGGAGGTTCGGTATTAACATACCTAATAGCGTTCACCAGGCAGACCTACTGTTCCTACCCCACGACAAGAGGTACAGGTATGCCTTAACCGTAGTGGACGTAGCCAGTCGTTACAAGGAAGCCGAACCCTTGACCACGAAAGATTCGGCCCAGGTAGCCAGAGGATTCGAACGCATATACAAACGCAGCCCGCTGACGTGGCCAACAGAGCTGCAAGTTGACCCCGGACGGGAGTTCATGGGTGCCGTGTCACAACTGCTAGCCAAACACGATACAAAGGTCAGGCGTGGCACGGCCGGAGCCCATCGCAGCCAAGCCATAGTTGAGAGATTTAATAGGACTTTGGCTGAGCGCTTGTTCGGCTATCAATATGCTAGGGAGATGACCACCCCTGGAAAACGATCGACTGAATGGGTCACTAGGTTACCCAAGGTGGTGTCGGCAATCAACCATGAAGTCACCCGTCTCACCGGTAAGAAACCGGCAGACGCTATCAAACTAAAATCAATAGTTGCAGAGTCGGCCGCTCCATTGCGTGGGAAGGAGAAACAGATACCAGATAGGGCCCTAGTGAGGTATCTATACCAGCCGGGGGAACACGAGGGCGATAGCCGTAAGCGAGCCACCGATCCTATATGGTCAGTCAAAACTTACAACATAGATAAAGTGGATATGAAAGCCGACGAACCTAACTTATACTACTTGAGGGATGGGCCAGGTAGGGGGTTTGTAAGAGAAGAATTATTGATCGTACCGTACGGCACAGTGTTACCTCCTACCAAGGCACAGTAATTACCGCCAACTTTTTTGTAGTAGGGGTAATAGTAGCAAGAGCTAATAGCCCAACCAAAGCCTTATTTAGTAAATAAGGCTTTGTAGAGACAATTCTTGAAAGTGAGCCAGAACTATCATTCCCTATACTACTTAAAGCCACTACTTAATATCGTTCTAATTTTTGATGCAGAAGAAGTGGGACACTCAGGAAGGTATCAACAAATTACATGAAATAAAACCGTACATTGGTTACACCTTCTTGGGTTGTCAGTCCAGGTCTGAAGAGGTCATAGCATCCTGACACAGGATTCTACAAAAACCAGGCGAGACATGTGATAGGGTTTAATCTAGATTGAGTGATTTATTTGCAACACCATTTTGAGATGGATACATGTAACTGAAAGAGTAAAAGTAGGCTGTAGCACTTAATATCGTTCTAATTTTTGGAAAGACATTCGTTTCGCACCCCTGCACGTTATCATAAGTAATAAATGTACTCTTTAACTTTATGATACAAATACAGTTTCTTTCGGAGTTTATTCATAATCTAGATGCTTTTTGTCCTTCGTTGACATATGTTTTTTTGGGTTTTTTTATTTTATCTGTGTGTGTGTTTTTCTCAAAGTGATTCAGTCTCACAATGCCTTTGTGCTGCCAATGGGCCTAGTTGAAGGTAATGCACGTGCAAAACGTGTTTCTTGAATGTGGTGTTTACGACAAATGTCAAAGATCCAGTTTTAAGCATCGAAGATCATGTGAGGGGAATGCTCCGGAACTCAAACTCAAAATGGGCCACAATAATATCCTCCAATCACAACATCCTCTATATCGCAGGAAAAATATCATCAATGGAAGTTTCGTGAGCTCCAGGACAACACATCCCGTTCAGGATACTTTATCCCGTTAGTTTTTGTCGTTTTTGTTTGGTTTGGTTTGGTTTTTTTTTTTTTTGGTTTTTTTTATTTAAGAATTCGGCAATATCATATGGGTTTTGCTATTTGAAATATAGTATAATTCAAGAACATTTTTTTAGCTATTGAGGGATCATTATTTTTGCGTTTCACATAATAGGCTGATCAATCATGACATACAGAATTTGCAAAAGTGCGATCGTGGTGCCAGGCTGTCAGGCAGTATGGCTAATTATATCTGACATTACGTGTGTGTTTATTCCATTAACTACGACAGCTCGGAATTGTTCATCAAAGAGGTTTCTGTAACTAATAATTTACATATACGTGAGGGGATGCTTTTTAATGGACATATAGGTGTGACAGTAAGTTCTCCTCAGGTAATTGCTACTTAGAAATACATGCTACTTATTCAATCACCTTATTTTCCACTTTACTTGCAAGTTCTATTCTGTGCTGAGGAACAGAAATGTAACTCGGGAGAAGGACCTTGTCTCGTAAAACACATTTAACTCATTTTTTCTGTACCTTAAATGAGATGGTGCAATTTGTGTAGCAGCCGAAATGTCACTCAAGTGGGTGGCTTTGCTTCGTAATGCACACACAACTCGTCTTTTCGCCAGTTTTTCTTCAATAAGATGCTATGTACCAGCAGAAACGACACTCAAGAGAAGTGACACAGTAGTAAGACTGTTTTGTGTCTGTGATAACTTATGAGCTAAGAGACTAAGTGGTGATGACCCTGATACTGGACACTGTAACCCACACTTGTAAAACTTGTATGATGATAACTAAGGAAGTACAAATTCTCTGTCTCGTCTTTTCATATCTGTTAATTCACAGCGATCATTTTTCACTCTAAACGTTTAGGTGTTTCTATCGGTTCCCAATTGCGCAGATCGATGCTCATGTTGTTGATCACTGGATTGCCTGGTCCAAACTCGACTATTTACAAATTGCCGCAAAAAACTGCGGCGTGAAACTAAACGTGAAGCTACATGAAAAATCCTATGTTAGCAGAATGAAGATGATAGTAAACTTTCACAGATGCAGACACTTGTATTAGGTTACACAATTAGATAGATGTCACGCGTTATTTGATTATTATTTGCCTCTCTTTTCGGGTTGCTTTTAGTTCGTTCCGTATCGAGAGTAAAACTTTTTTTTTACTTGCACATTTTCCTGGGTAAGGTCACGTGTTACAAGTTTTAATCGACAAAACAGTAGGTAACAATTGCATGGTCTTAATATTTCCAACTCCAAGGGAGTATGCAGGGCTGAATTCACAGATTGCTACAGCTGTACGACAGGCATGACTTGCTTTCTAATTGCAGCTACATAAAAAAACGATGTTAGCAGAATGAAGATTATAGTAAACTTTGACAGATACAGACACTTGTATTAAGTTACACAATTGGATAGATGTCACGCGGTAATTGATCATTATTTGACTGTCTTTTCGGGTTGTTTTTAGTTCGTTCCGTATCGAGATGAAGACTTCTTTTTTTTTTTTTATTTGTACATTTTTCTGGGTAAGGTCACGTGTTACATGTTGTAATCGACAAAACAGTAGGTAACAACTGCATGGTCTTAATATTTCCAACTCCAAGGGAGTATGCAGGGCTGAATTCACAGATTGCTATCCTACTTGCACCACGTGCAGCCTATGACAAGAGACCAGCTGCACCAGCCAAATTCCAAAATTTCAGTTGTATAGTAGTGTGTAAAACATCAGAGGTTTCAATGTATATAAACTTGATGCAATTACCATGGTACTATAGCAACAGGAAGTCCAAGCTGATTCCTGTTTACATGCATTGTCATAGCCGATGAAATACTCCAGGGTGCACATTCACCTACCCTACACCCAGAGTTGTTAGTTCAAATCGCACATTCAAATTTATCATGTTCTTTCAAAACTATACCAGCAGTAATCATCAGTCCTTAGAATCGTATTTTGTTAATCGAGAACAAAATATCTTTCCTCTTTCTTTCAAACTCCTTTGATATGAGAATATATATACTGAATTATCACGAAGTGTCATTGTTAAATTGATTTTATTGAAAAGTACCTTGCACTCGAATAATACCAATTCTGAACTGAAACTAAATGTCAAAATATGGAGATCTGATCCTCCATAGATGCCTGTCAAAGTATGGAGAACTGCATTGAACATGGATGCCTGGAGATAAACCAGATAGACATCAAACCCCATTGACATTAGGCCAAATGAGCACAAAACTTCGGTAGTAAATCAGATCTAGAGTCAGCCCTTTATGAACACATTGCGAGCAATCCACCACACTCCATTGAGTGGTCAGCAACAACAACCACAGCATCGAACATGCGTTACTGGCGACGACGTAAGCTTTCAGAATCTTCAGCATCAAATGATTAGCACAACATAGCAACAGAGATAAAGAAGTTTACCTATACAGTGCCTGGGATATTGAATAGGCATCACCTATCACTTCTTAAACCACTGTAACGACTTCATCCTTACATTTTGTATCTTTTCCTAGCTTTTGTATACGGTAGATTATCTTCCACCTATTGTACACTCACTGGCCTCTATCCCACTTAATCCACTGCAACAACACGATATATGCTCATGTATACTAGTATGTCACTCTCTTTCACCAAATAACCTGTTGTTTATTGTATATACACGCTTAGAATTATCAGTAGGGTACGTAAGTCCACAGACATTCAAAGTAAATTAAAAATTTCCACATTTTTAATAGTAGAATATGTCTCCTTAACGTGTGGCTACATTTCCTACATTTCCTACAGCTCCTACAGCTCCAGGGATATTGTAAATCCACCTCGGGTCCATGCAGGAAGCAAAAACAATGTAAGTAAATACCCATGGTCATTAGTATGGTGATTTAACCTTCAGTTGTTTGTGATGTATAGCCCGTATGTTATATTGTTTTGTACAAATAGTGTTAGTACTTTTAACTTCCCACACTAGCTTTAATTATAACTGTGATATTCTAGTTGCTTACTGTCTTTTGATAACAGGGTTTTATAATCTATACTTATTTCATTTCAAACGTGTTCTCGGGACGATATGACTGAAATATTGCCGTTGTGACAATATCAACTGACCAGACATGAGAATGACAAATTGAAAAAAAAACACACTGAAAAATAAAGCTGGGGGCGCTCAAGTTATGTTTACCGATCTTTCCAGTCATTCCCAACATAATTTCTTCTTTACAGACGAGTCAATGTCTTTTAGCCGATCATTTACACCTCGCTTGATAATCATAGCCATTTTCCCGCGAAATGCCGTTTTCGCAAAGGTACGGCAATTCACACCTAATATATTACCGCTAAAATAGGTTACTAATTGTGCCGTATACTTAGAACTGGGGTTTAGATACTCAACACATCTCGTAGATTTCGCTGGTTAGCTGTCCGAAATATAAACCCCGCACACAGTCAGCAAACGGCCCTTCCCTTTCGACATCACACCCCTTCGTATTTTTACTGCAAATTTACATCGATCTTAGAAATGGTCGAAATGAAACCCAGAACACGGAAATCCGCGGATTCGCGGAAAATTCACATGTCTTAAACTCACTCACTAGAATCATTACTCTCTCTTCAAGTACATTACTAGTATATATATCATGTATAACTCTTATAGTTACTAGTAGTAGCTCAGACACGTTATAAACAATAAAGAATAAGTCTTACTCTATATAGCTATATAGCTATAGCACCGAAATAATGCTGTTCATAGACACTTCTTGGCTATGACAATGCATGTAAACAGGGATCAGCTTTGTCTTCCTGTTGCTATAGTACCATGGTAACTGCATCAAGTTTATATACACTGAAACCTCTGATGTTTTACATACTACTATACAACTGAAATTTTGGAATTTGGCTGGTGCAGCTGGTCTCTTGTCATAGGCTGCACGTGGTGCAAGTAGGATAGCAATCTGTGAATTCAGCCCTGCATACTTCCTTGGAGTTGGAAATATTAAGACCATACAGTTGTTACCTACTGTTTTGTCGATTACAACATGTAACACGTGACCTTACCCAGAAAAATGTGCAAAAAAAAATAAAAAAAGAAGTCTTCATCTCGATACGGAACGAACTAAAAACAACCCGAAAAGACAGTCAAATAATGATCAATTACCGCGTGACATCTATCCAATTGTGTAACTTAATACAAGTGTCTGTATCTGTCAAAGTTTACTATAATCTTCATTCTGCTAACATCGTTTTTCTTTTTATGTAGCTTCAATTAGATAGCAAGTCATGCCTGTCGTATAGCTGTTTGCTTATACCTAAAACGTAACGTTCCCATTCAAAGAATATTTACAAAGTTCGGGTTATATTTAATCTCCTGATTGATTTCTAATGTTATCATCATCAAATACTCTTCATGTACATGAAACACGTTCCAGAAAATGCAAGACATTGTTGTTACAACGTTCGCGTAGTGCTTGGCGTTCAATACACATCGATTCATGCACACAACTAATTGCTTCCATCCCAGGGATTAGTTAAGTTTTTGGTGAAGAGAAACAACATCATCCTAAGAACAGCTTATTCAACGGAGTGTGTGCTCTTTAAACTCAATTTCCGAAAACTTTTTGTCGTTCGACGCCAACGTGGCGCGTTATCTTTTGAAATGAACCATCCGGCAATCCCTGTTGACTTTGTTTTCAAAATATTGTATAATGTAAAACCTTGGTAACTTGATAAAACAGTTTTGGTTTTAAGTGAATAGCGCACGTTTGAGTAAATCTAGCATAAAATAACCGTTATCAACTTTCAGCCTATATAATATTTCGGGTTAATGGCATGACCTTTGAACTGAGTCATGTCAATTTAGTGTGCCTGTCAAATTGAGTGGTGCTGAACAAGGACTGACGATAGTCTACAGACAATTGGCATGATAATGGTAGGCGCCACGTTTATATACATACGATTGATCTCAATAACACTCGACGTCTCTGTAGAGTCACACAGGTCATTATTTAGAAGTTTTATGTTTCTCGCAGTATCAGCAGTTCCCCATATTCGCCTGATGACGTCGAGGTGGGGAAAAAGAGGTAGTACAGAAAAGCAAAGGGTTTTTTTTTTTCAAGAAAAAAGCAATAGCGCTTGTGATTCATGAGTGCATGTCTACATCTTCTGCTTCAGCGGGTAGATGCTCAGACCACCCTGCTCCATCACAAGGGATACATATTTCAATGTCAAAACTATCAAGGATCTTTTTACCAGCGTTAGTTCTCATTTAATCATTGGTTTTTTAAAAGAAATTGATTTTTTTGCTTGAATTTTGAATAATATGTTCTGTAAATAGATGTATTTTAATTATTGGTAGTTTGGATTAGTAACTTGAATTGTTTGTGGCTGTACCCTCAAAGGGGGTTGAAGTATTGTATAATTATTGTCCTTCAGAGAGGGTACGTATGTCCAAAAACATTCACAGTAAATTTAAATTTTCCACTGTTTTTAATCGTAAGATATGTGTATTTTTAATTTTTTTGCTAGATGTGTCAAAATTGCTAACAGCTGAGGGGATGATGTAAATCCAACTAGGGTCCATATAGGTAGCAAAAGCACTGTAAGTCCCCATGGTCCCTAGTATGGTGATCTACCTTCAGTTGTTGGCAATCTATAGCCTGATTCTATATTGTATTGTCCAAATAGTGATATTAGTTTTAACTTTCCACGCTAGTTTTAATCCCATTTGTGATATTCTAGTTGTTTTACCGTCCTTCGTTGACAGGTTTTTATACTATACATATATTTCATTCCAGTATTAAATGTTCTCGTCACGATATGGCTGAAATAGTACCGATTTGAAGTTAAATATTAACTCACTCAGTATTAAATTCAACACAATTCAACACATTTCAATCGTTGTGACACTCTAAAAGTCACCCTACTTAGGCTGGTATCAGTACAAAGCAGCAGGAGATCAGACTCGGGGCCAACTATTTAAAAACATTACATTGCCAAGTGCAGGAATTGATTCCCACTACACACCTATCCGAAATAACCGGATTTCTGCTGCTTCTGTGCTTACTTCCATGTCATCATTTCCGGTGATAGTAAATACTGATAGAACTGTAATAGTAAGTATGGCAAGGTTTCTGAACAATGTCTTTAGGATAAGAAATAAAACAAATAAAAATTAGATCTTCAGTACATATTTTCGATGGTTTAATGTAGCATTTTGTTGATGTTTTTTGTTTTGTTGGGTTTTTTGTTTTGTTTTTGGGTTTTGTTTTTTGTTTGTTTTGTTGTTGTTGTTTTGTCTTTGTTTTAGAGAGCTCTCCAGTCTTGTATAGTGACAAGATACGTTAACGAGACCAGCGTGACAACATCTATGGAAGTCTCTAGCGTACTAATCTATTACAGAAACACACAAAGTTCACAGAATCAAGAATGAGTCTCCTTGAACGTTGTAAAAATTCCATTTCTCAACTAAACGTCGAACACAGATTTTGGAAAGAAAATATAAATAAATACAACACCACAAAAGTCCAAACCTATTGCAGCTCCAATGCCTTGTGGTATTTGAAACCGATATTGGAAACTGTACTCTGGTGTCCCAGTATTGTCATGAAAACTACTCCATTCTTTGAAATACGTTAATGTACGTCTATGTATATCCAACCCAACAAACCTCACCGTGTCCCTTTCGAGAAAGGAAGGCAAAATTTGTTTGTAGTTGTTAGTCCTGGTTGTCTTTAATGACTTTGATTGGATATATATAAACACGTCCGATGTGTGCGCCCCAGCCCTGACATTTCACCCGTGCTTAAAAAACAAAAAAAACTAAAACATGATAAATGTTTTATTCACCCTTGCATTAAAAAACACAAACAAGAAAGATGCATAAAAAAACAAACAAACTAAATACAAAAAAGTGAAACATGATCAATGTTTTTCACACCCCCCCCCCCCCCCCCCCCCCAACAAAAACAAAAACAGAAAACACACCAGTTTCGCTAGGCTCCAAATGTCCACGCTAACTTTGGTCCTTTGGTTTCCATCAATGATAATGCAGATGACTGCGAATGAGGAGAGCTTCTATATTCTCGGGAATGTTTTTCTTCTGGGGTTTGACTGTGCAGAACGTTTTTGGATTCCCGTTCACCTTCTGGGGTGTACATAATGTGGACAAGGATACCGGAGTTGACGACTGAACTTTGAGAGATTTGAATCCTGAGACACTGTGATGTGTACCGTTTTAGCATTGATTTCATATAATGGACGTCTGCTGCAAATATGTGGCGACCTTTGTATGACAGATTTAATTGTTTCGTGTGAGTCTTTCAGATTTCCACTGCACACCACGAAACGTACCATTCTTTTGAATTCCTCCTGACCGACTACACATTTTGATTTATCTTACAGGTTTGACTCCACCAAGGCACGCGAAATATATGTTATTCTCATTTCCAGGTGATGTCTTGAACGTTACTTTCTTTTCAGCTGTATGAAACGGAGGGGCAAGGTAGTATTATTTCAATCATCCACTCGACTACGGAGACGTATTTTGTGTCTGTACTGTTGTTCGCTCTGTAAGCAGACTTGTATCCATCGATGTGTCCATGCTAAAGAGGTAATGTTTTATTCTTTTCTTATCTGCTTTTCATTAGACAACATATGTCATATGTGGGATTTCACTTTCTTAGTGAAGTACAAATTCTAGTACATTTTGGTTGAGTCCCATCCGGGATTCGAACCCGCACCCTCAGAGTCAGGCACCTAATCGCCAGCACACAAAGTCAGCCGCCTAGCCCGCTCAGCAACCGCGACGTCCACCCACATTGGTGATGGAAGGAAATATAGCTTGGGTTGCTGAGCGGGCTGGGCGGCTGACTTTGTGTGCTGGCGATTAGATGCCTGACTCTGAGGGTGCGGTTTCGAATCCCTTGTACTTTACTAAGAAAGTGAAATCCCCAATATGACATATGTTGCATTTGACCACTTTCTAAATGGCATCGTGTACAAATTTAGTCTTAGAGTCTATAACTGTCTGGTATGTTGGAATCTAGAATCACTCACAAGAGACATAACAACAGCTGATTTAAACTTGTCTGAGAAAACTGTTTACCAAATTGGTGATGGAAGGAAATATAGTTTGGGTTGCCATTCACAAACATCTTGTAACCTCACGTGTCGTGTTCTGGTTTAATTGGACTTTGTTAAAACAACAACGAAAAAAACGATTTTGTTCATTCACACACGCAACTACATATGTATGTCTGCTATTTGCTGGGCTGCTATATAGTTAGACTTCATAAAACTGGACATCGTATACCGGGCAGATGTAACTTTAGTAGTAACTATCCATAGCAAAATATGGTGAATTAACTCATGATTAGGCATTCTGTGCTGGGCCTCCTATAAGGAGACATTATGGTGTTCGTCCGAACAGCAGTCCGGTTTAGTTCGTTTCATACAATATGTTTTTAACTTTTTGTTTTGTTATTAGACAGGTTCAAAAAATTAATGAAATGTAATTTGAGTTAGCAGTTCTGTTGTAAATACTGTTGACACAAGGAAAAAGCACGAGAAGGTCACTCGTAACATAAGTATATTTTCAGGGAGATATTCTTTGTGAGATACATTACTTATCGCGTGAGCACCGTGGCAGTCATCAACACAATGTCCTATCACTGACACTAGAAGGTGGGGAAACAGAAAAATAACAACAGCAGTATACGGTATTTGCCGCAACAACAGCTAAAAAAATTCAATACCTCTTCGCTTTAACCTTTAGAGTGACGCTGCAATTACTGAGCTCCATTACAATATCATACCATTGACGCATCCTTGTCTCTTTTCGTTTTATGATGGACAAAATATGAATATCAGTTGCCCTTACTTGACAGTTTACAAAATACTTCCAGTGATGTTTGCTCCTTAGTACAGTGATCAACCTTCAGTTGTTGGCAATTTATAGCCTGATTTTATATTGTATTGTCCAAATAGTGATATTAGTTTTAACTTTGCACGCTAGTTTTAATTCAAAGTGTGATATTCTAGATGTTTTACTGTCCTTCTTTGACAGGTTTTTATACTATACATATATTTCATTTCAGAATTAAATGTTCTCGTCACGATATGGCTGAAACATTGCCGATGTGACGTTAAATATTAACTCACTCACTCACTCACTCACTCACTCAGTTGCTGGTGATCAATAGCCCGTTCTTAGATTGCACTGTTGTCTTGGGGTATATTTCTATGATAGCGTACTAGTTTTAAATTTAGAGCTGCGATATTCTTGTAGTTTTACTGTCCTTTGATGGACCCTTGAAGGTCCCGGGGTAGAATAGACCTTCAGCAACCCATGCTTGCCATAAAAGGCGACTGTGCTTGTCGTTAGAAGCGGCTAACAGGATCGGGTGGTCAGGCTCGCTGACTTGGTTGCCACATGTCATCGGTTCCCAGCTGTGCGGATCGATGCTCATGTTGTTGGTCACTTGATTCTCTGGTCCAGACGCTGTTATTTACAGATCGCCGCCATATGGCTGGAATGTTGCTGAGTGCGGCGTAAACCTAAAGTCACTCACTCACTCACTCACTACTGTCCTTTGATGGCAGGTTTTTATATAATACATCGGTTTAAATATTGATATAAACTGTTCTCATCACGATATTGCTCCAATATTGCCGATGCGACATTAAATTTTAACACAGTTACTCCATCGATGTGATACATCTGATGGGTCTAACACGTCCATTAGGACGTTATTGTAACTTGCTATCCTTATAACCACATTTTGATTCACCATGCGAACAGCGAAACACGATAGGCGCACTGACAAGAGAAAGGCAGCACTGGGGATAGCTGCCTATTGATTAGAATAGAAGAGAGCTCTATTAGAGTTCTTTCGTCTTGGAAAACGAGACAAAAATTTTAAAGGCAAGTATTTGACGATTTGAAAATGGAATGTGTAACTTGTGCAATATGAACAATTCTTAGAAAAGTATTCACTTTCAGTGTATGGTTTACTTTTGGTGGATAGAATGTGAAAGAAAAAGCACAGCCTACTAATGAATATAGCAAAACATGTTATATTAATCAGAAAATGACGAAATATTATGAATTTAATCAATACTTCGTTACAAAGTGGGTCCAAAATCACCAAGTCATGGCAAGTAAACGCCACGGAGAAAAGTGTGAAAGTCAAAGTATACGGAGCAAAAATGAAAACTGGTAAAGTTATGATTTTTTTGTTACTGTCCATTGGAATATTTCAAACAGTATCTCTAGTTAAAGTAAACATTGTGAATCCATAAATTTTCCTGAAATTGTAAAGTCACGTGCATTCCTTGACGTTGTAGCATAGAAAAATGAAAAACTGTAAACGCACGTGCAAACACAAAATCGTGAGGTCAAGTTTTGTATGTTTGCCGAAACTGAATAAGCACAGTTACGTCGAATGGGAGAAACGAAATTGATTTTTTTTTCAATTTGATTACCTTATTACAAATGAAAAACGACAAACGTCGAGGCGTGTTTCTGTTTTCTGTTGATGTCCAGGTGCTCTGTGCATAGCATACAACTAAAATAATTGCCCTAAAATAGATATTAAAAATATGGCCCCCATAATACTGAGTGTCAAGTTTTTATTTTTGCTCAGTATATACTGACCTGAGATCTGTCAATGAAGGATAAGTCGCCCCATGCACCACCGAACTCCAGGCATAGCTGTGTCCCTTACGTTTCGCAGAATCCTGTGGTTTCAATTCCCGGTTTCAACATGATACGAATTAAGATCATGGTCTGACCAAATAGTGTGCGTTTTCAGAGGTACAACGTACCCGTCCTGTACGTATGGATTAATACGACAAGTGTCAACACAATATCGATTTAAAACATACCACACACACGCCATTGAAATGTCTCATTTGCTACTCCAGAACGAGTAGGCTAATAGACCGTCCCTCCTTTACTCAGTTGATTGTTGTAACGAGCTTTCATATGTTCTCTTTCTACCATGTTTCACTGTTAGTAATCTAAAGCATAACGGGGATTACACAATACCAAAATCCAAAAGTAGGAATCGATGGAAATACAATAATGCTGGAGAGGTTTCAATCAATGTTTTACATCGATAGAGGCATTACGATGCGCTGACAGTAATCCTATTTTCGTCTCAGATAGAATGCAGGAACGTGTGTCAATGATATGATGGTTTAATGAAGGGCAATAACGTAAACGAACACGTTAATTTTCTTATCAGTGGACAGGCTGTTAAACTTGAAAGTAGAGAGGAGCACAAGTACCATTTTGTTTAGAGCAGCTGTTTTTTAAACGATGCGTTTCTTTTCTTTCTCACATTAACATACCTCTCTATAACGATGCCCTGTTCTCGAAAATAGCGTCAGTGAAAAAAAATATCCCGTCCCGACTACACTCGAACTGATTCCATTCTGTGTGAAAGACACAATAACGGTGACAATCATGTTCCACTGGTGTTCCTGGATGGGACAAACATGTCTTGCCCGACCCGTGTCGCACATCACACATTATTTGCGAAACACAGCTGGACATATTGTACATCCTGTTCATTCACGTCTGGTGACTTGACTAATATGGCAACTATGAAGTTATTGTCTCACCCGCTGGTTGTCTGGGTGCCTCTTGTACACAAGCCGTCCATCGTCATTATGACTTCAGCGTCTCCCTAGATAGGTATAGCACATAGATTTTACTGAGTCTCATTCCCTTTCACAAAGTGTTTCAATGATTGTAACTCAATCTCTCCAACATAGGCTTAAGATTTTCGTAGCGTTAAGATCGCTTTGTGCAAGGGAGCCCCAGAAGGCTGTATGCCCAGGGAAGAGTCTTAACATCGTCTTGGGGTATGGATTTACTCCGTGAATAACGATGTGATGTGACGTTAAATATTAACTCACTCACTCAATAACAATAATCGGAATAATTTCTTTGAGAGGAATGTGAGAAGTTTGGAAGTAAAATAATGACAGTTTTTTATAACAACTTCTTATTTTTCGTGAGTGCAATATTCATTACCCAGTTGTCATTATTTTCATCAAAGTGATGAGGAAATTCTGTTACTGGTACAACGCACACTTAAGTACAACAATAAAAGTGCCCTGTTCCTTTGAGTGCCACTTCCAACACACCTACTCCACACCAGATCGACCCTGCTACTTCATGCCTTTGCACTCAATGAATCGCTTTAGCTGCACGAAGTCTTATATATCACCCACATAAATGCAATTAAATTGGTCTCTGTCAATAACACTCACTGTCAATAGACCATTCTGTGTGATATTTTTACTTTTACTGAATTCCGTTTGACAGAATAATTACAACAGGAGTGTTTATGCTAACCGAACCTATATGGAATCATCCACTGGAAATGTTACTATTGTGTTATATGTTCTTGAAAAATCACGTAAACGAGTGTTTACCAATGTGTTGTGTTATCAAGTTATTTTTTGTACAGTTATATGATATTATTGAGTCATGAACAAATATTCTAGGAAATGAAATACGCCTCGATGACCTCAAACCAGAAACCATCCAGGAAATTTACTTTCGTAAGTTGAACGCACACATTCACATTTTCATGAAACCCGAAGGTGAAAGCAATTAATTACTTGCCAGTGGATGATATTTATTGACCTCAAGAATAAAAAAAAGGTTTTACTCATTAATGGCAACGGTTTGGCAATTTGAACGTGAACATTGCCAATGAGTGTGGCTTTACGCTGATTTTATCAATATTCCAATGTTATGGCGTGGACACCTGAAATTCACACACTGTGAGCAAATACTTCGACCAATGGTCTATCCCAGTACCCATGAAACATGTGAAAAGTATTTCAGCACAGGAAGTAATAAAACACGATGTCCCATTATCAGCGAGGGGGACATGCAATAATGATCCCCATTGGTAACGGACCGTTCACAATTTACGGCTATGATGATGATTACAAGACACTGTCTAATAAAGTAAGTGAGAGAGTGAGTTTAGCTTTAAGCTGCTTTTACTATACTTAGCACGGAGGACACAACAGAAATCGTCTCCACACATTGTGACATGGGAATCCTTCAGTAGCCTCAGTTTTGTTCATTGTTCAGTTGTCCCTTGGTAGTTTTAGCTGCGTAATTATTGAAACTCAGTCGATGACACACTGCCCAATTTACGAGCAGATTATTTTAAATTTAGATACTGAGAATGCTTGTTGCCGCTGCTTGTGTTCGGCTGTGGAATTGATAACGATCGACGTATCGTGAAGGGCTCTCAGTTTGTGCCTAGTTAAATGGGCTTCGTTTCCAGTATAATTATCTCTTTATTTGCTGGGATATTTTGTGTAGGGACCTCAAAATCCTGATGACAGATTTATACAAATGCAGTTATACCTAATTATTCAATTATTGTTTCTAAATTTCTATTGGAGGGGTTCCATCCAGAAACCTATAGTATATCTAATATGAACATAACTCACTGCATATAGACTTGCGTCTGTCGTTGCTCTACGACGTATAATGTGCCATTAAAATTGAAGCCATCCGCGGCTGTGTGCTGGCGATTAACTGTCTGAGAGTGAGGGTGTGGGTTTCAAACCTACAAGTGACTCAACCCAACAGAACTATCATAATCTGTACATAACTACAAAAGTGTAATAGAAATACAACATATGTTATATTTGATTACTTTGTAAATCGTATTTGTGTATTCATAGCTTTTGGCAGTGGCAGCGATGTCGTATTGGCCATACGAGATATAGTCATGAATACCTTTTGAAAGGTGAGGATCCTCCGTTCTGCATCCCTTGTGATCAAAGAATCACAGTCAAGCATATCTTGCTTGATTGTGTTGAGTATTCCATCACAAGGGATCAGTATTTTAATTCACAATCAATGAATGATCTTTTATGCAATATTAGCCCTCATTTAACTATTGCATTTTAAAGGAATTAGATTTGTTCATAAAATTGGAAGATTAAATTAGTAACCCAAATCGTTAGTGGCTGTACCCTCAAAGGGGGTTGAAGTACCGTAAAATAATTGTCCTTCTGAAAGGGTACTTAAGTCCAACAACATTTGAAGTAAATTTCAGTTTTCCAACTTTTTAATCGTAGAATAAGTGTGTTTTTACTTTATGGCTAGATTTGTCTAAATTGCTAACAGCTGAAGGGATGATGTAAATCCAGCTAGGATCCATGCAGGAAGCAAATGTACTGTAAGTCCCCATGGTCCTTAGTATGGTAATCTAGCTTCAGTTGTTGGCAACCTATATTATATTTATATTGTCCTGTCCTCTATAGATACATTGTTTTAGGTCTCTTCACTAGTTTTACCTTCTACTCTGTGATATTCTAGATAGCTTTACTGTCCTTCACTGACAGGGTTTTACAATGTATGTGCTATCAATTCATTTGTATTTTTATGATTAATCAGTCTCGTCACGATATGGCTGCAATATTGCCGATGTGACGTTAAATATTAACTCACTCACTTTTTTTGGCAGTGGCACTTATCAGACGGGTACACAAAGTACGTAGTTAAGACTACCATTTTCTGGAAGTCGTGGTGACTGTGCGGGCTAGTAAGTTACGTTTATGTGCTGGCATCAGGTGCCTGACTCTGAGGGTGCGGGTTCGAATCCTGGTTGGGATCTATAAGCTAAAGTGTAACTACAACCAAACAGTGGACAACCGGCAGATTAACATTAACAACATTTATTTGAACAAAAAAGGGTACACATGTCATTTAATAAAGTATGACGATGCTAGCTGCTGGACAATACACTCACAATTTAACCTCCAAATAACTTCCACAGCCGATCTCGCGCTGTCTCCACTGTTACGGTTAAGAATTTGCCGTGACAAACGATGTAAGAAACCCCCTGTGAACCAGCAAAACAGAACAAAGACAAGTTTAAAATATTCAGAGAGCAATGAGAGCAAGTTATACAAAGTCAGAAGTCAATTTCACAATATAGATTTCAAACACACTAGTGAGACAAAATCTGAGGCAATGGGTCACAAAATATGATATAGCAAACTCACCAAAGTCTTAGTGCGAGAGAGAAACAGTCATGCAGAATGAACACAGTGAACGGCCTGACAGCAGTAGATCAGGTGTTGACGGATAAAGCGTTGGCAGCGATTGATGATGATATACTCTAGTGAATGAATGTGAATCTGTGTCTGTGTCGCTCACAACACGGCAACTTGCCTTCATATATTCTTTCAGGTGTTTCCCGAATGTACGAGCACTTACTGCCGTCGCCAACACTGTAGAATGCCCTCGAAACAATGTCTCCCGGAAGTAAACAAACAGAAAGTCAAGGGCAGATAATTCCCTGACAAGGCTGCTGCCAAAATCCTAAAAATGCGGATCATCTATTATACGAAATGTGACCCATTATAATTATTATTCAAAACACTAAACATTGTGACCCAATAATAATTATTATTGAATTAATAACAAAATATACAGAAAATACACACTCGTAACACAAGATCCATGTTTAAAATACACACAGTGACAGACTAACTGCAGGAATGATTGTATGACGATGCTAGCTGCTGGACAATACACTCACAATTTACCCTCCAAATACTTCCACAGCCGATCTCGTACTGTCTCCACGTTCGTGGTCGATAAGACCCGGGAAGATCCGGGGTAGAAAAGGCCTTCAGCCACCCATGCTTGCCATAAAAGGCGACTACGCTTGTCATACGACTAAGCGACTAAGGGGATCAGGTGGTCAGGCTCGCTGGCTTGGCTGCCTCATGTCATCGGTTCCCAGTTGCGCAGATGGATACTCATGTTGTTGATCACTGGATTGTCTGGTCCAGACTCAACTATTTACAGACTGCCGCCATATAACTGGAATATTGCTGAGTGGGGCGAAACATTATACTCATTCAGCCACTCATGTTCGATAAATCGCACACTCGTGGTACAAATAACCGACCAGAAGGTATTTGTAGTGCTTCACTCAAATACTTGAAAACCCACTTGGAAGTGTCAGCAAATGTTTCTCTCTGTTAGCTTCGTTGTAGAATCTTGTTTATGCGCCTAGCTACCTCGCGTGGCGACATCAAGTATGTGTTTACAATCAAGGTTATATCAAGAATTCCCTATAAATACGCAGAGAGATGATATCAATAGTGTATTTTTATCTTAAAATAATAATAACAAAACCAGTCACCAGATTTGGTTATGGCACATCCAGATGCATGAGGTTACACATTTCAAATAACAATTGGTAGAGACGTCATTTAAAGTAATGTCCATAAAACATCTGTGCCCCCAGCGCACTGATCACATTAATGACCTAGTTGTTTGTTCAAATAGTTACCGAAATATGTACAAAATTGGAAGTCGACTAAGTGTGGAAGATAACACCTCACTACAAAATGCAAATGTGTTTATAGACCTTCTCGACAACTTATTTTACAAACAATGACTATACACAATTGCAAAGTATATTTTCAAATGCATGACCAAATCTCATGAGAAATGCATAGTTCGGCACACGTCAGCGGAAGGAAATGCGGTGTCTTTTCAAATCAAGCTAAGTAGAGCATTACTGAATCGACAATACAGACAAGGAAAACCTGTATTACCTTAGTTATTATGACCAGTGACTTAAACAGCATCAATAACCTGAGGAGAAGTACGTGATCAAACTCACATCAATATTAGTTCAGCCTTAGGGGAACTGTTCTCATATCCTTTCACATTTATAACCCAATCATGGCATGTCAATAAGCAGTCGTAAGAAAACAGTTTTTGTCATATCACCAAACCGATCCATTACTTCAACTGATTATTATATCATTAACTGAGTTTATTACTCTGTGAAAAGAAATTAAATTATCAACCTTTAAAAAATTCAACAGACAGCTTTTCCAATTACCTTTATCGATCTTAGCATCGCATAAACTTAGAGCCCATCAAGCAATATTACATTGTCACCAAGTCTTTGATATGTTTTATTGTAAAATCCTCCTTTTGGTAGTTACGGAACTGAAACCGTACAGTGAAGCTAGAAATACAGGTTAAAAATGTTCTAAGCTGTTGGAGTTTCCTCTTAATGGACAGAATTACGTCCACAGTTACCTTTAAAACTGAAAGAGGAAATGAGTCTGATCAGGAACTGAAAACGAATAAATTGTTTACATCGTAGCTGCAACTTTCAATTTTGGTTAGACCGAAGTCAAATTGACAATGCCACTAGTCTAATCTTGGTTGTGTACACAAACAAGTGAATACTGTACTCGATACATGGAAAAAACATGTTGATTGTGATAAGCAGACTCTGTCACAGAGTAAACTCAATGTTTGGTTTATTGATACCGATATGTCTGCCTGCCTGCCTGTCTACTAATGACAATATGCAATGGCAACTTCAATCATTGACCACATGCAGTTTGACATTAAAACCTATCGGGCGTATGAGCTATAAAGAAAGAGCTTGCAAAGCGTACCGAACCTGTGGCCAATGCCAAGGCGTCGTTACACATGAGTGCACACCCACCGGCTCTGACTGGGTTCGGTACCACGGCTGCTTCGTTTTGAGGGTCTTCATTTGCGAACATACGCTTATAATTTTGTTTATTTGTTTTCCTCACAATCAAAAGTGCATTTTATATATCAGGAACAAGTAATAGCCGTGTTTTAATTATGCTTGATTTTTTGGTTGCATGAGAACTTTAAAGGTTCCAACGGCAATATCCCATCAAGCTCAAGAGCCCATGATACTAGTGTAAGGATGGATCTTAACTGTATCGATATGACGAGAACGACATTAAATATATACATCGATATTAGTCCAGCCCTTTGAGAGCTGTTCTCAGATCCTTTCAATAGACAGAATCACGGCATGTCAATTGGCGGTGGCACGAAAACGGATTTTGTCATACCTCCAGACTGATCCATTACGTCAATGAACACTAATATCATTCACTGAGTTAATTACTCTGTAAAAACGAAGCTAAATCGCTTACTTTTGAAATGTCTACAAACAGCTTTTACAATTACATTTATCAATTTTAGCATCGCATTCGCTTTAAGCCCCTAAAGCAAAATCAAATTGTTATCAATTCTAAGTCTTTGATCTGTTTTATTGTGAAACCTTTCCTGTTGGCAATTACGGAACTGAAACGTTGGAGTGATACTAGAAAGGCAGCTTTCAAACATTTCCTAAGCTGCTTGGGTTTCACCTTAATGGGGAGAGTTATGTCCACGTTTACCTGCAAAACTTGAAGAGGAAATGCGTCTGATCTGGAACTAAAACAGAAACTCCATTGATTAAATTGTTTACATCCTAGCTGAAACAGTTTGTGCACTTTCAAATTAAGTTAGGCCGAAGTCAAATTGACAATGTCACTTTGATCACAAAATCGGATTGTTTACAATGTTCACTGAGATGATGGATGTTCGAGAGAGATATTGGTTGCATCCCCATAACAGATACTGGGAATCTGAAATTCTCAAAGTGCCAATAGCAGTATTCCCCCGTATAACAGACTTGACCTGCTCAGTGGTTACAATTGCATGGATGACAAAGGAATGTAGAGTTTCAATGTGAGCCATGTAAATTCTGAAAACTATAACCTTCATGAGGACAGCCAGATTTATGGATGTCAACTTTTTTATTGTAGACAAGACAGCGTTTCGGAGCGTATGCTTGCTCCTTTATCAGGTGAATAGTAGGGAGTACCGAGGGGGTATATACAGAAGCGCTACAAAGAAAACATGTTCAACAACGTAGAAGACTGAAAAATATAATGCAGACGTGAGCCCAGTAATGTACTAAAGTGAGTGAGTGAGTTAATATTTCACGTCACATCGGCAATATTGCAGCCATATCGTGACGAGACTGATTAATCATAAACATACAATGAATTAATAACACATACATTGTAAAACCCTGTCAACGAAGGGCAGTAAAACTAACTAGAATATCACAGAGTAGAATGTAAAAGTAGTGATTAGACCTAAAACAATGTATCTATAGAGGACAGTACAATATAAAATGAGCTATAGGTTGCCAACAACTGAAGGTAGATCACCATACTAGGGACCATGGGGACTTACAGTACTTTCGCTACCTGCATGGACCCTAGCTGGATTTACATCATCCCCTCAGCCGTCAGCAATTTGGGAAATCTAGCCATACAATAAAAAGACACTTATTCTACGATTAAAAACCTGAAAATTTAGAATTTACTTTGACTGTTTGTGGAGTAATGTGCTAAAACAACACTGTAATTGGCTTGATGGAATACAACACAAATAAAATCTCGTTAAGTGACTGACACTGGTCAAGCTGCTGAAAAGAGGCTCCCGCCCAGTAGTTATTACGAGGTTTTCTGATTTTAAAGGAGACTGTTTGAAAGGAATAAGCTGTCTGGGGCTATGTAATCACTCTTGGGGGTTATTTTACCTTTTCTGTAAGAGCCTGTGTGTTTTGTTGATATTGTAAGATTAACACTGACAACAGGATGTTTTATGTGATGGCTTTAGAGGTGATGTTTGCCCACAGGGGAACTGTTTCTACAATATGGAGCGTTGGTGCCACATGTATGCGATCTGATCATGTGGGGAAACAGAAAGGGATTGATATTTTGCTCTTTGAAACGCAATGCCTTTTAACGTTTATAAAAAGAAATCTCAAGGTTAATGCGTAGAAATACGTTTTTAATGTGATGATTTGGCGAGTCAATGGTTCACATACGCATTGGTTCTTTTGGTTGTAGAGTCTCTTTTTCAAAGTAATCTTACAGATTAAGGATTAGGCAAAAACCTTAATTTAGGACAAAACACAGTTCTTTGCGAAAGCATCGTTTTATAGACATCCGTTCTTCCCATAAATGCATTTTGCCCTGTTAGGTTTCAACATGATATATACTGCATTAAACTCTAGAACTAAGTCACCGCAATAGAAAATAATTGAGTGTGTTTACTTTTGGGGTGATATAATTTTGGTTTCAAGCTGTGTGCTTGTATATGGATTTAGAAGCGATTATTCCATCACGGGGTAATATAAATTCCGTACAAACACGTCAGTTTCGTGTCAGTGTTGTTGACGATGTGCATGTGAACATAATCGGCGTAACACATGAAATAGATGATGAATCCTGTTCTTATAGTGTTTAACTTCAAATTATTAGACCCGTGAAGGTCCCGGGGTAGAATAGGCCTTCAGCAACCCATGCTTGCCATAAAAGGTGACTATGCTTGTCGTAAGAGGCGACTAAAGGGATCGGGTGGTCAGACTTGGTTGACACATGTCATCGGTTCCCCATTGCGCAGATCGATGCACATGTTGTTGATCACTGGATTGTCTGGTCCAGACTCGATTATTTACAGACCGTCGCCATATAGCTGGAATATTGCTAAGTGCGACGTAAAACTAAACTCACTCACTCACTCACTCAAATTATTACATTTTGCTGCTGACGTCAGCAATAACTACACGCAGTTGGCAAGATGGAGTCATTGAACTCAACCATATACCAGCTATAAGTCAGCGGTCTATACATAACCGAGTCTGGAGGAGACAATCGAGTGAGCAACGTAATTGTGGTCAAACGATGTCAAGCGATGTCTTTACGGAGGATCAAGTCTAACCCGGATCTTCACATGGTGGGCGTGAACACAAGCCATTGTGAACTGTGGCATTATGTGTTAATGTTTCATACTCAATATCTGGAAAGTAATAGTCACGGTATCAACAGACATATAACGTTGGTACCATACGTCGAAATGAGCAACCAAGGGCGACCACTGCTTTCATGAGAAATTTGTAACGAAACTGTGCGAAATGATTTTGGTGAAAAAAAAAACACTGAATATGATATTTTTTCCAAAACATTATGGTCTGTATGTCAGGAACGCTTTGCAAAGAAAGTTATTTTATCACATCTATCCATTCCTTTCACCTTGAGAACTCCCCCAGAAATCTCGCCTTATTTATGTTTGCTGAAACCAGACTACATACAGAGAGCATTGCCTTTGCACATTAATCCATGTACCCTTTTACCACATGTCCAGAGTGTGACATGTGTACTGTACAGGCAGCGTCTCACTTTGACAACCATCACCACTAATGCCGTCATATAAAAACTGCATGCTTAACATGCAACCTCTTATTTCCAATCAGAAGTGACAGGTTTATTCTTACAATATCAGCATAGAACGCCAGTGATCTTACAGAAAAGTGTAAAATCCTACTCTAAAGCGGTATATTGGCCCCAGGCGAACTATCAAACATTTTCCTTTAACTAAGTAAAACTTCGTTATATCAACCAAGCGGCGTTTTGAAGACCTATCGCTGATGTACTTGGTTAGTGATAGTCACTTCATGGTCCGTACAGAAACAGGAACAATAAGGAGAAAATGTGGCATTATAACCAATTAAGATCAATAGGGCCCCGACGCAGTCAACATGCTGACTGAGCTGTGTCCTGTAATGAACCTTGAATGGCTTGTACATTCCAGCACCTGGGCTGCAGGTGTTTTAGGTTACAGGAAGTGTATTGTTTCATGTGTCACCCATCTGGGATTACACGACTACTTAAATTAATTTGGGTTATGTCTATTAATCAGTCAAGGTATGTATGCTGTATGCAGCCAGTGTCATTGCTATTGTAACCAGGGGACAATAACAAAAATATTTTGTTTCACAAATCTTTGGAAAATTGCGTTATATCCAGTTTGCCTTATAACCAAGGTATTATATAGGCAGGATCTCTTTTCAGAAAAAAATATCATACTGTATCCAGGATGCACTGTACATATACTAGACTTGTAAGTTGCTTGCTGCTTGTGATATATAAGCATTAATGGCACCTTGATTGCTTTTGGCATACATTTTACCTTGCTAATTGCTGGTTATAAAAGCAGCTGACGCTGTCACTGAGACCATTAACACGAAACGAAGAGAGCTTAGACCGTTTTTCAAACCTGTCCTACTTTTTAAGCTTTCGTTATCGACAACAAAATGTCAGTATGCAGTTGTGCCAATAAACAAGAAAGAGACTAACACTAGTGACAATTTAATCTTGCTTGAGAGGCTTAAACCTTTATACAATGATAAGATTGATTAGGGTAACGGGAAATGCAGACTGTAGACATTTCAATTTTCCTTTTTTTCTCAGTGCTACACAGTAATTAACTCAGTCAATGATTTACTAGTTCATTAAAGTAGTGGGGCTTGTGTTCCACCCTGTAGCGATCGAATATATCAACTCACTCGATCCCTCACCAAAAGAAACATTGTATCAATTGTTTCAGTGACAGCCGCAGTAGTCCTGTCAGCCATATTCATAATCAAAATACGAACACTGCCTGGAATGTGGATGATCACTCTGCCTTCATCGTCAGTACCTACATTCCAACTCCTTTACATTGTGGCGACCTTTATTGACAACCGCTTACACCAAAACATTCTCTCCTTGATGTGTCTTATTCCGTTTTTTTTATTTCTGACGTCGTCAACCTGGTGAGTTGGTTGTCGTCCACATCATGTTACAGACTGTGTCAGGAATCAATGTGGCTGATGTTGGAGAGCATCTACTGGTTGAGGGTACAGCCAATGTGGAAACACTATCGCTCATTCACCTTAAAGCAGCCGTCGTGAGCTCATGCTCAGGGGAATTCATTATGTGAATTCAAAAAACAAGCACCAATACATATGTCGTAATAAGAACTTTACTTCCTTTTAAATATGGTCCTGACAGAGAACACCTGTAACACATCATAACTGAGATCAAATCGACGTTGTCAATTCACTTAATTCAATTGTCAGAGAACATGTACACAAACTGGTTTAGTTTCGATGGAAACAATACATTTAAGTACAGTTCTGCTTCAGGTCTCTCCTGGTTTCAGAGACATCTGTAGATATCACTCATTCTATTAAGATTACATGCAGACAGCACAGAAAGGGCGTCAAATCTATTTTCTACGTTTTCAGGTTAAGTTATCGACAATAAAATGCCAATGTGAGTTTTTGCCAACAGAACAAGCAAAAGACTTTAAAATGGTGACAATTTAATCTTCCTTCAGGGTAAAACGTTACACAATGACAAGATCGATAAGCGTAATTAACTGAGTCATACTAGTTCAATGAATTAATGGATCAGGGTGTGACTATCTACTGCGTTACTTTTGCATGCCTTGCGTGAGTTTTAAATTTAGAGGGACCTAAGAACAACCCATGAAACGTGCTCAATTCATATACATATGTGTTTCTTTCTTTGTTCTTCATATCCAAGTTAAATTCACAACTTAATCTTGCTTAAGGGGCTAAAACGTTATGAATGATCAGATCGACAGGGATAATTAGAAACCCAGACTGTAGCCATTTGAAACGTAGACGATTTTGTTTTCTTGTCACTCAGAACTACACAGTGTTTAACTCAGGCATTGATATAATAGTTCACTGTAGCAGTGAATCACGTTCGCGTTGTGACAAAAGTTGTTTCTCAGCACTGCATAACATGTTTCATGAGTTTAAACTTGAACTGATCTGCGAACTGTTCACAAAGGCTGAAGTCATGATATACATGCCTGTTGGATATCACTTCTCTTGCTATGCCATTGAGCCAGGTTAAAACCATCCATCGTATAAACTAAGTCATTTCAGACTGACCTCTTCCTGTCACGAAAGGCCTCGTAATTGCCTAGGTGTCATTTTTGTTACCCGTGGAAGTGTTCTCTGTTGTAAACGTTTTGACAATCACAGAAATATTTTTCATGACGTTTCTTTTCGCACATGGAATCAAACATGAAATGTGCAACATCATACATATCTCTGATCTGGTGACACTGCCTTTGTTAGTGTCGCCAAAACTACTAGTGCTCAAGCATTCCCAACAAAGTCGACGTATACAGAAACGATGACAAGTGACTTTTACAGCTGATAGTGACCCGTGCGAGTCAGCATGTGGCTAGTTCTTTGGGCAAAATGAAGGTTGTGATTGGTGATTTATCAGACAGTATCACAGTTCTACGATGCGATCGCCTGTTGCACAATTATTGACAAGATTAATTATGCATGATTAGTCCTATAACTCCGATTATTCATAAATATTCCGTAATGATCAAATGTTTTATCAAATAGAAATGGTGGTGTATGTGTGTGCATGTATTCTAAATTACCTCTTTGAACTTAACTTTTGCAAATTTCTTGCTTTGAATTATCTTCCTAAAAGCTAACGCGGCTATTTTTTTTCTATGTATTTGTGTATTAAATTAGGACGCTCTTCTTTTACATGTACTGTGTTTAGAGAAGAGCCACTCCATAGAGATATACTACTCCCAACGTGTACCCAAGCGTAGTATTTCCAAGAAGGGACGAGGTAATTAAAAACAATTATATGTCACAAAACCGTTTCCGTAAAAATTCTAATTCACAAAGAGTGGTCGTTGGAATTGGGAACCCGGTGTGGAAATGAGTTATTAGCTTTGCGTAGATATTATTAGTTCCGTTTATCAAATTTACTTGTGAGAAAACAAAGTGATAAGCATTACGTAAATATTATTATTATATTATAGACTAGATCGATTCTGTCTCCTGTGCATTCTCCAGCCATGTGGTTACTATTAGCAACCATTTACAGCGTGACATTGTACCAAAATGGTGATTAATGGCGCAGTATTTTCTTCTTTAAGATCACTATAGATCTAAAAAAGCTAGGTGAAACAAACCCTCCTCATGGAATTTAATATATATCTAGAATTTATTTATATTCAATTACATTATATCCATAACCACAGATATGCCCAGTATTTATGCATTATTATATGCAGATGGCATGTATTAGATATTGGACAGTGTAGCATGGGTCACTGAAGGCCACTATTCCAAATCCGGAAATGTGGACTATGAAGATAATCTTAAATTGTTTGTAAAGATTATGTGATGAAGCCGACATGTGGGGAACTTCACAGAACAAGCTGATTGAAAATATTCAAGCATGAGGCTATAAATGATGTATTAGACTCAATGCTATACGTAACATGGCACCAAGAGAATGTGACAGACTGCCCCTTCTGTATATCTACTCGCCAAGAGCAATGACACACTGGAGACGATTTGTCTGTAGGATCTTAGAAGAACTGAAAAAATGCTAAAATGACATAAGGAATATTTCTTCTGCACAAAATCTCCAGACACATATAGGAGATTTTACTGGAAATAAAGTCTCATTATCATGCCAGAAGGAAGGTCCACTATATGACCACTATTCCCGATCAAGTCCACGGTCAAACATGTAGTCAATGGTGGCCAGGACTCTCTGTGTCGATTTTACATGTAACTCGGACTGTGTATCATTATCTGGGTGTTCATAAGTACGGCGTTGAACAGTAACAGGGGATGATTGAACAATAATCAAAACGAGGGCCTGCTGTGCGTATTACTTCATTAGAGAGGTTTTGTACACTGTCAGTAGAGCGTTATTGTTCCTATACTACGGCTGATACGTAGCCCTACTGACTGAAAACGAGGAACCTATTTTCCAAGTACAGCTTCCACTGTACACACAGTGATCAACTACGGCAGAAGACTTATTGATGGCAGAAAAACTGATAGACTCTCTCTAATATAGTAAAACGTGCAGCAAGCCTTTTAGTATTGCATTCAACTGCAGAAACTCAATTTCATATTCCCCGCAAGATATGTGAACTGCATCGCTGGAATATTGCTAAAAGCGGCATAAAACCATACTCAGTAACTCTGATGTGTAAGTTTAAAATGCTCATCCGTTTCCATAGAAAAAGAAAACCTACTTTCTGCTTGAGGTCTCTAAACGGCATCGACAGGCACGTAATTAATTAGTTTCATTGAAGGCTTTATATTAGGGCAATTAAAACAATCTCATCTTAGGAAAGATTATCAAAATAGAATGTGTGCACACAGCTCTGGAAAGTCAATATCCTGCTGGGTTATGTGATTTCGTCAACAAGGAGTATTTCATTTCCTGGAATCTTGACTCGCGATTTCAAAATATCATATCACTTTGTACTAATTAAGTTCCTTGAGAACACGACACATTTGTTAGCTTTACTTGAATTATCAGCTTTAGAGTGATGTTACCATATAACAGTCATTATTAAGTTTCTGACGATTTCATTCGAACGCTCCAAATTGAGTATTCTGAAGGCAGTTATTCTGTCAGGTTAAGCTCAGTAACATGTACAAAATGACCGCTCAATGGCCCATTGACCAGGTGCTTTATTGAGAGTAGGCAAATCTATCGCATTTATGGCTTCATTAGACATCATGTAACGCCGTTAACCGAGTGCAAATTTCGTGTTAGGGTCGATCTGTTGTCGAGTGGGCATTCCAAGAAACAGGAATGTTTATCTCTACTTTAATAGACACTACAAAATACCCTCTTGAGAAGTACATTTACATGTCTGTAAATAGCCCCTGTTTCTAGGCATTAATTCCAAGGAAAGAACTAACATTCATACAAGTTAACGTTCTCTTCAACACAAATGAACCCAGGGAAAACTGAACCATGTGCAGGCGAACGTGGCAGCTTTAGTGTGTGCAGATCATGTTAAGAAGCAGATGTTGGTTATCTGCTTGGTTGTAGGGCAGTAGAGAGACGCCAGTAACTCAAGTAAATGTAGTGCCCAAACGTAATTATTTGGGCCTAAGATGTGACATGGGAGACCTTCTCATCCAGCTAGGTTCTGTTGCGCTAGAATAGTGTGATCGAATGTTTGACACCAGGAGATGACACGATTAAGTTCCTGGTAAAATCAAGTTACTGTTACCCGTGAAGGTCCAGGGTAGAATAGGCCTTCAGCAACCCATGCTTGCCATAAAGGGCGACTATGCTTGTCGTAAGAGGAGACTAACGGGATCGCGTGACACGTCATCGGTTCCCTATTGCGCAGATCGATGCTCATGTTGTTGACTGGATTGTCTGGTCCAGACTCGGTTATTTACAGGCCACCGCCATATAGCTGGAATATTGTTGACTGTTGCTCACTCAAGTAACTGTTACCTCATCTTAACTACCATGTGCAGGAACACATACAACACCAAGACTAAGAAACATATCAACGTTCCACATTACATTCAGTTACAGTCACACAACATAGCACCGTGTTCTATATCTCTGTCTGTGCACACGCTAAAATGTCTCTCATTTACTGAGACCACACAACGATAAGTAAGAAGCCTATTGTTGTCGAATCAATCAGCCTCCTTCAAATAATGGCATCACGAATACTGTCTTTGCACAGACTAAGAGATATCCTCGTTGATAATGATGTATGAGATGAGGATTAATCCAATCCAATTACCAATGTAACAGGCAACCTTTCACAACAAGAACATGAGCCCATAATGTGTTTTCACAACTCCAGAGTGACAGATCCTACCATTAGTGGGTGAATTCTGACACAAATGTGTGAATTCAAGCACATGTCTCGATTAACTTGATAGATGATGACAGTATAATACCGCTGACCTCAGATAATTAATTGATACGTATATCGCATATGTGACAGTCACAAAGTAGTCCCAGACATTTCAGAAACCTTTCAGGAAACAGACACACGGTGATAGACAACAGATACCATTCTGTGGACGGTCGTGTTTCCAACACAAAATGGAAGCATTTTAACGGACACTACATATTTTATTTTTGTAAACACTTTAAGCTGAGTTTTTCATGATCACAGACATGCATACATTGTATGTTTGGCAACAGCCATTGAATATAGTTGTGAATGGTCGATGATGCCTCTGTCCGAACAAACGGTATTCAAGATGTTCTGACAGTTAAGATAAGGGAACCTTTAAAATTCCTCATTGTAGTACCTGTTTTCTGTTTACACACGAAAATGCATCTTGGCTGAGGCGGTGGTGCCACAGGACACGACGCTTTCATACGATAGAAGAGGTAATTGATGAGAATTTATACCGAGAAGTCGGATCCTGTCGACAGCTATAGCAGTAAATAGCAAAGTGAGTATTCTGATCAAAGTCTTACAACTCGCAAAATTTTATCGTCGCATTTATGGTATTGACAGTTGAATCGCAAAATGGTATCGACGCAAAAATTTCCTGGTTCACAGTATATGATATCAACAATTATTTGGGAAGTGAAACAGAAAGTCACTGCTTCATAAACGTACAGTCTCCAGACATCCATGCTTATTTGAACGTGATATAATGTCTCCTAGATGTTGCGAACAGCAGTATTAAAATATATAAAATATAAAATCTGATAAATTAGGTTGGTGCAAATTAGCCGGGCCACCGATCTTCAAGTCGCAACCCCTATCCCTGAATAACCAACAACAACAGAAACGCACTGTGTCATCTATTGTTAAACACTACATCAAAACTTAAGTGTTGTACAGAGGTCTCTGCACTTTAGCAATTAATTCAAGATTATCGTATTAAAATCAGCATTCACCCACAACATCATGTCTTGCTTCTGAATGAGAAACTGTCAGTCCACAGTATTCGTGTCTCGTTTTCCAGGACCGCAGAGCGGGTGCACTAATAAAGCCTTGTTAATCAATCGAATTATTGGATGGTTGTAGCGAGTGTTTAAGAATCTTCCTTCTACTGTCAATGCCTGCTGAACAATGCACTGCTGAAGGTGGACACAAGAGATTCACAAGACATTAATCCCAGAGGTGAGATCTGATGTGAATGTAGGTTTACAGAAGGAACCTTTACTGACAATCTCCGTTTGGTTTCTGTGGAGCTAATTGAACAAACCGACGGTAGCCCTGTCCGGAATAGTAATTTTCAATTTCATTTATGTTCCAGATAAAACTGAAACACCCACGTCAATTATATGAGTTTAACGAGTTTAACTGAGAGCATTCCCCTCTGCAGTGTCATACGATTGGAATTCTAGTTCACAAAAAATATCCATATTGTTTACATAACGAGTTTCTACATAGTCCTACAGTTGTTATGTTTTTGATAACCAAAACTAAATAAAACATTAGGTAAACATTGTTTTTTTCATCTATTTCTCATAAACAACACGGTTTCATTACATAGATAATAACTGTCAATACTTTTAAATCGGCGCCTTAAGCTCTCGTTCCACCTACTTGCACTATATCACTGGCTGAGTGCATGGTTTATATTTAATATTTTATCTTCCAGCTGTGTCATGTAGCCTGCAACAGACTAACCATCATGGAAAATGAACGCCTAGCTATAAAACAAGATTCCTCAACATTCTGTCAATAAAATCCGAACGTCTATCACACTTTCACGGCACCCGTGGCGAGCCACCTCCTCGTGGTGGGTGCTGGGTAACGCGAAGAGCTCGCCGACAACCCCGTTGTGGACCCGGGGGCATTTTTGGTCCACCAACCCGTTTGCCGTGGGTTGCGGCCCTGTGCCGGTGGAGGACGGGAGTCTGGGGGTTGAGGGCACTGGGGGCATGTGACCGCGTTCCCTTTGCTCAACACACCCCTTCGACCCTTACTTCACCTAGACGGGAGGTTGAATGGGCCCGGTTCAACCAATCGGCTGGTCATGCCAAGTCCTGTGTATGGACTGTATATATCTCAATGCAAAAAGCTTATTTGGAATTGTTTGATTTTTTTATTTGGACTTATTATTACAGTGCTATGATTTGGAATTTGAAATATGCTAATATGTGTTTGAACTTTGCCTAGAGTCTTATGCCAGAAGGCGGTGGCTCATGGGCCAATCTGGTGGATTAGTTATTTATAATTCTTCCGCTACAGTATATCAACTGAGTATCCTT
Organism: Haliotis asinina; assembly: GCF_037392515.1. Taxonomy (NCBI): domain Eukaryota; kingdom Metazoa; phylum Mollusca; class Gastropoda; order Lepetellida; family Haliotidae; genus Haliotis; species Haliotis asinina. The sequence goes on from NC_090283.1 coordinate 62,025,305, forward strand.
GGTGCTGCAAGTCGGAGGCCCACTTGCTTTTAGCATTGTCTTTGTGATACTCGGTGGTGGGTGGGGAGCTCAGATGATGAACCATACTACATTACCCATTTCTTACACAACCCCCCTGAAAAGAAACAAACGTCACCTTGACTATGATGATGATGATGATGAACCTCGACCGTCCAGCTCAACGGAATATTGGCCTTGATTTCTCGTTATGGAAACTCTTGACAAATCACCTATTAAATTAAATCCTTTTGCAGTATCAAAAGGTATACATGGTATTGCGGGTGAGGTCAGAAATGTCAGACTCTCTCCTTACAAAGTGTAATCGAAAACAACAATCCACCAACTCGATGTCTACCGAGGAGTTCCGGTCTCAATTTCCCCTCACAGGACTCTGAATACGAGCAAAGGAATTGTCAGAGACAGCGATCGACTGTTTTCTGATATGTCAGAACTTGATATCGCGTTAGAAATGAAAGAGCAAGGAGTGATTTTTGTCAAAAGATTTACAACATGAATAAACTCTGAAACAAAACCTACTAATACTTATCTTTTCCATTTTTCTTCTCCAACCATTCCAAAATCAGTTAGAGCAGGATATTGCAATCTCCGTGTCGATACCTATATTCCTAATCCACTGAGATGTTTCAAGTGTCAAAAGTATGGCCACGGTGTCACTACCTGTACTAACTCGGTAACATGCGCTCATTGCAGTGAGAAAACTCATGTTACTGAGGATTGCAATAACAAAATTAAAAAATGTGCAAACTGCTCTGGGACACATTCATCTTTCTCTAAACAATGTCCCATCTGGATTCAACAAATGGAAATAAATAAAATTAAATTCACGTAAAACATCAGTTTTGCTGATGCCAAGGAACTTGTTCTTTCCCCAAGAGACCAGACCACTTCTTATGCCTCAGTTACGAGAATACCATCTGCCGTCAGCCACAAAGCAACTGTATCCACTTCATCAATGGAGTGCCAAAGTGATCTGACATGGGTGGATACAGAGAAGCCTGAAATATACACACCCAACCAGTCGACCCAGGCCGCTAAATCACTTCCAAAAACACTTGCTCCATTTCAATCACGGTCATCTTCTCAAGAACAATCGTCCTCATCATCACAGCCTATGCCTAAACGTCAGTCACAAAATAATGGGAAAGATATTACCAAAAATAAAATCAAAACCAAAAACGACATACAAAAATGTCAAAGTAGCAGAGCCTCCAAAGGTTCAATGACACCATCAAACTTTTTAATAAGTTTGGATCCTTAGAAGACATGGATGTGTCCGAAAACATCCAAAGTAGGGCACATAGCTTGTCGCCCTCATGGAAATCAAGGGGTAGATCCCCAATAAATCGCCCAAACAAATAGTTTCTCCATATATTATTCAGTGGAATTGCAGGGGCCTAACGGCTAATCTTAGCGAGCTTCACCTGTTAGTCCAAGACTTTACACCATCAGCATTCTGCTTGCAAGAAACGTATCTAAAGCAGACAAATACTTTTAACTTACGTCAATATAATGCATATCATCACTTTTCTCCACCTGGTGATAGAGCCACTGGAGGATCTTCAATCCTTGTAAGGCATGATGTTATTCACAGTCCTGTAAAACTTAAAACTAATCTTCAAGTGGTTGCAGTGCGAATGACTTTGAACATTACGCTTACTTTATGTTCATTGTACATTCCACCTTCATCAACTCTTATGCAGGCTGATCTCCAAAATCTCTACGATCAATTACCCAAACCATGTATACTCATGGGTGATTTAAATGGGTACAACCCACTCTGGGGTGGTGTAACCACGAATACAAAAGGTCAGATTCTGGGGATTTCATTTCGAATACTAATTTACGCATATAGAATGATGGTACAAATACATATTTACATCCTGGCACAGGAACATATACAGCTCTTGACTTGTCATTAACTGACTCCAACTTCATAATGAATTTGAATGGTCAGTCCACAATGACCTCTGTGCAAGTGATCATTTTCCTACTATACTAAAATCTGTAACACCATCTGATGTGCCTCCATCATCAAGATGGAATTTTAAAAAGGCTAACTGGCCTTTATATGGAACGTTGCTTGTTGCCAGGCTTCAACCTGAATTCTGATGAACTAAAATTTATAGCTGATGAATGTATACCAAAGACCTCTGCAGTTCCACCCATTCAAAAACCGTGGTTCAACGATGAGTGCAAACAAGCTAGGAAGGCAAGGGAAAAAAGCAGAACATTATTTCCGTCGTCATCCCATGGTGCATAATTTAAACAAATTTAAAATTTTAAATGCTAAAGCGAGGCGTACTTTTAAACAGAATAAACGTCAATCTTGGCAAAATTATGTATCCAAAATTAATTCTCGGACACCCATGTCCAAGGTATGGAACATGGTTCAGAAAATCAAAGTTAAAGGTACTAAATCTACTGTCCATCATCTTAAACATAGTGATCAAGTACTTACCGATAAATCAGATCTTGTGAATAAGCTGGGTGAAACCCTCGCTAAATTCTCTTCCTATTCTAATTATATGCCTAAATTCCAACAGTATCAAAAACAACATGAAAAGAATACTATTAATTTCAACTCAGATAATGGGGAAGATTATAATGAAACATTTTCTATTCATGAGCTCCATACATCAACTCCTGAAGCACTTACCTGTTTAGAGACGCTCTTATATATTTTTGATGATATTTGGACTTCTGGGAAGTTTCCCTCTTCATGGCGTGACGCTATAGTAGTACCATTACCTAAACCTGGACGTGATCATACGGATCCATCCAATTATCGTCCGACTTTATTAACTAGCTCTGTTTGCAAGACCATGGAACTCATGATAAATAATCGACTTGTTTGGTACTTGGAAACAAAAAATCTCATAACAGATATACAGTGTGGTTTCCGTAAGAAAAAACAGTACAGTGGACCACTTAGTGCATTTGGAATCATTTGTTAAAAACACACTAATTAATAAACAACATGCTGTGTCTATCTTTTTTTATATAGAAAAAGCATATGACACAATCTGGAAATATGGCATTTTAAGAGATTTACATGATTTCGGTTTGCGAGGTCGTTTGCCTCAATTCATAGCCAGCTTTTTAAATAACAGACAGTTTCAAGTCCGAGTGGGTTCTACCCTGTCTGATCATTATAAACAGGATCAGGGTGTTCCACAAGGCAGTATTTTGTCTGTCACACTCTTTAGTATAAAGATTAACAGTTCATCCAAAGTTTTAAACGATTCAATTGATGGATCGTCATTTGTGGATGATTTTAATATTTCTTGTCGTGGTAAAAATATGCATACCATTGAGCGACAACTGCAGTTGTGTTTAAACAAGATTAATAAATGGTGTCTTGAAAACGGCTTTAAATTTTCTAAATCGAAAACCAACTGCATACATTTTTGTCTTTCTTTAGATGGCACACAAATTAAAGTTGTGAAGGAAGCTAAGTTCTTGGGTCTCCTTTTTGACTCACACTTACCGTTTTAAGTCACTTAAAATTAAATGCCTGAAAGCACTTAACTTGTTGAAAGTGGTTTCAAATTCTAAATGGAAAGGGGATCAAGCTACCCTTCTCCATCTATATCGATCTCTCGTGCGTTCTAAACTTGATTATGGCTCCATCGTCAAAAGCAACTTAAAACTATTAGATTCAGTCCATTATCAAGGTCTCAGACTTTGTCTTGGCTCCTTTCGAACTTCACCTGTAGACAGCCTGTATGTCGAGGCTGATGAACCATCTCTTGAGCAGCGACGTATAAAATTAGCTTTACAGTATGTAACAAAACTATATTCAAATGAATCAAACCCTGCATATAACTGTGTTTTCAATCCCCTGTATGAGGATTCATACAATAAGAAATCTTCTCTTGTTCCGCCTCTTGGTCTCAGAATTAAGCCATTTCTTGCTGTTTCCGGCACTGAGTTGGAAAATATAGCTCCTTTCTGACTTCTTTCTTCTCCTAGATGGCCGTTGGTTAGGCCACAAGTTGACCTAACATAAACGACATCTCAAAAATCAGAAACGAATGAATTACAGTATAAACAAGAATATAATCAATTGATACATAAATATAACAATTATAAATCCTTATTTACAGATGGGTCCAAGGACGGTGGCGCTGTGGCTTGTGCCACTGTCATTGGATCCAGAACAATATCTTCTAGATTACCAAACAATAGTTCTATTTTTACAGCAGAAGCTAACGCTATATTAACAGCTCTTAAATATATTCAAAGGCACTCTAAACATAAACAGTATATAATCTATTCCGACTCTCTTGCCTTCGGGCTATTAAAAATATTTCTTGTAAACATCCACTTTTAATTGAAATTATTGAATTGTATAATAATCTTGCTACTGGCCAATACGACATCGTCCTCTGTTGGTTACCAAGCCACGTAGGTATTTCCGGTAACGCAATGGCCGATCTTGCTGCCAAGGCAGCACTCAACAAATCTGTGACTCCACTTCTTACTCCATACTCTGATTATAAATCTAGCATTAGAACGTACATCCGTGATGTGATGCAGAAGAAGTGGGACACCCAAGTAGGTATAAATAACTACATGAAATAAAACCGTATACTGGGTACACCTACTTGGGCTGTCAGTCCAGATTTGAAGAGGTTATTTTACGACGATGTCGTATTGGCCATACACGATATACTCATGTATACCTGTTAAAAGGTGAGGATCTTCCGGTTTGTATCCCTTGTGATGAGAGAGTCACGGTCAAGCATATCCTGCTTGACTGTGTTGAATTCTCCATCACAAGGGATAGATATTTCAATGTCAAAACCATCAAGGATCTTTTTACCACTGTTGGTTCTCATTTTAAAAGAAATTGATTTTTTGGTTGAATTTTGAGTAGTATGTTCTGTAATTAGATGTATTTTTTTAAATATCGGTAGCTTACATTAGCAACTTGTATTGTTTGTGGCTGTACCTCAAAGGGGTTGAAGTATTGTAAAATTATTGTCCTCCTGAGAGGGTACGTAAGTCCCAAAACATTCGATGTAAATTTAAGTCTACCATGTTTTTAATCGTAGTATGCTTGTCATTTTAAATTTGGCTAGCATTTTGTACACTCACCAGCAGCTGAAGGGATGGTGTAAATCCATCTAGGGTCCATGCAGGTAGCAAAGGTACTGTAAGTCCCCATGGTCCCTAATATGCTGATCTACCTTCGGTTGTTGGCGATCTATAGCCCGTGTTTTATAATGTATTGTCTTCTTTAATTACAATGTTTTAGTTTTTCATGCTGGTTTTATATTCATATCTGTGATATTCTAGTGTTGTTACTGTCCTTTGTCGACAGGTTTTTATATTACACATATATTCCATTTCAGTGTGAAGTTCCCGTCACGGTATGGCTGAAATATTGCCGATGTGACGTTTAATATCAACTCACTCACTCACTCACTCAACACTTTCACTGAATAACCTCAGTACTAAACGTGCAGATTATACTACAAATAACTTTAGTAATGACTGGTGTGTCATTTGGTTTGGAAATTCTCCCATTGTGAATGCTATCACTATCACAGTCCAGTATATCACCCTTTGGGAGCAAGCATACTGACATATTACTCACTCTGGAAGTACATATTAATGATATTTCATCCTCTGTGGGTTCGTATGCTGAATACAATCACACAAAGTTATTATTTACATCGCTAAACGCTCGTACACAGGACATCGATCACAAGCAACACATCACTAGCTTGCTTGGGGAATTACTTTCGAAAGTCTTAGATCACTTGGGAGGAATTTGCATTTTTTGGTGTAGCTTTTGTTTATTTTTAAAGTAGTTTGTCCTTACTGAGCTCGCACCTGGCTGGGATAACTGTGTTACATAGCTATCAGCGACGACATAGTAATAACCTGCTCGTGTGTACGTGCTAGAAGTTGTGGGAGTGTTTGCAGTGGGATTTGCTAAGTGGTAGCTATGATATGTGAAACATCCCAAATCTAGATGTAATATTTGAAAATAAAAACCCACCAATCTTCCATGAACCATCTCACATCATCAGGGACTTGTTCCTCTGTTACCTTGACAACGCTGTTAAGTTTTAAAAAAAACCCGCAAAAATCGTTATATTACGGTGAGCTACATTTATGAGGTACATGGTTATAAAGAAACTGATCTATGATAAATATTTATCTATATTTTCCCAATCTCTTTCCGTCTACGTTAGGAGAAATGCATACAACGAACTATAATTAATGGTTCCACTGAGTTCGTGATAACAGTTGTTTTCTGTATACAAGAAAGGGCACGCATGCGTCAGGAGAAAATATGGGTTTAACGTACAACTGCCAAACGGAAACCCAGTGGTTAGAAGGGTATTTTATATAGCGCTAATGGCCATGCTCACTTTCTGAGCGTAATAAAACAATACCTAAGGATGGCGATGCTACCAGAAATGTCACTGATATCTTCGAAAACGGTGGGTCTTGGGGCGTGCTTTGAAATAGGTGAGGCTTGGCAACGACTTTGTCAGTAGGAAGTGAGTTCCATAGTGAGAAGTGAGATGCGGCAGCAAACAAGAAAGATCTTCCTCCAATACATTCCAAGTTGTAACTTGGAACAGTCAGCAGAAGTGTTGACAAGAGCGTGATTGTCAGCCTTAAACGGGCAGTGATGACTGTCACTTGACACAGTGTAATGTAATTGATGCAGACAGAAGAACAATTAAACCATAATTCAAAGAGAGCGTTCAAGAAGCATGTTATTAAGATATACGATGAGATTTGAATCAAACAACCAACGTACGGTCTTTGAAAGACTGTAACAAGAATTGAGAAGTATAATGTAACATTCTACAAGTCAGGCCAGAAACCTGGTAATTAGAATCCCAGTTATATCAACTTTCATCGTGATGAATTGTTCACTGCCAGACCACCCTAAAGATTTGATGGTATCAGTGTCTCGCACCTCAGCAGAGTGACAGCCATGAGAGCCTTTTCGTTTTGTCTGTTATCGCCGTTAGCGTGCTAGGCCTTTCCAGTCTGCATCTCATCTCGGAATTCACCTAAGAAATGTATTCTGTATTTATCTTCAGTGATGCTGAAAAGTCGCAATTATCAGATGTTTTATTGGAAAGCTAGTCGAGTTAAGACCTTGCAAAGCACATAAAGTATCTAAAGACGCTTTATTGCTTTGCCTAAATAAATACTTGAACAACAGGAACGTTATTGAGTGTAATATCCTGACCTTCAGTAAGTGGTATGTTTGGGATAATGACCCTTGGAACGCGTCAGTCTGGTAGTATTGTCCCGGACTAGAACACTGTATATAGTGTTCGATCATCAGGATGACATTCGGCTGTGTTGCAAGAATGCACTTCATATGACATCCGCATACTTGACATTTGCAAGACAAACAGTCGTCATCTTATAATTGCTCCTGGCGTTCATTTAGGGAGTTCAGTAGGTCACAGTAAAGTTACTTTCGAAGGATATAGCTGAACGCCATAATTTATCAAAAGGTATCGTCCATAAGTCTCAGGGATCGTACTGTTAGTTGTTACACAGGGAACTCTTGTTCGATAGCGCTCGTTTCTGCTGATGCACAGTGAGTAGTCCACTCACAGGCAAACTGTAGCGCAAATGGGGTTGCGCAGCATAGAGAATGTGACAAGTCTTCTTATATGCGACCAAAGCCAGCAAAGGTTGACAACGTACTTCCCTCGCTTCGGATCGAAAAATATTTTTCATGTCAGAATAAAATATCGCCAGCATAAAAGGTATGCTCCCATTCCATCACCTGATTGTGCTCTCAGATTTCCTACCCCATGTTTAATCATTATTCACGTGAAATATGTTTTATTCGACATTTTAAGCGCCTCTCGTGGTATTCAGATCGTTCTTCGCCTCCATTACCCCTGCCAGCTTCCAGTTGAACGGAGTGACGGAAAAAGAATACGCAGAAATTAAAAAGAAATGCCATATTGCCTAATTTTATCATGAACCTGTTGGAGCTTATTTGTCTTATCTGTCGTTGCTATTGTTAGTATTTTCGTAACATTTATTCTACAAAAAAACATTTCTGGTGTAATGGGCGAATGAAGCAGGGGAGGTAACTGTAAGTATTCCATATAGAATAATATCCTCCTGTTCCTTCACTTCGTTAAACTGGAAGGGGGAATGGATGCACCGAATGGTCTGATAAACCACGAGTTGCGCTTAAAATGTTGAATAAAAATTATTTCACGTGAGTAATTGTTCAACATGGGGATGGAGATATGACAGCACGACCCAGTGAAGAAATGGGTGTATACTTGGTGGTGATATTTTATTTTGACATGAAAATATTTCTCTAACCGAAGCGAGGAAAGTAAGTTGCTAACCTTTGCTCGCTTCGCCAGCATGTAGAAAGACTAGTCATTTTCTCCATGCTGCGCAACCTATTTGCTACAGTTTGCAGTGTGATCACCTACACGACAGTGGTTTCAGAAGGATAAAGTTGAACTCCGAACATTCGCATAAACCCACTGATTCTAAGGCAGCCACTGATGTTGCTAATGAATTGAAACTACAAACATATTTGTCTGGCATGGCTTGGAATCGGCAGTTGAGGAAATTCAATTTGGCAATTTCAGGAAGCTATTCGGTCGGTACACTCAGGGGAATGTTTTCTTTCCGCCACTACAGAAGCAGAATGGGAATCTGAATTAGAAAACCGGTATTGCATTCTGAGCAGGTATTATCGCAACTGTGAATAGCTTCACAAGAACTGTGCCACTATAGTTGTATTGTTTAAAATGAGAAGCCCTTCATACAAATCATTTGTGCCATGACGCACACCCTTTGAATACATATTAGAGGTGCCCAAATTGTCTTTGTGAACGAGAGTGAGATGGAGTTTGCGTGTGTGTTTGGGCTTTTTTCTTACTGTGTGTGCCTTTTGGGTGGAGTTTGTATCTGCACCGAGTGAGTGAGATAATATTTAACGTCACATCCGTAATATTTCAGCTATATCGTGACGAGAACATTTAATACTGAAATGTAATATATGTGTATCATAAAAACCGTTCGGCGAAGGAAAAACTGGAATATCTCAGTTAGCAATAAAACTAGCGTGGAAAACTGAACCTAATATCACTATTTGGACAGTATAATATAAAAACAGGCTATAGATCGCCAGCAACAGAAAATAAATCACCATACTAGGGACCATCGGACTTACAGTACCTTTGCAGCCTAAATAGACTCTAGTTGGATTTATACCATCCCTTCAACCGCTGACTAGTGTAAGCCACAATTAAAATAACAAGAATACTACATCTACAAATCCTGGTAAGTTTAAATTTACCTCAAAGGTTTTGGGACTTCCAGGAGTCCTCTCAGGCGGACAATACGTTTACAAAACTGCAAGGGTACAGGCACTAACCATCTCAGTTACTAATCTAAACTACCAATAATAAAATATTTATCTATTTTCAAATTATTTACGAAATCCAATTCTTTGAAAATTCCAATAATCAAATAAGAGCTTACATTACTAAAACGATCGCATCTATTGCAGTAAAGTAGCTGACAGTCGATGAAAAAAACATCTTCATATTCCAGTTTCTAAATGTCACTTCAAGAAGCATGGCATTGTTAAATGACATTGATGTTCATGAAACAAAGTTAACAAAATTGGAGTTCATTCACCTTTGTCACAGACCCGTGAAGGTCCCGAGGTAGAATAGGCCTTCAGCAACCCATGCTTGCCACAAAAGGCGACTATGCTTGTCGTAAGAGGCGACTAACGGGATCGGGTGGTCAGGCTCGCTGACTTGATTGACACGTCATCGGTTCCCAATTGCGCAGATCGATGCTCCTTGTGTTGATCACTCGATTGTCTGGTACAGACTCGATTATTTACAGGCCGCCGCTATATAGCTGGAATATTGCTGAGTGCGGCGTAAAACTAAACTCACTCACTTCTGTCACAGCGTTGCGCTTGACCGTGCAAATAATTACCCCTACATTTGTAAATAACTCAGTCCTTGTTTCTGTTATGATAGCCTTCAAAGAATATTTAACTTTAAAGGAGCAAGTGTACAAACGTTCTGGGGCCGTATATAGCAAACAACCTATGTCTCAATAAAAAACTTAAGTTTGGATTTTAGTTCGTTGATAAATATGGTCCCTGAACGCAAACGTTGGTGCTGTTTTAAGCTGAGTCATGAAGTTGAGTCTCACAACCGACCCTATAGCTACCTATTACAAGCAACCTCTGAAACTATCCCCGATCCTCACCACAACATCTGCAAGCAGACACATTGCAGCAATCAAATCTCTCAACACGTTCGATATTAAACATATAGTACGTATTCTCTTGTACGTGTACTCTGTCAGTACATTCTCCGAGTGGATGATCAAAGACGGGTGGGAGGTACCAAACAAATTGAAATTCTGTCATGATGCAAAATAGACATAACGAAGCTTTGTTTCAGCACATCATCAAAAGCATTACATTTTCTGGCTTAAGGGCATCTGGGGATATCATTCAGTCCATTACGTTCAGACGAAGGCAGCTTTTTGAAAACAGTTTTTCCTTTGCAGCTGCCGTTAACAAAAGAAAATATTAGTGCTTGGTTTTCCGGCATACCAGGCGAAAGAGCTGGTAACAATTTTAATCTTCTCTGAGGGGCTAGAACGTTATGCAATAAGATCGATAGGGTGATTGGAAAACCTGACGGTAGCCATTTGAAAAAGTAGGCGATTTAGTTTCCTTTTCACTCAGAACTACACATCAATTAACTCATCATTGAATTAAATAAAAATACAATAAAAAATAGATCAGGGTGGTTCTATGACAAAACCTCTTTTCTCATCCCTGCAAATTGACATGTTTGAGTGAGGTAAAGTTTGAAGGGATCTGCGAACAGTTCACAAACTCTAAATTGATATACATGTATGTTTGGTGTCGTTTCTCTAGTTATGCCATTGATCCAGGCTAAAACCCTTGACTGTGTTATTTATGTAATTTCAAGTTTTGGTCCTCCTGCTATTAGTAAAGGATCATGACCAAGGTTTTGTTTGAAAAAGTAAGCCCGCTGCAGAGGGAAATTGGGGAGCGCCGATAGGCCCGACCTTAGTTCCCAAGGCAAAAGGGCTTACTTGTGCCAACAGAATTGAGGAAGAAATTTTGATCCAACTTGAACCGGCCAACTTGTCCTGCACGTGCGCTGCACTCACTGTCCCTGTTATGCGGAATGTCCTGGGCGTGCACTGCACTCACTACCCGTTATGAGGAATGTCCTGCACGTGCGCTGCACTCACTACCCCTGTTATGAGGAATGTCCTGCACGTGCACTGCACTCACTACCCGTTATGAGGAATGTCCTGCACGTGCGCTGCACTCACTACCCCTGTTATGAGGAATGTCCTGCACGTGCGCTGCACTCACTACCCGTTATGAGGAATGTCCTGCACGTGCGCTGCACTCACTACCCCTGTTATGAGGAATGTCCTGCACGTGCACTGCACTCACTACCCGTTATGAGGGATGTCCTGCACGTGTTCTCCACTCACGACCCCTGTTATGAGGAATGTCTTACACGTGCGCTGCATTTACTACCCGTGTTATGAGGAACATGTGTATATTAACAGGTAAACACATTCTTCACAGCGATCCTTCATAGTCTAGTGGATGGAACCCCATCCTCCTAAGCAAGTGAGTGAGTGAGATTAGTTTTAAGCCGCTGTTAGCAATATTCCAGCAATATCACGGCGGGGGACACCAGAAAAAGGGCTTCACACATTGTACCCATCTGGGAAATCGAACCCGGATCTTCTGCGTGACGAGCGCACGCTTAAACCACTAGGCTACCCCACCGCCCCGCCTCCTAAGCGAATGATGGAAGAGTCGAAACCAGGCATTGGCACTTTATACTGATAGTTTTCAATAGTTTGATTTTTTACGATCGTTTTCAATGATAGCAAGACAAAATCATATCAATCTTAAAACAAAAGTTACATCCATCAAAAATAAGTCATGACTCAAACTCAAGGACTATTCCTTTGACAATCCCCGGGATGCGGGCAATTGTGTAGAAGATCCACGTGTATTTATTGACAATGTCCACGAACCTGACTGTTTCGGTTTACTCGGTAAAATGAGAACCGTGCGAGACGAAAGAGTGACGTCACTAGGGGCATATCATTAGCTTAGTAACTTGCTGGGGGTGTCTATTTTCGTATGGAAATGATAGTATGGTCCCTATTTCACGCGTGCCAAGTTAGATATTTCTCTTGGCGGTTCTCAAAAACTGTCAGTTTGAACAGGTACTTTGAAAATTGTAACATCATGCGTCTCCCTCTGATCGTGTGACGCTGGAGTTGTTTGTTGCGTTTAGGCGAAGTAGTTTGGTAGATAACCAAGCATCTCCAACAATGTCAACAGATATTTCCTAACACTTGAAAGTGCATTTACACTGATTTGTCAGCCTCTGGCCTGCTCTTTGGACAGTTTCTAAATGTCACTTCAAGAAGCATGGCATTGTTAAATGACATTGATGTTCATGAAACAAAGTTAACAAAATTGGAGTTCATTCACCTTTGTCACAGACCCGTGAAGGTCCCGAGGTAGAATAGGCCTTCAGCAACCCATGCTTGCCACAAAAGGCGACTATGCTTGTCGTAAGAGGCGACTAACGGGATCGGGTGGTCAGGCTCGCTGACTTGATTGACACGTCATCGGTTCCCAATTGCGCAGATCGATGCTCCTTGTGTTGATCACTCGATTGTCTGGTACAGACTCGATTATTTACAGGCCGCCGCTATATAGCTGGAATATTGCTGAGTGCGGCGTAAAACTAAACTCACTCACTTCTGTCACAGCGTTGCGCTTGACCGTGCAAATAATTACCCCTACATTTGTAAATAACTCAGTCCTTGTTTCTGTTATGATAGCCTTCAAAGAATATTTAACTTTAAAGGAGCAAGTGTACAAACGTTCTGGGGCCGTATATAGCAAACAACCTATGTCTCAATAAAAAACTTAAGTTTGGATTTTAGTTCGTTGATAAATATGGTCCCTGAACGCAAACGTTGGTGCTGTTTTAAGCTGAGTCATGAAGTTGAGTCTCACAACCGACCCTATAGCTACCTATTACAAGCAACCTCTGAAACTATCCCCGATCCTCACCACAACATCTGCAAGCAGACACATTGCAGCAATCAAATCTCTCAACACGTTCGATATTAAACATATAGTACGTATTCTCTTGTACGTGTACTCTGTCAGTACATTCTCCGAGTGGATGATCAAAGACGGGTGGGAGGTACCAAACAAATTGAAATTCTGTCATGATGCAAAATAGACATAACGAAGCTTTGTTTCAGCACATCATCAAAAGCATTACATTTTCTGGCTTAAGGGCATCTGGGGATATCATTCAGTCCATTACGTTCAGACGAAGGCAGCTTTTTGAAAACAGTTTTTCCTTTGCAGCTGCCGTTAACAAAAGAAAATATTAGTGCTTGGTTTTCCGGCATACCAGGCGAAAGAGTTGGTAACAATTTTAATCTTCTCTGAGGGGCTAGAACGTTATGCAATAAGATCGATAGGGTGATTGGAAAACCTGACGGTAGCCATTTGAAAAAGTAGGCGATTTAGTTTCCTTTTCACTCAGAACTACACATCAATTAACTCATCATTGAATTAAATAAAAATACAATAAAAAATAGATCAGGGTGGTTCTATGACAAAACCTCTTTTCTCATCCCTGCAAATTGACATGTTTGAGTGAGGTAAAGTTTGAAGGGATCTGCGAACAGTTCACAAACTCTAAATTGATATACATGTATGTTTGGTGTCGTTTCTCTAGTTATGCCATTGATCCAGGCTAGAACCCTTGACTGTGTTATTTATGTAATTTCAAGTTTTGGTCCTCCTGCTATTAGTAAAGGATCATGACCAAGGTTTTGTTTGAAAAAGTAAGCCCGCTGCAGAGGGAAATTGGGGAGCGCCGATAGGCCCGACCTTAGTTCCCAAGGCAAAAGGGCTTACTTGTGCCAACAGAATTGAGGAAGAAATTTTGATCCAACTTGAACCGGCCAACTTGTCCTGCACGTGCGCTGCACTCACTGTCCCTGTTATGCGGAATGTCCTGGGCGTGCACTGCACTCACTACCCGTTATGAGGAATGTCCTGCACGTGCGCTGCACTCACTACCCCTGTTATGAGGAATGTCCTGCACGTGCACTGCACTCACTACCCGTTATGAGGAATGTCCTGCACGTGCGCTGCACTCACTACCCCTGTTATGAGGAATGTCCTGCACGTGCGCTGCACTCACTACCCGTTATGAGGAATGTCCTGCACGTGCGCTGCACTCACTACCCCTGTTATGAGGAATGTCCTGCACGTGCACTGCACTCACTACCCGTTATGAGGGATGTCCTGCACGTGTTCTCCACTCACGACCCCTGTTATGAGGAATGTCTTACACGTGCGCTGCATTTACTACCCGTGTTATGAGGAACATGTGTATATTAACAGGTAAACACATTCTTCACAGCGATCCTTCATAGTCTAGTGGATGGAACCCCATCCTCCTAAGCAAGTGAGTGAGTGAGATTAGTTTTAAGCAGCTGTTAGCAATATTCCAGCAATATCACGGCGGGGGACACCAGAAAAAGGGCTTCACACATTGTACCCATCTGGGAAATCGAACCCGGATCTTCTGCGTGACGAGCGCACGCTTAAACCACTAGGCTACCCCACCGCCCCGCCTCCTAAGCGAATGATGGAAGAGTCGAAACCAGGCATTGGCACTTTATACTGATAGTTTTCAATAGTTTGATTTTTTACGATCGTTTTCAATGATAGCAAGACAAAATCATATCAATCTTAAAACAAAAGTTACATCCATCAAAAATAAGTCATGACTCAAACTCAAGGACTATTCCTTTGACAATCCCCGGGATGCGGGCAATTGTGTAGAAGATCCACGTGTATTTATTGACAATGTCCACGAACCTGCCTGTTTCGGTTTACTCGGTAAAATGAGAACCGTGCGAGACGAAAGAGTGACGTCACTAGGGGCATATCATTAGCTTAGTAACTTGCTGGGGGTGTCTATTTTCGTATGGAAATGATAGTATGGTCCCTATTTCACGCGTGCCAAGTTAGATATTTCTCTTGGCGGTTCTCAAAAACTGTCAGTTTGAACAGGTACTTTGAAAATTGTAACATCATGCGTCTCCCTCTGATCGTGTGACGCTGGAGTTGTTTGTTGCGTTTAGGCGAAGTAGTTTGGTAGATAACCAAGCATCTCCAACAATGTCAACAGATATTTCCTAACACTTGAAAGTGCATTTACACTGATTTGTCAGCCTCTGGCCTGCTCTTTGGACAAGTTTTTGCGATTTGTCGTGGAGAATCACATGTTCAACATGTGCAAGCCTGCTGCACATTAACTGAGAGATTAAATTGTGAATGTTTAGTCCAGTAACTGAGAATACTCATAATAAATTTATCTTTATCAAACTTAGTAGTATATACAATGACAGTTCTAAAACACTTTCAAGAAAAGTCTCTACAAAGCCTTATTTACTAAATAAGGCTTTGGTTGGGCCCTTAGATCTTGCTACTATTACCCCTACTACTTAACGTGTGTTGGGGGTAACACTGTGCCGTACGGTACGATCAATAATTCTTCTCTTACAAAACCCCTACCCGGCCCATCCCTCAAGTAGTACAAGTTAGGTTCGTCGGCTTTCATATCCACTTTATCTATGTTGTAAGTTTTGACTGACCATATAGGATCGGTGGCCCGCTTACGGCTATCACCCTCGTGTTCCCCCGGCTGGTATAGATACCTCACTAGGGCCCTATCTGGTATCTGTTTCTCCTTCCCACGCAATGGAGCGGCCGACTCTGCAACTATTGATTTTAGTTTGATAGCGTCTGCCGGTTTCTTACTGGTGAGACGGGTGACTTCATGGTTGATTGCCGACACCACCTTGGGTAACCTCGTGACCCATTCAGTCGATCGTTTTCCAGGGGTGGCCATCTCCCTAGCATACTGATGGCCGAACAAGCGCTCAGCCAAAGTCCTATTAAATCTCTCAACTATGGCTTGGCTGTGATGGGCTCCGGCCGTGCCACGCCTGACCTTTGTATCGTGTTTGGCTAGCAGTTGTGACACGGCACCCATGAACTCCCGTCCGGGGTCAACTTGCAGCTCTGTTGGCCACGTCAGCGGACTGCGTTTGTATATGCGTTCGAATCCTCTGGCTACCTGGGCCGAATCTTTCGTGGTCAAGGGTTCGGCTTCCTTGTAACGACTGGCTACGTCCACTACGGTTAAGGCATACTTGTACCTCTTGTCGTGGGGTAGGAACAGTAGGTCTGCCTGGTGAACGCTATTAGGTATGTTAATACCGAACCTCCTTCTAGGCACGTAGCGTGGTGCCGGCAAATAGATCTGCCACAGGGCTTGTTTTTCAAGCCACGCTTTGGCTTCCTCCGGGGGTACTCGCGCTATTTTAGCTAGCTTATCTACTGCGCTAGCTCCTTTCCAGTACCCACGCGGGCTGTAGTAAATAGCCTCAAATTTTCTCATGTCCATACGCGTATGTGTTTATCCCATCAATAGCTATCCAACGTTTAGTGTCCATAGGCGACAGGGACGTCTTGTTTATAGTCAGTCCGTGTATCTTATGCCCATCACTTCTAAGTGTGTTCATTTTATGTCTAAAGGTACGGGTCTTGAACAGGGCTTCCTTGAATCTGGCGTGTTTGATGTGTTGTTTCACCACATACTTCTTAACCCCCTTAGCCTTCCGGATCTCACTATTGTCGGCTTTCAGTATGGAGTACATCTTAGGTCTCAAACCTATGTACTCGGCTATGGGCGTGCCAGCACACTCGTCTTTCATCTTACCTAGGACCTTTTTATTTACCGTACTGTGTATGGCATGGGTCTTAGGGTAGTCGCTGGTGTCGTATAAATCGAGGTGTTTTTTCATGTCCTCGTACACGTCCTCGGTTCGAATCTCCATCAGCAGGGAATCCGTGTCAGTGTACAGCACTTCACACCTGTCACCGTACTGTTTCTTGAGCTCGTTGTAGTAAAAGTCGTACATCAGGTGTTTGGATAAATCGAGGATGCTCATCCCCACGTAAACAGGCCGGTTGAATTTTATGTGGCTTTTCTTCATGTGTAGGGCAACCAGGTTGTCTGTGAATATCTTACTACGGTTGAATGCCGGACTGGCTATCAATCTCCTGAGCTTGTCTTCCTCACTCGACCGAACCAGCTTCACGGTCACGCGTTTCCTCAGGTTCTCCATAGTCTTACCAAACACCGAGTTGTTCATGAGCTTGTAGAGATTTTTCTCAAAATCACTGGTGGCTTTTTTTCGTAGGTCTGTGTT
Organism: Haliotis asinina; assembly: GCF_037392515.1. Taxonomy (NCBI): domain Eukaryota; kingdom Metazoa; phylum Mollusca; class Gastropoda; order Lepetellida; family Haliotidae; genus Haliotis; species Haliotis asinina. The sequence goes on from NC_090283.1 coordinate 62,042,717, forward strand.
CATTCTGATGTATGGCTCCATCCATGGGCTCTGGTCGAACATGAGCACCCTGTGTATTTTGGTCAGCCTCATACCCAACGACAGGTACAGCTGTAGGTTGTGATAGTGAACGATGTACTTGGTCTTATTCATTAAGTTAGGAACGAGTTTTTCAACGTCTGTCACACGCCCACCTAACAAGTTATGTTGGTACTCAGACATCCAGTCTGGGTTAACCCTCATACGTTCGGGGGCCAGGGGGTAGCTGTTGTGTGATGTGTGTAATTCCTTGGTATACTCTAAGTCAACCTCGAGGATATACCCTTTGTTCGAATCTGGTGCAACCCCCATAACATCAACATGGGGTACCCATTCGAATCCCCCTGTAGGTAGATACTGGCTCATGGCCCAGCCGTACAGGTTGTTTGCGTCGAGGTAGAGAATGTGATTGGTTGGCTTGTTAGGATCGTAACCTTTCACGTATTGATTATTTGCTTTCGCGTATCGTTTGGATGCCATGGAAATCCCACCTCGCAAGCCTTTCTCAATGAATAGGTGCATGTCGTAATCTGTGAGCAATTCCAAATTAACTCCGGTCTTTTTAAGCAAGGCGTCCCACGACAGACCTGGGCTGGTGTAATACCATGCGGGGTCGAGTTTATACTGCTTGAAACACGTCCGCCTAAACGTCTCAAACACGTCGGCTAACAGCAGTACATCTGTCCTCAAGTACAGGTCGTGATAATCACCCAGGTTCCTAAAACCCAGTTTATTCCATACGTTAGTCGCGTGCGAGTAATCATCTCGTGAGACGGACGCCTCATTCAGCTTGCTATAAAAGCAGTCAATAGGGGGTAGTCTGGTCTCGGTGAACTTAACCCAACTATCCATGTACTCATAGGGGTACACACCCTTCCTCATAAGCAGGGGTCTAGTCTCGGCGTCTGTGTATCGATCGGTGATAGGGAAGGTATTGTTGGCCTTGACCAGACTGTCGAGTGACGACAGGAGGAACTGAAACGAGTCAATGAACCTAAGTCCGTTTAAGCTGAAGGAGATGTATCTCTCCATGTTGTTGGGGATGCACGTTATATTACCAGCGATTTTCGCGATGGCCTGCATGATCAAGTGTGAGTCGTACCCTCTCAAGTTGTGAAAGACAACAGGGATGTTTATTGTCTTAGGGTTGATTTTAAGCTTGAGGTTGCACGCGCTGTGAGCGGCGCCTCTATACTTACCAGTTATGTGGCAGTGATCTCTCACCGAATCACCGTTAAGTGGTGAGTCACACACGTGACATTTAGTGCTACGCTTGTGAGCTAGCTTGTCGTCTTGGGTCAGACGCATGGGAGCGATTTTATACAATGCATTCCTAATAATTTTTTCTTCCTCCTGCAAACACTTTAGAAACCTTTCAGCCGCGTCAGGGCCCCTATACACTACCGGAGCTTTCGTTTCCCCGTCACAACGGACGACAATGTATCCAAACCCACAGGCTTTATGCTCTTGTGTCTTGTGGGTGAAGCTACCACTGGGGGGTGTGGGGGAATCCCCACCCACAACTAAGGCTTCGAAGTCGGCGTATATGATATAAGGCACAGACATTTGGTTCTTGTGGTTACTGAATTTTAGGATTTTGTTATCTTCCTTAGGAATGTCGACTCGTATAGCCGTCTGCCCCACACCTTGGCAATCCTCCCGGTGGGATTCTAATAAATCAGCTCGACTGAAACCGTGTAGGCATTGTACACAAAAGTGTTTTTCCCCATCGTGTTTCGACTGGTCGTGCAACAACCGGCTGAGATGTTTTATCCACGTGTAGTGATACTTGTCACCTCGTTGGATCATGAATATATTGATAACTTGGCGATCCTTCACCGGGCTGACCCTGTGTACTATTGTTTTGTTACCTTCGTGTCCAAAGACATTTATAGCCAGATTATTCTGTTTTTCTACTTTAGTGATCTGGGATATGGGGGTGGGTTCATCTATACCATCCCAGTTGAGCCCATCATCCTGAGGATAATTAGAAGGCCTGTTCGGATTAGTGTCAGCTGGAAATAAGGCTGACCTGATAGCTAACCTCAGGCAATCGTTTCCTCTATTCTTAACGTTTACTATGGCATGTTTGTTCCTATAGTAGGGAGGCAAGGCTAGGTATGACCCGCCTCTGAACGGCACGTAGTTAGCTATGTCTAGATAGACATTATCGATTTTATCTACAACCCACCCGGACCCCAAGTGTGTGTAGCGTTCTAGGTATTCTCGTATCTGCTGAAAACTGGTATCGATTGATGCGTCAATGGTCTCTGTATGTGTGACGACCTCTTGTTGACCTCGGAAGTAAGGCTGAACATATTCAGTGGTACTCCCAACCTGCTTATCGAGCGACATTTTCACTGTGATCTGAAACTTGATACTTCCTAGGTTATTTAGTTCCTGGTTGACCTCATCAGCTATCAGAGGCTTGATATCTGTAATGTCTATGTTTCTATCAACGTGCATGCGCCAACCTCTCAAATAGTTGCCTACAGCGCGCTCAGTGCGCACGAACTGTAGGTCAATAGCTCTATTCTGTCGTAATAATTCTACAAGCTGTGGTTTTCTCATACGGGAATACCCAGCTAAACCCAAATCGTGTGCCTCGGCTTTCAGTTGTTTTACAGTGGGACGTGCTACGGGGGCATGTGATAACAATGCTGTTAACCCGGCTCTCCCAAGGTTTGAATAACCCGTGTATCCAAGCTGTTTTGCTTGAGCTTTTAATTGTGTTACCGTAGGAGGGGCTTCTAAACCTAGTAATCTCAACAATGCTGACTTCCGCATTCTAGAATACCCGATCACACCTCTCTGTTTTGCGACCCGCTTCAGCTCGCGCACAGTAGTCATAGTGTTTACACCTAACATAACCAATGTCTAATTGGGTCACAGTAAAGGGAGGTAACCCTTGATAAAAATATGTGGCATTTATTTGGAGTCTATCTTGAGCAGTCGCCTACGTTCTTTTATGTAGTCCTTTTTATTCTCGTAGATGAGTTGATGTCTGACTACGTTCGCTCCGTGAGCTTTACATAGACAGTAGTGTCCTTTAACCCCGATACCACACACAGAACACGTGTAGTTAGGACTTCCCATATGGAAACAACAGAACCCCTGATTCCTGCATTTCCTACCACAGGCCTCGGTCTTCCCCATAAGTATGTATTCGCATCGGTATGGAGCGGGTCTCATGTTTACTTATATAGGTATTTAATTTAATTGCTTCGCAACCAACGCAGTAGCTGCTATACCCAACACTATGAAGCCCAGTTCACGATTCATTTGTCCCTTGGATGGTGTGTAGTACTGAGCGAGTGTGGGTTTATTGAGCGGTTCCAATCGTTTACCAGTTAGTAGGTAGTATTCTTTCATTGCTTCATCGACATCGTTGAATGTTTGAACAGCATGGTTTTCACGCTGGAGTTGTTCGTTAATAAAATCGATCCTCTGGAGACGTTTTTTAGCGTACTCGGCCTGTGCTCTTTGTAATTTCTCAGTAGCGAGATCGTGCCACTTCCTTTCTTCCTGTATTTCAGCCGCGTGATCATCTCTTAGTTTCGAGAAGAGGAAATTACTCCCGGAAAATGCCAGGGCATTCACTAACGCCCCACCGACCATCATAGCTATCGTGGCCATCCCTATATTTATTTCATTATATTATCAGGTATGATCCCTTGTTTTACTAGGATGTCTTTTGTGGCCATCGCCATACCAAGGTTCATTATGAGCATACCCATATCCTGCAGGTTGAAATCTAGCTTGATAGTTGGTTGTTTAAGTACCATTTTAGTCAACCGAGCGTACCCTACTGCTAGACTGGCGACCACTGTGGCGTGGTATGCGTCGTTGACGAACGTTTTCCCCTCAGACATTATGTATATATAAAAATATTTTAAATTATAACATGATATGCGGGTCGACCTCTAATTGTGTTGGGGTGGGGGGTACCACCTCACGGTGAGGGTTTCCCTCACGTGTATATAACCACGAGATAGCTAAGGCAGCAGTTACGCCTACAACCAACAACAGTCGGGTTGGGTTGGTCATTTTATGTTGGTTACACCACCGTTTTTTACCGGCAGCTACTCTCTTAGGATTCTTCTGCCTGGTTACTGTTGGGGGTTCCTGTGAAGGGGTCTCCTTCAGTGGAGTTTCCCTCACTGTGGGGGTTTCCTCCAGTGGAGTTTCCCTCACTGTGGGGGTTTCCTCCAGTGGAGTTTCCCTCACTGTTGGGGGTGTGGGGGGTATCACCACTGGGGTTTCCTCCTCCCTGGTATCCATCTATACTATTATTATTATTTTTTCTCTCAAATTGACAATGTTTTGCCGTGATAATCGCCGCCGTCACTGGAGCCAACAACATACCATATTTGTGGTACAGCTCGCAGCTGATAGAGCTCACGGCGTGTTCGATAAAAGGGTCTTTATCTAGGTCCTCCCACAGGTAAAGTCGGCGCTCTGGTGGAATGGGAAGGAAGTATGATACAATACCGGTGTATATCTGGGTCATAGCCGATCCTATTGTCTTTGTCATTTCTGCTCCGAGCCGGGACTCGTATCTAGCGTACAGCTTATCGATTTCTTCGGCTGACATTTTGTGAATTTTATCCGGAGTGTAGTCTCCAAAGTAATGTTTGGCTTTACCACCAACAGCCAACGCCACCAGTTTCTCTCGCTTATCATCAGTGGGGCCTGCCGGCGGCGTGGGGGAGACCCCCAACTGTTCGAGCAATTCCTCACACTCCATCTTATAATATAACAAGTAAGATTTAGTTTTAACTATATAATACCCGATGCAGACAAAACACAGAGAAATGAAGGTTAAGTTGCACACGACAAACACTTCAAATATCATAGCTATACTTAGCATTTGCTCAGCTTTGCTTAGCTTTGCTTAGCTTTGCTTAGCTTTAGCATACTCTATATGCTACTGGTTGGTCGGTCTTTAGCACGAGCTTAGCGTGTTTAGTTTCAGCGAGCTGTTTCTTCACCCGTTCCCGTTCTAATTTGCTCATCACATCGTTCTCTCTCAAACACTCCTCAAACGAATCCCTGTCCTTGCAGTGAAATAAGGCTACCCATCGCGTCTGCTCCCTGAGGTCTTTCAACACCGAGTTGAACTTCTGCGTTAACACCCAGACGCTGTGATTTGCATGCCGGCCGGAGAAGGCCAGGTACGATAGCCTGTCTCTCTTTTTTGTTATCTCGCGATTAGCGCTGCAGTCGTCCAGTATGAACAGCGTCGGTTCTCCTTTAAATTTCTCGTGAAGAGCTTTCAACCAGTCCTGCAGGCGTGTTCCAGGGTCGATTTTGTGTACGTCCGGGTCCGTCATCACCCAAGGTCGCGCGTACGTTTTATTCATGCTCAGAGTAGGGCACATGATAACGATGTTATCGAACACATCCTTGTAGTAACCCTCCAACATATCCAACACGAAAACAGTCTTCCCACAGCCAGTCTGCCCGCACACTATGGCGCAGTGTGGGTCAGTGGGTAGTTGTGGGTACCCCTGGGTACCCCCACTAGTAGATGGCTTGCACGAATCTACCATTGTCTATATGAAGTTGCGCGTCCATAATAACGTACAGATATAATTTCAACTTACCAGCGGGTTGAGCCTTCTTAGTAATCTGGATGGTTATCCCTTCGCTGCCGTTATCTATACGGCGCCCGCTACCGTGCAGTTTATCATCATCCGTGGATCGCATGTCCAACCATAGGGCGTACTTGGTGGTCAGGTATTCACCGATCTGCACGGAGCCTAGGTCCAGGTCCTTTGTTATATAATGTTGGGTCCCCACTGGTAGCTTTTTTATCTCATCCCACTGCTGGTGTGGTCTCATACCATGACTGAACAGCTGGTTGGGCACGCCCTCGATGGTCACTTCCACCTTTTCAATCTCGGGGTTGAAAAACTTCTCGCTGTCCCTCCGGAATGGCTCGTAATCCTCCACAGGGACGACCAGGATACCTTTCATCGATCGCGCCGGCACGTTCAGGTTGATATTCCACACAGTGTCGCTCTTATCTCGCACGACTGATCTATGCCTCAGTACGCGATCGTACAGGATAGCCATCTTCCCAGAGTACTGGCTTCGAACCTGCCTGGCCAGCTCCGGGCTAGTGACCATGTCGAACTCCAGAGAGATGTTGTCTATGGTATAACTAGCCTCATCACCGTTCGGCGTACGCACTACTTTGCTATAGTCGTTAAACGTGAGCTCGTATTCGAGCCTATCACCCAGCGCGGCCTGGTAAAACGGCGCGTGTCCCGTGAGCAACTCGAAGTCGAGCGGCACGCAGAATCGATTCCCGTATGCTCGAGCGATGGCCTTTTCACCGTCCGATAGCTTGTCTAGCTGGTCTGGCGTGAAGGCATACCCTATACGCGACCGGGTTGATTTGCTGATACCCTGGTACACATCATTGACTCGTTCTCCCTCGCTTTTCCAGAGATCCCCGTAGCAGTGAAACACGTCGCTGTCGTCGATGCTCAGCACCTCGTTACCGCTGATCTTGACGGTCGTTTTCTTGATGATAGCTCGACCCACGTTCCGCACTAGCTCGCGTTTGTCGTTGTCGGAGGTCAACGTGATATTGAACGCCAGTCGAACAGTGCCTGGTACAATGAGGTCATTCTCACCAAGGTTTGGAAATCTAACCAGCAGAGTTTGATTCTGGTCTATCTTGCTGGGATTGTTGGTGATGGTCACCGACTGACGCACGGCTCTGGCTCCTAATGGCTCTCTCAATCTTCTGAAAGGATCTAATTTTCTACCGTACATTGTTATATAAATGAAATATATTTTTAATACTAATGGATGAAGACATAGATATGACGGAGATGCCGGGCGATAGTGCCCAGGCATTCGATGATGATCAGGAGACCTCATTCAGTACTGGCCTACAGCTGGATACCGAACTCCTTAAGGGCGCCGTCGACGGATTTTATGAAGGTTTAAAAAAGGATAAACATTACGTAGAGCCGTTGTGGCGAGACTATGACAAGTTTACCCTCATCGATGGCGCGCTGCGTTTGAAGTCTCGCCCGGATGCCGATCTCGTGACAAAACGCAAGAGAGAACCGCTCGATATCGTTATGGGATTGACTTTGTCCAAAAGGAACTAGGTTTCAGAGATTACAGTGGCGCGCGACCTAAGCAGTATCCTCCGAAGTTAGTTCAAAGTCTGCAAGACATCAGGGACGCCATATCAGATCAAAACATGACTTATGATATTAAAAAGGTGTTGGCCGACTACGAGAACAAACCCTTCCCGTGGCTCGAATTTACCGTTCGGGAACTGCGGGGGTTGGATCTGACGATGCAAACCATTCACGGACATCTCGCGAAAAGCACGGCCAGAATGAGTGAGATAGACGACAACATCGCCTATGAAAAGAAAAAACTCGGTGAAACTGATGACGAGGCTCTGAAAGCCCACATCGAGAAACAAATACGTAATTTGGAAGAGGAAAGGCAGACCTGGCTGGAGACAGCATCCTCCTTCAAAGAAAAGCTTCGATCCCAGGTCAACCGTATACGGGAAACCATCAATCAAGTCCTCTACCGAGACACCACGTTAGCAGACAGGATTCGGATATTGTTCCGGGAGCAAGGGATCACCATCGCCAGCATTCTGACTGCATTGGGTTTCATCATATCAACCCTGGTGGTGTCACTGACAGGGGGTACTGTGGGGCCTGCCGGCGGCGGGGGAACTCCCACACCTGGCGGTGGGGGTGTTAAAGACTGGATAAAAAAACTCGGGGAAGGCCTAGCTAAACTGGCTGGTAAAGCCGCCGAAGCCCTTCCCGGCATCCTGGGTAGCATCGTCTCGTGGTTGTTGGGCGCTCTGGCTAAAACTGCCATGTGGCTCAGTCAAAACATGTGGGCAGCCATCGTCGCCGTGGCGGGTCTGGTGTACGTAGCGGCTAAGAAATCTTTAACCAAATAAGTCCCAAAGTTACCCCACCAACCACCAGGGCCGTTTTATTATCGATATGCTGCTGATAGGGGGGTACCCCCACATGAATATGGGGGTGTGTTGGGGGCACATGAACTTTAGACTCCGGGGGTGGCGCCACTATACCCGTTTCACGTGGTGGGATGTGTGGGATATAGGGGGCGTTAATATCGGGGTTGATACCCAACTTTTGGTCCGCCGTGGCTATGACTATTTTGTTGTGATAACCTACCACTTTTTTTACTATCAGTTGCATATCACTCGGAGCCATGTACAGCCCCACGCCAAACACGTAATTGACTTTCGATCTGGCGTATTCTAACACGTTTTGGTAACGGTCGATGGCCCGCGGGATATCAACTGGAGCATTTATAGCATCCTCAACGTTGGAAACGAACTGTTTCTGAGCGTCGTAAGCAGTTCCCTTACCGAGGATGTTGGAACGCGTCATCGACTGCGCACCCAACAGCGCCCACACGTACATTCGAATCGAGTCGTTCAAGCGTATTGTACCAGCACGAGTGAATTCTTTCGATGTTTTTGAGATCATTTTAGTCCAGGCTGTGGCTGCATCAGGATTGGTTTGCTTTATGTAGCTGACATGGACCTTTTCATTCGTTGTGGGACCTGTAAATGTATGTTTGCTTGGGTTGTATGAACCATCTTTAGAACCGGCCCTATATGTTCCTGACCTGTAGAAGTACACGTAAACTATACCGAGACCATGGTTAACACCAGGAAGGCGAAAGTCTTTATTCGTTGGAATCTCAAACTCCCCACAAACACGTTCATAAGCGCGTTTATCATAGGGGTTATTCGTCATACTCCACGCTTTATCTTGGGGAAGAGGAGCACTTATTTCCTTCAATATTCGTCTCGTTTGATAATAAATATGAAACAAAATGACTGCCTTACTCAGTTGGTCTATACCGTAGTCTAGTGTCACACCCGACCCTGTCGTCGCACACCACACAGCAAAGTTGAGTTGGTTCTGCCAAAACTGCATTGGGTTTTGATTCCAGTTTACCACCGCCTGCGCGTTATTAACGGTCACGATATAGTTTTCAAAGATATTAATAAAGGTTGTTTTAAACCCCGTACCATCTGCATTCACCACGATTTTCAAGTGTGCTAAATCCATATTATAATATATAATTCATATATTATAATATGTACATAACACTTCCAGGAATAACGAGCGGTGAGGCCGTTCAGCTGACGCACGCGATCGATAACACGTCAGGTCAACTCGAAGTCGCACTCTGCGATATCACCTACCTACCGCAATGGACTAACATCAACGCCAGCAACAATAAGCTGTTCGTCAGTGGGGCTCGCAGTCAGATAACTGACGGCTACTACAGCGTGTGCTCTCTAAACGACGAGGTCTTCAAACCCCTGGGAGCCGAACTCAAGATGAACGACTCAAACGGCACAGTGGTGTTAATCAACAACGGAAGAACCTCCTTGAGGCTCGGCCGACCATTAGCGAGGATACTCGGTATGTCTCCTGACGAGATAAAACCAACAACAACCGTCACAGGTACGAAGTTACCCGACCTAGTACCGTACCGAGAGCTGTACATTCATCTCGGTCAGGTGAGCACAACGTACAACATTCAAGGAGGTCACCCTTCCACTATACTGAGAGCAGTGCCGGTGAAAACTGAGAAATACAACGACGGTAGAACCGAGTCGTTTTCACCACGGCAGTATAAGAGATTAACCCAGGGCAACATATCTGAGCTGATAATATCAGTGTTAGATATAAATCATAATCCTGTAAATATAGGATACCTCAGCTTAACGCTTCATGTAAAATGACCAGCGCACAAGGGCCCGGAGTGAAAAAATGCGCCAATATCGGGATCTCCGACCTCGGAGACACACGCGGTTTCGACGCTCCCGGAGTAGATGGTAAATCGTACGCCTTGCAACTGAAAAACAACATTTACAAACGCGTTGAAGTCTCCGGTGGAACCCTAAGTGATATAGTAGATACCACAAGAGCAACAGTCAACACTAAGTACGCCCTTGTCAACACCGGTGATAACTGGATAATATACCCATCGTTCGGGGGTAAACTGTTCGACTTAGACGATGTTGAGAGCACTACCGTCGCCCGAAACAAGCCATATATGCTCGTCTTCACCGAAGATGACAAGTGGGTGTTGTTACCCGATAACGACGACTGGTTTATCAGTATTAGACTCGTCTCTCCCTACGTGTTCACGGATAACAAAGACAACCACCTAAACAAAGTCGTGAACAATGGAACCATGCTCGTGGCTTACGTCCCAACTCAGAGACGTAGCGTAGTCGTCAGCCCAGTCAACACTGTGGCAGCCCACATGCTATCGAGTAAACCGACCATACAAAACGTGAAATTGCAGTTGGTGTCTGAATTCGAAGGCGTGGCCACTCTACTAGAGAGTCTACCGGCAAACTCAACACTGATCATCAAAGTCTACCTAGGGGAACCATCGGGGAATGATGTCGAGATCGTGAATGGGATCAAACTCGGGTGGGTGAAACGACACCAGTATCAAGTTTGCAACGTTTACGTGCGGGTGGGTGCCGACTCCAACACCAGTCTGCAGGGGGTCAACGTGATCGTGGAAAACAAGATATCACTAACCAATATCTTCCTACCTAACAACATACACTTCATGGGTATGAAGTTCACCCCTGAACTATTATCAAAAAACCAGTTGGAAATTATATCGTAAATAGTATAACAATGACCAGTCATCGTCCCAACACTAAGCTTAACGACCTAGGAGATACGGAGGGATTCGATCAGCCTGGAGAGGAAGACGCCTTATATATCCTGCACTTCAAAGACAACGTGTACAGACTGGTGTCGTTATCAGATTTAAAAGAGCCCAAATGGCTGATCAACTTAACACTCGCCTCACCTTATATCACATTAGACGCAGATACTGGGTATACCACTAAGATTAGGAACAACGGTATCTGGCCCGGGGATTTCATTCCGGAAAGGGAATTACGCATGATAACTATTTGGGACAGGAAAAAAAATGGGTTAAGTGCTAGGTCAAATAATAAATTAACATTTAGTAATCCTGAAAGAATATTAGTCCCTTTCACACTCATCATAGAAGTCTTCTTTGATTTAGACAATGAAAACACCTCAAGAGTACACCAAATTTTACCCGGGGTGTCAATACACTGGTCTAACGAACACATGCACCAATATTGTCGTATTATTATACAACAGGATACCACCTGGGGTTCTATAAACCGCTTAATAAACCTCAGTGGGGTTTTTATTACAACAGGAAAGTCTATTAGCCTCTCACCTATTATCATTGGTAATGATCTATCCCTTGTAGACTTCAAATACATTGATAGACTTTTAACTGAAACCCAATTAAAATATCTTTCAAAATATATATTATAGGATGGGTCTGTACCCAGTCGTAGAGGAAGTAGCGAAGACGCTGGAAACCGTAGATGGGTTCCGCTTGAGGCAGTTATGTGATGTGAAACGCCAACTAGAACAAGACCGTGACACGCGGAAAGCACTATGTAAGAAGTACAATAGAGCTTTCAATATCGTGGACGGGGCTGACACTACCCTTATGGCAACCAGCATGGGACTAGGGGCGGCAGGTGTTGGGTTGTTGACCACCATCGTGGCTGCACCTATAGTGCTAGGTATTGAAATAACGGCAGGGGTGGCAGGGTTGGCAGGGTTGGCGCTTAAGTTAGTATCACGCAGACTGCATCGTAAGGCATTGAAACACGACGAGATCAGGGTTCTGGCCGAAGCAAAGCTCAACACAGTGAGTGAGCGTATTTCGACGGCACTCTCTGATAGTAAGATCTCAGAAGAGGAGTTTCGTTCAATCCTCTCTGAACTCACAAAATATAACGGAATGAAACAATATATTCGGTCCAAGTCTCGTAAGTCTGCTATCAGCGAGGACGTGAAAAAAAAGTACATAGAACAGGGGATACAAAAAGCCCAGCAAGCCTTTATTACGAACACCAAAGTGATCGTAGGCGGTTCACATTAAACTGTTTCATCGATATAAACGTGACATAGGCACAGTGTTACCTCCAACACACGTTAAGTAGTAGGGGTAATGTATCTATACCAGCCGGGGGAACACGAGGGTGATAGCCGTAAGCGGGCCACCGATCCTATATGGTCAGTCAAAACTTACAACATAGATAAAGTGGATATGAAAGCCGACGAACCTAACTTGTACTACTTGAGGGATGGGCCGGGTAGGGGTTTTGTAAGAGAAGAATTATTGATCGTACCGTACGGCACAGTGTTACCCCCAACACACGTTAAGTAGTAGGGGTAATAGTAGCAAGATCTAAGGGCCCAACCAAAGCCTTATTTAGTAAATAAGGCTTTGTAGAGACTTTTCTTGAAAGTGTTTTAGAACTGTCATTGTATATACTACTAACTTTTCAACGGGAATTTAAAGGGAATATTGAATTTTATTCTCGAAAGATTTTGTCCATGGAATAAACATAAAAACTGTGCTGCCATTTGAAATGTGTAACATAATGCGTCTCTCTCACTCTCTAGTGACGTGTAATTTGTTTGTTTCGATGGCAAGTGTTTGCGTGGATAAACAAACATATCCAACAAACTTGACGCTGTAAAGAAACAAGTGGCTTTTCTTTTCCAACTTGATAGTGAAACACTTCAGGTCACCATCTGGCCTGTTGTTTGGACAAGAGGGTGGTTGGTGGTGTATCAGAGAGGATCGTAGTTGCGTGGTTACTGGTAGCTTGAATTGTGCGCGTTTAGTCCAGTAATCATGATTATGAAAAATTAATTTATTTTGATCAAAGGTTTTACTTGCTACTCGCGGGTGTCTTGGTTCCTAATATGGTGATCTACCTTCAGTTGTTGGTGATCTATAGCCTACTTTTGTATTATGTGTTGTCCAATTTGTGCTAGTTTTAGACTCGAATTGTGTTACTCTAGTTATTTTACCCTACTTTGATGACGGGTTTTATAATTATGTTTATTCTCGTCACGATATGGCTGAAATATTGCCGATGTCACGTTAAATATTAACTCACTCACTCACTCACTACTTGCTGGTGTTGCCGTTTTATGCAATAAAAATGTAAATGAATTCTGCCTTGGAAACGCCTGTCTTCTAATTTTCTTCCAGAAATAAGTCTACTGGTTGTTCTCATATCCATTAAAGGGGAGGTCTTCTACATCGTGTTTAGAGGCTAGCGGATATGAAACTAAATGGTATCAGAATACCATTTCTGAGAATTGACAAGGAGACTGGGAACATAATACTCACCAAATCATTTCCGTTATCTCAAAAATTGTCACATTCGCCAAGAACTGAAACAGAAATTGGAAACCGTATGCGAAAGAGAGAGATTAAAGGGGAACTGTACGTGAACACAATCACATTTATTCTAATGTGAAACAAAGTGAAATATTTTAATTAGTTAATATCACTAATTAGTTAATATCACTATATAATATCATTCTTCTCAAAATGAAAGAATAAGCCTCGAAACAAGCACTGAAATGATATGCCATCATGCGGCCTTTGTCAGCCGAGCTAAACAGGCCAGAGTTACCTCCCTTTGATGATGGCGTAACTGGTGCCACTTGATTTTAGACTGGTCTCCTATCTAGTCCCGAACCGAAACAATAATAACAATGAAAATAATCACGTGAAATAGGTTTATGACAAGACGAAGAAAGCACAAGGACTGAAAGTAAAACCAGCAGGACAGATTGATCGTGTGTATTTCCATTTATAACATCCCCACAAAATTACCAAACATGTACGATTTTGCGAAGGAAACTTTCGTAGTTTCAAGCAATGGATATACATAGAAGTGGCATGTAAGTAGTTCCGAACATTATGACAATCTGATGGTTGTTATTTTATTTTTGTTCCCATTGTGACCAAGAGAAATTGTCAAAAATAAGGGAAAATATCATGGTCGGTGTACATGAACTTGTTCACGCTTTCAGAAACAGTAATATGGTGTGATGAATCTAGAAATTATTGGAATACTCTTATTTTGCTTAACCATCTCTCTCTCTCTCTTCAGGTCGTGTGAATCCGCAGTGCTTTTCGATGCTGAGATCATATCAACGTCTCTTCTTTTGTTGATGCTTAAGTTAAAAGTGTTTTTCTATAAATATTAATGTAATACAACCGTATTTATTTAGACTGAAATACATAAATGCCGCCACGATCATCACACACACACCTGTGAAAAGGTGTATTGTTTTAATAAGGAACTGTAACTAATATCACACAGGTCAAGAATCCTTTACATCCATAAAATATTGTAATCAGAACTTTGTGTGCTGTTTCCGTCTACGAATCATTTAAGATAAGTCTCCCCCATCAAATCAAAAAATAATTTCCCTATCTGCCCTATCCCATGCCTCTCTCTCTCTCTCTCTCTCTCTCTCTCTCTCTCTCTCTCTGTTTTGTTTACATTTCAAACAATATATATCTGATATATTTTGTTATATTTCGCCGAGTCACCTGGTATTGGTGACAAAGACCATTTGTCATTTTAGTTCGACCTACATCAGATATTCGTGTAATGGTGTCAAATTATACAAATGTCGAATGATACAATTGATTTTATGGGCGGAAGATAATCGACATAAGTGTGACGTTTTTTTCATACAATATGGATGAAACTTCACTTTGACGTTAACTGTGTTTGCGTATTTTCAAAGTATTCTCCGCGATTCTCGACAATGTTTTCGATTCGATCAAACAATGACAAAAATACCGCTCTGACCACAGCGATAAGTCTCCTTGTTATTATATTCAATTCTCCCAGTAAATATATGACATCTGAATGAAGAAAAAATAAACATTAATGATTACGCAAAACGCAGTGAATTGTGACGTTTACGAAATTCAGTTTTCAGTCTATTTGTGCAACAATAAGCGGATGATATCATAGAAAGTTCGGAGTAAAATTCAACATTGCAAATTACATCTATTTTTCGTGGTGTATTTGGCCACGGTTTCGACATCAATGTGAAGGTGAAACAGGATGGATATACACTAGCCACATAAAGAAATTGTGCATTGTCAAAATATTATCCCAGTTAATAATTGGCACCCGTGGCGAGCCACCTCCTCGTGGTGGGTGCTGGGTAACGCCAAGAGCTCGCCAACACCCCCGTAGTGGACCCAGGGGTATATTTGGTCCACCAACCCGTTAGCCGTGGGTTGCGGCCCTGTGTCGGTGGAGGAGGGGATCCTGGTGGTTGAGGGCAATAGGGGCCTGGAACCGTGTTCCTATTGCCTAACACACCACTTTGGCCCTGACTTCACCTGGACGGGTGGTCGAATGGGCCCGGTTCGACCAATCGGCTGGTCACGCCAAGCCCTGTGCATGGTGATTATATTTGCTCAGTAAATTATCATTTGGGTCTTGGACATTTTTTATTTGCAATGTTTAAATTATTGATAACTTTACGTTTGTGTGTTCTACTCTGTAATATAATTACATTGCCTAAAGTCCCGTGCCAGAAGGCGGTGGCTCATGGGCCAATCTGGTGACGTTGACCTCCAGATTCAACATGTGTCCCATTTCTTGTCACGGGCAGAACCACCCTGGCATTTAATATGGTATACAAATGTTGCTATTTGTGTCATACTCACTAGAGTATAACATCCCTGTATCCCTGGTGTCGGCATCTAGGATATCCGATGCTATTTGACACCGTCCTTGTTGACACTCCATGGTGGGTGGGGAGAAAGGATGCTGAATTATTTTCTTTTCATCATGGCTCAACAACAAGCTGGTTCATCTCGTCATGAAAAGAAAAGACGTCTTGACGACATAGATCACCCCACAGAGCAAATTCAGAAAAATATAGATTCATGGGCTCGGTTTCTTGTGATAGAAGCTGCGGATTTTCTTCCTCACAAACTCAACCCTTTTGCCGTTTCAAAGGCTATATCTGGTATTTGTGGTGAGGTGAAAAATGTTACTCGTCTCCGTAGTGGCTCACTTTTGGTGGAATGTTTACGGAAACAACAGTCTCTAAATTTGTTATCCATCAAAACATTTGCAAATGTAGAGGTTCGTGTTTCTATACATAAAACATTAAACTCATGCCGTGGCATTATCTGTGACAGGGCACGTTGCCTTGCTGATATGTCTGAAGAGGACATTGCTTTAGAGTTACAAGATCAGGGAGTTTCAGCAGTGAAACGGTTCACCTTTAAGAAAGACGGCATTGTTACAAAAACCTACACCTATCTCTTGACCTTTTCCCGCTCTTCACTTCCAACATCTATCAAAGCAGGTTATTTCAATATCGGAGTGGATGTGTATATCCCAAATCCACTCCGATGTTACAAATGTCAGCATTTTGGACATGGCTCAAATTCTTGCCGGAACTCTGTCGTATGTTATCGTTGTGGCGATAGTCATGACGGGTCTGACTGCAAGAAAGATTACAAGTGTGCAAACTGTAATGGCGCACATCCCGCTTCTTCAAAATCCTGCCCTGTGTTCCAGTGTGAGTCTCAGATTATGAAACTTACATGTGAGAAAAATGTCTCATACATGGATGCCAAAAAAATGCTAAATCAAACCTCTACTCCTTCAAACATTACCTACGCTACGGCAGTGAACTGCTCTGTGGTAGTGTCCTCTACTGCATCTCAGACTGATTTGTCTTGGGTCAAGACGGCAACACCTATCTCTTCAATTTCAGCCACTATACCTACTGCCACTGGTATTCATTCTACATCTGGCTCTCAGACTGATGAAACTGCATCCGAGTCATCATCTCAAAAGCCATCGATAAATCTAAAAAGAAGAAAGGAAAACAGATTAATAGGGATAAACTACCAGACGTTCCAGAGGTTCCTCTTGAAAACTCATTTGGACCTCTAGCTATGGAGGTAACTCCATCCTCACAGGATAGGCAGAGAAGCTTATCCTCCTCACATTCACGAGAGAGATCACCAATTGAGGCACCATGACTCAGTTGTCTACATTAATGCAATGGAATTGCAGAGGACTAAAACTAATTTCAGTGAGGTACAACTGCTGATACAAGATTTACAGCCGTCAGCCATATGTCTCCAAGAGACATATTTATAATCTACAGATAACTTCACTTTAAGACAACACAGTGATTACCATTCCTTTTCTCCCCCAGGAGATAGAGCAACAGGAGGTGCTTCTATCTTAGTGCGACAGGGTATACTACACAGCCCTGTTCCACTTACTACCGATCTTCAGGCTGTAGCTGTTCGACTGACCCTGCATTGACTCTGTGCAGCTTGTATGTCCCTCCGTCTTCTAATATCAGACAGTCGGATCTTCAAAATCTGTATGATCAACTCCCAAAGCCATTTATCATCATGGGTGACCTTAACGGACACAGTCCGCTTTGGGGAAGAGCCGACACTAATACTAAAGGTAAAATCCTTGAGGAATTTATTTCCGATAATAATTTGTGCATTTTCAACAACGATTCCGCCACGTATCTACATCCAGCTACGGGAACATATTCTTCCCTGGATCTGTCACTTACCGATTCAAACTTGTATACTGAATTTGAATGGATGGTCCATGGTGACCTATGTGGGAGTGATCACTTCCCCACCCTTCTGAGAACAAACAATCCTCGTGATGATCCACCTGTATCTAGAAGGAACTTCACCAGGGCTGACTGGTCATTATATGAAACACTGTGTGTTGAACACTTGAAGCATGATCTTTTCAGGAACAGTCAAGATCCCATACTGTCGTTTTCAGATCTTCTAAATAAAATAGCTGACAGAGCAATTCCACAGTCCTCTGCAACTCCACACATTCGCAAACCATGGTTTAATAACGAGTGTAAACAGGCCAGAAAGAGTAGGAAGAAAGCTGAAAAATATTTTCGCAAACATCCGACGGTCCATAATTTAAACAAAGTTAAAATCTTCAGTGCCAAGGCTAGACGTGCCTTTAAACTGAATAAGCGTCAGTCTTGGAGGAACTACATTTCCCTAAATAATTCTCGCACACCTATTTAAAAGGTGTGGAACATGATCCAAAGGATAAAAGGTAAAGGATATAAATCGACTGTTCAGCATCTAAAGGATGGTGATAATGTATTAACTAATAAAGATGACATAGCCAATAAAATTGGCGAAACACTTGCCAAACATTCTTCATCATCTAATTATGTTCCTGAGTTTCAAAAGTATCAGAAACAACAAGAGCAGAAAAGGATTAATTTTAACTCAGACAACGGTGAAGATTATAACGAATTATTTTCGTTACATGAGCTCCATACTGCCCTTGAGCAAGCTCATGATACAGCAACAGGGGCTGATAACATACATTATCAGCTCCTGAAGCATTTGCCTGAATCGTGTTTAGAAATCCCTTTAGAAATTTTTGATCAAATTTGGACTTCAGGAAATTTCCCACCTTCCTGGCGTAATGCTATTGTAGTGCCTATTCCAAAGCCTGGCCGGGATCATACTGATCCGTCAAACTACAGACCAATCCCCTTAACAAGTTGTGTCTGTAAAACCATGGAACGAATGGTAAACAATAGATTAACATGGTATCTTGAAACCAATAATCTTATAACAAATATTCAGTGTGGTTTCAGGATCGTAGTACCATTGATCATCTGGTAAGATTAGAATCCTTTGTTAAAAATGCTCTGGTAAATAAACAACATGCAGTATCGATCTTCTTTCATCTCGAGAAAGCATACGATACAACCTGGAAGCATGGCATTTTAAAGGACTTACATGAATTCGGTTTAAGGGGTCGTTTGCCCCTTTTTATATCACAATTTTTACAAGACAGGCAGTTTCAAGTTCGAGTGGGTTCAACCCTGTCTGATCATTATAATCAGGATCAGGGTGTTCCACAAGGCAGCATTTTGTCTGTAACACTTTTTAGTATCAAGATAAACAGTTTATCCAAGGTTTTAAACGATTCAATTGATGGATCACTTATTGTGGATGATTTTAACATTTCATGTCGAGGTAAAAACATGCATACTATTGAACGGCAAATGCAGTTGTGTCTAAACAAGATAACTAAATGGTGTTTGGAAAACGGCTTTAAATTTTCTAAGTCTAAAACTAACTGTATACATTTCTGCCGTAAATATAAACCACATAAGGACCCTGAACTGTATCTAAACGGCTCACCTATTAAAGTTGTAAAGGAGGCCAAGTTTCTGGGTCTTATATTTGACTCCCACTTGACGTTCTTGCCTCATATTAAATCCCTCAAGGTCAAATGTTTGAAGGCACTCGACTTGTTGAAAGTTGTTTCCAACTCAAAATGGGGAGGCGATCAAACCACCCTACTTCACTTATACAGATCACTCATTCGCTCCAAACTTGACTACGGTTCCGTTGTATATGGTGGAGCCTGTAAAAGCAGCCTGAAAATGTTAGATTCTATCCATCATCAAGGTCTAAAATTATGTCTTGGATCTTTTCGAACTTCTCCCGTTGACAGTCTCTACGTCGAGGCAGATGAGCCATCTCTCACTCAGCGACGTATAAAATTATCTTTACAATATGCTACAAAACTATACTCTAACAAATCTGACCCGGCATTTAATTGTGTCTTTAACCCTCTTTATGAGGATTTATATAACAAACAGTCTTCTCTTATTCCACCTCTAGGGCACAGAATTAAACCCTTTCTTTCTTTAGCCGGCATTGAGCTGGAAAACATAGCTCCCTCGCGTCTTCTTTCTTCTCCTCCTTGGCAGTTGGTTAGGCCACAAGTTGACCTGACATTAACTTCATATAAAAAATCAGAAACTAATGAATTACAATACAAACAAGAATATAATCAATTAAAAACTAAATATAGCAATTACAAACCTTTATTTACAGATGGTTCCAAGGACGGTGGTGCAGTAGCTAGTGCCACTGTCATAGGAACCAGAACAATATCTTCTAGAATTCCAGATAACAGCTCTTTTTTTACTGCAGAAGCTAACGCGATACTCACGGCTCTTAAATATATTGAAAGACACCCTAAACATAAAAAGTATATAATCTATTCCGACTCTCTTTCTTGCCTTCAGGCTATTAAAAATATTTCTTGTAAACATCCACTTCTAACTGAAATTATTGAATTGTATAATAATCTTGCTACTGGCCAGTGCGACATCGTCTTTTGTTGGTTACCCAGTCACGTGGGCATTTCTGGCAACACAATGGCCGATCGTGCTACCAAGGCAGCACTCAACAAATCTGTGACACCACTTCTTATTACATACTCAAATTATAAAGCCACAATAAGATCTTTTATCCGTGATCTGATGCAGAAGAAGTGGGATACCCAGGTAGGTATAAATAAATTACATGCAATAAAACCTTATATCGGTTATAGTTACTTGGGTTGTCAGTCCAGATTTGAGGAGGTCATTATGCGACGATGTCGCATTGGCCATACGACTCGGAGGTATACTGACGAATATCTATTAAAAGGTGAAGATCCTCCGTTTTGTATCCCTTGTGATGAAAGAATCACGGTCAAGCATGTCCTGCTTGACTGTATTGAATATTCCATCACAAGGGATAAATTTTTTAACTCTCGAACTTTGAAAGATCTTTTTAATAATGTTAGCTCTCATTTAATTATTGCATTTTTAAAAGACTTAGATTTGCTAAATGAATTGTAAATAGATAAATATTTTATTCATGGAAGTTTCAATTAGTAACTTAGAGTGTTAGTGGCTGTATCCTCGAGGGGGGTTAAAGCACTGTAAAATTATTGTCCTCCTGAGAGGGTACGTAAGTCCCAAAACATTTAAAGTACATCAAAACATTCCACTGTTTCTAATCGTAGAATATGTGTCCTTTTAATTTATGGCTAGATTTTCTGAATTGCTAACGGCTGAGGGGATGATGTAAATCCAGCTAGGGTCCATGCAGGAAGCAAATGTACTGTAAGTCCCCATGGTCCCTAGCATGGTGATCTACCGTCTGTCGTTGGTGATATATAGCCCGTGTTTTATATTGTGTTGTCCTAATAGTGATCTTAGTTTTAACTTTCCAGACTAGTTTTAAATTGTAACTGTGCTATTCTAGTTGTTTTACTGTCCTTTGCTGACAGGTTTATTTATGAAATTATATATCATCCATTTCAGTGTTAAATGTTCTCGTCACGATATGGCTGAAATAATGTCGATGTGACGTTAAATATTAACTCACTCACTCACCCAGTTAATAATTACGATATAGATGCATATAAACTTTAATGGAGTGATCATGAGACCATAACACGTCGGGAGGATTTCAATTGAAAAGTCAATCACAATGACTTCACGAGCCCACAAACGACCATGTCACAAGCTCAATAAAGAGAATGTCCACCATCGGCATTGTCAACAGCAGTGCACTGACAACGCATGGAGCCTATCAAACATGCAAGGAAGGCTTGTGGGGTATCACGCCAGATTCTCTCACGTTCTCTTGCAAGGTCAAGGTTGTTATCTGGCGAACGAAAGCGGCGTAGAGCTCGAACCATCTCGTCCCAAATATGCTCTGTCGGGGAGAGATCCGTTGAATTTGCATGTCAAGGCAAGTAAGTCAACATTGTGGTGTTGCACATACGAGGGCGGACATTTTCCTGTTGGAATGTTAACCAAGGGTCTTGGCGTTGCAGTAAAGAAATTGCCACAGGTCGAAGAATCTGATCCGGTAGCCCACACCAGTTAAGTTGCCCTGAACGGTCAGCAAAGGAGTTCTTTGGCGTGCTGTTATTCCATCCCAAATCATCATTACTACATTACTACATGTCATATATTTATGATGGTGTTGAAACACCTGAGTTGGGTACTACTCCGTCAGTTACAAATTTCGCAGTGTAAGTGTTAGTGATATTACTTTTGTTTAAAAAAACACAGACTTGGTACCAATAAACAAGTACAATGCATACCAATATTTTTCAGAAGTGTAGAAATATGTTTAAAAATTACTTTAGCAAGTATATGGCTTGAGAGAAATGAGGTAACTTTTTGATGGAACGGGTGTTTGAATGCTGATGATTTTTAAATATTATTAATCTTTTTTGTCGAAAACAAAGTGTGTTTTGATAAATTATCCCTTGCCCTAGCACCACATAAACGTTCATCAAAATTTTACAAATAGAACACTAGATATTCTTCTAAATACATTTACATATGTTTGTATCACATGACCTTCAAATTTTAAGGTAGAACATATATTTTTATAAAAGGTGTAAAATATTGGGTTTTTCGAAAAAAATGTATTGTCACCCTTTTGGGATAGAAAGGCCTGTTGTACCATGACAATGAATATGTATGCTTATTGTGATGATGTTTTACTCACCTTTAGACATTAATCATGAAAACTGTGTATAAAAAAGCAAAAAAGCTGTAAAATTATTGATATGGTGCTACTGTTACAAGGCCAGATTTCCATACTGTATGATGTAAATATGTGACTGTCATCACCAAAATGGATAATCAGGATATCATTACAAAACTAGAATGCTAAAACATATTTTTTTAAAAAGCAGAAATATATTATTCGGTTAATGTGGAAAATGTGCATCGATATAACACAAAACATCAGATATTTCTGTAATTCTGCATAATTATTATTGACTGTTATTTAATTTATGAATGATAACTTGAAAGATAACAAGACCATGCCTTGAAACCCAGAACAATTTTGTACTCCTGTGGTTATTTATCGGAAAACAATTTACAGTATCACATCATGCCCAAATAGTGCTAAGCGCTCAATATTTTCGCTGCAGCCACGAGTGAAATGCGATTCATTATTATCCATTGACATAGGAGGACATATTTAGTGTGGTGAACAGGTGTAACAGTACGCATTCTGTCTGCTGTGTTTGATAAGGAATATATAGTCTGCGATAATCTGCGATTGTCAACGTACAATGTAAGAGGCGCAGTTCACCACCCCTGGTATTGCTTTAATTATGCTAAGAGCGGCATAAAACCACACTCACTCGCGCTACAGTTCCACACTCCAAATGCCGATCCGTTTACATTTAAGTGCACAACCTGCTTTCTTCTTGAGGTCAGAAACCTCACCAACTGGCACGTAATTAATTGCTTTCATTTCAAGGAATCTGGGGCAGTTAAAGCAATCTTATCTTTGGAATACCTTATCGAAAGGGAATGTGTACACTCAGCTCTAGAAACTCAATTTCCTGCTGCCTTATGTGATTTGACGCCATCGCATCGCGTTTCATTTCCTGGAACCTTGCCACACGATTTCAAAATATTATATCACTTTGCAAGGTTTGATTTATCAGCATTAGAGTGGTGTTAATATGATTATAACAGTCTTTATAAACTTTCAGTATTTTCACGTAGGTTGGGTACATTCAGTACTGAGTACTCTGATGACAATTATTCTGTCAAACTGAGGTCAGTGAAAGTACAAAATCACACAAAAATGATTTATTGAGAGGGAGTTTTCTTGAGAGCCACCGATATTGTACTTTTGTAGGTCGTTTATTAGACTTCATTCATATGTTGTTTAGAAGGCATTTCACTTAAAGCAAAAGACATACCGGAAGTGTATCTATTTTATCATAAGTAGGCGTATTCGAAGCGTCTCTTCTGTTTTGGTGTATCTTACCAGTAACAGCAATCCCCGATTATCCCGGTGATTGTTAGATTATTTGTTCTCTAAATCCACACTCAGCAATATTCCAACTGCATGATGGTGGTCTGCAAATAATCGAGTCTGGATCAGACAATCCAGTGACTGACATCACGAGCATCACTCTACACAATCAGGACACGATGACTTGCATCAAACAAGTCACCTGGCCAACTAACCCCGTCAGTCATCCTGTATATCCTGCTTGACTGTGTTTGATTCTCCATCACAAGGGATAAGTATTTTACCAGTTAAGTACCTTTTTAACACTGTTAATTCTCATCTATTTATTGCTTAGTAGATTAGATTAGTAACCTCGATTGTTAGTGGATGTATCCTCGAAGGGGGTTAAAGTACTAAAGAAGTATTCTCCTGAGATGGTACGTAAGTCCTAAAACTTTTAAAGTCTCTAGCTCTACACACCTTTTCACCATAGAATATTTGTTTTACTATGGCTAGCTATCAGTACTATCGTCAGTGGCTGAAGGGATGATATAAATACAGCTGGGGTAAATGCAGGGAGCCAAAGTAGACTAAGTGTAAGCCCCTATGGTGGTGGTCTACATTCAGTTGTTGCCGATTCTCAGCCCTTTTCTATATTGCAATATCATATTGTGAAGTCTTAGTTTAGAGACATATAGAAGTTTTATTACTTGATATTGTGGTATTCTAGTGAGATAACCTGTCCGTCGATGACAGATTTTTACCATTTGTACCATAAATTACTGTGTAACAAAATGTGACTGTTCTAGTCACAATATGGCTGAAATACTGCCGATATGACAAAAATCATTTTTACTCACTCAGTCACTCACTCACTCATTCACTCTTACGACAAGCATGGGTTACTGAAGATCAAGTCCAAAGCGAATTTTCACTGCTAACTCCGACGACTGTCAATGGCTGCAGACCTCAGATATTTTTAATATTTGTCTTTATCTGTCGTGACTCAAGAACGGTGCTATAGTAAGTAGTAACGATGTATTGTAAAGACTGAGTGAGTCAGTGAGTTCATGTTTATAGTAAAAACATTTCAGTCATATGAAAACTATATACTCAAAGACAAAAACAATCACAAACATACATGCAGTAAAAAGCTGGGCCCTTATTCTCGAAACGTTCCTAGCCCTGAGAATTCTTAACTTTGGTCGTAGCCAATATGTTAAGAGTGGGCTTAAGAACTTCTTTGGGCTACGAACGTTTCGAGAATAGCTAGCCAGATATCACAACTGAATATACTGTAATTCTGCTATAGCACACCGCCAATGAAATGTAGATCGCCAGACTGGGGACCATGGGGACTTTTCCCTGTTGGCCATTATTCAAGGAACGCGATGTTTCAGTAAACAGAGTTTGTAGTGATAAAAATGTGACGCTTTCGGTTTCGAATTTATCGAAGACATAAAGAGAAATTAATATAACCCTTTCTTGAAAGGACTGATGTCAGTTTATCGTAATACCTCTATCGATGTATCACTTGATTGTAACCTCGGTGGTATTACATTCTCATCAATTCTCCTCTTTGTAGAAACCTTACATTCGCATAGGCTCTAGCCTATTAACAGGGCAACAAAGTAGGGGTACTGCGTCCAGGCGATTACGTCAGTGCTCGTTACAAATGTCGATCCATAAAGTAAGAGAGTATGGCTATATTAGCTCTTTCGGCGAGTGGTCGTAGTAAATGAGACAGGAATTTCAAAGACGTGTGCTCATGATTTAAATGCAGTATATCACCACATTCCACCACTGTTCTGGAGTTGCTTACATTTAAATTCTAATCCCTATCAGTTTTCCTTGATTAAATGATGATAGTGATGGTATTTTCTCAAGTTCACCATGGCACAGATCGAATTTGTTGGGTTTTTTTGTGACGTGCTGAATGTGCACTGATCTACTATAATGCGCGGAAAACCCAAATTAATATTGCTTGCATATTTGAAAGGACATGTGAAATCAATATCCGCTCCCCCTTCAGCGGAGCTGATATATATTGGACCTATCATAATGAAAAACAAGGAAGCATCATAGTGCCACATTCTGGAGCCAGTGTTGATTATGGCTTAGACAGAAACAGAAACAGAACAGGGTCTCATCATGCACCGATATGGAGTGAGTGAGTGAGTTTAGTTTTACGTCGGCCTTTGCAGTATTCCAGCTAAATGCTGCCGGTGTCGAATAAAGGTTTTATCATATTGACACATTGCCAGCCATGGAGATTGCCTATCATGACGTCAACCATACTTAATTATTTAGTCTGCTGGGAAGTATACTCTCTGAAATGCCCTCTTGAGAAGAACATTTACTTGTCTGTAAATACAGTACACAATTTAGAGCATCGTCTCCTTTGAGTGCGCACAAACCTATTGAGTAGCAAGTCTCAATTCAAATGAGATCTAACACACATAACAATTTAACCTTTTGGAACTCAAACTATTCCAAGCAAAACAGATGGTGAAAACTTATACTGACATGTTGGCAATATTAGTGCCTGCAGATCATGCAACGAAGTAAAAGATGATAGCAATCTACCAGGTGAGTCGAGCCAATAATTCAAGTTAATGAAGATTTGTAGGTAAAATATCTGAGTATTCATGCGTCTTGATTAGCTTCCAGGTGCAAACGAGTAACTGTTACCTCACCCTTGACACTTAATAACCTTGTGCCGGAACAGACTGAGTCGTATATTAATAATAATAATAATAATAATAATGCACATTTATAATGCGCCTTTTCCACGCCCTTAGGTATGCTCAAAGCGCTACAGAAATAAATAGAAATATGTACAAAGATGAAGATGGGTTAAATTATGTGAAGTATACTGAGAAAAGGTGGGTTTTCAGTTTTGCTTTGAAACTGTCAAAACTTTTAGAGTCTTTGATATCACATGGAAGAGCATTCCAGAGGACTGGTGCTGTGTAGGAGAAGCTGCGGTGTCCGAAAGATTTCAGTCTGTAGGTGGGTATCACAAGAATATTCTGAGAGTTGGAACGGAGGGTGCGGGCTGGTACATATGGGTGAAGCAGGTTAGACAGGTAGGAAGGGGCCAAGCCACGAAGACATTTATATGTCAGGCAGAGTATTTTGAAGTCAATTCTTGCTTTGACTGGTAGCCAGTGGAGTTCTTTCAGGATAGGAGTGATGTGGGCACATTTGGAAGTTCTACTGATAATGCGGGCAGAGGTGTTTTGTATCCTCTGCAGTTTAACAGCCAGATTGGAGTTAATGCCAGAAAGAACACTGTTACAATAGTCGAGCCTGGATGTTACCAGAGCTCGAACCAGGGCTTGAGTTGCTGCAGAAGTCAAGTACTGGCGAATGTTGTTGATCGACCGGAGATGGAAGAAGCATACTTAACACACTTGGTTGACATGGGCATTGAACGTCAAAGAAGAATCAATGTGAACGCCAAGATTCCTCACAACATCTGATGGGCAGATATCCGCATCTGCAACTTTGAGGATGACAGCTTCCACCTTGCTTAGTTGTTGTCTTGTGCCTACAAGGAGAGCTTCGGTTTTCGTGTCGTTCAGCTTGAGCTTATTTGTAGTCATCCACGACTTTATGTCTAGTGTACAGTCAGCGATGCGTTGAAGAGACTCATTCAACTCTGATGGGTGAAAGGATTCCAGAAGCTGTGTGTCATCAGCATAAACATGATGAGACATGCCGTGATCACTGACAATGTTTCCAACATGCCCTGTGTACAGTACAAACAGAACCGGACCAAGAACCGATCCTTGGGGCACCCCACAGGAGACAGCCACAGCAGGAGAGCGCTCTCTGCCCACAAGGACCGATTGATGCCGGTCTGTCAAGTAAGAGGAAACCCACTGAAGGACAAGGTCACACAGTCCATAATGATGCTTCAATCTAGTCAGGAGTTTAGGGTGGTCAACGGTATCGAAAGCCGCGGATAAGTCCAACATGACGAGAGCTGAAATCTTACCCTCATCAGTAGCACGTTGAAGTTTGTCTGTTACCTGGAGCAATGCTGTCTCTGTACTGTAGTACTGTCGGTAGGCAGACTGGAAAGAATCAAGGAGATCATGGCTTAATAGATGTTCTTTGAGACAGGAGTGAACTGCTTTCTCAATGATTTTAGATATGAAAGGCAAGTTTGAGACAGGCCGAAAGTTTTTCAGGTCCTGAGGATCCAGGCCAGACTTTTTCAATAGTGGTCTGACCACCGCCCCCTTGAAACTGTTTGGGAACACACCATTCTGAAGACTTGTATTAACAATCATAGTGATGGGGGAGATCAGCAGGTCCAGGTGCTTTATCAGAAGTTTGGTTGGAATTGGATCAGAGTCACAAGAAGTGGGTTTTGACGAACGAATGAGTTGTACAATATCCTGGGGACTAAATGTTCTGAAATGCGACAGGGGGCTACCTACAAACACTGGTTCACTGAAATCGCCATTACAAGTAAGACCATGACGAATTTTCTCTATTTTTGAGATAAAGAAGGAGTTGAATGAGTTTGCCAGTTCCTTCTGTTCCTCTGCTGGAGTCTGTGTATCTTGGTCTCGTCCCTTTCCAAGCAGTTTGCCCATGAACCGATATAGGGATGCTGGCTTACCCATGCTGTCGGCTATGCTCTGGAGACAATAGTTCCTTTTAGCTGAAATAATCAGGTGTCTGGTATCATTGCAACACTGCCGATATATTTGCCGATGTATCTCTAGCCGAGTACTACGCCATTGTCTCTCTGCTCTGCGCCGAATACACTTCGAGTGACGTACAGTCTCATCATACCATGGATCATGAGGACGAAGGATCACAGTCTTCTCAACTGCAGGAGCGTGCTTATCCAGAAGTGATGTAAGAGTATCACAGAAGAGTTGAACAAGTTCATCAACGTCGGAAGGAGGATCACTCAGTAGTTTTGAGTTCAATAAATCAAGCCTGAAAGTCTCAGATGGGATTTTACTGATGTTTCGACGGGGCAAAACCAATCGTTCGTTCTCCGGCTTTGTCAGCCTTAAGTTGAAAAAGACACTGAAGTGTACGTACAACACCAAGACTGAGTAGTATATCAACCTTCCACATTTCCTTCAGTCACAGTCAAACATCAGCATATCGTGTCCTATATCCCTAACAGTACACGGGTTTAAATGTCTGTCTCCGAGACCACAGACTGACAAAGTGTTGCTTCTCTAATCATTGGTGGATTGCACTAAACGTTTAAGCGCTACCTTGTACAGTCCCTCTTCCACCCCTTTCCTTTTGCTTTAGTTGTTTGTAATCCTGCAGCACATGGTGATAAAGGTTTTTACAGCAGAATCAGCACTTGTCGGTTCCTATTCATTTTTGTCTTGCTGCATACCTCTCCCAATCGGCTATTTTACAGATGTGAAGCAGAATCGGCAACAGTGGCTCTGTACGACTCCTGCCGTTCCCACTGTCAGGAAAGAGAGAGAGAGGGGGGGGGGGAGAAGAGAGAGGGAGCTAGAGAGAGAGAAGACCTTTCACTGTGGAATCGGTCAGCCTCCACCAAATTATCACCGATAATGTCCTTGCACAGACTAAGAGGCAACAAGGTTGATATCGATATATGAATTGTGGATTAATCCAGTGCAACAGTCAACCTTTCATAACATGATTATGACACTGTTATCACAGTTACGAGTGGCACGGACTACCATTATTGAGCCATACAGGTGACATCTGTCTGTCTGCTGACCTATAGATTTCTTCACTCGCCCAAGAAACACATACAACAATGTACTGCTGATAGAGACAGCAGTTAGTCCAGCCTTCCGTGTTTTATATAACTCCCGTTGTATTTCTCAGGGGAGCTTCTGTTTGAAGTGAGATATTTACCAGATGCATATATTTCATTTAAGTGTTAAATGTTCTCGTCACGATATGGCTGAGATATTGCCGATGTGACGTTAAATATTAAATCACTCATTCACTGTTTGAAGTGTGTAAGTTTGTTTTTTATTATTTATTTTGTTTTACATATTTCGGGGTATTTCTGTATGTTTTTCAGTTTTGTTTTTATTCGGGTATAACATAGGTGATTCAGTATTTTTGGTTTCATTCAGGAGATTCTAATGTTTGTGCTTTTTGTACAGGGGGACAGGAGATGAAGAAGTCAAGGTTTGTATTGCGACGTGCTCAAAGAATTCTAATACGTTCCTGCAAATGTTTCGATATAAACATGATGAATGATGATAGTCTAATAGAGCTGACCTCAGATGAACACCAACAACATCATGTTGTGATGAAGGTTATAGGTACGGCATTAAATGTAAGCGACATTGTGGTTTCATCATTGAACTATTTTCTACACCCGGTAATATATTTTTCCTGAGGCAACAGTTTGTATGAAACAATAGGAAACCCATGAAAATTTATACATTGACGTTGCAGTTTTCTTCTTGTGAATGATCGATATCTACGTCGGTAAGTAGGAATTTGGTGTGTAAAACAATAGCGTGTGCCTGTCATTGAAGATAAGAGGGAAAGGATTATAATGCTCGGAAACAAGATGTCTGCAGACCACTGTCACAAACTGTGATGTTACACCATAAGTATTTACTTCCGGAATGCACGTGCTTGCACCAACCCCACGTTGAGATGAACATTCTAGAACGTCTCGTGATATTGACAATTCTTCCAAAAGTAACAGAAAAATCCCCAGAAAGTCGCTGCTTCGTGAACTATCCTGAGACATCCACATGCTACAGCTGAACTTGATATAATGAACCCTAAATGTTGAGAACAGCAGTGTTAAAATGGTCCATAATCAATCACAAATTACAGGATCTCTGAAGAATTAGGTAGTTGTAAATTATTCCCGTTGAACGGGTAACTGTCAAGGAGCTTCGAATTTTAATAGAGCAAGGCCAGTCTATGGCCGAATGAACCACATCTCGCTGTTGACAGCAACGCGCCTAACCATATTGGGTTCCTGTATGCATGTTTGTCCAGATTTTGTTTTCAGATAATTACCCTAGTGTGACTTAATTACTTTAAACCGCCGATCACCAAGCCATCCACCCCCCACACCCCCCCCCCCCCCCCATCCCCAAGTACTATCCCTGAATCCTGAATAACCAACAACAGAAAGGCACGTGAAAGGTCTTGTATTTTTTAAACACTACATCAAAACTAAAGTGATGTGTCGAAGTTTCTGCACTTAGGCAATAAAGACAGGATTGCAGTATTAGACTCAATTTCAACAACATCGCGTCTTGCTTCCGAATCAGAAACTGCCAGCCCTTAACATTCTTGTCTCGTTTCCCAAGACCGCAGAGTGACTAGACTAATAAAACCTTGATCTCCTAATCAATCTGATCATTGGATGGTTGTATCCCGTGTGTTCCACTGTTTGTACACTGAAGGTTAAAGGAGGAAGGTTTACAGTCAAAACAAGTTTGATTTCGATACAGGTAATTGAAGAAGACGGTGGTAACCCTGTGAGGAATATGTCATTTTCATTTTCATACGAGATAAAACTAATTTGTGCATTTATATGCATGTACCTCTGAGCCTGTGCGAAAAGAAAAAGCTGTGTGATTGTTTACAGTCCGCGTCACGTGACTCGCATGTTGCTTCTGAGCGCGACGTTCAAGGAAAAAAACCAAATATATTGGCAACAGCCCTTGCGCGGAGAACTAGAAATTTAGAAACCAGGAAGTTGACAGAACAATGACTTTGGTCAAGCTATGGTCAGTATTAAGAACACTTCATCTCCATCTGGATATTTACCTTATTAATGATGCCATTTCATATCCAGGTTGAAGTAACAGTTACTAGTTTTATTCTTTTTCATCTGTTTCCTTTACCAACACACGGCTAATAAGTCTCGTTACATCCCTTTGCGTATTTTGTTGAGTGGATATGGGCATCTCTCGCTTACATACACGCACTAGAAACCTGACGTGAACACGAACAGAGAATGGAACCACACATGGGTTCATTAACAGGTTAAACAGGCACGAGTACAGACGGCTAATTAAAATACTACCGTACATAAGTAGACGTACTGAGAATGGAACAGCACCTGGGTTCAGCAACAGGTGAAAGAGAGGGAAGTGCAGATGGTCAATTAACAGCACATGGGGTTATTTCATTATTGATTATATTTACACGTGGATTAATTATCTCTTTAGTCCAGATGCTCCACGTTGCTGTTTTAATGTTTTTATAGTCATTAAAATTGATGCTTTTACTACATCATACTGAATATTGTTTGATTTCCACAATAAATGTACCCCCGAATCATTGTTCTCTACATAATGTTCTGTCTGTAAACATCAAATGGCTATTAACAGAATTAAGTTGATGCATACATTCCGAATCCGCCTAGGTTTACTACATCAAACTGCATATTGTGTGATTTCTTCAATAAATATACCCCCGAAACAGGACTGATCAGTCCGACGTTCACCGAATACCTCATCACTAAACATGCAGATTACCAGTATAAATAACGTTTCTAAATGACAAGCGTGCCATTTGGTTTGGTAATTCCCCCACTGTGAACGCTTACATCATCACGGTCGAGTATATCACCCTTTGGAAGAAAGGATATTGACATATTATTCACTCTGGAAGTACTATACAATTATAGACTGGTGATGAGGTCAATACCTGTTTTTATGGACCCGCGAAAAGCAATATTGCTTTTCGCGGGTTCATAAAAACAGGTATTGACCGAATTCACCAGTCTATAATTGTTTTATTATGTAATTACAGAAAATGAACTTCTAAAAACCAAAACATAATCATTCAGTCAAGAAATGTAATTTTATTTCCACTACAAACCAATAACCTTACGTCAACAATACTGTGACAATACAAAGCTCATTTTACTGGTGTTGGTAGAAATTGTAGTTAATAGTAACATTGCAGCCATGCATTACAGGTCCGGGCATTCGGGTCAAGCAGTTATGTACCATGCTGCTCTGCATCTGCACATTAGGCCTAATTGCAGAGTCAGTAGTTTCATGAACATCAATTGTTTCCAGAAGTCTGTCAAAGTCAACATCATTCAGGAAGTTATTGATATCATCAACAGGCGCGGCAGCATCACAGGTTTTCTCAGCTATGGTTGCTGACATTTTCTTCTTGGCTTTCTCATCAGTGTAGCCAGTGTATGTTTTTAGGCTAGACTCAGACTTATGTCCAGTCACGGTGATAATATGGCGGGAAGGGACCTGAGCTGCGTCCAAGACGTGAACAGTTGTCGCTCTCAGTGAGTGATTAGTATATTTCATGGAGAGCCCTGCCTTGATGCTCAGATTTGGCATCATTGAACCGATACGGTTGTGGCCAAGGGCAATGGGATAATAGTGCTGGTTATATTCCATCTTCGTGTTCGGTTGTTGGAACAACTTTGGGCAGTTTTTATTCAGAAGTCTTATGTACTTCACATAAGAACGGACTGGGCATCTTGTATTGTCTGTAAAAGAATGAATAAATTGTTTGAATAAAAGTGCATAATAATGTAACATTTTATGGATTTGAACCTTTGAGCAAGCTTTTATCAAAACTTAAAACAGCCGAAGGAAATTGAATGAGAGTGACGTCCCTTGATATTTGTAGTCACGGTTGCCTCGCCAGCGTCATTTGTTGTAACTTTGGTATGTATCCTTTCAGTGTTCACAATCATATTGGCTTACATTCAAAATAATGTGTTCAATAAAATTGCATACCTTTCTTCTCATACATCCTCCCTCTAGCACGGTCTCCGTCATCTTGATGGTTCTTAGTCTGTTCGTCCGTGCACATGTAAACAAACATGTCTCCCTCAGCGTCCGTGGTAACCGCTAGGTCTGTTACCCTTAGTGCTGCCA
The DNA here is from genome assembly GCF_037392515.1 of Haliotis asinina. Taxonomy (NCBI): domain Eukaryota; kingdom Metazoa; phylum Mollusca; class Gastropoda; order Lepetellida; family Haliotidae; genus Haliotis; species Haliotis asinina. Next base: position 62,076,175 of record NC_090283.1, read on the forward strand.
GGTTCTCTCTCCCTCTCCTTCCAAAGTGAAGCATTATATCCAGGAACACCTGATCGTCAAATATTAGGTCTAATTAATGGATTTATAGAATCATGATTGATCAATATTTATACTCATTAAAATTGTAAATACATTGAAGTGTAGTGCATCAAAAACAGTTTGATTACATAACGATTTTTGTATTTGTCTATTCACCTTGTATTGTAGAAATACGGGACTGTCATCACTGCAAACGTAGTCGTACAGTTTAATCAGATCTGCGTCGGCTATGGGGGCATGATGATTTACTTCGCCGAATCCAGTGCGCTTCAATTCTTTTCCCATCGCCTTGAAAGTCTTGCTTGATGTCTTGAAATCTGCGCCTCGTATTATGTCAATGTCAGGTCTTGTTTTTTCGATGTACCTCTGTATTCCATGTCTGTAGGCCATGAGCGTTGAATTTTTGTATTTTTCTCCTTTTTCGGTCCTTGCTTCTAGGTAAAACTCTGATAAAATAGCGTCAAGATCTTCAGGGGTGAGATTTTCAAATTCGATAGTTTTGCCCTTTTGGCTCAGGTATTCCCTAAAACACGTATCGCCGTTGAAGTGGCCTTCTTTGTGTTTTTGGCTTCAACATTTTCCAAAATAATCTTTTTTTCAGTATCCGAAAGTTCCGCAAAACGAGTTTGTTTACTTTCTGTCATCTCAGCGTTACGAATGAAGCGTAACGGGAATTCCGTCAAGCAAAGCTATCTCATTGGTTGAATCATAGGGAAGTCCTCATCCGGGTCTCTCAAAATCTATTTTTAGTAACTCAAGTCAATACGAATATTGGTCGGACCTGGGTTGGAGTCAATATGCTTTTCTGTCGACGGTCACGTGACCGCCTCTGGACCAATCAAATAGCCAGGAAAATGTGCGTACATAATAAATATTAATAGTATTTCAAATTTTGATGGGCTTACAGTGGGTTAGTATACTGAATACAACATAGCACTATTAATTGCATTGATAAACGTTCGTACACACGACATTGATTACTAGTGTTACGGTTCATAATTGGCCATGACAAAATGTATAAGAAACAAGAACCAGCAAAATAGAACACAGACAAGTCTAAAATATTCAATAACATGTATTGACCAAAAAGCAAGACGCAAAGATTCATAATAGAGGTTGCATCTGAGACAACCCTAAAGAAATGAGTCACAAATATATAATATCAACTCCCCAAAGTCTTTTGTTTCAGTGGGAAACAGTTCTACTAAATCTTTCACAACGAACGATCTTGAATGTGGGTCAGGCTTGATGAAGAGGCAGACAGATGTAGACAGGCAGAATACCGAAACAACTCCCGTATCTCTCTGTGTTAGTTCGTGTGCGTGTCGTCAACACAACAACCAGCCATATATAGACACGGTCACTGATTCTTGAGCATTCCAGCGAAGTATGGAACCTTTACGATCGGCCTCTTTTACTAACAGACTAAACACAACAAAGGGAGGTAACTCTAAAACGCTACCATAAAGGCGTGCCGCTAAAGCACTATTACCGATGATACAAAATGTGCCCAAGAATAATAATGACTCAAAGCTGTAAACGCTGTGACCAAATAATATCTATCACTTAATCAATTACAATACAAATTTCTAAAATGCACTCTCCTAAAACTAGTAAGACATCAATTGCTTTCTTGGGGAATTATTTTTGCATCAGTTTGGTCATCGTTTGGGGGAAATTGTATTTTGATGTGACTGTTGTTTATTTTAAAGGTCTCTCTTCTTTTTCAATTCACATTTGGCTTGGACAACTTTGCTTCATGGATATCTGCGTAGACTAATAGTCATGGACAGCTTGTACGTAATTTCTAAAAGTAGTAGAATTGAGGTTTGTATTAAATTGAACCCGACTAGAGTAGTGTGCATAGTGCGTATCATCTTGGTGACATTCGACATTATTGCACTTTAAATGACACCCGAATGCTTGACATGCTCAGTAGGTCACTGTAAGCTTATCACTTCAGTTCATGGTTAGGGGAATTGTAAATAGCAAAACATAACTGCATTAACATGTCTTAATAGATGTTAGCACGTCGTCTTAACAAGTGTGTAATGTTCTAGGTGTACTTCTGTCAGTGAACACCGTAAACTATCCGTTTGTATTTTCAAAGAGGTTCTTTGTGTATCTTCAGCCAAACAATTAAAATGTACACAAGCTACTTAAGCTTTGACGTAAACAATGCGTAATGAAGATTAGTTTCCTTGTGGCATCTGCAGATACGAGTCGGTCCATGAAGACGAGACAGATAGTTGTGCTTTTACTTTTTCAGGCATCGATAACAAAATGTGAAGAGAGGATTTTGCAAACAAACAGGCAAAAGACTTTTAGAACTGGTAACAGCTGTACGTCGCTTGAGGGGCTAATCATACGATGGATAGTGGTAATTGGAAAGTTGATGGTAGTTAGTTCAAAAGCAGGCGATCAATTTTCCTTTTCACTTAGAAGCACACAGTAATTAACTGAGTCAATGACAATGTTTTCTTGCCACTGCAAACTGATGTGCCTTTAGTGAGGATCTGAAAACAGCTTAAGCTAGTCTGAAGTTATACACATGCGTTGGAGGTCGTTGTTCTTCTATAGCTATTGATCCACATTTAAAATCCTCGTATACACTAAGTCATTTTGAGTTTTCCTCCTCCTGCAAAAACTGGATCAGTAACCCGTCGCTTAGTGTGTATTTTCCTACGTGTGGTACTGTTTTCTTATGTAACTGTATCAACTAGATATGCGTCATGTTTTCTGGAAAGTGTTTGCCCATGCACTCAAACTACAAACTGACATTTGAAATGTGTATCTATCATGAATATCTCTCTGATTTTGTGACGCTGCCTTTGTTAGCTTCGACAAACGAGAAATGTCTGTCATTCTTCGCCACGTGAATAAATAAGAATATCCAACAGAGTCGACAGATATAGAAACAAAGTGCTGCTTACAGACTGGTTGCGGAACACTTCAAGTTACCATCTGGTCTGTCCTTTGGACAAGAGGACAACCTGGCGGCTTATCAGTGAGGATCACAGTTCTACTATGTGGACGCCTGTTGCGCGGTTATTGAAACGATGAAACTTTACTCATAGTTTTTCTGTAATTGACCATTATGTTTTATCAACATAAGGGGTGCAGTGGGGATATTCTGAACTATCTATATGAAATAGCATTTGGAAACGTCTTTCATCTAAGTTTCTTCAGAAACGTTATCTACTTTTGTCTATGTATATTTCAAAACGCATATACGTCTATTTATTTATCTACCTTATTTGGCTATCTAGACAAAAGCACTCTAGAGAGTTAGAGACAACACTACCGGAGGCTCCCCAGGTTACCATTTCCAAGAATGGATTGGGAATAAATACACGTTACAAAATCGTTTCCTGAATCATTAAAGGTTTCAAACTGTGAACACCATGTGATAATGGGAGATTAGATTCACTTGGATGGGTGCTCTCTGAGAAAAAGATGGACGGGTGCAATGTGTGTTTGATGATGATGAGTTGATTGTTTGAAACTTGATTGTTTCGGCGGTCAGTGGTGCATACTTAAGAGATAATGTATTATGCGTGCAAAGAAATGAGTGGATCAGTAAACAAGAAGAATCATTAAAGTTTGCGGGTTATTTTTCATGCACGATTATTCACAGAGTAGGGCCCACGCAGTCGGTGTGTGTCCCGTCAAGTGTCAAGTGGAGTGTGAGCTGAATGTTACTACATGTTCTTTTGATTTATTAATGATAACGTGTGATGTCTTGCTTTAAAATTATAAAAATTCTGTCTCTAATGTTGAAATTGTGACAGTAAACAAACTGGCGGTTACTGCCCCATAATTTACAGCCTTAACATTTTCGCTGTGAGACGAGTAAAGGACGATGCATTAATGACTAGTGACATAGGAGGACGTATTTAATGCAGAACAGAGGTATCACATTACGCATTTAGGAAGTGAGACATGGTAAATGTAATGCACGATGAGTGACTATGATGTGGGATACACTGTCTTACATTTCAAGATCCAGATGCACAAGATTGTCGGACTGCAGCGATGCTCTATCTGTTGATACTTGCGTCTATCTGTAAGACGAAAGTGACGATCACAATAGACTATGATGGATTTGTGGAAGAACCCTGCCAAATAGATTTTAGAAAAATTGAAACAATGAATACGAAGTAATTGTACCAACTTAATTCTACAGTGAGTGAGTGAGTCAATATTTAATGCTGCAACTTCCAGTTACATAACAGATGAACCACCCACACGGCTATTTCAAAGTCCTTAAACAAAACACATGTAGAGGAAATACGAAAATTATCGCCTGATAAAACAGGCAGCAACTGAATGTCATTAAGGTGGCAATTTCTGACACGGCGATCGTTATCAATTCCACGGCTAAACGTATAATCAGTGTGGTCAGTATGCTCCGTGTCAATTCTCAAACTAATACGGCTGTTGTCTGTACGTCAGGTAGCGTATCATTGGTTAGGTGTTGACAAGTATAACAATAACAAGGGATGACTGAACATTCATCAATACATAAACATGTTGTACGTGTTGCTTTATTAGAGAGGTTTTGTAGACTTCAATATATGGTGAGCTGAGAACGCATCCAATAGATATACTGGCACGTTGTCTAATATTTTATATAGGATGATGTTTACAATGAAAACGAATGACTCACACATCAATTTACCTCTTATCAATGTTGTTAAAACGTTTTTCTTTTCAGTTTTTTTTAATATTTTTTTTATTATTTATTTTTTTATATTTTTTATTTATGTTTTTTTATGTTCTAGTTTATATATATAAATTTTGTACAGGTGAGATCTGGACTAAAAGTAACATAATGTCTATACACTCTAACTAGTATTATCGACACTGGAACGAATGTAAATTAAAATCTACTAAAGGCCTGTCGTGTATCACCTTCTCTTAACACCACACTACATCTTCTTGTTCACACACTTTAATTACTCTCAAAAGAAAGAAGTAGCGATGCATCGCATGGTGGAAATATGGCCGCCGAGTGACGTCACATAGAACCCGATTATATTTATATTCTTTAAGAATTAGTCTCTAACCCAGCCATGCGTTAGGCCCGTGCACGTGAATAACGTGAATAACCTCAATCCAAAGTGTAACAAATCAATACACTACACTCCTCCCACCTAGGTTTAAACTATTCCTTAAATACACAACTTACCCCAATATCTACTCATAACATGACCCTTACTTTTACTTTGGCACAGTCTGTATCTGTCTCAGTGAAATGCTTTAATTTAAAGTCCTTTTCAGAACATATATCATTTCACTGTCGCACTGCACGAGATACAAATCCATGAAATCAGTATTGTAAAGTCATAAAAATTCCCTTCACCATAGAACTAGTCACTAGACTTTAGAGTTCATAAAACTGATTACTAGTATTTACACTGTCAGCACACAGTCCTTCAGGTAACTCGGAGCTTCCCTCTCTCTTCGTGATGGTCTCCATCACTAGATATATTAATTTATATCCCTTATGTCTTGTACGTATAAAGCACTTCTGTTAAAGTATGCAACTATGTGAAAACCAGTCTACGTATGTTCCCATAAAACAAATCTATACATATGTTTAATTCTCTATGTCGCTATTGATATCTTCATGAGAATAATTATATAAACCATTCACAAACAATTCAAATAACCCACATCCAATGAATACGAGTAATGTGTCACTGTATATAATCTCCAAATAGTCTGTGTAAGTGGGGCAAGGTATCAACTGTTGTATGTTGATGAGTATAGTTCTGACTGGGGGTAGTATCTGCCAGTACAAATTACGAGTAATGCCTCGGAATGATATGAATATACCATTACGGAGTCTCATCGGCGGAAATCTGATGCATTACTTGCCACTGGTTCTGGGTATGTCAGAGGGAGGTACCTATCTTATGCTCCGGGGTATTGGGGTAGTCAAGTGGTTAAACTTTTTACTCGTCACCGAAGACCCAGACTGATTCCCCACAAGAATAAATGAAGTACATGGTATTGCTGGAACATTGCCTATAGGTGCATAAACGATACTCACTGACTTCATCACTCACTCTTATATATGATTTAGAGTGTCTGTCCGTTGGCATTAAAGTGGAAAACCTGCTTTCTTTTTGGAGTAGGTAAACATCATCGACAGCTACGTAATTAATTGCTTTCATTTCAGGGTTTAGACTGGGGAAATTAAAAGTATCTCGTCTTGAGAACAACTTATGAAAACCGAGCGTGTGCACTTATGTCTGCAAAGTCAATATCCTGTTGCGTTATGTGATTTGACGTCAGCGAGACGTGGTTCATTTCCTGGAATCTTTTCAGTAATATCGATTGAATAAAAAAGCAGTTACTTGACAAAACAGCACATTTGTTAGGTTTACGTGAATTACCAGATTTAAAGTGGTGTTAACATACAGTCGTGGCTATCAAGTTTCAGGATGTTTCATTTCTGTTGTGTACGATTAAAACCGAGTATTCGGATGGCAATTATTCTGTCAAATTGAGTTCATTGAAAGTACAAAATCACACAAGAATGATCCATTTACAGGTAGCTTTATTGAGACCCACGAATTGTACTGCATTGACGTGGGTCATTATTAGACGTCTTGCAGATAAAACATTACACAGATTCTAAAGACATCCGGAAAGAGTGTCGATTAGGTCATAGGTCATTCGGATAGTTGGTTTGTTGTTTAACACCACACTTCAGGAGTAAGGCGGCGATCTGTACATAACCGAGTCTGGACCAGACAGTTCTGTGGTCACCAGCTCGAGCATCGATCTACACAGTGTTCATACGATGTGTCATCCAAGTCAGCCAGCCTGGTGAGAAATGGGGATATTTGAAGTGTCACTCCAAGAAACAGGAAATTTCAAAGTTTATCTTTATGGTCTATTTTACTATTAAGCGCAGTCCCTTATCATTCCGTTGAGTGGATATTGTTTGTTTCACGACGCACTCAGCAATAGTCTAGGTGTATGACTGCGATGTGTGAGTAATGAAATATGGACCAGACAGTCCAGTGATTGACATCCCGTTCATCAGTCTGAGAAAATAGGATACCACGGTATGCTTCCACAGTCACGTGACCAACCGGTCCAGCCGTTAGTACACTGACGACTCTAACCACTATTACCCCGAATCTGACTTTGATGATTGTGAGTGACATGAATGTGTCTAAACAAAAATCAGACCAGGTAGGCAAAATGGTGAAACAAACATTTCGAAAACAGTAAACTGAACAATGTCAGTGGACGAGTATGTTCACTATGACATAGGTGGGAGTCCAGCAGTATCACGTGGTAGTTCTTCAGATGAGATTTTAAATTAATTTTACCAACGTCGGGAATCAAACCTGAGTATTCCATGTGACACATTCCATCTTGGCATCACCTGCACCCTTTTGTATTTGTATGAGTATTTATTATTTTAGACTGCGATGTCTAATAGACAGCTTTGCCTCCAGGAATTATTCCTCGTACTGGAATGTCTTTTCTTCTTGTTATCTTAAAATAGGGATAGTCATGTGATAGAGATGTATAGTGCAGAGTGAGTGAGGTAATTTTTTAAGTCACAGTATTTAGGTTTTCTGAAAACTATATATTGGAATTATAGAAATGTAGAATTATGGAATTATAGAATTATGGAATTATAGACGTAACGATATATATCCGTCAAGAAAGGACAGTAAACAATAAACAACACAATATCACGGATATCAGTCATAGCCTGTGACTCACCACTATCGGAGACGGTACGATATAAAAACGGGCTACAACACAGAAACAAGTTAAGGTAGATTACCTGACTGGGTACCACGGGGACTCACGGTACCTGCTTGATTTACATTATCTATCAGGTATTGGCAATTATTCGTTATCAGAAAGTCGTTAGCTTGTGATTGCTCCTGGCGTTCATTTAGGGAGTTCAGTGGGTCATAGTAAAGTTATTTTCGAGGGATAGAGCTGGACGCCATAATTTATCAAAAGGTATCGTCCATAAGTTTCGGGGATCGTATTGTCACTCAGAAAACACTCGTTCGTTAGCGCTCGTTTATGTTGATGCACAGTGAGCAGTGCTTGCGATATATGTTCACTACACGACATCGGTCGGGGAAGTAGAATGTCAAGTCAAATTGGGTTGTAAAATGCGTGCGTAGTGCCAGTAGTAGTAGTAGTAGTAGTAGTAGTAGTAGTAGTAACAGCATAGTAGTACCTTTTTGGCGTTTCAGTAAGTGCAATTACAGCCATTATTTGGTCTTGCTCGGAATGTGCTGAAAGCTCCGCTCATCCCTTTAACAGATGCAGAATGTAAATCTAAGTTCTGAGCATTCCAAGCTTGTAGTATCACAGCTGTGAACAGCTAGACAGGAACAGTTCAATTAGAGGTGTATTATTTTATAATGAGGAGTCCTTTGTATAAATCATTTGTGCCAAGACGCACACCCTTTGAGTACATATCAGAGGTGTACAATTTCTGTTAGTCAGTCTTGCGGTCCTTTAACTACATTAATTTCCCTGCTGCCTTGCAGGCAATGCTAACGCCTTAAGTGGAGCAAGTCTCTGGTCCCCAGATCTCCCTTTTGCTCCTTTCCAGTTTCAATATCATGTGTGTTACTATCAAAGTTATATATATTTAAAGACAAAGCGCCAGTCTCTCAATGAGATTGGATTAAGTTACTACTGGATCACAAATACGCAATGGTCACCTTGTGGATCACTGGTCAGCATGGAGAAAGTATCACTGCTCCTCTTTCAGACAGAAGACAAATGGATGACCCTTACCTTATGGTCAGCTCGAAGACGACTGTGTCACCTATTACTTACAGTCGATTACTTCCTGTTGTTACAGTCGATTTAAGAACACTGAACCAATCAACTTTAGTGAGTTTAATTTCACGACGCTTTTAGAAATAATCCAGCAATATTAAGCCAAGTGACACAAGGTATGGCTTTCATATTATGGGTGTATCGAACCTAGGTCTCTGGCGTTATGAAGGCACGCTTTAATCATTAGGGTACCCCATCGCCCCCTGCAAACTTAAAGTCTTTGTGATTACCCTAAGGGTCACTTTGATGACCACTGGATATGTCGTACCCTAGGGTCTACCCTATTTACCATATCCACCTGGATATTCCGGATATGTCACGGACTGTTGGTTACAGATCCTTCTTGCATGTTTTCTTCACAAACTTCCAGCTGCCGATAACAACTCCCCAAATAAGCCAGAGCTGTTTGTTGTCTGAAACCAGCATTACTGTTCTGACGTAGTAACAGTGGGAGGTACGTCCACCCTTTCATTATTTCCTGGAAGCAAGGACAGAAATATATATTTGATCGATTTGCGCTGTTTGCTTTAGGTTTTATATACACTCTTCAAACAAGGATGTAGGGGAACCTAAGCTCTCAGTATGGATGGGAAGTATAAGCGCACCACCATTTTTTTTATCACGAGCCCAAATCACAACGCATGACATGCACGTGCTCGTAATAGCCCAATGCACGTACATTTGGGGTCATCCTTGACTTTGACTGTTTTGAAGAAGGTAGGTAACTCACTGCAGGTCACAAATTTTGACAATAATCTTGCATCCCACTGTTGGTACTGTGTGTTTCTAGCCAGCATTGCTTGACATTGCGTGATTTATTTTTGATTTTGTTGTTGTTGTTGTTGTTGTTGTTGTTGTTGTTGTTGTTGATGAGTCGGGTTCGATTCCCCACA